>NC_133003.1:2057079-2657079 GCF_048564905.1 Vicugna pacos | reverse complement strand
TGGCAGGGCCTCGGTGCCTTGAGCCCATTAATCAGCCATTGCCTGGATAAATCCACTCACCCCTTAGTTTTCTCCTGCAGCCCTGGTGCATCCGTCCACTCACTCCTGTATCCAGCAGGTTTGTTTTCTCATCTGCAGAGCCTTTTGCTCAATGAGAGAGGGCTGATGTGGACTATATAACCTCTCTGAGCCTCACTTTTCTCATCTGATAAATGGGAACATGAGTGCCTGTCTTGCCTGCCTCACAGATGGCTGGTGAGGGCTGGTGAGAAGGTGGGGGTGCTGTGCAGGTGTCATTAGTATTTCCACGGTCACAGGGCTCATGGCTGGTGGACAAGTTTTCATTGATCCTTACATCAGTTCCACAAGGTGGGTGGTGTTAATTTCCATTTTACAAATGAGGAAACTGAGGCTCAGGAAGGTGGCATGATCTTTGCTTACAGCTGGGAAGAGGTAGAGCTGGAATTGAAGCCCAGGTCTGACTCCAACTCCAGTGCTCTTTGCAAAGGTCCAGTTGCCTCCCAGTGGGCTGGTTGCCAGGCCTGGCAGCGAGGGTGGGTTAAGACCGCATTGAGAGGAAAATTAGTCTCAACTCGGGGGTGGGGCTGGGGAAGGAATGTCCCCTGCTCTTCCGAGTCAAGTCGTGCTTGATGGGAGTGGGGGTGGGGTGGGGGAACTCTGTCCTTTTGGCCCGGAGTGGGGGCGGGGTTGGGTTTGGAGAGGCAGCAGGGACTCCTCAGGGTAGTCACCAACATTTTCTGGGCAATCCTCTGGGTCAAGTACTGTTCCGAGCAGTTTAGCTCAATCTTCAACATGTCCCTGTAGGGTAGGTCCGTCGTCACTGACTTGTCACAGGTGAGGAAGCTGAGGTGCAGAGAGGTCAGGGAATGTGCCCGGAGCCCCACAGCCCTGAGGTGGCAGAGCCCACGCCCAGGAAACACTGGCTCTCTGGGCCGGGGTGTGGTCCTTGGGGAGCATCTGGTGCCGTCCCCCCCCCCCGGGCTTGAGCCCTCGTGGCCACTCAGAGGTGGCAGGTCTGCTACTCCTGCTTCAGGTTCTGGGACACACGAGGGCTCCCCTGCGAACATCGCGTCAAGGTGAGAATGTCTGGAGCGAGCAGGAGACTTCGTGCTCAGAAATGCCTGCTGAGCCGCTTGTGTTGGTGACAGTTGTACATTTAGAACTTTGTTTTTCTAAAACTTTACAATCTCACCAGTCTATTTACAAAGCTGCGCTTTTGTAGAAGATGAGCCATCACCTCACTTGTTCTTTGAATATTTGGTTAACAGGTGAGCAGGCTGAATTTCCTCTGCCACGCTGTCTTTTTGCAAATTTAATTAAATCCCTCTAAATTGGTTCCAGTCAGATTAAAGTGCATGTTTGCTGGTGCAGACGTACAAATGATCCCAATGTGTCATATCTCATCTAGGCAGCGAACACTGGAATATTCTGGAATTTTGTTAGGTGTTGCAGAGAGATTACTGGGAGTCACCCTGAAGAGGCCTGAGGAGAGGTTTTTGAAGCTACTAGGCCGTGGATGTGAAGGTACCGCACAGGAGTGCTCCTTGCAGCCTACCTCCCAGCCTAGTGGGCATTCTCTAGCTTATGCAGGGTCATCAGAATATATCACAGCAGAAACTGCTGGGTACAAACATCTGCCTGGCTAGTCCTCGCTCAGAAGCACAGAGACGTTTTTGTCTTTTTGCACCATGATTCTCCTTCTATATGCAGTTTCCTTGCACTCAAAGAAGTGAAGAAACAAAGCCCTCACCTCACCCCCAGTTAGTAAAACCTCTGAAATGCACAATCCTTGTCTTTTTATGGTCAGGTGTTTGGGTCCCAAGCTCGATCATCGGCAAAGAGCTGCAGGCAGCTCACATACTTGACCGGGGAAGGTGGCTTGTGCTGCTGTTGTGTTGGGCTGAAACAACCCCGGCCTCATCACACTGCCTTCCAGCCTGCATGGGCCAAGCGGGGCAGCCGGGTACCATGCAGCCGGGAGCCATCTGTTTGCAGCCCTTGGGCCAGGTGGTCTGCAAGGACACCTAGGGGTGGAGTAGGGAGGGAATACACTTACCCAGCATCCAGCATCTTCCAGAGCCTCTTTATAGCACTACAAGCTGGGCATTGCTGTGGTGTTTATACAGACCAGGAACAAGAGGCCCAGAGTGGCACGGGGAAGGTCACACAGCCAGGAAGTGGCAGGGTGGGGTTTGAACTGAGGACTTTCTGACCTTTTAGCTCCTGTTCTTGCCACCAGGCTGCTGAGGGTCACAGTCACTGTTCCAGCCACATGTTGCGGTGACTTGTGGGAAATATCCACAAATAGGGGGTGACTCACGCAGGAGTAAGCTGGCTCCCCTCACCGTGCCTGATGACCCCGGGGCCCCTGGGTGTCCCTGGGCTCTTGCATGCCAGTTTGGACTGCTTCCTGCTGCAGTGTCAGACAGCCGGAGGGATGGTTTGGTCTGGAGGGCAACCTGTGTATGTCAGAGATACCTTTGCCCATAAAAACTTTTGCAATAAAGTCAGTAGAAGATGGAGAAGCCAAATTCAGTTTTGAGAGATGGCACTGATCCTGTTAAGGCTGATCAGGCAGGAGCAGGCACAGAATTAGTCCTGCAAGTGGCTGCTGGGGGGGACCTCATATCTCCTGGAAGTTTAGAAAGTTGGGGACGCTGTAGGGCTTTGTTCTCCAGGATGCCGGAGGTCACGGTGTGTGGAAATGGTTGAGGGATGATGGTAACCACGCAGGAAGGCCGACAAGCATAGGGATTCAGGGCGTGGGCTTCGGAGCCCAGCAGACTCAAGGCCAAGTCCTCCGAGCACGTTGCGGGGAGTGCTGGGCCCAGCCATGCTGCCGGCAGCTGCTGTGTGCTCGGGGCAGCAGTGTGAGCAGGACTCTGGAGTCAGACAGAGCATGTGCATCCACACACCACTGCTCTCACAGCTTGTGGCCGGGGGTGAGCTGCTTAATCTCTCTGTGTTTCCATTTCTTCATCTGTAAAATGGAGACGATAAAACTGACTCAGGCCCTGGGGTTGTGTGAAGCTTCAATAAGTTAATTCACATAAAACACTTAGTGCTCGGGCCGCAGCCAGTGACGGCTCTGGTCATCGCCATGGTCATGATCATAGTCACCGTGTCCTCTCTCCAGCCCACCCGGGCCATGCTGTTTGAGGTGCACAGTGGGGCCTGATGCAGCTTGAACTAAATTGAACTGAATGGTCAGCAGATCATCATGGCCCAGTGGCTGAAGCAGGTGACTGGGGGTAGGCTTGGCTTCCTGGTGTGGGCTCCAGAGTGTCCGAGTGTGGTGATCTAAGAGCAGGCAGGAGCTGATGCCCCCCTCTCCCACTCTCACCCCAGGCAGGAGAATCGTCTGCAGCCTGAGGCCTGGAGGGGATCACAGGGCTTCTGCTGGCAGAGGCAGATGGCCAGGGGTGGCAGGCCAAGTGCCGGGAACCAGCGTGGAAGACGGCCTTTTAGACAGACTGGCAGCCTCCTTGCCCTTGGTCTGCACAAGCCGCTGGTGGTTTCATTGCATGCCAAGATGCCACATGTCACAGCCTTCTGAGTCAAATGAGAATGTGACAGCCTGGGCTCTGTGACTCAAGGAACCAGATGCATCTGAGAGTGAGGTGGTCATCTTGGCAAGCTTGGCAGTCAGTGTTTGGCTCAGATGGGCCTTGTGCTGTCTGACCAGGTAGGTGGTCAGTGGCTTCTGCCATGGCCTGTGAGATGTGCAGGGAGGCAGTAGGGTGGAGAGGGAGGGGCCATGTTTGGCTGAGAGCTGCATGCACTAGGCATTTATTTCTGATGGTTGCGCTAAGATGAGAGTCTGTGACCCCAAGTTACAGATGAAGAATTTTTAAAGAGATTATTTATTCATTTATTTATTTAAATGGGATTGAACCCAGGACCTTGTGCTGCTAAGCACGTGCTCCACCACTGAGCTGTGCCCCTCTCCACCCCTCCCACCCCCGCAGGTGCAGACATGGGACTCAGGGGCTGTGTCTTTGCACCGAGACACACGGTGCCAGGCGCTGCCATCATCTCATGTGGGTGGGGGCCCTGTCCCTCTCCTTCCACGACATCACCCTTTATTACATACCCAGTTCACCCCTGACATTCCTTTTCTCCACTTTGGAATGATAACGAGGGGAGCAGAGGCCCAGGCTGTGGGATGGAGGTCGAGACATGAGAGAGGGGCAGGGACCCAGGTGGGCTGGGTGGGTCACAGAGCTGCAGAGCAGAGGGTGATGCCTAGACCATGAGCCAGGGGAGCACCCCTGGGAAGACTCTCCGGCAAGGGGTCACAGCTTGAATAAAGGCCAGTCAGGGAGAAAGTGAGTGGGGGGTACTGCAAGGCCTCCACTGAGCAGAAATGTAAGTGCAAGGTGGGAGTCAGGGTGCAGGTCATGGAAGCCTTGAAGGGCAGGCTGAGGAGCCTAGACCCTCCCTGCAGCCAGTGGGATCAGGCAGGGCTTTGAGCTGAGCGAGAGACCAGAGCTGGGTCGAGAAGGACCACTGTTGTGATCACTGTGGTGTCGGTATAGAAAGGGACTTGAAGATGAGGAGGTTGGAGGTGGGGTCTGTGGCTGAAGTCGTCCAGCCTCTGCCCGTGTCCCTTCAGACCCCTGTACTGTGTTTATGCAAAGGACTCCAAAGTGCTTTCTCTTCCAGGAGCCTGTACCTGGCTCTCCCTCCCTTGCCTGTAGAGGGAGGTCCTGGGAAGCTGTGTCCTCTGAGGGGAATCCCGCACCCAGTTTGACAGGTGTGGTGGTGCAAATACCCTAGACCCCTCACTCCTGACCAGAACACCCTGACAGGTGACCTACACCGTCCCCAGAGCTCTCCACAAGACTCAACCAAAGTCACCATCCCTGAGACTTTCCTTGGCCACACTCCCCTCTTGGCCTCCTTTCTGTCCTGGCCTCACTCTCCACACCCTTCTAGTTTTTCCTGGGATCACTTCCTAATCACTTCCTCTCAAATCCTTGCCTCAGGGTCCAACCTAACACAGGGAGGTGAAAAGACCAAGGTACTCATTCAAAAGGAAGTTCAGGGACATATCATGAGACAGGACCCAGGCAGTGGCTGTCAGCTGTGCCAGGAGGCTCTGGGACAGTGCCAGATCGGGAGGGAAGTGCTGAGGCCCTGGGCCAAACCAGAGGCTGGAAGTCAGCACCGCGACAGCACCAGGGTCTCCCCTGAGTACTGCCTTGTGTCTCCCCATTGGCTGGGCCCCAGGCACTACAGTGGGGTGTAAAGAATTCCGCAGGTTACATCCATCCTGTCTGGGAAACACCTGAGAGCCAGGCAGTCCTCTGGTCAGTGCTGTGGCACCTGGGAGTTGCTGATCTGTCTTCCCCATACCCACTCTGAAAACCCTTGGCCCAAGAGGACAGCCTGACAGGACTCCGGGCTCCCTGTTTCTGCTTTCCTGCTTATGAGACTGGGTTCCAGCTTGAGTTTGCCAGGACATAGGGCTGTTTAGGCATGAAGCTGTAAATGTAGATACCCTTTTCTGAGGACTTCCCAGAAAATGAATCCAAGGGGAATTTGCCAACCAGTCCATCTGTCCACTTATCCATGTGGATTGCTTTCCAGTTGTTAGATGACCCCATGCTATGCACTGGGGACCTGGATATGGCTAGATCCCCATAGTCATGCCCTGGGGAAGTAGCTATAGAGGGAAGGATAGTTGGACAGAGACAACTACAGTGTTATCTTGACAAGCTCTAGGGAAGAAGGGAAGATGGGGCTGTGAGCCCTCTCCTTAGTGATGGAGGGATGGACAGTGGTGGGGTAGTGTTCCTTTAGCTGTACTTGAGAGGCTAGCAAGAGTTTTCCAGACACTGATGTGGAAACAGAGGGCAGGCTGGATGGAGGTGCTGGCCTGAGGGACAGCAAGTAGCAAGGTGTGATTTAAGCTCAGGCTGGCCAGGATGGGGCTGGAAGTGTGGATTTGGCTATTAAGAACCCTGAAAAGCATACCAAGGCACTTGGCATGACCTGGAGTTATAGCTGTCTGACAGAGGTATTGAGTATTGAGTATGGAGTATGAGAGTCAGATTTTGAGTTTAGGAAGATCTCTGTGGACCTGGAGGGGAAAGCGGACAAGACAGAGGAGCCTGGAGGCAGGAGGGCAGTGGGGAGACTTGCAGACTTTCCAGGGGAGGGGAGCAGGCACAGGGCCCTGTTGTGACCATAGGCATCCATCAGCCCAGATCACGTGTCCCTAATTTAGAAGAAAATTGAGAAGAAAGATGCTTTTCATCTCTGCTCTTCTGGGATGGAAATGAGCTACTATGAGTCATGCTAAAGTTGGAGTTCTAATTTTCATTTTAATCCATGTCTCATTTAGAGCATTAGAGATGGAAAAGGCAGCTCTGTATGAATGTTGTGCCATAAATCAGTACACGTCGCAAAAGTGCAGAACAAGTAATTTCTACATGAGTGCACACCCTTGCATTTATAATAAATCTAACTCTTTATCTTTTTAGGCTTCAGACTAGAGTAATTAGTCATTTCTGCTGATACTGCAAACCACTGCTTATGCAGCATTAATGGAAAGCAGATTTGTTTGAACTGCTTTTGCTCACAAATGTCACCATGGGCTCTTCTGCCTGTTTGTAGAGGGGAAACATCCTGTTTATTCCATTCTTGCCTTTTCTAGAAATTGGTGTGGCAGGAATAGTAACAAACACCATTTATGGAGTTCTTACCACATCCTTGGCAAGGTGGGAGGCTTCCGTGTGAAGGGATCCCCTGTCCACGTGTAATCTGCCCTTGTGTTCCGAAGTCCTCTGGCTGAGCTCATCACATGCAATGTTTGCTCTGCCACTGTGCCACACTTTGTGAAGTTTCTACTCCCTCAATTGGGTCAGGGACCACCTGTATACCACACATTGTTAGTCACTATTTTTCTTTAAAAATTGGCCCTCTGTCAATGGACATTGTCCATGGATGTTGATGGACAACCCAAATGTCCATCAACAGATGACTGGATAAAGAAGTTGTGGTACATATATACAGTGGGATACTACTCAGCCATAAAAAAGAATAAAATAATAACATTTGCAGCAACACAGAGGGACCTAGAGATCATCATTCTAAGTGAAGTAAGCCAGAAAGAGAAAGAAAAATTCCATATGATGTCACTCATATGTGCACTCAAAAAAAAAAAGAGGACACAAGTGAACTTATTTACAAAACAGAAACAGACTCATGGACATAGTAAATGATCTTACGGTTACCCAGTGGTGGAGTGGGAAGGGAGTGGGAAGGGTAAAATTTGGGAGTTTGAGATTTGCAGATATTAACTACTATACATAAAAATAGATTAAAAAACAAATTTCTTCTGTATAGCACAGGGAACTATGTTTGGTATCTTGTAATAACCTTTAATGAAAGAGAATATGAGAATGAATATATATATATATATACACACATGACTGGGACATTATGCTGTACACCAGAAATTGACACATTGTAACTGACTATACTTTAATAATAATAATAATAATGATAAAAACAACAACAACAACAACAATAATAAGCCCTCCATCATACGTGGAAGACCAAGAAATCAGGACAAAAGTAAAAAGTAACTATGAAGATAAGTGCAGGTGTTTCTGTTCACACAGGATGTATGCATCCCTGAGAAACCTCTTGATCTGCAAAACTGCATACCTACCAACATCCAGGCTGATGGGCGGTATACAGTGGGGGCAGACCACTGGAAACCCATGCCACAGTTAACCAACACTACAAAAATAGTAACAACCCCATAAATATCCAGCACAGTCATTTAAAAAAAAAAGAGAGAGAGAAAACATGTTGAACTCCTAATAAATATTCCAGCAATTATACAATTTTCTGTTGAGAAAAATAAAGGTGAAGGTTGTTTGATGGAAGGGCTTTCAGGACGGGAGCTTGAAGTACAGATGGAAACAAGTCCCAAGTCAGAAGAGAGACTCGCCCACCGAGCACTTCCAGATGGAGCCACGAGGAAGACGGGAGGTGAATGGCATGGTGCCCCTGTGCCGTGTTCCTCAGCAGCTCCTGCATTCAGCCATCGGGGTATTTCATGTTCAGCTGCTTCCACTGGTCGGCACAGAACATTAACACACCAAGATGAATCATGTTGCAACCAATCTGACTTTCACATTATCCCAACATCGTTCTCCTGTTTGCTAATCCTGTATGACCTGATTTGCTTTGCAAAAGCAGTGGTTGTAGCAGAATGGGCCAGACGATGGCAAGGCAGCATGATTAAATGCAGGCTGGATATGGCTGTGACAGGGCTGTGACTCAGGACTGTTAATCCAGTTGCCTGGGACGAAAAAGAATGGGAAAGAGGTTTATGAGAATTCTGGCACCAACCCATGAAGTGCACTTCCAGAAAACCTGGTGGACCTGCAGCTAAACCAACAGCAGAGCCATGTGGTCCAGACTCTTGAAAGAAGAAAAATTAGCCAAAATATTTCTACCCCCTCCCTTCCAAGGATCAATGGTTCTGTTAGGGTGAGAAAACTGACTTGTGGAGACAGGAGACCACAGTTCACTTAAACAAAAGGCAGCTTGTCTGTTCAGGGTTGTTGTGAGAATTCAAAGAACACGATATGAAAGAGCAGACAGCAGAGGTGGGGACGGCATTGAGGTGGTGAAGGAGATGCTCTCACAGCCTGAGTGACAGCACCTGCTGTTTTCGCTGGAGGCTGGGGGAGGGTGACGTGCACTATTGGCTGCTGTGCTTTTGTGCTCTGAGTTCCTGGGCATATTTATGAGTCTTTACAAATACCTTTCAGTAAACACAGAAGGCAGATGGCAAGAGGCATGGCTCCTTCTGCTTCTCCTCTTTGCCCAGATCAAGTGCAGTTTTGAAGAAAGGGGTCCAGTGGATTATAAATGACAGAGGGGACATTTGATGAGAGCTCTGTCCCCAGCTTCCTCTGGCTCTGCTCAGGTCATGCTCCACACTTGGCCCCACTTCCCCATCTTTAAAAGGAAGGGATGAGGCCTGATTGATACAGGAGGTTTTCCAGCCATTCCGTGTTAGATATCCTGTTACCCACAGAGCCAGACGGCTTTAAGCCAGAGATGTAATTTACCTTGGAGCAATTCCAAAGTATTTCTTGACAGCCAGGCCTAGCACTTTACTGGCTTTTTTGAGGAAATGTAGCAAATTTGTCCTTCACCTTGGTGACCCTTAAACTGGGGTGCCCAAAGAAGCCAGGAGGGATATGTCCATGAATAAAGTACAGAATGTGTAAGGAAAACAGTGCAATGTGATGCCAGCAGTGGCAAAGTGACGTCCAGGCATCAGGGAGCTGTGGGGACTGTGGTGTGCTGGCAAGCGTAGCCTGTGGGACCCGGGAATGGCTGGCTCTTAACAGTTTCTGAAAAGAAACAAGAAAATTGGGTTTGTGTATCAAATCGTTCCATTTTTAAATGCTCCCCAAGTTTTTAAACATTTGGACAAAAGCCCAGCTGTAGGCTGAGTTGCCCAGAGACAGCTTGGGCATTTGCAACCACATTTGTGACCTCTGCGTTGTAGTCTATATGAAAGTTTTGGTAAGTTGTGGCAGGCTGAACTGCCTCCTGTTTTTCTAGATGAAGTTCAGATGGAACGTAGCCACACCAGGGGGTTCAGGGATTGTCTGTGGACAGTTTCATGTTGCAGGAGCAGAGGTGCGTGGTTGTGACAAAAACAGCGAGGCCTGCAAAGCCTACAATGTTTCCTGGCTGGTCCTTTAGAGAAAACATGTGCTGGCCCCGGTCTCTATCACGGAGCTGTTGTGGGGCCGGGAAAAAGTTCTGGGTCTGGAGACCGAATGGCCCAAATTCCAAGGCTGGCTCAGGGAAGTCCTGCTGTAAAATGACAGAGATAGGACAGCATTGTCCTTTTCTTCTTTTGGAAATGATCCTGAAGCAACAAACGGAAATGCAAATGTCTTTGATGAAATCATAGCATCTGGAACCTCATACATGGGGAAATCAGTAAAGGTCAAGATGGGTGCAGGGAGAGTCCAGAGGGAGAGAAACGCCTGGCTGCAGAAGGGCTCAGACAGAGCGGGAGGGCCAAGTTCTCTCTACTCCGGGTGGTGCGTACAGAAGGCAGAACCTATCGCCTCTCTCATGCATCAGCTGCCGTGGGAGCCCTCCCACATCTAGGGGTTTGTGTTTAATTGAGGTATAATGGATATACAGCCTTTTATCTGTTTCAGGTGTGTAACTTAATGATTCAGTATTTGTCTACACTGGGAAGTGATCACTACGTTAAGTCTAGTTAACATGCTTCACCACATGTAGTTGTATACTTTTTTCTTGTGACAAGTGAGAACTTTTAAGAACTACTCTCTTAGCAACTTTCCAGTATTATTAATGACCATTACCATACTATACATTACACCTCCATGGCTTATTTATTTTCCAGCTGGAGGTTTGTACACTTCAACCACACTTCTTTGGTTTTACCCACCCCTAACCCTCTGTCTCTGGTGGCCACCAATCTGTTCTTTGTATCCCTTAGTGGCAATTTTTTTTAGATTCCACATTTAAGGATTATACATTATACAGTCTGACTTATTTCACTTAGCTTAGTGCCTTCAATTTCCATCCATGTTGTCAAAAATGACAAGATTTTCTTTTTCTTGGCTGAGTAATATTCCATTGCATCTCCCTCCTTCCCTCTCCCTTTGCCCTGCTCTGTGTGTGTGTATTTGTGTGTGTCTGTGTATAAAATTACATTTTCCATTCATCCATCAGATCTAGTTTTAAACAAAGTAAAAACAGGGACGGGCCTAGTCTGAACACGGACCCATGTGGACAAACCATAGTTTCTAGATGCATCTCCTGGGGAGACAGAGTGGGAAACAGAGGCTCTGTGTGGAATGCAGGTCTGAGGCCTCTGATCTTTACCCAGAAAAAAGTAAAGGCTGAAAGAACTGACCCTCACTCACACCCCGTATAAGACCTGTCTCACTTTTTGGACTGTCTTGCATGTGAATCTTTTATAAATTGATAGCTCAGGAAGGACTTGCCTCACAGCTGAGTCATAATCAGTGGGAACCAGCACAGCTCTGTATTAAGTTACTCTGAAAAAGCAAGAAAGTGACAGGTAAAGAATAGACATAAGAAAAATATTGCCACAACGCTGGTGAAAATTCCAAATATACATAATGTCTTGAATGAAGGAAGAAGTATTGGAGGTATTCCTGCCTGTGAAAGTGCAAAGTTGAGATGCAGGAGGCCAGCAGAGATGGCAACATGACAGAAGAGGCTAGCCCATGATATGACTGATCTCGGTAAAACAGATGTGCTGAAAATAAGCCTGAGAGCAAGGGAAGCCCACGGTGGGATGATCTCAACAGAAAACACAGTGAGAGGCCTGGAAGGGGGCCAGGAAAAGCAAGACAAATTCATATAAATAAAGAAGGGATAAAAGTAGTCAAAAAACAGTAATACAGAAGACAGAGGGGACTCAACATACACAAAACTGCTGTCCCTGGTGATGAGAATGAAAATAATTAAATTACTAAAATGTCAGTATAATTCAGGAAAACTTTCCAAATATAAGATTTAAAAAAATCCTAACAATAGTCCCTGCTTCTGTACTCTGCATATCTGTGTCTCCCCAAAATGCATCTGTTGAATCCTTACACCCAAGGTGTATTAGGAGGTAGGGCCTTTGGAAGGTGGTGAGACCATGAGGGCAGAACCCTGATGACTGGGAACAGTGTCTTGTACCAGAGAGCCCAGAGAGCCAGCATGTCCCTTCCACCAGGTGAGGTTATGGTGCAAAGACTGAGATGTGGGTCCCCACCACACACTGAATCGGTGGCACCATGTTCGTGCACTTCCCAGCCTGCAGAAACATGAGACATAAATGCGTGTTGTTTATAAGCCACCCAGTCATGGTGTTTTTTGTCATAACATCCCAGATGGACCAGGACACTCACTACCTCATCAAGTTGTTGAGGATCAGCTGGGTTTAGCCAAGTGAAATGACTAGGACAGAACCTGGTACATGACAGGTACAGTCCAATTAGCCGATATAAGTACCACATCCGTGGTTGAACACTGGGCCTGGATTTGGAGCCCATGTGCCTCCTGGTCCAATAGGGGTGGCCCACCTGGCAACAGATGAGCCACAGCCAGTCAGGGGTCTGGAGAGGGGTGCCAAGGAGGGGACAACCAGCTCATCCAGGGGATCAGGCCACCTGGGGAGGCTATCTTGCTGGGTCTTAAAGAATGAATGGGAAGGTGAGACAGTACCATTTCCCACCCCTCTGGTCTGCAGAGAGATTTTGAAGTCTCAGGATCGCAGGTGTGGGGAGGGGGTGGAGAAATGGAGAGGTACATACACTGTCATTGGAAGCATAAATGAGAGCAAACCACTTGGACAGGAATTTGCCAACATGCGAAAGATGTCCCAGACCTATAGCCTGGCATGTCCCTTTCAAGGTAAAAAGGATAGAAAAACTCTTGCAACTATGCACATAGGAACTCATTCAACAATATTCTAAAATTTTTTAAAAAGTCAAAAGATATTTTGTAACTTGTTTGGCAGCAAAACCTGACTCATATTGATGTCTTAAATGGATTTAGAGTCTGTTTATTCCTTTAATGTGAATTTTTGTATGTTCTGCTATAGAAATAGGAGTGCATTTGAGAAAGGGGCACTGACACAGCCCAGATCCCCCCGGGGTGATCTGTAGTGTGTGCAAGGTGGGCTGGGACCTGGTCTGACTCCCTGAGGCCCCTGGAGGATGTCTTAGAGTGGACAAGGTGGAAGGGGACCCAGGAGTCCAGAAGTGCTGGTTCAGTGCTGGCCCCTCCTCCACTCCAAGACCTCACAGCCGGACAGGGGCAGGGGCAGATGAGATCTTGGGGTTCCAGGCTCTCTCAGTAGGTTCCCCAGAAGCTGACCCTGACATGAGGATGATTTGTTCAGGAAGCATTGCCAGGGAAGACCAGGTGGGGAGAGGGGGAGGCAGGCCAGGTGAGGGCATGACTGCAGGTGAAGGAAATTTCTGCCTGGCCCTGTGGTTGTGCCTTGAGCTTGCCCACCCTGGGGGTCAGGCAGCCACTGCCGAGGGCCTGTGGTGCAGAGGCCTCTGGAAGTCCCTGTGGTCCTGCCTGACTTCATCCAGGAGGTGGGCCTCATCCGGTGGTGCTCTGGGCGGCTCACACTCACTGTTGAGCGCCGACCGCTGAAGCTGCGGTTCTGTGAGCTGGTCGTTATCTCATTGGTAGTTTGCAGTTGGCCGTGGTAGGCGATGGGGGCAGATGCTACAAGTCAGGGCCCAGCCGGCTCTTAAGCATTTGCCAGCACACTCCTGGCTGCCTTTCTGACCTTCCCCTCCTTCAGGATTCCTCTCCCCCTTTACCAGACTGTGCTGATTCCTGGCCTTGAAAACCCAATGATATCTGTCATCTAGAATCTCAGGTACCCTCCTTGGTGAATGGGCTCCCTCAAGGCCATGCTTCTCAAAGTGGGGCAGGTGGCTGAGTGCCTGGGGCTATAACATCCACCTCTTCTAATCTTTACATTAAAAAAAAATACACAGTTGCAAAGTTGTAATTTGGTGAAAGAAGGAATGAATAGACTACAAAATTGGTGTGAATTTTCTAAACAAACAGCTCAAGGACATTTTATACTGGCCAAGGGCCACTTTTGCTCTGTCCCTGTCTGCAGGTTCACTGTGAGGAGTGAGTGTTCAGTGTAACGGGGAACCTCTGGCTTTGTGCCTTTCCTCACACTGAGACTCTGGGGGGAGGGGCTGTCACAGAGGGGAGTCACCTCTCTCTACCTGGACCCCAGGGCCCCTTTAGCATTTCACTGATATGAGGCACTAGAGCTGGAACAGAGAAAGCATGGCCTTTGGAGCCAGACTGCTGGTGCAGACTGTGTGACCTCAGGGAAATTGCTTCCCCTCTCTGGGCCTCAGCTTCCCTCAGGGAAATCTGGATGATTGGAAATCCCCCCCAGGGTTTCCAGGAGGCTAGGTGAGACAGTGCAGGTGGCAGCTGTGAAGCGCCATGCCTGCACCTAGCATCAGGGACATAGCTGTAGCAACGTTCATTGATTTTGGTGCTGAGGAAAATGCAGCTCACTGTGCAAAAACAAGGAAGTTCACGTGGCCTTTTCTTAAATGCACAGCCCGCAGTTTGATCTTGGCCTGGATATGAGAGTTAGGCCCCGGGTAGCATCTAAGATTATGAAACCATTCAGATGGGGGTCGAGCTCCTGCAGATGTGATGTTTGACTTTGGGCAAGGTGTTTGGTCTCTCTTGGCCTCTGGGTAGAATAGGCCACCCCCAGAGAGGGTCCTCAGCCCTTCCTAGATGCTGTGGGGCCACAGCTGGTCCTCATTTCACGCCCTGCTTCAAGGGCCAGTCTGCACCCTCAGACCCTTATTTTGTGGATGTGACTGGGCATTTGTTTGTTTATCCCCTGACAGCAAACTCTGTTCGATCAGGAATTGATGTCCGTGGTGTTAGCACATGATAAAGCTTCAAGAAGCTGGTTAAACAGTATGAGGTGGGTCATAAATTTGGCTTTTCATCCCTGTCAGAGCTTCCTTATTACAGAAAGTGAGAAAGATGGAGCAGCATGCTGTATTCTGCAGGGTGTTTAATTTAGAGTGACAGTCAGGACTCCTGGACACCTCACACTGTTTATAACTGCAGACTCAGCTGTAATTCTGAGCAACAAGGCTGGAATTTACCATCATATTTAACTGCTTGCTTTTAAGTTTCCTTTTAAAATGTGTTGTTGATTTCTTTAACGGTTTTTCTTCTCTGCCATCTTCGATTAAACCACATCTTAATGAGGCTTTCGATCTTCATTCTTGTCTTCCGATTAGGTACTAAGGCCTGAAATTTACTGTTAATTGATTATTGATGATCTGATTTGAGCCACACATGAATTCTTTTCAGGGATGTGAAAAACTAGCTTAGAAATGCAAATCAAAATGTAGTGCTTAAGTTAGAGAAAAGGCAGTGTCACAGTCAGAAATGAAGGCTGCTTCTCAGTTGTTTAGAACGCAGGTGGCAACAGAAGCCTGTGGGACAAATCTGGCCCACTGACTGTTTTTGTAAATAAAGTTTTATTGGCACACAGCCACACCTGTTCATTTACATATTGTCCGTGGCTGTTTTTCACTACAAGGGCAGACCTGAGGAGCTGTGACAGAGGCTGTAGGCCTGTAAAGCTGATGTATCAGCTCTCTGGAATTTATAGAAAGACTGCCAACTGTGATGGTCAATTTTATCTGTCAGCTTGGCTGGGCTGTCGTGCCTAGATATTTGGTGAAACATTCTGGATGTTTCTGTGAGAGTATCAGTAGACTTTGGGTAAAGCGGATTATCCTTTATAATGTGGGTGGGCCTCATCTAATCAGTTGATGGTGTGAATATAACAAACACTAACCTCCTCTTGGCAGCAGAGATTTCTGCAGCAGATGGCCTTTGGACTCAAACTGCAATATCAACACTTTCTGAGTCTCTAGCCTGCTGGCCAACCCTGCAGATTTTGGACTTTTCAGTCCCCATAATTGTGTAAACCAATTCCATAAAATAAATCTCTCTCTATGTATATATAAACATCCCATTAGTTGTTTCTTTGGAGAAACAAAAACAGAAACATTGGTCCTATTTTTCTGACTAACACACCTGATACTTGGGGTCAGATGATCTGCAGTAAATGATTGTGCAGGGCCTAGAAGTCAGGCAGACCTGGGTTCAAATCTCATCTCTGCTGCTTCCTGGCTGGAACTTTGAGGTGATTCTGCCACTTCTCAAGGTTTGTTTCTGTATCTGTAAACTGCAGCCAAGTACTGCTCACTTTGGAGGGTCATAGTTTGTGACTGACACACTTAACAAGGGGTCAGCACCTGCTGGGTGCCTGGTCCTGGTCACCGTCAATGTTATTACTGTGAATGAACTGTCTGGTTTATTCATCAGTCTCTTGTGTGTTTGGTTCAGATGAGTCAGCCCTTCAGGCCTGCTAAGGTCCAGCTGCCCTTACAAGATGTGGTTACTGAACCAGAAAAACAGTGGCCCTGACCCTTGATGGTGGAGTCACAGGTACCTCTGTGATATTGATCTCTCCCTTGTCCCCCAACCCCTTCAACAGAACCAAAGAAGCTCCTGGACTGTGCTGAGTGGGAGCCCCTGGCTTGGTTGCAGATGGCGGCATGAAGGATGCGGTTGCTGGGTTTACTGGAAGGAATTGTCCTGCTAGGATTTCCCAGGCTTCACTCAAGCACCGAGGTGCTGAACTTTGAGCCTTTGTTCTCTAACTCAGTTCTTTTATTCATTCAACAAATGTTTTATTGAGTACTTGCTCTGTTCCAGACACTGTTCTGGGCACCAAGCATACAGCAGGGGCCCACCAGAATTGTCCTGGACCTCCAGAAGTACCAGGGCTTAGAGCATGAGCCTCATTCCCCAGGCTGTTTCCAGGTCAGATTTTCTCATCTTGGGCCACAGCTCTGCTCTGTCCCTGTGGAGGTGAATGCACAGGTCAGGGTGGGGCAGACCTACTGGTGTGAGCCCCACCCCAGGAATCATCTCTCAGTGCAGGACCACCAATCCCTGCAGATACCCCCTCTGTGTGCCATGTTCCAGCTCAGTTTTGGGCCCACGAAAAGATTCTTAATTAGCTTTTGAAACTGGTTTCTCTTCATCTGGACTCTCAGTGGCAGTGCAGCCTGCAAAGCTCGGTGAGCAGGACTCGCCCAGTGTTTCCCCCCGGTGGGTGCTGGTGGGCCAGCGGAGCCCTGCCCCTGCTCGTGGTTCGGGGCTGGGTGGCCAAAACCGGGCCCAACCCAGCTGTGTGGCCTCATTAGCAAAGAGCAGGTCTCTGGACCAAAGAGGGGATTACGAGTGACCTGCTGTGAGGTGGGCAAAATGGAGGCCTGCAGTCAGAGCTGGGCGTGAGTCCCACTCTGCCAGGTGTCGCCGGGTGCCCTCGGGCAGGGGTGTGGCTGGTGCCTTGTAGAAACCGGAGGCTGCGCGAGCAGTTCCGAACCACAGCTGGGCCCTGGGAGAGCCTTGCTGCCTGCGCGGCGGGCGGGCGAGCAGCCTCACCCCCACCTTGCCTGCCGGCGGTGAGTCCTCCTGGAAGAAGGCACTGGCAGGGGGCTTGGCAGAAACAAGCCATTTGTATGGCTGTGTGCCAGCCTGCATGTCGTCCCACAGCCTGTCCTTGGGAAGTCTTGCCCGCTTCTGTGGAGTAGAACATCTGTGTGCGTGCAGGCGTGTGTGTGTGTGTGTGTGTGTGTGTGTGAGAGAGAGAAAAGTGTCCACACCCATGATGAGACAGTTCCCCGGAGGAGATAGCATTAATGGGGGGAGGGATTAGAGGTCCTAAACTATACTGGGTTGAATATTGTCTTCCAAGATTCAAGTCCACCCAGAACCTTAGGCTATGACTTTATTTGGAAATAGCATCTTTGAAGATGCAACTACTTAAGTTAAGATCAGGTCATATTTTTTAAAAAGATCATGTCATATTTGATTAAAGGGGACCCTAAATCCAATGACTGCTGTCCTTATGTGAAGAGGACGGACACACAGAGACATAAAGGGAGACTGTCACATGAAGACAGAGCCAGAGTTGGGAGTGACATGTCTATGGACCAAGGACCACCAAGGGCGGCTGGCAAGCACCAAAAGCTAGGAGAGGTGAGGACTGTCTCTCTCTCCCCTTAGAGCCTCCAGAGAAATCCAACCCTGCAGACGCGTTGACTTTGTACGTCCGGCCTCCAGACTGAGACGGCACATTTTGTGAAGGAAAAGCCCAGATGGGCTAACAAGCTTAGTCACAAATCTAAGTGTAACAAGTGTCAGATTACTGATCTGAATTCTGCTGGTCTAACTCATAAATCTGAAGTTTAATGTCAGTCTATTGGGCTAACGAGCTCAGTCACAAATCTAAGTGTGATAAGTGTCAGTTTACTGATATAAGTTCTGCCAGGCTAACTTGTAAATCTAAAGTTTAGTGTCAGTTTACTGGGCTGACAAGCTAACTCGTAAATCCAAGTTCAACAAGTGTCAGTAACGTGATCTGTTCTGAATTGACAAGCTTCAGCGTACTGATTCTTGCTTTTTGTTGTTTGAGCCTTATTGGCTAATAGCCCATACTTGTAATTAACCGTATAAAACCTCATGTGCACGTCTTGGAGGTGCTCAGAGCTTTGGAGCCGAAGCCCCTCTGAGCCCGCCAGCGTAATAAATCTGAGTACTCCAACCCTCCGAGTGGTGCTTGTTTCTTGGTTGGCCTGTCATTTCCGTAACATTTCCTGTTGTTTCCAGCCTGCCCATTGGTGTGGAAAAGGAACCAAGGACCCAGACCCAGACCCTGACTTTCTGACCCCTGTTTTCTCCATCTGCAAAGTGACGTGTTGAGCTAGAATGGGAGTGACACACATTTTCTGTGAGTGGCCAGATGGTAAATACCTTAGACTTTGCAGGCCTAAAATTAAGTTCTTTTTTAGGACAGAAATAAATTTTAATTCATTGGAAAGTACAGCAGTGAACAAGGTCCTTTGAAGAGTGTTTTCTCAGTCATATGAGTCAGATGACACAGAGCCAGGGTGGAATCACTTCTTGGAACAGAAGATGCAAACACAGGAATTCACAGCATTCAGTGGGACCTAAATGGTGGTGCAAATAAAGACCCCAATACTCCCATCTGGTTCTGCTGATGGATCAGTTTACATACCCTTTGCTTACTCTTATAAGTGTTCCTTATTTTCCTTTGTTTTGTTGTCCTTGTTTGTCATTTGTTTTACAGTTCTTTCCAAGTGCACAAAGCTATTCTGGATCCTGGGTTGGATTTGGCTCACGGGCCACAGTTTGCCAGCCAAGACTCGAGGCATTAATTCTGCCCATAGGGAGCCCCAGACACACGCACCATCCATCATCAGGGCACATGGTCATTGTTCTGCTGCTGGGCCACATGCTGATGGGGGAGGAGCCAGCCTGAAGCCCCCAGGTGTCAGTTTTCAGACCTGTCAGTGGGCATGATGACTGGTTTTCCCGCATGAAGGCCACAGGGGACAGCACTAGGCAGGCCACCACCCTGTGTCCATGCC
This sequence comes from Vicugna pacos, assembly GCF_048564905.1. Taxonomy (NCBI): domain Eukaryota; kingdom Metazoa; phylum Chordata; class Mammalia; order Artiodactyla; family Camelidae; genus Vicugna; species Vicugna pacos. The sequence continues at coordinate 2,637,964 of NC_133003.1, read as the reverse complement.
AGGGCCTGTCTCTGTTGTTCAGCCTTACCCCATGGGGCTGGGCACAGGGCCTGGCACATCACAGGAGCTCAGGGGAGAGTTGTCTGAAGAATGAAGGACTCTTCTGGAAGCCCTCTCTGGGCTGGGGGCTTGTCTGAGTTCCACCTTCTGTGGCAGTGACTTCAGTGGTGTCATTGTCCCTTTGAGAGGGTGGGCGCTTCAGTTGAGCCATCTTTGTACAGTGTCTGATGAGACAGCGGAGGAGTCAGCCCAAGTAATGTACGTCTGCCAGGCGATGTCAGTGCCCCGACCCCGACCCTAGCACAGCCAGAAGTGCCGGGGCCCAGGTTCAGTCCTGCAGACACAGGATCTCCAGAAGGAAGTAGTCTCTAAAAGCAGCATGAGCTGGTGGTGGGAGCACGGAGTTTGGGAGAAGACAGACCCGAATTTGAATGCTGGCTTTGCTGCTTGGCAGCTGTGTGACCCTGAGTGAATGTCTTAACCTTTCTGGGCTTCAGCCTCCTCTCCAAGAGGGCAGAGCAAGCCCTCCCTGTCAGGTCTGCCCTGAGGACGGGGCGAGGTGTGCCCAGCAGAAAGCAGCCTGGCGCACAGAGGTCCCCGCTGTTAGCAACAGCTCTGTTGTTAGGTGACTCTGAATGGTAAAGCCCACATTTTTGTCACATCTGCACTCCCTCCAGCATGGGTGTGTGTCCCCTGCCCCCTTGGAACTCTCCCATCCAAGCTCTGTCCAAGGGTTGCCATGGCCACACAATCGTACAGATGAAGAAACAGGCTCAGCAAGGAAGGGGCCTTACCTAAGGCCACAAGGCAAGACAAGTGGCTGAACGGGGACCCTAGGCCGGTCCTCCTCCAGCCCGCTCATCCCTGACTCAAATGACTGCCTGCCTGATCAAGGCACTCTCCCAGCCATGGACCGTCAGGCACACGGGTGGGAGCTGAGGGAAGCCATCATCTCATTGGACTGATCGGCACAAATCTGCTGGGAATGCTGCCATTTGAGGTGTGGTGACCACCCCAGACACCCCCGTGGTGGCTTCTCTAGACACCCACCCTCCCCTACCCCCTTAATCAAAGCCAATCCTGAGAAGACCTGCTTGCTTGCCCTGACTAGGCGACAGCTTCGATTTATTGCTGCAAGGCCGAGGCCATGGACTGGGGTCCCTGGTGTCCCCTCCCCAAGAGAATCTGCAGGAAAATGTGTTTACACAGAAGCTGGAGCAGCATCCAGAGGGAGCCTGGCAGGCGGGGCCCTGGAAACGTACCCAGTTGAGTTGCCCTGGGGTTTCTAGGAGCCTGGCATCTCATCAGTATGTTGCATGGAGGGGGCTGAGTGCTACATGGGAGCCCCAAGCCCAGGCCACAGAGAGGGAGGGGGGCCAGGAGCCCCAGGAAGAGTGGTGCTGCTTTTTTTTTTTTGGTATAATTTTTTTCTTTAATTTTTCTTGAAATATAGTTGATTCACAGTGTTTCAGGGGTACAGCAAAGTGATTCAGTTATACATGTATACATTCTTTTCCAGATTCTTTTCCATCATGGGCTATTACAAGCTATTGAATATAGTTCCCTGTGCTCTGCAGCTGGTCCTTGTGGTTTATCTAGGGTGGTGCTTCTTATCGGAAGATCCCCCAGGAGGCCTGCAGCCTGGGTCTGCAGGCAGTGGAGTCTGGGGGGAGGGCCACGCCCTCACTGAATGTAACCCAAGGAGGAACCAGGTGAAGATCTAGTCCCCGGGGCTAAGAGTCACTATACTCTCTTTGTTTTCTTATTCTAGGAGAAGCACTGCCACCACCACCCTACCTCCCATCCCTTTTCACTTACCCACCCCCCAGCCTTTATGACATCCTTACAGGGTGCCTAGAGCTCGGGGTCTGACCCCATTGAGACACTAGGCAAAGGAGGCAGCAGGGAGAAGCAGAGCAGCACACTTAGCCCCTCATCGTGGACACGGAGCATCTGGCCTAGGTGTGCTGGCCAAGTGGGCTTCCTAATGCTGAGCCCCAGAATTTGTCTAGCATACACACCCATCTGTGGACTCTGGCAGACAGGCAGGCACAGAGCAGAGCGGGCCCTCCTGGACGCTGGGCTCCCAGGAGGAAGGGGGAGGAGGGGTGGGTCTCCTTACGCCCAGTCCTCCTTCCATATGTACGGACCAGAGTGGGTAACCCTCCCTTCCAAGGAGGGGAGAGACAAGGCAAGTACAGTGGAGGACACAGCAGGAATCTGAGAGAAGCGCCTCCCCTGCTCCCTCAACCCTGTCAAATGGTCCCCACCATCCTGCGGGGTGGTACCAGTGTGGCTCTGTGTTTGGAGCCAAAACCTTGAGAAACAGATCTGGATGCAGAGTGGCATCTGTGCAGCCAGAGGGCATGTGGGCAGCCCAGGCCTGGCCAGTAGGTCAGCGTGACTGGAGCAGAGGTGAGGGAGGGGAGCAGGGATGGCGAGAGAGATGCTGGACCCGGTGCGGGGCTCACACGTCATCAAGGAGGTGGTGGCTGGTCAGCTGTTTGAGAAAGCTCAGGCTGGATGGAGGAGGGGGTGGGTGAGACCAGAGGCAGTGGGGTGCTTGCTAGGCTGGCAGAGGCTGGGGGTCCCAGAGGAGCCTGATGAGGGACATCGAGATGATAGAACAGACAGGCATGCTGCTGGATCAGCTGTGGCATTTTCATTGGGTAGTGAAGTCAGATCTGGGTTTGAATCCTAGCTCCCATTCTTGGGAGCTGGGTGACTTTGTCAAGTTGTATGACCTCTCTGATCCTCAGTTTTCTCCTCTGTAGAGTGGGGGGCCCCAAAAGCGGTTGGGGGAGGGGAGTCAAGTCATGCTTTGGGGAACTTTCTGGAATTTTTTTTTCAAGTATATATTTTTTGATCCGAGGATGCTCAACCCACAGGGCCAGCTGTGTTTGTGGTTTCTGTGGCCTTGGCTGCCAGTCCTGCAGCCCCCAGGGAGCCTTATGCTTCCTGAGCTCATCACTCACTGCTGCCCAGGGTCCCCTAGGGAGAGAAATGTGTTTGGCTAAGTTCTCTGGGCAGCCTGGTGATTGGCTGCCTCTAATGGGAGGGTGTGTCCACCTCTTGATCCAATCAGCTGAGGGCAGCGTAGGGCATGGTCACACGGTGGTGCTGCTGGAGCCAGCTGGGGGACAGGGGTTAGGAGCGGTGAAGGATCACCGCTGCTGCCAGTTGATTAACATTTGACCTTTTTTGGGTCCTTTGCCTTTTCTGCCATTTAAGTTTTTTTTTTAACCAACCTAATGGCACACATAATTTTTAAATTCCCCAAATTACTAAATTTTCAGTATAGTCTAAATAAGCACTGAGCAACTAAAATGAAATGGGAGCAACATGTGTAATTTTTTATTTTCTAGTAGCCACATTACATAAGTAAAAAGATACAGGTGCAATTCATTTCAATAATTTACTCACGTATCCAAAATATGACACGTGCAATCAATAAGGACATTATAAGTAGCTATTCCACATTCTGTTTTCCACATTTCTGTCTGAAATCTGGTATGTATTTGCATTTACACCACATCTCAGTTCAGACTGGCCACATTTCAATAACTCAGTGGCCATGTGTGGCTGGTGGCCATGGACAGGGCAGTGCAGCTCTGAGTGAGGACCTTGCTTTACATCCTTTTGAATGTATTTTTACCCGCTTTCAAATAGTTCAGGGACTTTACAGCCCATTGTTTAAGAGTGCTAGACTTTAAAATGCCAGGTTTCCAGCAATAAGTGTTCATAAAATCTGCTGGCGTTTCGGAGGGTTAGGTCCGTGCATCCTGACCGCCTGTGTCCTGTTTCTGCCAGGTCCTTGCTGCAGGCTGGGGGCAGCCCATCATTAATGTTCATTTCTGATTAGTGAGTGCATTTATTTTCTGGGGCTGCCATAGCATACTTCCACAAACTCTGCTTGCAATGCAGAATGCATTTCTCCCAGTTCTGCAGGCCGGAGGTCTGAGGTCACGGCGATAAGAGGGCTGTGCTCCCGCTGAGCCTCCAGGGAGGACACTTCCTTGCTTGTTTTGGCTTCTGGAGGCTGCCTGCATTTCTTGGCTTGTGGCCACATCGCTCCAATCTCTGGCTCCCTTGTCACATGGCCCCTCCTCTTCTCGGTGTGTCTCTCATCTGTGTGTCTCTTGTAAGGATGCTTGTCATGGGATTGAGGGTCTACTCGGGTGATCCTGGATGATCTCATTTCAAATCCTTGACTTTATTACATCTGAAAAGACCTTTACAAGTAGGGTCACATGTACAGGTTCTGGATATTAGAATGTAGACATACCTTTTGCGGGGTCACCTTTCAACTCCCACAGTGAAACACTGATGTGTGACAGTAAGAACGAAAAAGCAAGGTGAGACAGCATTTTATTTTTCTAAGCTATGAAATGCACACAGTGTGAAAGGTCAACTGTACTCCGCATCATTTCCCTGCAACAGGAAGTGCTGGTCCACATAGGCTGGGGTTTAGAGCCTTTGGCCAGGATTGGATGGGGGTTAATTTAATGAACAAGCCTGTCAGATGCACACAGGAAGGCAAATCTAAAGACAGCAGAAAGGCAAGAATGTCTTAAATTGTTTGAAAGCAGATATGGTGATGCTTGTAACAGGCTCTGAATAGGGCCAGGTGCAGCACCAGCACTTAATAAATGCTCAATTCACCATCATGTGTGTAATGATCACTTATATATTTATATCCATATCATATACCTCTGTATTATTAATGAAGCTGGTCATAAATAAAAGGAGGAAAGGGCTCCCCTGCCCCCACCCCAGTTCTTTGTCTGAATCCCTAAGTCACCAGATGTGTTCTGATGGCAGAAACCTTTCTTTAAGAATTCTCACAGCTGACACCATCACCCCTGGTCAGGCTTGTTCATGGCTCGCTTTACGTGCCCATCCTTCTTTTATATCATCATCAGGACGGCACTAATCTGGGTTTGCAAACGAGGTTCTCTTGATGTTGTCATGTCAGCAACTGGACTCAAGACAGCTGCTTCCCAGAACCAGGCCCTCCGGTGTGGCCCAGGAGCAAGCCCAGCCCCTCCCCATTTCTAATCAGCCCCAGAAGCCTGGAGGATTTGCTTATGGGCCCAGGAAGCCATAAACAGTAATGGAAGTGTTTGTATTACTGCTGGCATGGGGTTGCCCTGGGGGTCCCTTCCCCACCATTAAATGGGATCCTCCTTCTGTCTTTGTGCTCACTCATCCCTTCATACCTCCACCCATTCATTTGTTCATTCACGTATTCATCCATTCATTTGTTCAGAAAACCACTGTTGAGTGCCTGCTTAGAGCCACTTTGGAGTGCTGTGTGTCCCATTCCCCACAGCAGGGCGGGAGGGGACGGCACTGCGGTGGGAGGAGGTGAGAAGGGGTGTGGGGGGGTGTCCTGACCAGGAGCCCTGTGACCATGGTAAATTCCTCTAACTCTTCTCTTGGCTTCTTCCTCTGTAAGAGAGAGAGGCTAGTATAACAGCAGCTGCCTTACGGAGTGGCTGTGAGAATTAGAGGACGTAACGGATGTAAATTCATGCGCTGCCTAGTGACACAGGGCAGTGATGGCCATGAGAAGCCCTAACACTTACCTGGGGCCACTCCTCTGAGCACTTTTCACCTGTTAGTGCATCTCATTCTCCCAGTAGCACTGCTCTGCTACTGGTCCCCACTTGCCTGGGCTGCTCCCCCTAACCTTATAGGTCTCAGCTCTGGTGCCTCCTCCTCCAGGAAGCCATCCCTGATCCCCTGGCAGGGCCCTCACAGTCCCCATTTTCTCCATCCATGAAAGCACTGGCCACACCATGTGGTGCTTCTTATCTCTCTGACTCCCCCTCAAGACTGGGAGCTCCTAAGAGCAGGGGCATCCATGTCTGATTCACCCTTGGCCTGATGTGGTGGCCCAGCACAATCTGCTGAAATGGAAGGAAGGAAAAAGGAGACAAGGAAAAGGAGAGGAGAGAGAGCAGGATGGGAGAGAGAGCAGAAGCACTGTGCCCATTCTGCAGAGGAGAGGACTGAGGACACCCAACCAAGAAGTGGCCGAGCCAGGCACCCTTCTACTAGCTCATCATGCTTTCCATCTTGAGTCTAAAGTACCAAAGAGGAGCTTCTTTTTGATTTAGAAAAACAGGAATGGCTTTGATGAGGAGCCACAGGTAAAGCGGCACGTGCAGAGAGCATGAAGTGAGGCGGGTGCGGGCGCAAAGCCCTGCTGCACCTGCCGCAGGACCTCGGGTGGGCAATGCAGCCTTCCAGCATGATCTCCTCATCTGTAACGTAGAGGCCGTGAGCCTCACCTCCCTGGTGGCAGAGTGGCCCAGACAAGATGGTAACAGCAGTGGAATCGACTTCCCTTGTGTCACCATTTGCCCTCAGCAGCCCGGTGAGCCACTTGACACCCTCCATATCATTAATCCCAATGTATAGGGGAGGCCACCAAGGCACAGAGAGATGAAGTAACTAGCCCAAAGTCACAAAGATAATGAGTGTCAGGGCCAGGCATGGAATGTGATCTAGGCATGTGGGAGGTACTTAAGTGGCAGCCACTATTGCCATCATCCCCAGCACCTTCTTCAGCATCGTCACCCCCCACCCCTGGGACACCCCTTTGTAGATTCTGCCGTTTGAGCTTGTGACTTTCCTCTGTGAGCTTGCCACATGGGCATGTGGGGCTGATCTCTGGCAACCACCCCATGGCTGTGGCCCCTGGAGCCACCTGGCTGAAGTCATGATGTTGGAGGGCTGTTGGGCTCACCATCCTGCAGAGGGAAGTGGGGGCCTCAGGGTCACCTCCAAGGGGATCTCAGGCCAAGATGTGCCAGGCTTTGGGCATGGTGTGTGCTGGGCCCCAAGCTGCTGTTCCATGCTTTGGTCTTGCCCTTGGTCTCTGGGAGGCTGGAGAGATGCATCTTTCCATCCATAAGGGGTCTGGGACCAGAGGCCTGAGGTTTATGAAGATTACCATCCTAGCCAAGGCATGAAAAACCTTATGGGATGAACACATGTAAAAATATTTACAACAAACACAGACATGTGGGAGACCATTTAAGACTGCCCCTGGAAGAACCCAGAAACAGCTTTCACGAAGCATTGCCACAGTGACTACTTGTGAGGATGCTTTGTAAAGCATCCTCACCAAGAGATGGAGAGAAAAGTCTTCACCCTGATCAGATTTTTCTAGAAGTGGGGCAAGCTGACTAATTTCTAACATGGTTAATAAATCAGATGTTGAATACACTTTTGGACTTGTTCTCACAGTGCAGAAGTTGTCTCTGTGATGGTGATGGTTGCCTTTGGCCAGACACTGATTTTCGTTCCATCTGTGAGCCATTTGGCCAAAATGTGCATTGGACACACCTCTACTTTTGACAGAGTGTCTATGTGAGTTGAGACCCTTTCTCCCCTTGTGACGTTCTCTGGGCCCCTCCCTGCTCAGCCTCCCTCCCACACAACTTGACCTCATAAAAATGATTTCGGATCCCAAAGAGCTTCTATGTATGTGGGCTGTATCCAATGATATTTACTATGTTAGAAATGAAAACTCAAACACTGAAAAATATTCATACATTAATTCATTTAACAATAGGAATAACAAACCCATTACATGTTAACATAAATAATATTGTTTTCTGAAAAACAACTATGTTTTCAAAACAAAAAATATAGTGAGAGGAGTGGCACTTTTGTAACTCTTTTTAAAAAGTCTGGCTTCAGAGATGACAGCTGGATTCTCACATCACCTTTTGCATTCAGTCTGTTGTGACATTTTGGCTGGCCTCACACAGATACATAGTTGGAAAAGGAAGATCCCAGTGAATGCCCAGGGGTCCTTGGACCTCATCTAAGAACTGCTGGTTTAGGTGGTCAAAGAACTCAAGATGACGGCAGAGAGAAAGCGTGTGTCCCGCAGGTCACTTTCTGCCTTGACAAGGAAACTCAGGATCTTAGAGCCCTGATGGCATCCAGCCTGGAGACAGACCAAGAGAGAAGTACCAGCTGTGATTGACCTGACTTCAGGCCCCCAACCAAGACCCTTTGATTCAACTGTCCCCAGTGGCTTTATCCAGCTACAGACTTCCATCCAGCTGGACTGGATGTTTCTGGGAAAAGCCTGCATTTGACCCTAGGTCAGCTGTCCACTGGTTTTCAAGCTGCGCTGCTGTGTTGCCCACCCCATCCTCTAATGCCACCTCAACATGGCCCTCACTGCCTTTTCCCACTGTTCCAAGCCTCAGCATCTGAGTGTGTCCTGGAAAGGGCTTTGTGCATGGAGGAGGGAGGGCTGACCTGGGCTTCTACCAGGGTCAGCTCAGGCTGCCCACACTGGCTTCCGGCTTCCCATCTGCCACTGATGACTTCCTGGGAAGGCAGGGCAATTATTCACTCATTCAATGTATGATTAATGAGATCCTGCCACGTGCCCAGCACAGCACATTCCTCATGCCCGGGCCACGGTGGCTTGGACCTCCTGGGACAAATCCAGATGAATTAGCAGCTTGATTAATATGAATGATCTCAGATGATGAAAAATGCACCAAATGATTGTTTTCCTTCATGTAATTACTCAGGTGGTCGGCTGGCCCAGGGCGCCTTTAGGGGGTTAAATCAGCAGTTTGCTGGAGGCTTCAGAAGCAGGTAGGAGGCTGCCTCTGCTCTTTTCTCTTTTCTCCCTTCACTGCAAGGACTTTTAAAAAGATGGTATTCTGTACAATAAACGGCATCTCCTTAAAGCGTGGAGTCCCGTAGTTCTGACAGCTGTGGATGCTCCTGAGACCACCACCAGCATTAAGATCAGAACATTTCCATCACCCCAGCCCAGATTTCCTTGTTCCATTGTGTGTCTGTCCTCTACTCCGTTCCATGTCCTGGTGACCACCAGTTCGCCTCCTGATATATCTATTAGTTTTCACTTCCCAGAATTTCATGTAAGTGGAATAATAATAAATGCCTTGCTTCTTTCATTCAGCATATTCATTGTGACAGTCATCCTGTTGCTGTATGTATCAGTAGTTCGCCCTTGTTCGTTATTCCTCAGTAGCGTTCCATTGTATAGGTCTGTCACAGCTGGTCCCTTCACCTGCTGATGAACAAGTGATAACAGATGGTTTCCAGTTTTGAGCTACTGTGGGTGAAGCTGCTGTGAGCACGTGTGTTAACGTCTGTGTGTGTTCCTGGGCTTCCACTGCTCTGGGTAATGAGAATGGCTGCGACATGGGTTAGGCATAGGCTTAACTCATAAGATGCTGCCAAGCTGCTTCCCAAAGAGGATGTGGTTGTGTGTTCCCACTGGCAGTGAAGGAGATTTCTGGTTGCACCACATCTCCACCAACTTGAGTATTATCAGTTGTAAATTTGAGCCATTCTGAGGGGTGCATCCTGGGGTCTCACTCTGATTTTAACTTGCATTTCCCTGGTGGCTAATGATGTTGAGCATCTTTCCATGTGTTTATTGGTCATTCATATATTTTGCTTTGAGAAGTGTCTGTTCAATCTTTTGCCTGTTTTGTTTTTTTTTTTTTTTTTGGTGAAGGGAGGTAACTAGGTTTATGTATTTATTTTAATGGAGGTACTGGGAATTGAACCCAGGACCTCATGCATGTTCATGCTAGGCGTGCACTCTACCTCTGAGCTATATCCTCCCCACCTTTTTACCTGTTTTTAAGTAGGTGGTTTGTGTTCTTATTATTGAGTTAAGTGAGGACCATATACATTCTGGATACAAGCGATTTGTCAGATATGCAGAATGCGAATATTTTCTGTCATTCTGTGCCTTGCCTTTTTGTTTTTATAATGGTTTCTTTCAATGAGCAAAAGTTTTAAATTTTGATATAGGCCAATTTATCCATTTTTTTCTTTTGTTGTCCATATGTTTTATGTCTTGTCTAGGAAATCAAAGTTGCAAAGGTTTTCTTCAGTATTTTCTTCCAGAAGCTTTTCTAAGTTTTAGCTTTTATATTTAGGTCTCATTTCAACATTTATATTTTGATGCATTTCAACATAATTTTATACATAGTATAAGATCAGGGTAGATGTTCATTTTTTTCCCATGCATTTGTTTATTTATTGGAAAGACCATCTTACCCTTACTGAGTTGTCTGAGTGCTTTTAACAGAAACCAACTGACTATGGATTTGGGGGTCTGTTTCTGGATTCTCTGTTTGTTCTATTGATCTATGTGTCTGTCTTTTTACCAATACCACACTGGCTTGATTACCCCAGGTTTATGTAAGACTTTAAATCAGGTTGGCTAAGTCCTCCAACTTGGTGGTTTTTTGTTGTTTTTATAAAATTGTTTTGGCTATTCTATGTCCTGTTCTAATCCCAACACATGTTCACTCATTTAATCCTTACAAACCTCTGAAGCAGATGTGAGTGTGCAACCCATTTTACAGATGAGGAAGCTGAGGTTCCAAGGGGAAGAGTGACTTTCCTAGGTAACTTAGAGGCAGAAGTGAGGTGTGATCCTGGGGCACCTGGCTGCAGCTTCCTGCGTTTAACCACTCGGCAGTACTGCCCTCTCTTTCGGGGTCTGCCCAGTCCCTATGCAGACTCCCCCTGCACTTGTGAGGCTGCAAAGAGTTTATCAGTTTCCTTGTCCATCTTCTTCTAAGCCGTGGACTCCACTAAGACAGACTGTCTGGATAACCATCACTGTGGCCCAGCCCCGGAGTCCTGGTGCAGAGACAACATCTGGTGAAAGTTGGATGAAGGAATGGGCATGTGGGCAGATGAAGTCCATTCAGAAAGGGGTGCCAGTCCAGCTCTGGCAGCTGGAGGGCCAGGCCCGTCTGGCCCAAAACCTCAGCTGGGAGCTTCTGTCCTGATGAATAGGAGGAGGCAGAATCCTGCGGCCTGCGCTGGCAGAGGGGACGGAGAGGCTGCCGCTCTCCCAGGGACACGGGGATCGCCTGGTGGAGGGCTGAGCCCAACTCCAGGCTGGCCCACACCTGCTGTTGAGACAGAGATACTTAATATGCTTCTACAGGGGAGAGGGGAGAGCAAAGATGGGGAAAGGATCCAGGGCCTGCAGACGCCCCCTCCCGGCCAGCACAAGACATGCTGGGGCTGGCGGGGCCTCTGCCAAGCCACAGGAGCAGGTGTCCCTCCAAGAAGGGCAGAATGAGGGCAGGGTGGCTGGAACTGGGTGATGCTGTGCCCGCGATGCCCGATGCCCGTCTCCCCTGGCTCCTGTTCATCCTGCCTCTCTTCCTCCTCCGGCCCAAACCTAGGTCAGTGGATGGGGAGGAGGCCCACTGTCACCTGGCCATCCCTGAGGCCCCGTTCCCTTACCCTGCACCCATGCCTCAGACTCACGCAGTACCAAGAACATCACTCAGGTTTTCTTCCCCAGGCAGTAAGTTGTGTTTTCTGAAGCCAGGCCCCGGCATTCCCCACTGGGGTGATGGTGGCTCACAGCTGGGGACAAGCAGTGGGTCTGGTCCTCACATCTGCGAGGCTGGACCGGCCCGGGATGGGGCTGCAAGGGAGGGTGAGTGTTCTGCTGATGAGTCTTGGGGTTCCCAGGGGCCACGCTGCCCTCCGCTGGCCAGCATTCGTGTTGTGGGGAGAGTCTCACCCAGAGGCTGAAGTCTGGGACTTAGTCCTGACTCGGGGTTCCTGCCAGTATGGACTTGGGGACTCCCCTTGCCCAGGGTGAGTTGGAGCTGTCTCATGTCAGGAATTGTGTGAGCTGGTGGATAAACCACGTGTGGCTTGAAGCCCCCAGACTCAGCGGATGCTACAACCGAGGGCATGTTCGTCCCCACCCCTCCTGGAAGAGCCAGGGCCCAGCCATTCACCAGCACACCATGACCCTCCCTCCTGAAGCCTCAGTTTCCTCATCTGGAAATCGGGGCAAAGAATGCAGCCCCTTAAGTCTGCCCGGTCTGTAATTGAGGTCCTGGGTGTGTGGCACTGGGGGTGGGTGCAGTGTGATGCACACGTAAGGGCGGTCACCACGCTGACCGACACTTGTTATCTACTCAGCAGTCACTGAAAACATGCTTGGGATGAAAGTCTGTGTCTCCAGGAAAAACCCAGGAAAGGAGCCACAGCAGACAGGGCAGAGGAGGACTCCACACCTGCCCGGCCCCACAAGTCCCACCTGAGTATGCCTCAGTTTGCTTATCTTTATAATGGCCATGAGGATCCTGGGGTGGGAAGGGGTGTTGGTGTGATCGGGTGCAGGCAGGAGGCAGGAGGCAGGAGGCTGCAGCACCATCAGCGTCCATGGATGTGCACGGCCGTCCTGTGGGGGTGGGACCTGGGGCTGGACTGTCCCACTTCACCATGTCAGGAGCACAGGCCCTGGGGTCCAGCCAGTGCAGAGAAGCTGCCAGCTCCCAGGCTGAGGACAAGTTCAACCCTTAGAGCTTCAGTTCCCCACTTGGAAATGGCAGAATGCCACAAACCCCTTGCACTGCTGCGGGTGGATACACACTGTGGGGGAGGCGCCTGGCTGGTGCCCAGCCCGTGGTGGGCTTCCAGCCAGTGTGATCCCCCAGACCCCAGCATCCCCCGCTGGGGACTCAGTGTGTCATCAGGATAGGAACATCTCCAAAGCCACACCTTCTCTGCTGCCTGGTATTCTGAGCAGAAGGGTCGTGCCGGTGGTCTTGAGGCTGGAAAGGGGAGTCTCGGGGGAACTGGGACTCAGTCCCACCAGGGAGCCAGGCAGCCATTCTGGTGGCCTATGGAGCTCCCACCAGCGAATTGGGTCCCACAGAGACAGCAGCATCAAATCAAGCGGGCCTCTGTGCTGGGCCCCATGCTGAGCCTTTACCCACAGCGGCCTGTTTCACAGGCACCATCATGCCCATTTCACAGGTGAGGAAACTGAGCCTCCAAAGGTTGAATTGACAGTGGTTCACAGCTAGGGCCCAGGTGGAGTGAATCCCCCCTGTCTGCCTGCCAAGCCCACCCCAGGGCGCCTCTGACATCGGAACTATCCTGCTGTTCCAGCACCTCTCGTGGGGGCACCCTGGACACTGTCATCTCTTACCAGACTGTCACTCAGAGACTGAGACATGGGACCTTGCAAGAGGAAGGTGGAGGGAGAGCAGGCTGGCTCTGTGTGCACAACAAGCAGCATTCGCTGTCCCCCAGGGGACACGGGACAGACCAGTGGGTGAAGGGGCTGCCAGGTGCCCATCTGGGCCCCCTCTCAGTTCCTGTTGCCTGGTGTGGGGTCTCACACTTGGTCAGAGCTCAGTAAATACTTGTCGAGTAAATAACTGACTCCACTGAGGTGCCTAAAGGGTGAGGGTCATGCTGGGAGTGGAGAGACAGGGCCAGCGAGGTCACTGGGAGCCACAGAAGGCTCTAGGGAGGGTTGTGGTGGATAAGCTTCCAGTTTCAACAGTGTCCCTCAGGCACAGGGGTGGCCCAGTCCAAGACAAAGACAGGTAACTCAAAGGGGAGGCAGCCACAATCATCCAGGAGAGAAGGGAGGATGGCCTAGGCTGGGGCAGAGGCAGGAGAGGCAGACAGAGGGCCCAGCCGGCTGTGCTAATCATGACTTCAGCACCCAGCTCAATCCCTAAGCCCTGTCCCCTGACCTGGAACAGAGACAGGCCTGCCTGGAGAAGGGTCACATGACACACTGATGGGATGGGGCCTGAAAGATGGGTTCTTGTCACAGGGCCATTTGGCCCCACTTGCCCCCTGCTGGTTGGGGCCTGAGGAACCAGTCCAGCCTGAGTGGACAGGATGGGGCCCGGGGCCCCAGGTGCTGGGAGGACAGAAGCCACCCCAGCCAGCTGGCCCGGCCCAGACACAAGTGGTCAGTCTGCATCAGCATCAGGCCTCTGCCCTCCTCATGGCGCGTTCCTCTCCCTGACACAGGACAACTCATTACAGTTTGCAGAGCCCACCAGCGAGGGCAGCTCTTACCATCACCCTCGCACAGATGGGGAAACTGAGGGGGAAAATGACAGCCCGAATGGTGGAATTCAAAGACAGATCTGCCCCCCGACACAAGGCTAACTCTCCAGATCTTAAACCACCCCCCTCTCTCTCATTTATTAATGCTTCCTTTCCCCACTGTCTTTCAATACCCAGACAGTTCTCTGATTTGGATCATATGTGTAATAATAATATACTACTAATTACAGCTAACAATTTCTGAGCAGTTTCTTGTTGCCTCATTAAATCCTCACAATCAACCCTGAGATGACAGTTATTATATCCATTTTAGAAATAAGGAAACTGAGGCACAGAGAATGTCTGTAACTTGCTGAGAATCAGGCAGCCCCACTAAAGTGGTGCTCTCTCACTCCCAAACCTCTTAGCACTCTACCAGGGCTTCTCAAACCCAGTGCATCCCTAAAGAACTCTCAAAATGCAGATTCCAGGTGCCAGGAATTCTGATCCGGTGGGTCTAGGCAGAGCCGGCCCTGGGCATCTTCTTTAGGAGAGAATCCCAGGAAATTGTGTGGGGCTTTCAGGAGCTTGTGCCTCGAGCAAGCAGAGTGAGCGGTCTTCTCTTGGTCTCCTTCACCTTGATCCTGTCCGGAGGCTGCCTGGACATTTGAGGGCCCACAGAGCTCTGATGAGGGCTGCTGCCTGGAGGGCTCTGCCACAGTCAGCCCTGGGGAGTCACCCCTGCTGTGCGCATGATCCAGCCTGGCTAAGCATGAGACCCAGCAGGCTGCTCGGGTCCTGCTGACCACAGACAACTTCACAGCTGCCCTGTCCCCCGCTCTCCAAGCCTATCTGCCTCTGCACAAGCCAGCCAGGCTGACAGCCACTCAGCAGGGGCCTGTCTGGGTTGGCAGGGAGGAGCTGACCTCTGCAGCCTGTGGCCTTGCTCACACCCGGACCCTCCCAGAGCACCCGCTGTAGGGGCAGTGCTGTGCCACCCTCCCTCCAGCTCCTACAGCAGCCCCTCGGCAGAGCTGGGAGCAACCACAGGTCAGGTGATCAGGTACACAGGGCCATTCATAGGGGCTCCCCACTCCCCCACCACCCCACAAACCCTCTTCTGGGGCCTGGGTTTCTGCTTGAAGAGAATGAGACCTGTCTTTAAAACCATCATGACCACAGTGGAATATGATTCAGCTGGGAAAAGGACAGAAATCCTGATTCATGCTGCATGGATGGACCTTGAAAACATGATGCTGAGTGAAAGAAGCCAGACATGGTTGGCCACACACTGTACGAATCCATTTATGTGAAATGTCCAGAATTGGCAAATTTTTAGGGACAGAAGTCACCCTCGTTGAACTGGGAGAACTGGGTGTATCTCCAGTGTAGGGCCGCATGCGCATGCTGTGCAGCAACAAGACGGTCAGGCCATTGTTCCAGATAATGACCTCTTCCCTCCACCCCCTCCTCCACAGGGGGTCTTGGCTTCTGTGCTCTGGCAGGGCCCCCTGCTTCCTGTAACCTGCCCCTTTATCATTATTTTAAGTATGTCTTTTCTCCTCTGTCTCACTCACTAAATCATACACTTCTTGAGTATAAAACCTATTTTTCTTTTTACCTCCAGAATGTGTCATGGTGCCTGGCTTATGTGGAGTCTCAAGAAATGTTTAAGTGGATGACTTAATTATCACATGCAGACATACTCCAAAGCATTAAGTGCTGAGGGTTGTGCTCTTGGTCACACCTCAAAGTGACACTTTGGTGAACTCAGCTGCTATCACATAATCTAGCTATGTCATTAGCGTGCTGAAAAATCTAATTTGGCTTTGGTCTCCTTTGCTTATTTTTGGTCCCAAAGCCACCTTTGCACCTGAGCTTTCACCACATCAGCTTCAGGGAAGTCCAGTCCAGAGCACACCTGCCAAGGAGACACTCGAGGAAAGCACCAGGGCAGACAGTCCCCGGACTTCTCATCCACGCTGACTGGGAAGACAAGGATGTGATGGTTCTTCTTTTCTAGTATTTCCTGCAGCTCTAGAGACTCAAGAGGAGGCTTGACACTTCCCAAGGGGTGGCTGACATCTGGAGACTGATTCAGGTTCCAGAAAACCTCTTGCAAATTGATACACTGGCTTTAATCAGAATACTCTTATTTTCAATTCAAATGTTTCAACTGTTTGCCATGTTGTCAGTCACTGCAAGTGACCAGGGCTGGGTGCAAAGCAGGTGTTTAATGCTTATTCAATAACCCAGCAAGATTTGTCCATTCTTTCCCTTGTAGGTATGTGCATTTAATCTATTAATAAACATCACCTGGTATTTTATTTTCAGTTTCTCTTTGTGTCTGTTCACACATGAAAAATTCATTAAATTTACCATTTTTTCCGTCGCTATGCTGGGTGAGAGAGAATCTCGCAATGACTGAGTGCCATCATAGCCCTCAAGGAGCAAATGGCTCTGGTGGGAAGGGCAGAGGGACAGACAGAATGAATATTGAATCAGGAAAAGTCAATGGTGGGACCACAGTTGTGGAACCATGGAGGGCTGAGCTAAGCAGCCGGCCTGGGTGGACAGCAGTGGTAGAGATATTGGGGAAGGCCTGCTGGAAAAGGAACTCTGACCTAAATCTTAACAGAGTGCACAGGAATTCTGAGGGAAGTATTTGGAAAGGGGGAGGGCATTTCAGGTAAATAGACGGGAGAAAATCTGCAGGAAAAGCACGATGTTGTGTTCAAAGGGCATGAGGAGCACCTGAACATTGTCAGAGCATCCTGTCAGGGTGGGGAACAAGAAGGGGTGAAGCTGGAGGAGCCGCGCAGTCAGATCACATGAAGAAATCATGCCTTTGCTCTCTCTTTGTTGAGGAGTTATTGAAGAGTCATTGAATAGATTTGCAAAAATGGAGTACTGTACCTGAGAGGAAGGGGATGGATGTAAGGATGACAAATCCTCTGCATTTGCTTAGATGCAAAGATGAAGGGGAGAAATGATAAAGCCAGTCCCTGGGTGTACAACCTTGGTGATGGGGTAACCAGTGCGAGAATGAGGCAGCACAGTGGTTCAAAGCACTGCCTCTGGAGCCACAGGGCCTGAATTCAAATCTTCGCTTTGCCACTGCTAGCTGTGTGACCTTGAGGAGGTGACCTAATCTCTCTGTGCCTCAGTTTTTCATCTGTAAAGTGGAGATGATATTGATAATATGTACTTCTAAAGATGCTGGTAAGGATTAAATGAGTAAATAGGTGTAATATACTTAGAATCATGGCTGCCACAGGGAAAGTCCTGCAGAAGTAATTACCACCTTGATTATGGGAAAGGAACACGTTTTAAAGGGCAAAAGGCTAAGTTCAGTTTCAGACATTTTGGTACTGGGAGTCCATGTGAAGACAGTTAGAAGTTGGTTGGATGTGGTATGCTCATCTGGAGTTCCAGAGAATGGGCTTGGCTGGAGGTAAGTATATTTTAAATTTTTGGCATACAAATAAGTCCTATTTAAACCATGAGGGTGAAGTCAGCAGAAGGAAGAGAATAATAAAGATTAGAGCAGTGATAAATGAAATAGAGAATAAAAAAAAATAGGAAAAAGATCAATAAAACCAAGAAAGGTTTCTGAGAAAGATCAACAAAACTGATAAACTCTTAGTTAAACTGAGAAAAAGGGAAGAGGGCTCAAAAACCTAAAATTAAGAATGAAAGAGGAGACATTATGACTGATGTCACAGAATAAAAAGGATTGTAAAAGGTTGCTAAAAGCAATTATATGCCAGCAAATTGGATACCCCAGAATACATGGATCATTTCCTAGAAATGTTCAATCTACCAAAACTGAGCCATGAAGAGATAAAAAAAATCTGAACAGACCTGTAACTAATGAGGAGATTGAGCATAAAAACAACAACAACAATAAACCCCACGCCAAGCAAAAAACATCTTCCAACAAGTAAAAGCTGAGGACCAGATGGCTTCTCTGGGAAATTCTACCAAAGATTTAAAGACGAGTTAACACCAGTCCTTCTCAAGCTCTTCCAAAGAATCGAAGAGGAGGGAACACTCCCAAACTCCTCCTCTAAGGCCAGCATTGCCCTCACACCAAAACCAGCTGAAGACAAGACAAGAAAACTACCAACCAACACTCCTGCTGAATATGCATATGAAAATCTTAAACAAAATACTGGCAAATAAAATTCAATAGCACATCAAAAGGATCATACACCATGAGCAAGTGGGATTTATACCTCGGATGCACGGATGGTTTAACGTGAAAACCAGGCAATGTAATACACCACGTTTACAAAATAAAGGAAGGGCAAAAACTATATGACCATCTCAATCAATGCAGAAAAATACTTGACAAAATGTAATACACTTTCATGATAAAAACAGCCAATAAAATAGGAATAGAAGGAAATTACCTCAACTTAATGAAAGCCATGTATGAAAAGCCCACAAACATCATCCCCAAAGGGGAAGGATGGAAAGCCTTGCCTGTGAGATCAGGAACAAGGTAAGCATGCCCCCGCTCACCACTGCTATTCAGCACAGTATTAGGACTTCTAAACAGGAAAAAGCAATACAAGACATAAACACTGGGAAACAAGTAAAATTATCTCTGTTCATAGATGACATTATCTTGTAGGTAGAAAACCCTAAAGATTCCACCAAAATACTGTTAGAAAAGCAAACCAAGAGCACAGTCAACAAAATAGTAAATGAATCCCACAAACTTGCAGTGTAAAAAAAATACTCAAAATAAACTCTGTTTCCATACACCAACTATAACCAATCTGAAGAGGACAATCCAATTGACTATAGCATCTGAAAGGATAAAATACTTAGGAATACACTTAACCAAGCAGGTGAAAGACTTGTACCCTAAGAACTATAAAACATTCCCAGCTAAAAGAAATGAGACAAATAAATAGAAATACATTTTATTGTGGCTTGGAAGACTTAACATTGTTGAAATTTTCATATTACTAAAAATGATCCAATATTTAATGCAATCCATATCAAAATCCTAATGGCATTATTTGCATAAATAGAAAAAAAATCCAAGAAACGGAAATCAAACCCAAAACGAAGTGATGTGAGGTTCAGTCTTACATACAGCAGTGGTTCATTTATAACTTTATCCAACCTATTGCTGTTGTAAATGTATAATGTTTCCAGTTTGGAAATATAACAAATAATGACAGTTTTAAAAGTATTTTAAAAAAAATCCCTCTCACTTCCCCCCCAGCCAAGGCGAAAGTCGGGGAGGCGTGGGAGGAGCGCCTGCGGGGAAGGCGGCGAGCCCCGCAAGAGCGGAGAACGAAGGACGCTGCGGGCAGCAGGCGCGGGGCGGGCGCGGGGCGCACAGAGGGCGGGCGGCGGGCTGGGAGGCAAGGCCCCGCCGAGGGCAGAGGGGCCGTCCCGGCCGCCCCCCCCCGCACGCCGGACGCGGGCTGCCCCTCCCCAGCAGAAGGGCAGCGGCGGGAAGGCGCCGGGAGCGGCGGCCCGGCGCCCACAGTCTGCCCTATCCGTGTGCGATCTGTCACCCTGCGCCTGGTTTCTGTTCTGACTCCCCACCAAACCTGGTTCTAGCACCTGGCTTTTCAGGTTGGAAGTGATGCGCGGCGGTGGAGTGAGACAAACTGGGTTTGCAGTCGTGGACAAGTTGGGATCCCAGACCTTGGACAAGGGACTCAACCCTTCAGAGCCTCAATGTGCCCACCTCGAAACAGAGCTGGCACTACCCTACAGGAATATGGGGTGTTCCCCAACAAATTATAATCTTTCCTCTTTCCTAACTTGCCATTTCACAGATGAGTCAGCTGAGGCTAGAGATAAGTGATGTCCTTCCCAGCAACATTCACTTGGTAAAAGAATCGCTGAGCAACCACCGGGTGCTGTGGCCAGGCCGGGGACACCTGGTTTCCCACCACCTCCATGGCCAGCACTTTGTGTGGGCCCTGGTATGAGGGACACTGCATCCTGCAGGAATCAGACATTGCCGTAAGTGACTGTGCTTCACTTTCCCCAGGGGTTTCTAGGTACCTCCAGCCTCTGGCACCTCCAGATGGAGCCAGCTTTGTGAACCCCCAGATGTCCTGACCATCCTTCACAGGCCTCAGTCCAATCTGGCTCTTTCCCCCACCCGCACTCCTTTCCCTAGAACAGACCCTCCATTGGGCCATGTCTCCAAAACGTGGCCCAGCAATGTTCTGCCAGCTTCACCTCCCCTCTCTCCCTCCCTGCTGCATCAATCCAGAGCCTCCCCTCCTTCAAGATTCTGTTTCAGCCCAACCGGTTCCAGGGGGAGGAACCTGGTCAATTTTCAAAATCCAGGTGTCCTCCAGAAGTTAGCCTGAATTTTTCAGAGGAAGGGGTTCTCACCTTGTCCTTCAGGGCCACATTTTATAAATGAGGAAACTGAGGCTGAAAGAGATGACAGGTAATGCGGGGTCCACAACTGACTCCCACCATTGTTTTTTTCTGTGACATGAAGCTAATGATTATTTTTAAAGGAATATTTACTGCCACTCTGATGATTAGCATTGAATAGTTGGAAGCTCATAAAATAGTTTAGGAAAAAATCTGCCACAGAAAGAGTGAGATTATTTACATTTCCTTCTAGTCTTTTTGTCTGTGCATATTCTAAAACACAAAATTGCTAGGCATTTTATTATTTTTTCAGGGTGGGAGGAGATAACTAGGTTTGTTGGTTGGTTGGTTGGTTTTTAGATGAGGTACTGGAGAATGAACCCAGGACCTCGCGTGTGCTATACATGCTCTGTAACCCCACTGGACACTTGAAATACTCCTTTTCCTCCAATATCATGAGCATTTCTTTTAAAGTTCTTGAGCCACAGATTTTAATGATGGCTTAACCCCATTCAATGTGACATAATTTAACTTATTTCTTGTTGGACATTTGCATTATTTCCATTTTTTTCCTCTTTTGCCTTCATAAGAAAGGACTTTGAAGGCAGCAGCCATCTCATTCCTCCCTGTACCCTTCACAGCCCCAGGGATGGGAGAGTCTCTGACCCCAAAGGGATGTGGAGATCACATAAACGCAGAGCTCCCACCCAGGCCGGTGTAAGTGCCCATCGTGCTGACTTGGGGTTGACGCAGATGAGGCTGGAGAGACAAGAGTTCCGGGTGTACAACTCTGGCAAGCTGCCTGGAGGGTAGAAAATTGCATCTGTCTCCCCCACTTGTGACCCAGTAGCCCAGCCTCTAGCAGCCTTTTTAAGTATTCCCCACCCCCACACCAATTGCCAAGATCCATGTCACCTCTGAGCTGCTCACATTTCTGTTCCCTTTGCCTGGAACTGCCCTCCTCCCAGGCTGCCACTCCCTTCCCGAATGCTCTCAGAATGCCTCCTCTGTTCTCTGGAGCCTGGGAGTAACTGGTCTTGCTGTCTCACCTGCCAGATGGGGTAACCGTTGACAAGCTGCTAGTGAAGGGAGCCTCAGCCCTGTCTCTGCAGCCTCCCCAGCCTCCAGCAAAGAGCTCGGTGAGTGGTAGGCATTTGCGGTTGTGCAGTGAGCCATTCCTGGGGCCTCCGGGTTACCTGGTGCCTGTGGCCCTTTCTCTTTGATTTTCTGTCCATACATTGTCCTTTGATCTTTCATTCTTAGGGTAAGGAAAAAAGCCAAGATGGCCTCACTCCTGAGGGGTGCTGCCCTGGGACCCGGCCTCCTGAGGGTGTGCCTGGCTGCTTTGGGGCAGCCCCCTCCATTCTAACCCCAGCTTCCCCACCATCAGGAAAGTCTGGGCAACAGGAAGGCAGGTAGAGAGGGTGACCCTGAGGCCCAAGGCTGGGGTGGACCTGGGGTGTACTTTCTTGGCTTCCTTAGGTTTAAAGCCTACAGACATTGGCAAGCAAATGTGATCTCAGGTCTTCCTTGACCTGAGGCAGGAAGGCTTTGGGTGACCACGATGCAGGTCACACGCTATACTCTATCTACAATAGGCGGACACAGCGAGACTTAGTTTCTCTAGCTTATTAAAGCCAGAATGTCCCGAGAAGGCACCCACTGAGGGCAAAAGGTCCCACAATGATAATAAATAACAGCTCATTCATAGAGACCCAATCAGGACACAAAAGCCACAGGTGGGAGGATGCAGGCCTATCCAAAAACACCCTGCCTGAGCCCTCTTCCGAGGGCTGGTGCCCATGCATCCGCCCACGCAGCCCCCCACCCCAGCACCTGCCACAGCTCTGCCTCCTGGCACCTGAGGCCACGTTTTATACCAAGTGACACAGATGTTTCCAGTAGAAGACAGGATGGGTCACTGCCAGCACACCTTGCAGCGGGATGTGAGGTCAGACGATCTCGGTTTGTGGATGGGCTGTGAGGAAGGGCCAGTCCAATGTGAGAGTTGGACTGGGAAGCGAGGGCAGGTGCGGCTCACGTGTGGAGACGCAGGTCGCAGGCCTGGGGCATCACATGAAGTGGATCCAGCTCTGTTCTCACTCCTCCCACCTCACGTGAGGCTGCAGTCACTGCCGAGGTGGTTGTCCCAGTACTCGGCGCTGGCCATCCTGCAGCGCTGTGCAAAGTGCAGGTGGAAGCTGAACTGCAGCAGGAAGGGCAGCACCGGGAAGCTGAAGGCGAAGACATCCTAGGTGTCCTCAGCACCAGGGGCTGTGCCACCTTGCCATCGCCTCGTCCAGGCTGCACCAGTCCAAGAAGTTGTAGTGCACGGCCACCTGCTTCTCCAAGGCCATGTTGCACACGCGCACCACCCCGCTGACGCCCAGGTCTGAGCAAATGACGCGCTCCGGGCACACGGGCTGGTGACTCAGGCGCTGGGGCCTCGGGAAGTCGGGCACCAGGCACTGCAGGATGAATGCCAGGTCCTGGCCGCTGTAGCACAGGTCAGAGTTGATGGCGAGCTGCGACAGCACGTGCAGCAGCAGGGACGGGTGGTCGCTGGCCTTGAACACGTCGGCCTGCGCCAGCTCCAGGCCCAGCGCCTGGGGAGGCGCGCGCGGTGCTGCCCGGTGCTGCCCGGCCGGCCCGCGCCCTTCCGGCGGCGCTCGGTGGAGCCGGGCAGCTAGTGCCCCTGCCCCGGGATGACGGGCCACAAGGCAGGGGGTGGTGTCGTAGCCGGTGGCGCGCCGCCGGGGGTCCCGGGGGCCCTGCAGGGCCGCGGCTCCAGGGCCCCGCCGCCGCGCAGGTCCGAGAGGCAGCAGAGGCTCCGCGGAGCGGGCTTCCGGGACCCCAGGCGGTGGGGACAGCCACCGAGCCCGGGTCTCTGGACGTGGCCCGGCGGCCGTGGGCGATGGCGAGGCGGAACCCAGGGTCAGCCCCCGGACACCCCGCCCGCCCCCCCCCGTGCCCCCGGCCCTGCTCAGCAGCCCCCAGGGGGAGCCGCCTCCTCGCCCCTCCAGCCCTCGTCCAGCTCTTCCGCTTCCAGCAGCGAAAACACAGCTGGTTTGAAGAGGTGAGTGCTTTCTCCTGTGGACACGCTTCAGGGCCACCCCGGGTGCGCAGGGTGGCGCCTGCTCTCCTCCTCCTCCTCCCCCTCCTCCTCCCTCCCCCGGGGGGTGAGGAAGGCGGCCTCGGCCCAGCGCCCCTCCCGCCCCCGGGGCCGCCCGCGTCACTTACAGGCCTGCAACTTATTGGGAGCAACTTCCCCACTTTTGTTATTTTCAAGAAAACTTTATGGCAAATTTAATCTGGTACTCCCCAATCGAAGAAAAAAAAATAGCTTTTAAATTCTAAATTGAGATTTTAAAATTAATATATAATGCATGTATATAGGAAACATGTAAAGAAACTAAAAGTATATACAATAATTTTAGAGTCCAAATGGAATGAGTATTTAAGGGAAATATTTTCTTCAACCTTTTCTCACACATCAGCTATAGACTCTCCTTAAGCTATTACCTGAAGAAGATGACTGACTCGGGTCAGTTCCTCAAGGGCCACCCAACTGGTATCAAGTTAAAGGACACTGAAGGCCAAACTGCTGCAAGAAGAATCAAGCAAGTTTTAGGAAACAGTAAAAGTAAGTACAACCTGCAGCCAAATGAACAGAAAAATAGCAGACGTGGACAGAGTAGCTATTTATAATGTATCTGTAAGTTGTGATCAAATCAAAATACTCAGAGATATGAAATATTGTACAAAATTTACCAAAACCATACATGAATGGTCTAAATTTCCATGTCATCTCCCCCTCACATTTTTATTCTGGTATTAATGCAATTACATGTACCATTAAAAACACACTTGCAGAGTACCCAGTGAACCATTAATCACCACTCTATTTGTGAAAGAGTCACCTAATTTTTAGACTGATTTATTATATGTTTCAGAATAACGCTGGACAACTTCATAATACAGAAAGGACAAAAGATTACTTAAACCAAATACATTTTCTATATTTAGAGATACTATATAAGTGGTAAAACAAAAGTGATTTTTAAAAATTATGCTATTCTCTTAATACACTAGAAATGGTTTTATCTTACGTACATTTTATTGAACATGTTTGACATAAAAGATTTTGTAAATTTAAGGTGTACAACATGTTACTTTGATACATGTATATATTGTAATATTGTTTCCATTGTAGTGCTATTTATCCTGTTGCATAATTATAGTAAATATTGTTGTCAGCATTCACTATACTGTTCATTAGATCACATGGCTTACTTACTACTTGTTGCATGTTTCTACCCTTAAACAACATAAATTTTACCCTCATCCTGTGGTAGCCACCATTTTACTCTATTTTTTATGAGTTTGATTTTTTTATTTTCCACCTATAAGTGATATCAGTACTTGTCTTTCTGTGTCTGACTTACCTCACTTAGCATAATGTGCTTGAGGGTCATCCATGTCATTGCAAATGGCAGGATGCCCTCCTTTCTCATGGCTAAGTAACCTTCCACTGTGTATACACGCCACATCTCTTTATCCACTCACCCACTGATGGGCATTTAGGCTGTTTCCATATCTTGGCTATTGTGAGTTAATACTGCAATAGACAGGGAGTGCATATATATCTTCAGAACACTGTTTTCATCTCCTTTCGGTATATATCCACAAGGGGGATCGCTTGCTTCTACGGCAGATCTATTTTTAATGTTTTGAGGAACTTCATGTTGTTCTTCATAGTGGTTGGACCAATTTACATTCCCACCAACAGTGTCTGAGTTTCCCTTTTCACCCCATCCTCACCAGCACCTGTTGTCTCTTGTCTTCTTGATGACAGTCATTCTACAGGTGTGAGGTGGCAGCTCATTGTGGTTTTGATTTGCATTTCCCTGCAGATGAATGATGTAGAACATCTTTCTTTGTGGCTGCTGGCCACTCTGATGTCCTCATTGGAAAAAGGTCTACTTAGTTCTTCTGCCTTACATACTTTTCTAATTGCAAATGCCTATGTGTATGTGTGTATATGTGTATTTAATCTCAAGCTCATTTTTTGAGCATAACACAAAAATTGGCACATAGTAAATAAGCATAAATTGAAAACAATTTTCCTTCATTAATAGTAGCATTAATATTATGCCATGTAAACTATTAATTTTGGTAATTTCTCAAAATTACTTCAGCTCTAGAGTCAGTACACATTACAACCAGACTGTGACATGTGCAGTGTCACCCAGTGCAGCTGTGGGGCAGCAGGACAGCTGGAGGGGTGATGGGAAGAACATTGTGCCTGATGTCGGGGGACTGAGGTCCTGGACTTGGCTATTTCACCCACTAGTCATGTGGCCTTGTGTAAGTTACAACTACTTTGAATTTTAGTGTCTTCATTCTCAAAACTGGAGTCATAATGATGCCGGTGGTGTTTTCATGGCATATGATGTGCCAGGAACTGTGCTGTAGCTTCACAGAAATCCTTTTTACGGCCTGCAGAGTTATTGTCAAGATCAAACGCTATGATGCCAAATGGAACATGTGCCAATCAGAAAACATCCTTTTCTAAAACTTCGTGGCAGAGTTCCCACCTGGAGGCTATTTGTATATAACAAGCCTGTCAGGACTATTAGAACATTTCCCCAGCCACAGATCTGTCTTCTCTTTGCAGCCTGTCATGGTAATGCTGATGGCTCCTTCCCTGAGACTTGCCTGCTCCGACAGGGCAGTGTGAGTGCAGACCTAGCATGCAGGGACGCAGTGTGATGAATGTCAGGTCAGAAGCAGGAGCTGGACAAGGGATGGCTTCTTCCTTCAAATGTTTTACTGGCTTTCGATGACACAAACCTGAGTATATTGAAGGATGGGTTCAGGATTATCTGATTCTACATGTAAAACCACTGTGATCATTGAAATGTTTTCTTCAAAATAGAACAAAATTTGCCATACACTAGCATGTGACTTCAACCTGTATTTTCTTGGTAGTGAATCTGTGTAATATTTACTGTAATTCAGATATTTCTGAAATAACACACACATTTAATCCAGGTCTGTGGAGAGTCAGGTACTCTTTGCTTTCGTTCTTGGCAGAATAAAATATCTCACCCTTTGCTTTTATCACACACTTTGTTCTAGTTCCATCGTTTAAAATTTCCAGTGAACCTTCTATTCAACAAAAGCTTTCAGTAGAGAAGCAAATCATAGTATTTTTTAGATATCATTTTTCTACAATGAAACAAAAATCAAAATATTTCACTCTGTTTCTGAACGCATTGCCCTGCCTTCAGGATGCTGAGCACCTAGAGATTGTCCCATGAGGCTGTGCAGACTTGCACACTCTCTCTCACATAAATATGTCATCTGGATGACAGACCCTGGTAAGCAGAAGCAAGCGTTTCTCAGATGGCAAATTGGCCTTTCTGTAGGAATCTTGAAAGTAGCATTTGCTTCTATCTCTTGAATAACATGATATGACTTTGTTTTTGTTTTTCTGTTGGCTTTAACACCCACTATGTGGTGGGATCCCAAGAAGAGATTCTGTGTGTTATGAGGCTGCAGTCCCGTTGGCTCTGTGACACTACAGTGTGACATTACAGGAAGATGTGTCTGTAAATCAGGCTTCATAGGGAGATGATGCACCCTCAGCAGGCAGGAGCTCTGACATGGGGAGCAGCCTGAGAGCACAGCGGGGGGCTGGGGTCCCTCTAGAGGCGGATTTTCAGCAGCTCCAGTGGATGCCCTCGGGGAGCCTGGCAGCTTGTGGCGCCCCGTGACCTCAGCGTCACTGCAGGGCTCCTGCCTCAGCATGTTGTGGTCTGTGTGCTACTGCTGGCCCGCCCTGACGGCGCTTCACCAAACAACAGGTGCCACGTGTGCAAACTGCAAATGTGCGAACTGGGCAATTCCTGACTGAGGTCTTGCCTTTTAAAGACAGCTGTCAACATGGTTTTAAAAGATTCATAGAAGTTTTAATTGATCACAGACTCATAGAAAACAAAGAGAAATTTGTTTGTAGGAACCTGTAATGTGAGAAGTGAAAGAAAGTCCAGCCCATCGATCTGACATTTGGCTGATATTTCATCATAATTATGATTTAGTTACATTTTTGCACCATAATTTTCCTCATGTATACAACACACTGTAAATTTTCAACACTCTATAAATGCACAACATACACAAAGTAAGGCAGCATGTCTTCTACTGCAAACCTTTGGTGCTCCTTCTCACAGGGCAGAACAAAACAAATGTTGGTAGGAAGGAAGTCAGGAAGAGAAAGGGAGGGAAAGGGAGGGAGGGGGGAGGTGGGAATAGACCCAAGGCCAAGTTGCAGAGCGCCCAGGACACAGGACTTGCCAGTGTAGACTCAGAGCTTGTGGGAGAATTAACAGTAGGGGATATATGGTAAATCTACCCCTAGTCTTTTGAGGAACCTCCATACTGTTTTCCACAGTGGCTGCACCAACCTGCATTCTCACCAGCAGTGTAGGAGGTTCCCTTTTCTCCACAGCCTCTCCAGCATTTGTCATTTGTGGACTTTTGAGTGATGGCCATTCTGACTGGTGTGAGGTGATACCTCATTGCAGTTTTGATTTGCATTTCTCTGATAATTAGTGATATTGAGCATTTTTTCCATGTGCCTATTGATCATTTGTATGTCTTCCTTGGAGAATTGCTGTTCAGGTCTTCTGCCCATTTTTGGATTGGGTTGTTTGGTTTTTTTTCTTACTATGTCAGATGAGCTCCTTATATGTTCTGAAGATCAAGCCTTTGTCAGTTTCATTGTTTGCAAAAATGTTCTCCCATTCCGTAGGTTGTCATTTTGTTTTACTTATGGTTTCCTTTGCTCTGCAGAAGCTTGTAAGTTTTATTAGGTCCCATTTGTTTATTCTTGCTTTTATTTCTATTGATTTGGTAGACTGGCCTAGGAGAACATTTTTGAGATGTATGTGAGATAATGTTTTGGTTATGTTTTCTTCTAGGAGGTTTATTGTATCTTGTCTTATGTTTAAGTCTTTGATCCATTTTGAATTTATTTTTGTGTATGGTGTAAGGGAGTGTTCTAGACTTACCATATGACTCAGTAACCCCATTCCTGTACATATGTCCAGAAGGAACCCTACTTCAGAAAGACATCTGCACCCCAATGTTCATAGCAGCACTATTTACAATAGCCAAGACATGGAAACAGCCTAAATGTCCATCAAAAGATGACTGGATAAAGAAGAGGTGGTATATTTATACAGTGGAATACTATTCACCCTTAAAAACAACAATGTAATGCCATTTGCAGTAACATGGATGTCTCTGGAGAATGTCATTCTAAGTGAAGTAAGCCAAAAAGAGAAAGAAAAATACCATATGAGATCGCTCATATGTGGAATCTAAAAAAAAAAAAAAAAGAACATAAATACAAAACAGAAACAGACTCATAGACATAGAATACAAACTTGTGCTTGCGAAGGGGGCAGGAGGTGGGAAGGGACAGACTGGGATTTCAAAATTTGTAGAATAGATAAACAAGATTCTACTGTATAGCACAGGGAAATATATACAAGATCTTGTGGTAGCTCACAGTGAAAATAAATGTGACAATGAATATATGCATTGTCATGTATAACTGAAAAATTGTGCTCTCCACTGGAATTTGACACAACATTGTAAAATGACTGTAACTCAATTAAAAAAATGTTAACAACAACAACGACCCCCCCAAACAAACAAAGAAAAAGAGTAGGGGATAAAAGAATGAGATGGAAAAGGAGGAGGAGAGTAAGAGCGAGAAGAAAAAGGAGGAGAAAGGTGGAAGGGGGAGGAGGAGGGGAGGAAAGGAGGAGGGGAGGAGGAGGAGATGGGAGGAGGAAAGGCAGAAGAAAACAGTGATGATTCTATCTCTCAGCTCTTTCATTACATTTTCATGTCAATAAGAAAACTACTTTTGATATCAAATTGCCTCAGGTCAAACCCCAGCCCCACCGCTTCCTGTAAACTACGAAATGGTTTCTTAAATCTTCCCATAACTCAGCTGCTTTCTCTGTGATAGGACCTACTTCATAGGGTTTATGTTTTCTTCGATCCTCCAAGGAGCAAATGCCAAGAACCTTCTGAGGGGAAACACCAGTGAAGGGTGGTTGGGGAGAGAGCATAATGCGGGACGCCGTCTGCTAAAATGCAGGTCTGAGCACATGAAAGGAGAGAGTGAAGGAAATGTTGGGGAGAAAAGCCTCACTGGGTGCCTTCTGCCCAAATCCAAAATTCGTGGCCAGGTCAGCAGGGAATGCCCAAGTGAAGTCTGCCCATTCCTGAACTGGGCAGGAAGACCCTAGGACTTCAGTGTACCAGGCGTGGACTAGGAGCAGTGTGACCTGGTGTGAGCTCCTCCAGTGGACCCGAAAGAGTGGAAGGAAGCTGGGCTTATCAGTCAGTGACACCCCCCAGTGCAGGGAGCAGACCAGGCCCTTCCATGGCTGTTTCTTAGTTGTCATGGAAACAGTGCAGAAGACATCCATCTGCAGAGCTCTTAGTAAATGTTATCACTGTTACTATTACTACTGCTATTAAATGAAGACATCTTTAAAAGAGATTACATTTTTCAGAAATAAATGCATACAAAGTAAAAGAAAGGGATGGTAACTGATCAATGTGTCTTCAAAATATAAACTTGGGACAATTTTAACCCTGATTCATGTCCTTTTCTTACATGCCCCAGCACTGAGACCACTTCTCTGAGGTAGTATGTGTGAGACTCAAGAGCACAGGCTCTGAAGGCAGCCTGGCTGGTTTGGAACCCTGACTCCACAAATGTCACAGCTGGTGACCAAAACACTTGACCTTTCTGTGCCTCAGTTTGACCACTCTGTAAAAAGTTGATGGTAATAACTACCTTCCAGGATTGTCTTGAGAATTTAAATGAATTCATATTTGTTAAAGGCTTTAGAACAGTGCTGGGCACACAGCAAGAGTAACATGTATGTACTAGTTTTTATTATTATCCCAAGTGAGGGTAAATTATGGGAGCTCATCAGACTTCCCAGAGACTAGACAAGCACTCCCTTCCATGCATGTTTTACCTCATTCATCTCAATTATTCAGAACATTTGTTCCTTAAATTTGTTTTCTACAGAATTTTGCCTGATCTGTCAAATAAATTTTTGAACACTAATTTATTAACATTTTACCACTGGAATCTTGTAGAATTTGTTTTGGTATAACTTAGGCTAAAAAACTGCATTAAATATTTGAAAATTGTGGTAAAGACTACTTCTTACATATTTCTTTACATAATCAACTTTGGAATTTTTTAAATAACTAATGATTTGGAAGTTGATTTAATATTTTATTGATTTATCCATTAGAGAGACATATAGGCATACAGATATACTAAGTGATGTAAGCTTAGGAGGAAATAAAGGTGAAGGGAAAGTACTGTCTCTTTCATTCAGATTCCAAGTCAAGAGAATTCAGGAAATAAGGACAAGTGCAAAGTACTACTTTAAAAAAATGCTGTAGTGTATAGTGTCCTGGTCTTCTTCCTGAGTGTGCGTGTTTCTATTTGTGCATGTCTAAGAGGTGTGTGCATGTCTCTTTATGGGTATGTAATAAGAATTATAGTGTAAATATAATTTCGTATTCTGCTTATTGAAATTTTACTTAATGCTATATGCTAAGCATATTCAAATCATGAAAACTGCTTCAAAACAGGATTTTAACGATTGCGTATCATTTCATAACATGAAAATATCATAATTCAATTTATTCAACTTTTTCTCTAACACATTTCTAGACTGTATTCTGTTTCACTAATTTATGCCTCTACAGTTACTCACTATAATAAATAATGTTTTAATGGTCACACTTCTACTTTAACCATTTTCCTGATTTCTGATTAATTTTCTAGGCCAGGTATTTAGAATTGTATATTGAATTGCTTTTTAGTAATAAGAATATTAAGTTCTAATTTTTTCTTATAACTGAATTTAATTTCAAAGTCAAGTGTTAGGTCATTTATTAGAAGCGATGCACACTTTTTTCTTTAATCATATAATTAAATCTGAATTAGAACTAGAAATTGAAATAAAGTCAGCAGTAAATAAAAAAATTAAAATGATTATCGAACTTTATCAACCCATTTTGCATTTGAAAAACAAAGCTACTCTTCACTACAGTCATTTTAAGACTAATTTTCAGTGTGATTTTGTTTTCCAGGACTTATATTTGACACTGTTAAGAATAATGGCAAAAACACATTAATGAGGCTTATTCACTTTTCTTAGGGTAGCTCACATTAAATAGCAAGATTTATTTTTAATAAGAAGTAATTATTGAGTCTAATTTTCCAAAATAGGAATTAGTTTTACAAAGAAGTAATTACTGAAACTAATTTTACAAACTAAAATATTCTGTAATGTGACAAACTTCTATGTAAAAGAGCCCTGACATACTTTAAGTAGAATATGTGTTTTTCACTTTCTAGCAGGAGTGATTTTTAATCCCTCAGCATTTTCTAACAGCCACTCTGGGTCTGATAACATGTATTTCTGGCAAGTCTGCCAGAGCGGGCGATGCTTGACCAGGGAAGGCCAGTTTTTACAAATAGGTAAGAGACATGGACATGAATAACTCATCAGAGAATAAAAGTTCCCCTCCATCTACCAAACCTGGGACTTGAGATGTGTTCTCACAAATCAGTTTCAGTTGTTAGGATGAACCCCAAGAAACTAAACGTTAGTCAAACCAATGACTTTGTCAACATAATGTGAGCCCCCTAGTGATGATTAGAGATGGTTACAGATGTGTGACAAAAAACAGATCAAATATTCGAGGGAAAATGATTTATTTTAACTTTAGGCTGCTGGCCAGTAATACTGAAAATATGTTTACCAAGTAAAAGAACATAATGAGATCTGCAAATAATCAATTTGGATTATTAAGAATGAAGCAAGGAAATTTTTAATTAAATAGAAAAGCCATTCTAGCTTATTTCCATATTGTCACTTGCACACAGTCACATACACAGCTGCCATTTCTGCAGTTCACATGCACACTTCCTCCCAGTGCAGGGCTTTTTACTTCCACACTGTATTGATCTAATTGTATAAAGGCTAGTTTACTATCTTTTCCTTCCATGGGTCATGCTTTTTGTGAAGACAGCCATACTCCATGCTGTTATTCGGAGGGCTTTTTATTTGCTCAGGGGGATTACTTTCAGTCTGGCTTCCTCTACTTAGTATCGCCCACTTGTAGTTCTTCCACACCGCTGCCTACATCAGGAGTTTGTTCCTTTTAAGTGTTTGATGCTTTTCCATTGTATGATATGCTATGACTTGCTTATTCATTTACCATTTGTTAGGCATTTGGGTCACTTCCAGTTTGGACCTATTATGAATGCTTTTGCCATGATCATTAGTGTATAAGTAAGTTAAAAGCATATGTGTAGACAAGTTTTCATTTCTCTTCATAAGAACACTCTGCATCCTTGCCAATACTCAGGATTCTAAGTCTGTAATTTTAAGCATTCAGTTGGGTGTGTGTTCATTTCTTTACTGTCCAGTGACATTGGGAACAATTTTATTTATTTGTCATTTAGATATCTTTTTGGATGAAGTGTCTATTCAAATCCTTTGCCCGTTTTTAGTTTGGGTTGTTTGTTCTTAGTACTAAGTTGTAAGAATTCTTTATACATTCTGGATACCCGTCCTTTAGTATATCTAGTCCTGCAATTGTTTCCTGCCAGTGTAAGGCTTACTTTTTACTTCCCCTACAATATCTTTACCTAATTTTTATAGATTAGTTTATTATCTTTTTCTTCCATGGTTCATGCTGTTTATGTTCTAAGAACTGTATGTGTACTTAAGTCTACAGATATCTCCCCTGCGTTTTCTTCAAGAAGTCTCATGGTTTTATGTCTAAACTTTAGGTCAATGTTCAACTTTCAATATTAATTTTTATATGTGGTGTGAAGTAATGGTCAAAATTCACTTTTTTCTGGATGTCAAATTTGTCCAACACCAATTGTTGAAAGGGTCATCTCCCCCTCATGGCCACTGAAATACTTTGATCCCTTTGTCAAGATAAACTGACCACATATGTGTTCACACATTTCTAGACTGTATTCTGTTTCACTAATTTATGCCCACCCTGATGCTAACACCACACTGTCTTGATCCCTGTAGTTTTCTAGAAAGCTGTGAAATTAGGTGCCATAGGCTTTCCAACCTCGCTCTTCATTTCCAATACCATTTGGTTACATTTAATTTGTTGTACTTTAAACTGCAAATTTAAATCATTAAATAAGTGGACTATTGAGCTTGTCAATTTATCAAAAAGCCTGCTAAGAGCCCGGATGTAGTTGGTGGAGCGGCGGTGGTGGCACCAGGGGTGGGGGCGGCAGGAGGAGGAGTAGGACCCTGAGCAGCGGTAGCTGCGGGACGAGAAGGGGAGGAGGCAGCCCAGGGAGGAGGAAGAGACCCAGGAGGCAGCTGCTGGCCTGGGAGGCAGTCGCTCCCTTGTTGTCTTGCACCCGCCCCATTCGCTGCTGCCCGGGCTCCAGAGTGAGCAGTGTTGGGGGAGGGAGATGGCCCAGGGGCACCGGCGCCAGTAACGAGGAGGTGCTGATGCTCCCCCACCACCCGCCTGCTCTGGGGGCCCCTCTCCCTGCCCCCCACCACACGCTGACAGGAGGGCATTGAGGACATCACAACCCAAGATGGCACTTATTCATTGAAGAGTCACCCCAGTAGCGGTGATCATAGACATGAAAAAATGCGAGACACCACAGATCCTTCACCACCAGATAAAATATTGCAGAGATCTGATAGTCCTGAAAACAAATACAGTGACAGCACAGGTCAGAGTAAGGCCCAAAATGTGCATATTCAAAGTTAGAGAGAGGGATGGTGGGACCACTTTATTCTCTAGAAGAAAATTCATGACCACGGTGCTCTTCATAGTTCAAATTCACATCCTTCTAATCCAAGCAATGATCCAAGCAAAGTTTCCAATGCACCGTATGGTTCTGCAGGTGACTGGTCTAAGCATATTAGCTCTTCTGGGAAAAAATACTATTACACTTGTCAAACAGAAGTTTCACAATGGGAAAAACCAAAAGAGTGGCTTGAAAGAGAACAGAGACAAGAAGAAGCAAACAAAATGGCAATTAATAGCTTCCCAAAAGACAGGGATGACAGAAGAGAGGTGATGCCAGCAGCAGCCACCGGTGGGGTTGCCCATGGGAAATCTACATCAGGAGACATACCTGTAGAAGATGGGCATCCTACTTGATGCTTAGAAGAACATATTAAGCTTCCCCCATTTGGTTCTAAATAGAAAGGAGGATTAAGCATAAGGAAGCTGTCAGTCACTGATTAAACCCTGCCCATTGGAGACTCTTACTGCAGAAGCTGCAGTCTATCTTTCCAGGTTGGTTGCTGCAGGTTTTTGGTCAGGGTAGAAGAGGTTCCTACCCTGCGTGCTAAAACCTTGCTTCATCATCTTCAATCAGATACACTTAGTTGATAGAGAAATTGTGCACAGGGGTCACCCTGACACCTGACCTCATCCCAGCCCAAATCCTATTGTGTATCTCATATCTCAGCCCCAGGGTGTCTGCCTCAGAGCTCTGGGTTGGCACGGTGTGACCAAGGCAGCAGAAGGGGAACTGGAGAGGTTTTCAAGAGGCCTGCTGCCCCGCTATGGATGGTAAAAGGGAAGGTCTGACTCCCCACAGGATCCCCAGGCCAGTGCTGGCTGGTTCCCAGTCCTGAAAATGATGTGAAATTTCCCAGGGACACCAGCAGTTCAGGGCACCTGGCCTGGGTTTCCCAGAGTGGCAGGAGATGCTCTGGGGCACCCAGCTGGACTTAACTATTCTGCGTGGGCTTTGGCTGCGTGGACTGTAAAAGTGAAACTGTGAAAGTACTGGAAGGAAACATGGATGTACAATTTCTAGTCTATAATTTCAGAGTGAAGATCTTTCTGAAGCATTTTTAAAGAGCCCAGAAGTGCTAAAGGAAGTGATTGATAAACTTGACTACATACATTTGAAGCAAACTTGATCTTTACATATACCACAAGCAAAGACAAATGACAGCAAATGGGTGTGGGGAAAATTTGTGCAAATATATGTGTAATAAGAATATTGATATCAGTATTACTTACTATAATAACAGAACATTGTGAAAGTATAGCCATTAAGAGAAACCAAGTAAATTCCAATATGTCCACACAATGTAATAGTATCAATTTGTGTTCTGATTAATTTGTATATTTCAAATGAGGTACTGACATGGAAATGCTGATGATGAACTATTAAATGAAAACAGAAAATTATAGAACTTCCAGTGGTATTTTTAAAGCAAACATTTATTTAACTTTAAAAAAACTTACACGGAAAGACAAAGGAATTAGAACAGTCATAGCATTGCAGAAAACAAAAGACTACAGTCTTCTCTATATGCTGGTGTCAGGAGCCAGAAAAGAGTGTCTTCAGAAACAAAGGGGGGCCACACCTCCTGCTCTTCTGCCCCCTCTGACTGCAGTCCCCAGGCAGGCAGTTGGCATCTCAGTCCCTTAACATCTCTGCTCCACCAGAGACAACTGGGGGCAAGCTGGACCTCAATTCTGCAGGTCTGGGCTCTCTACATCCTCAACCTCTTCCCTCATCCTGGAAGCCCCTACCGATTCACTCAGCTGCCCCCACTGCCCAAGCCGGGGGCTGGTGGCCGCAGCCTACACAAGTGCAGCCCTTCTCTCCATGCCCCTGAAGCGCTTTCCCCAGGAAGGACATTCCCCCCACACAGCAGGTACAAGCCAAGAGAGCAGCCATATCCGTGCACCTGGACCCATCGTACAAACCTTATGTGCACTCAACTCCCAAAGTCACAAGGCCAACAGAGGCCGCAGGCCCCTTGGTAGCCTCATGGCCACTGTCCTCATGAAGCACAGAGACCCCCTCAGCAAGCCCCAGGGTGGCAGGAAGAAGGGAGAAATCACACACACACCTCTGCCCAGGGCTCACCGGCACTCCTGCCCGGGCGGCAGGGGCAGGGGCAGAAAAGAGACCATTGCTGCCACTTTTGGATCCTCTGGGCTGGTGGCCCCAGCTGGCTCAGACAGGTGCTGGTGGTTTTGTTGATGTTACTGGGTGTGGTGGGAGCTTGGAGCATCCCAGTCTGTCATGTTGCTGAGCAAGACCCTACCTTTTATTGTCCACTATACTTCTACCCACAGTCAAAATTCAGAAAATAATCATCTGCAGACATTGCATCCAATTTTCAAATTTGAACAAAGATTAAGAACACAGAAGGAAACAGAATTACTGTGAACAAGTCTGGGAATGGAATATTATTTATCTTTCCTTGAAGCTATCAAAATGTTTGAGTAGAGTCTATAAAAACATTAATAAGTTTAAAATCAGGAAGAATAACTGAGTCCTCATTTCTCTCCCTTCCCTAACCCCACCCTACCCCACACCTGTGACTGGGCTCACCTGGTGAAGCACTTGCCTCTCCACTGGTCCAGAACCTTGTCTCACTCATCTCCGCTGTGTCACCACGTGCCCAAGGCCACTCAGTCACTCACATGATGAACGGGGAGACTAGCTCTCCATTGAGCCCAGGGAGTGGATTTAAAAACAGAAAGAAAAGCTGTCCCATCTGTTCTGTGAAGCCACCGCCTTGTGGGGGATGGAACAACTACGTATAAATGCCAGCGGGGGCACTATTTTCACATCGGCTCCTGAGCTGCCGTGGGGCTGACAGGGTGGTGGCTGTAACTGGCACTCATACATCCTGGGTGCCGTTAGAAGATTCAGGCCAAAAGGAAAATCTGACCATTTGGCAAAAGATGGACTAATTCTGGAGTAAGACAAGTCCCCTCTCACCTGTAGTGTCATCGCCAGGAACTCAGCACCAGGGTGGCCTCCTCTGTGTTCTCACGCAGGGGCGCTCTGAGAACAGAGCAGATACAGCTGAGGAAAGAGAAAGAAGCCATGGGAATCTAGGCTTTTAAAACATTGCCAGATACACCAGGCGTGAGTCCCCAGCCATTCACCTGCGACCCCCTCCCACCCAACCCACAGTCGCACACAGACAGAAGAGCCCACTTCTCTCCAGGGTGACAGGACAGCAGTGGTGGCCACACTGCACATGAGCAATACAGCGGTGCCCCCACTTTAGAGAGAAAACTTATCAAGAAATACTCTCTCCAGTGCAGCTTCTCCTTCTCGTGAGGGTAACTATTTAGAGACAGGTGAGGTTCCTTTAGCTGATGCCTCCTATCATCCTGCTACTGTCCTAAACACCTCCCAAAGTAGCCCTGATGCCTTTGGCTGGAGGCTTCACTGTTTTCAGGACTGTCACCAGGTCTGCAGAGAATCTGCAGCAAGAGGATCCGTATTTTAAAAGGATTTTAGCTGCAGTCTCTCAGACTGTGGGCTTCAGAGCAACTCTGTGTAAGGAATGGTGTTTATGCTGATGCCTGATGTTCAAGGAAGATTTGAGGGGTCTAACGTGTTCATATTCTAACACCAAGTTAAAGAATACTTAGCTTGTATTCACTTCTATGAAGTTCCCAAGAATGCAGGAAAGAAAAGGATACAATTGGAGAAATAAGAATGTGCCAGGATAGATACGATTCTTCAATTTTCCTGTCAGATCAGGAGTAAACAGTGCAGGGTTTGAGGGAAAAAATATTTTCAGATCTTGTAACAGTGAGCTGAAGAATTTCCTCAACTTATATGATTAACCTGTGTGTTAGGTGACTCCTTTTGTGAGAAGTGAGGGAAAAGCAGATTACTTAAAAGTCAAAGAACATGGAGACGATCTGAAATACTTATGAGGTGTAGACTAATGATACAACTATAAGAGGGAGTGCGGAGCCAGAGACATGTGCAAGCCATCAGGATATCTGCCACCCTGACAGGGGTAAGGACCTGGCTACATTCAGCTATGGGATAAGCAGGTATTTGGGGTAACTGGGGATTGGAGTCTTGATCAGCAGATGCAATAAGAGGTCAGAAGGAAGTGAAAAGCATTGGTCTTCATAACTATATGTTGAAATCACTTAGTTTGATTAAATTTGGCATAAAAAATAAAGATAGGCTGACACAGATGTTTAGGGAAGGGGTCAAAACAATGGAGGTTCTCCTAGCATTTGGCATCAGGGAAGAAACTGAGTGACTTTGAATGTCAAGGATTAATTACTTTTTAAAAATTCTATGATATTCATTTCCTTATAAGTAAACTTGTGATAATATTTCCCTCATGAGAATCAGTAGCCAAAGCTGTCTTAGTTTTGACTCTTGGAAAAAAGCATTCTCTCTTTTTATCGTAGATAAAGATTTACATTTACAGGTGGGTGGCTGGTCAGCCCCAGGTGACGGTGTGGGGCTGCACAGCTGACAGGTCTGAGAATCATGGGGAAGAGTCAGGTCTCGGGGCTTTCTTCCCTGTCCTCAGATCTGCCTGCTTAGAATGCAGACCATCTCTGTGAAAGAAAACAGAGGAGAACAGGGGGCCACTGAGATGCTGACAGGGCCTCCCCGAGTGACCAGGGGTTTGCTCTTTCTCTTGAACTGCTAAGTGCCTGTGGTGGCCAGAAAGCTGTTTCCACCTTGGTGAGCCTTCTACATGTACCCAGGAGGCATCCCAGGCTCAGAGCTCCAGTCCTGTCATCTCGTGTCTCTAGAGGATTGTCGATGGGTCAGGGACTAGTGCAGAAATCATATCCTTGCCCACACTTACACTAATGTGTTCCAGAAACCACGCGGGCTATGCTTGAAAAGAGGGAATATGGGAGGCTGTATTTCCTTCCTCTTGCCCACGGTCCTGATGGGAAAGCAAGTCACTTACTAATCACTTGTCTGTGATGCAGGGAGCTCAGTCATGTAATGGACATAGGTGTGAGGGATGAATAAGAGCAGAAGTTCAAGGTCTAGTACTGGAGGCAGGTGTGCCAGCAGTGAGTGCAGTCAGTCCAAGGTTACAGGTGCTGGCATGAGTGCCATGCAGAACTGAGGGACTAGAAGAAAGAGGAGAAGCACTTCTACATGGCTGGGCAGGAAGGGGCAGGAAAGAGTCAGCTTGCTTTTATTTTTTTTTTCTAATTTTTTTCTTAGCTATATAATAGATACAGATATGTGTTACAGGCTATATGTAAGAAATTTTTACTGAAGGAAAATCATACCCAATGGTTGCTCTATGGAGTGAACTGTTTGACAGAGCAGTAACAATAGTGTTCCTAAGATTACCCAGAAGCTGTTCTAAGCCCAGTGTTCTGACAGTAAATGGGTGTGAAACCATCTCTGTCTGCAAGTAAAATTCCAACAAATCAGACCCAGTTAAACTTAAAAGCTTTTGCACAGCAAAGGAAACCATAAGCAAAAAGAAAAGACAACCTGGGAACTGGGAGAAAATTTTTGCAGACGATGCAATTGGTAAGGGATTATACAAATATACAAGCAGCGCATGCAGCTCAATATCAAAAACACAAAAAACCCAATAAAAACTTGGGCAGAAGATCTAAATAGACATTTCTCCAAAGAAGACATACAGATGGCCAACAGGCACATGAAAAGATGCTCAGCATCACTAACTATTCAAGAAATGCAAATCAAAACTATAATGAGGTATCACTTCACACCAGTCAGAATGGCCATCATTAAAAAATCTACAAATAATAAATTCTAGAGAGAGTGTGGAGAAAAAGAAATCTTCCTACTCTGTTGTTGGGAATGGAAATTGGTGCAGCCAATATGGATAATAGTATGAGGGTTCCTTAAAAAACTAAAGAGTTACCATATGATCCAGCAATCCCACTCTTGGGCACATATCCAGAGGAAACTCTAATTCAAAGAGATACATGCACCCCAGTGTTCATAGCAGCACTGTTTATGACAGCCAAGACATGGAAGCAGCCTAAATGTCCAT
Organism: Vicugna pacos; assembly: GCF_048564905.1. NCBI lineage: Eukaryota > Metazoa > Chordata > Mammalia > Artiodactyla > Camelidae > Vicugna > Vicugna pacos. Next base: position 2,597,810 of record NC_133003.1, on the reverse strand, counting down.
CAACAGATGAATGAATAAAGAAAATGTGGTGTGTATATATATACAGGGAATTATATTCAGTGATTTGTAGTAACCTGTACTGAAAAAGAATATATATGTCTAACTGAATCACTATGCTGTACATCAGAACTAATACAACACTGTACATCAGCTATACTTCAATAAAATGTTTTAAAACTCTTTTCTGATATTTGATATACATGCAGATGACTTCAAAAGCTATATCAGGGGAGGGCATAGCTCAAGCGGTAGAGTGCATGCTTAGCATGCATGAGGTCCTGGGTTCAAACCCCAGTACCTCCTCTGAAAATAAATCAACTGAATTATTCCCCCTGCCCCCAACAAAATTAAATAATACAATAACAAGTAAGTAAAATATTTTGTAAAAAGCTATGTTAAAGTGCCCTGGCACAGTGTTCTTTCAGTGAAAGAATTTTTATACACGGTGAGTGATGCGCGTGGTGACTTGATCAGGAGCCCTGTGACACAGATCTTTCTAAGGCAAGGTAGGAGCTTCACTAAGCTGACATTTCTAGCACTGAAATGGATGTGAAAGCCTGCATATAAACTCTTGGTCCCATATTAGATATATATGCATGGATGTTTTTTCACAAGCTATTTTAAAGACATTTTCAGCAAGGTGTTCTTTCAGAGCAAGGCATTAGACAAAGGTGGTGATGCATGTCGTCAGTCCACTAACAGACGTGTAACACTAGTTTTCCAAAGGCCAGTTACCTGCTGTGCTAAGGAAAGTTATCTAATAGCAAATGGGTGTGAAAAGATTTCAATCTGCCTGCAACATCTTTATGAGGTTCCTGTATTAAATATATAGTTGTTCATTACAAGGTATATGTAAGAAAATGCTGGCTCAGTGTTCTTTCAATGAAAGGAAGGTACATCCAATAAACGAGCAACACAGTGAGCTGTTTACCAGGCCTGTAGAGCTAGTGTCTCTGCGCGACTGAGAAGCTGTGTCAGGCCCAGTGTTCTAACACTGAATGGTTGCTAAAGCCTTTTATCTGCAATTAAAGTCCTGTTCCCATATTAAATCTACATATGGATGTTTTAAACAAACAATTTGTTAAAAAAAATTGGTACAGTGTCCTTTCAGAGAGAAAAATTATTAACCCCAGTGTGTGATGAATGTAGTAAAAAAATTGTAAAAGCTTATTATTTTATAATCTAAGGATAGAGAGGAGCCCTGTTAAGCCCTGTGTCCTTACAGCCAATGAGTTTCAAAGCCCTTCCATTGCATGTGAAGACTTGTAAATAAAGTGGTTACATAGAGATGTCTGATATGAGCAACGTGAAAGCAATCTTTGGCACAGCATCCATTCAGTGAAAGAGAGCTCTGTAGTGAGTGACACATGCAGGGAACAGCTCAACAGACCAGGAACACTAGTGTTCCGCAGTTACATTAAAAGCTGCAAGAATCCCATGTTCCAAGAGCAAATATATGAAAGCCTTTTCATCTGCATGTGAAGTCTTATTCACATATTAAATACCTAGAGAGGTTGTTACTATATATATGGAAGAAATTATTTGCACGTTGTTAATTTAGTGAAAAGAAATAAAAAGTGAATCACACGTGCAGTGAATTGTTTAACAGAACAGTAAAACTGGAGATTTTAAGGCTATTAATGAGCTTAAATAAGCCCAGTGCTCCAACAGCAAATGAACTGGAAACTCTTACTGCATAAAACCTTATTCCCCTGTTCTAAATATTATTGCCACAAGCTATATTATACAAATTTTTGGCCCAGTTTCTTTCAGTAAAAAGGAAGTTATACACAGTGAGCGATACACGCTGTGAATATTTAACAGATCTGTAACAAAGCAGGGTTTCACAAACTGCTTAGAAGCTACACAATATTGTTTCTAGGGGAAAAAATGCATGTGAAAGACCTAGGTCTCCATGTTAAAAACTAGTTCCCATTCTAGAGATATACAAATTTGTTACAAGCTATATGAAAGAAATATTTGGCACAGTGTTTTGCAGCGAAAGCAAATTATACAAATTAAGTGATGCATATAGTAAGCTAATGAAAGGAACCGCAAAACTCATGTTCTCAGGCTGCTCAGAAGCCTCTCTACACCCAGTGCTTTAATAGTTAGTGGATGTGGAAGTAACCCCACCTGCGAGTCAGTCCCGTCCATATATATTATACATACAGCTGTCACTAGCTACATGAAAGAAATCCTAGACAGAGCTTGTTCAGTGAGGGAAGCCCGGTGAGTGAGGCCCACAGTGACTAGTCCAACAGACCTGCACGGTGTGCCTCAGACCGCCTGAAAGCTGAGTGCCGCCTAGTGCTGTAACGGTGAGTGGACGCAGAAGCATTTCCCAGGGCATGTGAAGATTCGTTCCCATATTGCTTGTTCACAGATGACGTCACAGGTGCCAGGCAGACGTCATGCACACAGTGTTCTTTCAGATAAATGTTACACACACGGAGTCGTGAATGCAGAGAATAGTTTAAAAAGACTCACAGCAGGTATGATTCTCAGGCTTCTTCAAACACAGTTGTGCAAAGTGTTGTAATAGGCTCTAGACGAGAAGATCTCTCACCCTGCATTTGAAGTCTAGACTCCACGGCAGACACACACAGCTGTTGTCACCAGCTGGATGAAGGAAATTCAGAACGCAGGGCTCCTTCAGCGCGAGGCAGCCGCGCCCGCTGAGCGCCGCGCGCAGGCGGCAGGCGGACGTGCGAGGACCCGGAGGGCTGGTGCTTCCCGGGCGGCTTAGGGAGCTGGCAGTGCTGATGCTCCAACGGCCAAAAGATGAGAAAGCCTTTGTGCCTGCAAGTCAAATCTCGTTCCCATATTAGACACATTGCACTTGTTACTAGCTGCATGCATGCAAGATGTATCAGACACGGTGTTGTTTCAGGAAAAGGAAGTTACAAACAGCGAGCGGCACTAGCGGTGACGAGCTCACCTGGCCTGCGGGACTCGTGCGTCTCAGGCGGCTGGCAGCTGAGTCCTACCTAGTGTTTTTAAGGTGAATGGATGTGAAAGCCTTTCCAGCTGACTGTAAAGATACAAGATGGAAACATCAGCCATGTGTTCTTTGACAGGAATGTTGTTACACGTAGTGAGTTACACGGATGCTGAATCATTTAACAGGACTACGGAAGGTTTCTTCCCAGACTTCTTATAGCTTCGCTATACACAGCGCTGTAACAGGCAATGAGTGTGTTAATCTTTTCCTATGAACGTCAGTCTTGCTCCTAGGTTACGTATAGACAGCAGTTGTTGCTAGTATAGAAAATCAATTTTAGAAAGAGTGTTTTTGTAGTGAAAGGAAGTTATGATCTTGAGTGAAGCATGTAGCCAAACGTGTAATTAACCTGTTACAGTGGCATTTCTCAGGCTCCTTAGAAAATCTGCTGTACTTGATGTTCCAACAGCCAACGGATGAGTAAGCCTTTAAGTCTGCAGGCTAAATCTTGTTTCCACACTATATATATATATATATATATATATATATATATATATATATATATATATATATATATATATATACACACACACACACATAGTTATATATGTAAGAAATTTATAAATCTATATGGAAGAAATTTAGGCAGAGTTCTTTCAGAGAAAGGAAGTTACAAGCAGTGAGTGAAATCAGTGGTGAACAGTTTAATAAACATGTAGAATTTGTGCTTCTCAGGCTGCGTAGCCGCTTCCATGTAGTGTTCTAATAGCCCACAGGGGGGAAAGTCTTTCCATCCACATGTAACAGCTTGTTTCCATAGTAGATAATTATAGCTGCTATTTTTAGCTCTATGAAAGTAATGTCAGCACAGCGAAAGGAAATCACACACAATGAGGAACCTCTGTAGTGATAACGGAACATCCTTGTGGAACTAGTGTTTCTCCAGCTCCTTGCATCAGAGTCATAAGCAGCATTTTAGAAGGGGGTGATGCACAAGCCTTTCCAAGTGCAATAAAGGCTTGTTCCCACATTACTTCCACATAGGTGCTGTCAGCATCGGTAGGGTAGGTGTCAGCCATGATGTTCCTTCAAAGAAATATTAGGGTATGAAGTTCATGTCTGACCAACACAAACAACCAAAGGGCAGGTCATTTACTAGAGAGAAAACCAGAGAAGAGGAAACGTCACGACACTGAGGGTGAAGACTTCTTCCCTGTGTAGCAATACGAAACAGAAAGGCCCTTGCTACACCTCAAAGGCTCTCGGGCATCTAAAATCTGTGGCCATTTCTGATGGACTGAATTATTTAAATTGAGTAAAGTGTGAAAAATAAAACCTCATCTTTTCCTTCTCTAACTGTCCCTCTTTTTTAATTCTTTGAAGTTCCAGTATGCCTGCTTGTGATTCACTCAGAACAGATAATGATCATCAAACCATCAAACCAACAAACACTTACACGGCACTTACCATGAACTTGGCCACAGAATGGATCCTATGAGAGATAAAAAGATAAGCAAGGTAGAGTCCCTGGCCTTGGAGATCTTAAGCTTACATTCTAGTAAAGAGTTTGCCTAGAAAACAGAAATAATGATGGTGTAAGTTAGCACATGGTCAGTGCCCAAGGAGAGAAGAGAAGTGTCATAAGAACACTCCGAATGAAAAGTTTCATTTAGGTTTTCCAGAGTCTTAGGAAATGGGTAAGAGTTCATTCAGCAGGTATAGGGGAAAAAAAAATTCCAAATGTGCATTTGTTCAAAAGCATGAAGGTCGTAAATAGTGGAGCTTGGTCACACGACCGCTGGCTGCAGGATGTCTGAGAAAGGACAGGAGGAATACTTTTGAGGACAGATTGTAAATAACAGAGAGGTCACCCATGGGGATGGAATTTTCCTTTATGCTTTGATTTTGCTTTTGTTGTTGTTGTTGCTTAGCTATTACCTGTTTCCCGTATCCATTTGCCTTATTCTGACAACAGCATCTGATTTTCCTTTAGGAACCTCTCCTCCCCGCCAACAGTCAGTCATTGCTCCAGTCAGGCAAAGAGAGCAGAAAGTGGCAAAGGAGAGGTCAGGAGCGAGCCTCACTGTCCTCCAGCATCCAAGAGCTACTTGCAAGGAGATGACCCATAAAGGGGACGGAGCAGTTGTGGTGAAAGATGGGGGAGCAATATCAGGAGAGTCTGTACCCTGGTGGCCAAAGCTGGGCAGCATTTCTAGAAGTGAATGGTCAACAGTCCTCATGTGTGAGAGGCCAAGTATGCAGTGACTGAAAAATACTCATTGGATGTGCAGACAGGACAGTCACTGATGATGTAAGAGAAGAGAGCGAGGTGTTTCTAGAGGATCAAAGTGGGTTGGCAAGTGAGCAGAAGGTGAGGACAGGGAGACTGCCAGCGTGGACAGTTCTCTGTAATCTTCCAGGTCATTTAGATGTGAAAGAAAGAGAACCCATCAGGCAGGGACTCAGAGCGATGTGGGCACTTGTTTGTTTTTCATTGGATGTACTAAGGAATGATTAAAGTCACACAGGGAGAATCTGATGGAGGGAAAGGGTGAAGACACTTGACAAAGTAGGAATAATCGATGTGTGTGAGGTTCCTGAAGGTGGGAGAGGGTGTGACCTTGAGCAGAGGTCGGCAAGCCCTCCAACAGGAGGGGGACAACAAAGAGATGCAGGTGAAGACAGAGCAGCATATTGGGTATCAAGAAAAGGCGGACATTCTCAGACAATGGTGTAGACTTGCTCTCTACAGCTGGAGATGCAAGAGGGATGTGGGATCAGGGGCCACAGTGGATGCAAGGTAAAAGTGGGAAATAATGTTGGAGGAGAATGAGCTGCTACCAGTGCCTCCAAAGGCTGATTTTTTTAAATTTAAGTTTTGATGTGCACATTGATGTGGCACACCCACCAAAGCAGGTAAAGGGAAGAAACATATCTGAGGATGCTTAAAAGAGTTTCTCCCACTCTTGAAGAGTATACATGCTGCCTGGGCCAGCATAACTCCCTCTGGAATGCCGGCTAAGTAAATTACAAGTAAAATCACACTCTTAACCCTCCAGCTTTAGACAATGTTCGGAGATCTGTGTAAACACAAGTTTTCAATGACAAACCTGAAAGTGAGTTTTGAAACCAACTAACGTCAGTATTGCCCATTGGTTAATACCCTCATCGAGTGAGAAAAGTTACATAACTGCAGCTTCCGATCACCGCACCAGACATTCCAACTTAATTTGGCAGAAGGATAGGTGGATTGCTTGAATAAAGAAAGAAATAAAATAATGGCTTTGTCTTTGGTGCCTGGTTATAAAAGCCTTACTCAATCTCAGACATTTTAAAGGTATCATGAGCAACAATCCGCTAACATAAATCAGTGCATATACCTCACAAAGCAGTCTCACCGTTGTCTATTATCTGGCTGTGACTGACTTAACGGCTTGCCCCAAATACATCTAAGTGCCAACCCAGATTGTACACTGAAAGCAGACTGGGTTCTAAAAATGGGGGAAAAAAATTTTTAAGCCAATGCATTCGTGTTTCAGAATTTTATTTTATTTTTTCAACATTTTTTATTGATTTATAATCATTTTACAATGTTGTGTCAAGTTCCAGTGTTCAGCACAATTTTTCAGTCACTCATGGACATATACACACTCATTGTCACATTTTTTCTCTGTGATTTATCATAACATTTTGTGTATATTTCCCTATGCTATACAGTGTAATCTTGTTTATCTATTCTACAATTTTGAAATCCCAGTCTATCCCTTCCCACCCTCCACCTCCCTGGTAACCAGAAGTCTGTATTCTCTGTCCATGAACCTATTTCTGTCCTGTATTTATGCTTTGTTTTTGTTTCTTTGTTTGTTTTTGTTTTTGTTTTTTAGATTCCACATATGAGCAATCTCATATGGTATTTTTCTTTCCCTTTCTGGCTTACTTCACTTAGAATGACATTCTCTAGGAGCATCCATGTTGCTGCAAATGGTGTTATGTTGTCGGTTTTTATGGCTGAGTAGTATTCCATTGTATAAATATACCACCTCTTCTTTATCCAGTCACCTGTTGATGGACATTTAGGCTGCTTCCTTGTTTTGGCTATTGTAAACAGTGCTGCTATGAACATTGGGGTGCAGGTGTCATCCTGAAGTAGATTTCCTTCTGGATACAAGCCCAGGAGTGGGATTCCTGGGTCATATGGTAAGTCTATTCCTAGTCTTTTGAGGAATCTCCACACTGTTTTCCACAGTGACTGCACCAAACTGCATTCCCACCAGCAGTGTAGGAGGGTTCCCCTTTCTCCACAGCCTCTCCAGCATTTTTCATTTGTGGATTTTTGAATGATGGCCATTCTGACTGGTGTGAGGTGATACCTCATTGTAGTTTTGATTTGCATTTCTCTGATAATTAGTGATATTGAGCATTTTTTCATGTGCTTTTTGATCATTTGTATGTTTTCCTTGGAGAATTGCTTGTTTAGGTCTTCTGCCCATTTTTGGATTAGGTTGTTTATTTTTTTCTTATTGAGTCTTATGTGCTGCTTATATATTCTGGAGATCAAGCCTTTGTCGGTTTTACTTGCAAAAATTTTCTCCCATTCCGTAGGTTTTCCTCTTGTTTTACTTGTTTCCTTTGCTGTGCAGAAGCTTGTAAGTTTCATTAGGTCCCATTTCTTTATTCTTGTTTTTATTTCTTCTAGGAGAAAATTTTTGAAATGTATGTCAGATAATGTTTTGCCTATGTTTTCCTCTAGGAGGTTTATTGTATCTTGTCTTATGTTTAAGTCTTTAACCAATTTTGAGTTGATTTTTGTATATGGTGAAAGGGAGTGTTCTAGTTTCATTGTTTTACATGCCGCTGTCCAGTTTTCCCAACACCATTTGCTGAAGAGACAGCCTTTATTCCATTGTATATTCTTGCCTCCTTTGTCGAAGATGAGTTGACCAAAACTTTGTGGGTTCATTTCTGGGCTCTCTATTCTGTTCCATTGGTCTATGTGTCTGTTTTGGTACCAATACCATGCTGTCTTGATGACTGTAGCTCTATAGTATTGTCTGAAGACTGGGAGAGTTATTCCTCCAGCTTCTTTCTTTCTCTTCAGTAATGCTTTGGCAATTCTAGGTCTTTGATGGTTCCATATAAATTTTATTATTATTTGTTCTAGTTCTATGAAATATGTCCTGGGTAATTGGATAGGGATTGCATTAAATCTGTAGATTGCCTTGGGCAGTGTGACCATTTTAACAATATTGATTCTTCCAATCCAGGAGCATGGAATTTCTTTCCATTTTTTAAAGTCTTCTTTAACATCCTTCATCAATGGTTTATAGTTTTCTGTGTATAATACTTTCACCTCCTTGGTTAGATTTATTCCCAGATATTTTATTACTTTGGGTGCTATTTTAAAGGGGATTGTTTCTTTACTTTCTTTTTCTGTTGATTTATCATTAGTGTAAAGAAAGGCAACTGATTTTTGAACATTAATTTTGTAACCTGCTACCTTGCTGAATTCTTCAACCACCTCTAGTAGCTTTTGTGTGGACCTTTTAGGGTTTTCTATATATAGTAACATGTCATCAGCATATAATGACACTTTTACCTCTTCTTTTCCAATCTGGATCCCTTTTATTTCTTTCTCTTGCCTGACTGCTGTGGCTAGGACTTCCAGGACTATGTTGAATAGGAGGGGTGATAGTGGGCATCCTTGTCTTGTCCCAGATTTTAGTGGGAAGCTTTTCAGTTTTTCACCGTTGAGTACTATGCTGACTGTAAGTTTGTCATATATACCTTTTATTATGTTGAGATATGTTCCCTCTATACCCACTTTGGTGAGAGTTTTTATCATAAATGTATGTTGAATTTTATCAAATCCTTTATCTGCTTCGATTGGGATGATCATGTGGTTTTTGTCCTTTGTCTTGTTGATGCGATGTATTACATTGATTGATTTGCGTATGTTGAACCAGCCTTGTATCCCTGGGATGAACCCCACTTGGTCATGATGTATAATCTTTTTTATGTTTTGTTGGATTCTATTTTCTAAAATTTTGGTGAGGATTTTGGCGTCAATGTTCATCAGTGATATTGGCCTATAATTCTCTTTTTTTGTAGTGTCTTTGCCTGGTTTTGGTATCAGGGTGATGGTGGCTTCATAGAATGAGTTTAGGAGTATTCCCTCCTTTTCAATCATCTGGAAGAGTTTGAGAAGGACTGGCATGAGTTCCTCTTTCTATGTTTGGTAGAATTCCCCGGTGAAGCCATCCGGTCCTGGACTTTTATTTGTTGGGAGGTTTTTAATTGCTATTTCTATTTCCTTTCTAGTGATCGGATTGTTCAAGTGTTCAGTTTTCTTGATTCAGTTTTGGTGAACAGTATGTTTCCAGAAACTTGTCCATCTCCTCTAGGTTTTCCAGTTTGGTTCCATATAGTTTTTCATAATATTCTCATATGATATTCTGTATTTCTATTTTGCTTGTTGTAATTTCTCCATTTTCCTTTCTTATTTTGCTAATTTGTGCTCTCTATTTTTTCTTCTTTGTGAGTTTGGCCAGAGGTTTGTCGATTTTATTTACTTTTCAAAAAACCAGCTTTTGGTTTGGTTGATTTTTTCTATGCTCTTGTTAATCTCTATTGTATTTAATTCTTCTCTGATCTTTATTATTTCCTCCCTTCCGCTCCTTTTTGGGGCTTTTTGTTCTTCTTTTTCTAATTCATTCAGGTGATGGGTTAACTTGTTTATTTGAGATTGTTCTTCTTTTCTGAGGAAGGCCTGTATCGCTATAAACTTCCCTCTTAGCACTGCCTTTGCTGTGTCCCAAGTTTTGAGTTGTTGTGCTTTCGTTATCATTTGTCTCAAGGTATTTTTTAATTTCAGCTTTGATTTCCTCATTGATCCATTGTTTTTTCAATAATATATTGTTTAATCTCCATGCTTTCCTTTTTTTCTCCTTTGTTTCACTGTTGTTGATTTCCAGTTTCATGGCATTGTGGTCAGTAAAGATGCTTGAGATAATTTCTATCTTCTTAAAATTGTTGAGGTTTCTTTTGTGCCCAAATACATGATCAATCATGGAAAATGTTCCATGTGCACTTGAAAAGAATGTATATCCTATTTTTGGGGGGTGTAATTCTCTGAAAATATCCACCAAATCTAGTTTTTCTATCGTAGTACTTAATTTCTTTGTTGCCTAATTTTCTGTCTGGAAGATCTGTCTAGTGATGTTAATGCAGTGTTAAAATCTCCAACTATGATTGTATTCCCATCAATATCCCCCTTTATCACTGTTAGTAATTCTTGTATGTGCTTAGGTGCTCCTATATTGGGTGCATATATATTCATGAGTGTAATATCTTCATCTTGTATCACTCCTTTAATCATTATAAAATGGCCTTCTTTATCTTTCTTTATGGCCTTTGTTTTATTCTATTTCATCTGAAATCAGTACTGCAACACCTGCTTTTTTGGCTTTTCCATTTGCATGGAATATCCTTTTCCATCCTTTCACTCTCAATCTATATGTGTCCTTCTCCCTAAAGTGGGTCTCTTGTATGCAGCATATTGAAGGTTCTTGCTTTATTATCCAGTCTGCCACTCTATGTCTTTTGACTGGAGCATTTAGTCCATTGACAGTTACAGTAATTAATGATAGATGTGTGTTTATTGCCATTTTGAACTTATCTTTGTAGTTGAATTGGTATATCCTCTTTGTTCCTTTCTTCTTCCTTTTGTGGTTTGGTAATTTTCCTTTGTATTATCATGGATTTTATTTAATTTTTGTGACTCCCTTGTAAATTTTTGACTTCTGGTTACCCTTTTTTGTAAATCTATTAACCCATTACCATAACTGTTTTTGTTAAACTGATAGTAACATGATCTCAAACCCATCCTACTGTTAAAAAAATTTAAAAAAGAAAGAAAAAAATATTCTGAATTTCCCTGCCTCCCTCTCCCACTATCAGTGATTTGTATGTCTTCTTATATAACTTCGTGTTTTCTTTATTTGTAATTCATGAGTTATCACCTTTGCAGTTGTGAGTTTCTCATTTCTGTAGCATCCTGCTGCTTTTCTATTTAGAATAGCCCTTTCAATATTTCTTTTAGCGTGGGTTTAGTGTTGCTAATCTCCTACAGCTTTTTTTTTTTTGTCTGTGAAACTCTTTATTTCTCCTTCTATCCTAAAGGATAGCCTTGCTGGATAAAGTATCCTAGGCTGCATCTTTTTTTCATTCAGGGCTTTGAATATATCTTGCCGCTCCCTTCTGGCCTGTAGTGTTTGTGTAGAGAAATCAGCTGAGAGCCTTATGGGGGTACCCTTGTAACTCACTCTTTGCTTTTCTCTTGCTGCCTTTAGAATCATTTCTTTATCCTTGACTCTGGCCATCTTGATTATGATATGTCTTAGTGTGGGTCTATTTGGATTCGTCCTGTTTGGGACACTCTGAGCGTCCTGTACTTGGATATCTGAGTCCTTCTGTAAGTTTGGGACGTCATGATTTCTTCAAAAACCTTTTCAATCCCCTTTAACCCTTCTTCCCCTTCTGGGACCCCTATTATGTGAAGATTGGGATGCTTTATATTATCCCATAGGTCCCTTATGCTATTTTCATTATTTTTTATTTCCTTATCTTGTAGTTCTTCTGAATGGGTGCTTTCTATTGCCCTGTCTTCTAGATCAGTAATTCCTTCCTCTGCATTATCTAGTCAGCTTTGCACAGCTATTAGATCATTCCTCATCTCTGTCAATGAGTTTACCCATTCTACTTGGCTCTTCTTTATAGCTTCAATTTCATTTTTGACATATTTTGTATCTCTAAACACTATCTCTTTTAATTCCTTCAGCAATTTGATCACTCCTTTTTTGAAATCTTGATCTAGTAGGTTATCGATGTCTATTTCATTGATCTTTCTTTCAGGGGATTTCTCTTGTTCTTTTAATTGGGAAAGATTTCTCTGTTTCTTCATCTTGCTCATACCTCTCTGGCACTGTGGCTTATGGAGCATCAGTTGTCTATTTTGGATCTTAAGGATTTATCTATCTAATGCCTATTTAGGAATAGAACTTAGGGGAAAAAAAGAAAAAAAATAAGAGAGAGAAAGAATTTTAAAAGAAGGGAGAAAGAGGGTTTGAAAACAGTGTATAATGAATAATAGAAGAGCGAGTTGAAGCAGAGTATTAATCGAGATGAGACATCCTTTTAAAACCTTTAAAAAAAGGTGGGGTGGTGAGATGAATAGATGTATTTGAAACCTGTGTCTAATAAATAACAGGACATCAAAACCCAAGAGAAATAGAAATGAATTAAGATGTAAAAATTAAGAGAGTAATTGAAAACAGAACAGGTAAAAACAGATTAAAAAAACAGAAAAACAAACAAACAAACCAAAAAAAGGGGTTGTCGGTGTTCTCCTGGAGTCTGTGTGCTTTTGATGTGAAGTCTTTCTGTCTTTGTCCTGTTTTGAAAGCTCAGCTTGTTTTCATAGGCCCTCCGTTGGCTCCCTCTTCTGTGCTGCTCCCAGCACCTGTTGGCAAGCAGATCGCGCCTCCTCCTAACACGGGGTCAGATGCAGCTCTCCTCTGCTGTGGGCGGGCGGGTCACTGCCCCTCCGGATGCCGCAGTCAGATGTTGCAGACTGGCCAGGCAGGAGGGCGGGTCGTACCCCCTCCCAGCACCTCGATCAGGGGCTGTGTTCCTGCCCGACAGGCGGGGGGCCGCTCTCCCTCTACCTGAGGTGCTGGCAGCTCGGCTGCTCTGTGCGGTTGCGTGCTCCGCCCTGGTCGGCGCTCCGTGGGTGGGCTCGCGGAAGACCAAGGGACAGCCTTGTCCCTGCTCCGAGCCAAGACCCAGCTCCTTGTTTGTCTTTGTGGAGCAAGTTTTCTGAGGGACCAGGATGGAAGGATCCTATCTCCCCCGGGCTGTAGGCGAGTCTGTCTGGCCCTTGAGGCTGCTGAGCCCTTCAGTGTGGATGCAGATTTCGCCCCCACCCCCACCTGGGTGCTCAGCGCCGTAGAATATGGCAGCTGTGCCTGAGCCCCACCTCTCTCCCCCTGAAAATTTTCCGCGGATTTTCAGAGATGGGGGTATGCACCCTTCCCCCGAGAGCACATCAACCTTGCAGTTTTATGGAGGGCCCAGGTTGTTCTGCCCTGTGCACCCACAGCCACAGTGCCCAGCCCCTTGCAGCCCCCCGGGGCTGCCTCCGTGCAGCCGCCCCCGCCCTCCGCCGGCTTGTGCAACCTGGCCCTGCCCGCCGCTGCCGGCCCGCATCTCAGGCTGGGTGTTGGGGGCGCGCTCTGTGCCCGTTTAACTTAGTTCTGTCAGACAAGGGCTGCTCTGTACAGATCAGAGCCTCGGAGGCTCCCCCTCCGTCCCACTGGCCTCTCAGTTGGAGGGGGGGAGACCCAGCGAGTTAGCGCCAGTCCTCCTTTGCCGCTCCCTCCCCGCGGGACCCATCCCACGCTGCTTTGCCTTTTGTTCTTTCTTTTTTCCTTTTCTCCTACCAGATTTTTGGCGTCTTTATCTTTTGAAGAGGGCGATGTTCTGTCGGAGTTCCGCAGGTTCTCTGGTTGGCTGAGTGGGTCTGTAGATGTGGGTCTTGGTGTATTTGTGGGAGAGGGTGACTTACGAGCGTCCTTATACTCCGCCATCTTCTCCGTCTCTGCAATTTTTTCTTTAGGTTTTCATTTTCTCATTACAATACAGTTGATTGTTTCTTTTTTAATGACCATGGATCTAGTAACTAGGTAGGTTCATTTTAATGTTTGAATTGGTTTTATGAACGTTGTGTCTTATATTTTGTTCTTCTTAAAGTGAATGTGGAAGCTGTTTACAAGTTTTTTGCAGTCATTGACTTGCGGAGATAGCATTCAGCCCACAGTCATCATTAGCATTGTTCATCCTTCTTGAGATTGTGTTTGGTGACTAAACACACACCATGACCCTGGGTTTTTCTGTTCTTTGAACACAGCAGCTCCAGGCGGCTCCACTGCTCAGGGATATGCAGACAGAGCTGGCGAGAAGCATCAGCACCAGCGCCCACCGCGAGGAGAGCAAACCTTGGCAGCCGGAAGGGGCGGCCAGGCCAGCGTCTCCTGGATGGCCCTCCTGGTAGTTATAGTGCTCCTTTTATCCATCCAGAGACGCCGCCAACAACAGTCTCCACCACGTGGGCCCAAATGCCTGAAACAGTACCCTTTTCCACATGTGGATGGTGACATCTCAATTCATTGACAGCTGATTTCCACATATTAACCTTGCTGAGTTCTTTTATCATCTCTAGTAATTTTTGTGTGGATCCTTTAGGGTTTTCTGTAGAGAGTGTCATGTCATCCACATACACGGACAGTTTCACCTCTTCTCTTCTAGATTGGGTCCCTTTTATTTCTTTTTCCTAAATTCATTTATAAATGCAATTGATTTCCTTGGTAGAATAGCCACATCTCAGATGTCTAATACTTAGGGATGCCGTGTTGGTCAGCACAGGGGTAGACCTTTGCCATCAGCCCAGGGAGTTCTGTTGGCCAATGCTTCTCACAAATACGGAACTAGAAACAAATTGTCTGGGAGCGGTGGTGTGTTGGTAAGTGCTTCACAACCAGCCTGGGGCGGGGTATGTCTGCGTGTATCTTACAGAGGTTACAGATGAACCACCTGAGGGCCAAATCCAGGCCAAACCTATTCTTGTAAGGCCTCTGTGACTGAGAAGGGTCTTTACATTTTTTTAAGTTTTTTTTTCTTTTTTAAAGGTGACAGCTGTATAAGACATGTGACTGAGACAGTGTAGCCATAAATCCTAAAATATTTGCTGTCTGGGCCTGTCCTGAGAAGCTGGCTGACCTCTGCCATAAAGGACCTGCAGTTTGAATCACAGTGATGGTAAATCACCATGTCTTGACTGCAGCTCCTGTGTAGCCAGTTGAGTCTCCTAGGATGCTCTGCTTGTCCCAGGAATACCCATGCTCTGTTTGTACCTGACAGGCATATGCAGAATAGATACTGTACAGCACAGGGAAATATATACAAGATCTTGTGGTAGCTCACAGCAAAAAAGAAATGTGGCAATGAATATACGTATGTTCATGTATAACTGAAAAATTGTGCTCTACACTGGAATTTGACACAACATTGTAAAATGACTATAATTCAATAAAAAAAGTTTAAAAAAATAATTGACAGTCTGCTGAGTGTGAAGTATATTTATTTGTTCTCTACTAAAGACTGAACATGTTTTTAAATGTTTATAGACCAGATAGCTCTCCTTTTCTGTGAATTGCCTATTTGTATCATTTACCCATTTTCCTGGTTCACTGTTGGTACTATTTCTCTTATTTATTCCTAGGGGCTCTTTCTATGATAAAGAATTTAATCCTTGTAATCTATAAGTATTGCTAATATCTTCTCTAAGCCTGTGGTTTATTTTATTACTCTAAATTTTCCAAAAAGTTGAATGTAATTAATCAATCCTTTCCATTAGAATTTATTATTTTAATATTTAGTTTAAAAATCCTTCTCCACATAAGAGTCATAAAGTCATTCTGTCATTTTTATGCAGTAATCTTAAAGTTTAGCTTTTCTCATTTTAATCTACCTTGCTTTTATTTTAATGTGTATTGTGAGTCAAAGATCTAATTTTCTGTTAGATTCTTATACAGGGTAAACCAATTTTGCTATCATTTCTCCACTGATTTGAATACTATCTCTGTCATATTTCAAATTTCTACATTTTCCACAACTGTCTCTGTGGTGCAGCTCTCTTTTATGATCAAATGATGTTGATCTATTCTGATGCTGGTATTACTCTTAGTTCCTACAGCTGTAAGACAGATTTTATATATTGCATGGCAAGTTCCTTGAGCTCATTCTCCTATTTTACAGTTGCCTTAGCTCTTCCAAATCCTTTGTTCTTCTGCATGAATTTTAGATCACATTTCATGAACCCTGGTGAGATTATAGACTACTATGTGAAATACTGAAATGCCCATAGTCCTGTCTTCCCACTTGTAGACATTTTACTTCTCTCCATTATCCATCCTTATGTTGTTTTCCAAAAGTGTTTTTTAATTTTCTGTATAAAATCCTACATATTCTTTAATAGATTGAAACCTAGGTATTTTACATTTTGCATTGTGATTATGAATGGGATTTTTTAAATTACAATTCAAAATTGGTTATTACTAATTTTTTAAATACTATTTTTTTCAGTGCTGATCTTATAGGCAAAGAAGTTCCTAAACTCTCATCACCTCCTGTTGTAGGTTTGTAGAGTCTATTAAATTTTTGATGTAGATATTCTTCCTCTCATATGTATCTTCTCTTCTTTTATTTCCTTATTGCCTTGGCCAGTAAAATTTTAAACAGAGGTATTGATTCCTGAAATCCTCACTTTATTTTGCCTTGACATGCATAACAATGTGTCTAAATTATCTCTATTTAGTAAAATATTTGTTGGAAATTTTTGGTTTATACCATCTATCAGGTTAAAGAAATTTTCTTTGTTCCTTTCCAGTTTGGCAAGATAATTATTTCATTGTTGATTGCTTCTGTTCAGTGTTGATTCATATCAACTTCTTTTGGGGATGATTATTTCTTCTTTAACATATGGATGTGTTACATGAACTATTTGTTGATAATGAACCATTTTTAAATTTTTGGAACTATTAAATTCTAGTTCCTCTGTACTGTCTTCAGTTAAAGTAATAAGATCCTAGATGGTACAAACTATATTTCATCAGTCAATACATATTTATTAACCACCCTCTTCCTACTAATAAATCATTTGCAGTTTCAGTCTTATACCAAGCAGTGAATTAGGGGAGCAGTGTTGCCTCACATTCAGAAAGCAGGGATGGTAAGTTTTTGCCTTCCTAGGCAAAGAGAGGAAAAGAAGAGAGTTAAGAACTCATTGTTACTATTGCTGCATGACAAATTGTGCCAAGTCTTAGCAGCTTAAAACAAAGCATGTATTTTCTCAGAAAGTTTCTGAGGGTCAAGAACTAGGAGCTGTTTAGCTGGGTGGTTTTGGCTCAGGGCCTCCCACAAGGCTGTGGTCAGGCTGCTGATCAGGGTGGCAATCATCCAAACAGGCTGAAGAGTGTACTTCCAAGATCACTCGTGGGGCTGTTGGCAAAGCTATAGAAAGCAGTCATTAGCCCACTCTGCACTGCACGGTGCTGACAGGAATTCACAGGCTCCTGATTTCTCAGCCGATTCATGTGCTTCGTCAGAAACCAGTCACATCTGGCCACCAGGACTGGGGGGTTAATTTTCTCTAAAAGCCTCAGCAGTTCTGTTCTAGCTGAGGCAAACTGTGACTGCAAAGCTGATGAATAAAATACTTCTACTTCACCCAGTTTAATTCAAAACTGATAGCTTCAGGACATATTGAACATTTCTTTTTTTGAATGACACATCAGGTCAAGGTAAAGTTTAAAAATCAAAAAAAAATGCAACTTTAAGACTTTGATGGACACCATTGCTTCTTTTCTCCCTCCTTACCATTGCTTGGTGATGTGTGCTATTGGGCATGACAAAACTAATGAGAATTAACTCAGCCATCACCTGCTGTGGAGGACAACAACAGGGAAGAGATTTCCAGCTAGAACGCCCCATTAATCTGCCTCCCTCTGACCATGTGACATAGAAGCATCTCACTGCACTGAAGTACAGTAGATGCAAAATTTAGAAGTGACACTTTAAGTATGGAATCTACAGAGAGAAATATTTCTCCTGTGAGGCATTCTCTATCTTTTGGAAATTTAATATAAAATCAACCAAACAAACAAAAATACACAGTATGAGTTTTACCAAGACAATGTACATTTTCTCCTTCAAAAGTTAGCATAGCTGTATATTACAGAATTGTTATAATCTGGCTATCTTCAAAGAAATAATTTTCATAAAAATCAATAGAAAAAACATATTAAAAACATTCATCCATAATGTATTCTGTTACTGAAATCCCTTTTGTTTTTTGGTAGTGTGGCTAATTGCTTACATTGATTTCTTTTTAGGGTATTTTGCAGAATGAAAAAATAAACGCCAAAAATTTCATGTCAGACATTTCTCCATAACAGAATAAATACATGTCCATTTTATATTCTATTCATTGATTTTGTTACTGATTATAGGTAAGGGATCCTTTGCAAAACTTCATGAAACAGAGCATATATGACTTGTGAACTTTTCTGTATGCATATTTCAATGAAAGAGTTTACTTAAAATAATCATTTAAAAAATAACTACCTGGTGCTGCATGTGAATTCTTTATCATCATTATCTTCATTATGAATTGTAACAAGCAATACATAGGTATTCATAGTTGCCCATGCGCAGGGAACCACCCATGTCAAGCCCTCTAGGAGCCTACCCCACTCTGTACACTCACAAACATAGGAAATGATGTGAACACCAGACTCTTCACTGTGTTAAAAGGTAGGTGGACCATAGCTCAAAGCACAGAGAAAGGCCAGCACAGGCCACGCTGGAGTGGTTTCCAGACACGGTCCTGAGAGAAATGTGTGCATGGTACATTTCCACATGGCTAATAATGGAAACTGGGCACACCATGTGTATTTGCTTACATCAAATAATGAAAACTTAGATTTAAGAATGTTTATCTACAAGCCAGGAAGGCGTAGGGTTGAGGGGGAAGGCAGACTTCTTTGAATATACCTCCTTTGATACATCTGGCTTTGGAACCACATAAACAGTTTGTATATCATGACATATAACTCAATTGGGGGAAAAAGTGATCCCCAAAACTCAAAAGCAAAATGAAACAATGAACTGAACTATGCAGTCCTGAGCTGGCATCATGACCACACACAGGAGCCACGTAGCATAAGGGCCCAGCATGAAGATTTTGGTTGCCCAGGTGTCCATTTCAAAGACACCCATTTGGAATAAACATACGTACTCACCCACCCATGAAGCTCCCCTTGTAGAAAGCCCACAGTGACACAGGTAACTGTGGCCTCTGCTTTTCCCTTCTGTGCCCTAATTTCTGCTCCTATGTTTTAAATTCACCAACAGAGAGTGAGCCCATGCCACCTTTAGCACTCCCCTCCACCCCAGCAGGCAGGACCCCAGGTTCGTGCTGCCTCCTTCCCTCTTTCTCTACCTAGGACCTCACAGGCTTGCTGTGTACCATCTAGGACCTGTGAGTCATAAATTATTTTTCCCAAAGTTCTCTGATGGCCATTGCTGAGGGCCTTTCAATCACGATAAGAATCACAAGGGCCAGTCCAACCGCAGCGTTGGCTCCGGTGTGGTTCGGGGGGGGGACGTCTGTGGGGACTGCCTCAGCGGCACAGTTCCAGACTATCTATCGGCTGAGATCAGCATAAAATAAGCCACTTCAGTGACTTTGAAAAACAATGATTTGATTTAACATCCCTAGCGAAAGAAACCTAAGGGCAAAACTAACGGTAGAGTAAATCTGAATTTCTAGTAATTACATTGTCATTGGGGCCAGTGCTGCTATTTTAAGATTGCTGAATGCACATTGAGGCATCAATTCAAAATATGCTGGAGTCGTTAGGAACCAGACTTCAAGCATGGGAGAAAAAAGAAAAAGACAGAAAGAAGCTAAAGTAGATGGACTTCAAAATAGTAATTAGAAATACTTTAGAGAATGACGGAATCAGTTTTAACAGCTGAGACATAAAGCAAAGGAATCCTGGCTGTGTGTCTCCAGGTAGAACAGGACCACAGAGCAATCAGCTGAGGAGGAGCTGAGAGGACCACTGGACTGAGCCCTGGCGAAGTCATGCATCCTGGTGGAGATGCTGCCACCCACACCCCAGAGAGCCAGCTGGACCCCTGCCACCCTCAGCACAGCTGCCACATTGCTGAAGGGGCCAGGAGAACGGGAGTGTGGTTTCACCTAGCCTCTGACCTGGCAGCACACAGGAAGATACACCAGGGGCAGAGGACACGGTAAATGACAAGAGTGACAACACAGGGATGAAGGAGATGCAGGAGAGGCACGTGGGCCAACTGCAGTGCATGGGAAGTATGTGGACCCTGAAGAAAACAAACCTGGAAAATAAACCACTGGTGAAAAGGAGCCAACTGGGCACATGTGAACAATGAGCAGCTGTTCAATCTTAAGGAATGTGTGTGTACTCGTGGGCTTTTGGGGGTAATGGTATCATGGCTATGTTTACAAAGGTCCCTTATCTTGTATAGCCAAGTGGGAAATATCAAAGGAAGTGCTTTGTTGTCTTGGATTTGCCTCTAGAGGTGCGGGGCTGGAGAAGCAGTTGGAAAGCCGCAGGTGAGGAAGATGAGTGTTCTGCCCCGGGGGGCCAGGATGGGTCTCTTTCCCTCTGTATTCTTGGACATTCACATCACAGAGAAGTAAGAACAAAAACCAAAAATAAACAAAGCTGCCCAGAACCTGCCTCTGGTCACCATCAGAAAGCGATGAGACCTGGGGGCTCCTGGGGCCTCAGGGCCTGTGCACACCTGCACTGACGTTCTTGTGAACTTCACAAACCCAGCCGCTGGCCCTGCTCAGAACAAATGCTTACCCTCCAGTCAAAAGGAACCAAACAACCAGAAAATAAAATTAACAAGGTAACTCCATTCACAGCAGCATCAAAAGAAAGAAAATACTTAGGGATAAACTTAACATAAGAAGTACAAAGCATGTACTCCGAAAATGATAAAACATTGTTGAAAGAAATTAAAGATCTAAATAAGTGGAAAGCTATCCCCTGTTGTAATAGAAAAGAACAAATCTGACTCCATATTAGATCTGTTCCTTTGGCTTTAACCCTGTGCCCTGTTTTCTAGGCTGTCTCACCAGCTCTGCACCTTTTGTAGAACAATGTTGCCTTTAGCCTGAAATACACAGGAGAGCCTATTGTCAAGGCTCTGACCTTTAAGGATATTAACACTTTTACACTTACATAAAGATAACAAGTTGCAGAATAGAAAATAATGCTTGTTTTGTGAGAGGTTTTAGAGGGACACCATGACCTGACCCACGAGGACAGCTGCAAGAACAAAGAATTCCTACAGCAAGAAGTTTGCAACAATCAACCACACCCCCTGCCCTTTTTAGTGTAAAAGGAGCCTTAATTCTGACCTGGGGGAGATGGTTCTCCAGGACTTTAGTCTGCTGGCTTTCCTAATAAAGTCTCTATTCCTTGCCCCAGTACTTGTCTCCCAATTTATTGGCCTATTGCATGGTGAGCAGAATGAGTTTGTACTTGGTAACACCGTGTTCATGGATTGAAGGACTCAGTATTGTTAAGATGAGAATATTCCCCAAACTGATGTACAGATTCACTGAAAATCCCCATTAAAATCCCAGATGCCTTTTCTTTTTTTTTTTTTTGGGCAAAGGATCCACAAATAATCTTGACAAAGATGACAAAGCAATCTTAAAAAAGAGGAACAAAACTGTAGGGCTTATAAAATATGGTTTTAAGATTTACTATAAAATTAAAAAATTAAGACAGTGTGGTACTGCATAAGGAAAGACATAAAGTTACATGGACCAGAACTGAGAGTCCAGAAATAAAGCCTCAGGATTACGGTCGACTGATTTTCTTTCTTCCCCACCCAGTTTTATTGAGATACAATTGATGCATAATTTTGTGTTAGTTAGTTTAAGGTTTGATATATATATACTGTGAAATGATTACACACCAACTCACATAGTTATAATCTTTTTTCTTGTGATGATCTCTTTTCTTTTTTTACTTTCCTAGCAACTTTCAAATCTACCATACCACGTTGTTAACTGTAGTCACCATGCTGTACATTACACCCTCAGAACTGGGGTACCTTATAACTGAAAGTTTGTATCTTTTGACCACCTTCACACATTTATCCCACCTCTTGCCTCTGCTAACCACCAATCTGTTCTCTTTCTATGAGTTTGGTTTTTCTGATTCCACATAAAAGTGAGATCATACAGTATTTGTCTTTCTCTGCTGATTTACTTCACTTAGCATAATGCCCTCAAGGTGTGCAGGTTTATTTCTAGGCTTGTTATTCTCAAAACCTGTAAATTTTGATTCAACTCTAGAGAAATTCAACTACAGGAAATATATTAATATAATTTAATATAGTGACAGGTTAAAGGAGAGATGTATGTAATTACTCAATACATGCTGAAAAACATTTGCAAACACGAAAACATATACTTACTCTAATAAAAATCACAAAAGAGTTTAGAACAAAAATTAACCAGATAAAATATACTGATTAATTAATGGAATCAAGGCAAAAGTAAATATTCCTGTCTATTGTCATTACTCTGTATTACTATGCTGAAGCCTTAGTAGTAAATCAAGAAAAATAAGAGGTACAAATACTGTGTAGGAAAAGGGCAAAACTGTCATCATTATCATTATCTCTTAGAGAATCTGGGAGAATCAACCAGAAAAGCATTAGAATTACAAGACAGTTTTTAAAATGGTAACCTGAAGTATAGCATTCCTAAGAATAAACCTAATAAAAAGTCAGCTCAACCCTTTTGGAGAAAGCTTCTAAGCAACACTGAAAAGATATAAACAAAGACTGAAATAAAAGTAAATGTAGATCATTTTCATGGATGAGAAGTTTATATATATTGTGAAGATACCAGGTATTTTTTAAATTTCTACATTTGAAAACTCCATAAATTCAATACAGTCATCCTCAAAATCCAGACAAGATGTTTCAATGAAGCTTGAGAAAGTGATTCTAAATGCCTTTGGAAGATAAAAATCCACAAGAATAAATCTGACATTTTTTTAAAAAAGAAAAACTGTTGCAGGATTGGGGTCAGGAACGTATGCCACTGGATAGCAAAACATATCAAAAAGCATCTTAATTAAATTAAAACAGCATAATATTGGCTCAGGAATAGATCAAAAGATTTATAAAACAGAATAGAGCACTTAGTAAACTTCTTCTTTAAAGGATCAAGTAGTAAATGTTTTAAGTTCTGCTGGACATTCAGTCTTTGTTGCAATTCCTCAACCCTGCCTTGTAGCAGGAAAGCAGCTGTAGAAAATAGTATGTGAATAGATGTAACTGTGTTCTGGTAAAACTTCTTTACAAAACAGGCAGCAGACCTGAGGTTAGGCACTGAAATAGAGCATACAGGAATGCCCCCCAAATATTTAGAATTTAGAATATAATGAGAATAGGATTTCAAATTGTATGTAATGAGACTATTTATTTGGCAGCTATCTAGGGATAAAGGTAAATATCTGAGGGATAATATAAAATAGATTATTTCATAAGTTTATATAAATTTAGAATAAGCATTAAAGATTGATCTTTTCTAAAATACTGACTACTGAATAGTATTTAGGTAAGAAAACCTTTCTTAAATGAGGGAAGAAAACCGTTAAGGAAAATATTGTTAAATTTGACTACAAAAAAAAAAAAAACCAAAACATTTTCATGAAAAAAGATACAGTAATAGAAAAATAGACAAAATTTCTAACCCTTGTGAACTTGTATTTCAATAGGGGAAACAAGCCAGTAAACAAGTTAAGGGTATACCAGTGTTCTGTGCTAAGGAGAAAAATAAAATAGGGAAGGGGCATATGAGATGACAGGGGAGGTACTGAAATACATTTTAACAGTGCATTTTGCCTTATTACCTGTGTAAATAAATAGCTCAAAATAGTTGAGAGAGTAAACTTTTTTATTTGTTTAATCTCTCCATGTTGAACTGGAAATATAGACTTACCAGCTTGAATGCCAGAACTTGAGTTTTGGAGTAGGGGGTTTGGGGAGTTGTTTGATTGCTTGTGTGGCAGTGTTATTGGGGGTGAGAGACAGTTATATACAGCATATACTGAAGAGCTGCGGTGAGAACCAGATGAGATGATGCATGCAGCATGCTCAGAACGCAGTTAACAATGTACAACCTTAACTCACTTTCTCCTCTCTCTTACCTTTTACTGCTATAATTTGATTTCAAATATGCAACAAATTCTTGCCAAAATTTGCCAAAATCAGTTAATCACAAGAACATTTATGCTTTCTAATCTCCCCACCTTCTGACCTTGCAACTCCATGTCTAACATCATTTCAAACTCTTGGGAATTCAAGACACAACATGGAGGTACACAACACATCTAGTCACACAGTGGAACAAAAGGAATGCTTGGTTAACTTCAAATCTTTTAATGATTCTTGCCTCAGTCATAAAATATGCATAAAACACATAAACTAAAAGAAGAATTAGACAAATGTTGTAAGTTAAAACATCCAAATAAATAATCAACATCTTGTGTTAAATGTAAAATCATCACTCCGCCCTCATCCAAAGCTGCCTATGGCTAAGAAATAAAATGCCTGTTGCCAAAAGTCTATTCGGAGCCAGAAAATTGCAGGTGAAAGAGAATTTATGAGTTCATTTCTTCTATACTCATACCTTTGGAATCAATTGTTTCATTATCTTTATATGTTGAAAGTATACTTTTAGAATTCCATAAATTTCCATAACACATTGAAACATTGATTTCACTCTGTACTCATTGAATGCCAATATAATGCATACAATATACCTCATGTTGTTTGACCTACAGCAGTGTATAGTTAAGTTGAATATCAGTTATATCAGTTATTTCCAAGACACATTTGGGGGGTTCCCTACTATTTGAAAGGCATTTTTGCTAGAAACAGAATCCAAAGCTGAAATATAATCTCTATCTTCCAAAAGGTTGCAGTCTTATAAAGGTGGCAGACAGAACGTTATGTAAACATAAATGACAGTAAACAGAAGGGCACTTTTTTTATTTTGTAAGGTCAGTTTTCTAAAGGAGATAACTCCTAAAGTAAATATTGAAAGTTTCTATAACCCCCTGCCCACAACCCCCTGTCCAACAAAGGGTGGGCAGGGGGTTATAGAAGGAAATAAAAAATTACCTCTAACATTTTGTCAGAACCTATGGAGACCTGAAGACATAGAAGAATATTTAAACTGCTGAAGAAAAAAAATGAAATAATTATTTATTCAGCAAAAATATCATCTATAGAACAAAATCTAACCATATTAAAATTTAAATTAAATATAAATGGACTAAAAACTCCAGTTATGAATAGATATATCACATTAGTAAAGATACAAGATTCAAATTTAATTGTAAATGACACTGTTTAATATTGACAATGATCATTTAAAAGTATAAGGATGGAAAAAGACACACCATGACACACCAAGCATAATACAGTTGGAGAGGCTACATTAATATCAGATAAATTAAACTTTACAACTAGAAATGTTACCAGGTCTCAAGAATGTCATTTCACTAAAAGAATCAAGCATATATAACAATCATAAACGTATATTTATCAATTAAGAAAATTTCAAAATATATAAAGCAAATACTCAGAAAACTTAAAGTGGAAATAAAAAGGTATCTCATTATAGTTTATGATTTCAGTGCTCCTCTTGGTAATAGATAGCACATACAAACAGAAAATCAGTAGGAACAGGGAAGAACTGAACAATGCTATCAACCAACTTGACATAATTGATATAGATAGAACACTCCAACAACAAATGGAATATACTTTATTTTAAAATACATGCAGAACATTTTCAAATATAGACCATATCCTGGGTCATATAGCAAGTCTTAATAAATTTAAAAGGATTAAAATAGTGAGGAAAATGTTGTCTGATCACAATGGAATTACTAGAAATCAATCATTAAAAGATATTTGAAAAATTCCCTCAGTATTTGGAAATTGTCACACAATTTTAATCAGGTGGATCAAGAAATGAGTTATAAGACAAATTAGAATATATTTTGAACAGAATTTTTAAAGTTCACATGGAATTACCTCACATAGTAGAACTGACAGTTCAAGGAGCATAAAGCTGAACAGTTTCCTGCAGGTAAAATTAGAGGGCCTGTATGGTGAGTTACAGGGCTGGGGTAGAGATGAGTACTCAATGAGGCCAACAAACATCAGGGCCAGATCTCCAGTGGGCCCAACTTAGGGAGCATCTCCATTGCTTAATTAGCACCTAAACTTAGCCTTTAGGATATAGAATGTAGGACAGCATCTAGGAACATCCTAATAAAGACATGGAATCAATCAATAAATAAAGTTTTTCTTGTCCCTTAAGGTAACCAAGTCAACATTGTCCTTTTCATGTGTTGGCTTGACTGCCAAACAATTGGTTTAAGTCTAAGAGCTCCTTTTTCTGCCCTAGATTCCATGCAATTTCCTGTTTCCCTCAAAGTGGGTTTTACTACTCTGTTCATAACCTTTTATTCTTTAATTCTTTGGGTTTTGTTCATTCCATATGATATTGGTCTTCTGATCCTTTCATATCTCAAAATATTTGGAAGACTCTTGCTGACAACATCCATGAGTGCCTGTGGGTGACAATGCTAGTTACATTATCTATCTTCCTTCCATTTGAAGATAAGCAAGGAGAATCTCAATTCAAATACTGATATCAAAACAGAAATACATTCATTCACACATATATCACTGTGACGTAGATTCAGGAGGTTAATAAAATACTTGTCGATGTTAAATTCTGTGAGTTAAATTATCTACTCCCTTTATTATATTAAATAACATGAAAAAACCAAAATGCATTCCTTTTTTATTTTAAAATAAAATAAGCATATTCAGGATTGTTTATATTAGAAAGACATACATTTTTATGTGTTTTGATTTCTTCATCCTGGACTTAGGCAAAATAATACCCAGCATTTCTTTTTTAATTCACTTTATACAGGCAGTACATTTTTCAAGTGGAGAAGCCATATCAGTAATGTGGGGCAGAGGAGTTTTTCAAAGACAGAACTTAAAGTTTGAAAATTAGTGACTAATGGAGCATATCCAGTAGGTATTTTTCATACAATAAAGCATCATCATTATATAATGATGCTCCTTTGATGTGAGATTAACTCAGACACATAATTTTTTCATCTGAAAGTATCAAGATTATAGAACAATGAACAGAGCAGTTATAACAAGAGGAAAATATTAGAATAAATTTTTAAATACAAAAAAAAATAAAATTTGAAGTAGGATATTATCCACAAATGGTGCCAAGTCCATCATAAATAAAAAGAAAAATTTTAAAGATGAAGAAAATGACTCAGAAAACTTTAATGTGGGAATGGGATGTTGCAGAGTTAAGATGCAACAAGTCCCACTGTTTAGAATGTCATATGACATGTACATGACATGAGAACCAGAGTACACTGCGCTGCATCTCCTGCCTCAGTCCAGCGTGATGAAGGAAGCTCACCTTCAGATTTTCATTCTTGAGAGGAACTGCGCATGTTATTGTAAGGGGGAGATAATCCAGATGTTGACCGAACCTTGATTTGGAAACTCTCCTGAATCCTCCCCCTGCATCATATTCCCTCAGTTGCTAAAGAAAATACTCTCCAAACCAGTTCTGATGACCCTTCTGAAATGAACTACAGTCTAAGCAAATACAAGAAGTAAATTTACTTGGGATTTCCTAACAGGCTTCAGTTTTGTGAATCTCTGATTTGGGAATTATAACAGCCTTCTCTGACAGGAGAGGAGGACCTGTTGCCCTGCTTACGGGGTTGGTAACTGAGCTGTCAAGAAGCTGAGGACTCGTCCACTGATTCATGACCAGCAAGCGATGAATTTCTGAACTAACTCCTCATCAGCTATGATTCCTACTTCTCATCACTCTTAATTAAAAATCAGTCCAAGACCTCTTGAAATTGAGCCTTTGTTTGAGTCACTTCACTAGAAAGAGGTTAGGTCGCAGACCCATGCAATTAAATCTGGGACAGTTAAGTCATTAGGAAATACTGAAGGAAACTATTGTTATCTTATGGAATGTATAGAGCTCTGTGTGCCTAAATGAAATACGAGCCTGCTTCAGTTCTTACCACCAGGCTCTGACTTGTCATGTCAAACATCTATCACTTTACAGTACACATTTCATTCTGCATCACACATTTGAAGATAACTTTTCACTAAAATAAATCTGCTTCATAGAAGTCCCTCAGTATTTGTCATTACCAGAAATAATTGTGGTATCTCAACACAGCTCCTGTAAACATGTTGATAGACATATAATACATTAGAAAATCATCTGTTGAAATGCTAACCATGGTTGCAAAGCAGATTATCTCATTTAAACACAACTGGTTTTAAAATTTAGACATTTAATTTAATTATCTTTTCCTAGAAGTATACAAGGAAATCAGAAACCTAGTGTGAATAATATTATCTTCACAGAAATGAAAACTTGCAAGAGCATTTTTTGCCACAAACTCAATAATTTTAGTCTAATCACAAACTGTTTTTGTTTTACAGAACCAATTTGAAAAAAGAATAAAATTGCTTTTAAAGTACAAAAATAATTATGAACCACTTGAAATGTGATGTCTGTGTTTTATTTCTCATCAGAATTCATTAGTGTGTAACATCAATACTTTAGCCCATCATTTGCCAACACTGACTTGGCTCAGTAGTTCAATAATGTAACCCTGTAAACTCACTTTCCATTAAAATGAATGTTGCTGATGAAGGATAACTAAAGAGATACTTCATTTATTAACTACAGAGGTACTTCATTTATCAACATTTTTAAATTAGGAGTTTGGGGACACAGAAGCTTAGCTGGATGATTTATTTGAAGGATCTTTATATTAGACCTAAAGACTTGTTCCAAATCTTACAACGCTACCCACAAAGATAACTGCATTTCATTTGTGTAACATGTGACTCAGGGCTCTCTCTTTACAGGCAGGCTTAGCCACCTGCAGAGAATCAAATGACCTGCCAGAAGGAAAACTTGACTGCTTAGTATAAAATTATGAAATGTGCAGCATTCTCCTGTGTCCTGATTTACTCCATTGGGCATATATCTTACAAAACCTGTAATATGCCATCAAATAGTCTGATATCTTATTGTTACTGAAATTGAATCGAGGTTTAAGTAAATAGGTTAAAATTAGTTAGTGATGAGTGCAAGGCTCCCCAGTATTCACAAATTGTACTTAAGTACATTCAAATTCTTCATCGTTTGCCCCTGAGGTCCACTCCCCAGATACAAATGCCTGTAGATGTTGCCGACATCATTTTGAACAAGAGAGATCCATTTTCTAGAGTCGATCCCACATCTTGCTGCTCAGTTAACATCACAGCATTTTGGATGCAAAAAGCAAACAAACAAATACATCTGCAGTGCAGTGAACAAAGCATCAAGTCAAAATTCCTTATATATTCAAAATATTCACCTCATAGGCCTTGAAACATAATTTCTAGTAAATACTGTAAGACTGCAAGATCAGATCTTTCCTTGCTTGTTCTCTAGTGAGTTAAATGTATGTTTCTTTTTCAAAATGTTTTGTGGAAATAGGAGGGTCTCTGAATTTAGCCTCTGGAGTTGCCAGCTGGCATCTTTCCCTGTTTGACATCAAAAAGTTCTCCACCAGCTGATCCACTCAAAAATCAAAAGCCAGGGCAGATGTTGGATTATAACATGTTATCTTAATTGTATCAAACTGCTTCTTTTTCTTATTTCATCTCTTGTCTTCCCTTTCAGCTTTGTTTTCTTCTTCAGAAATATTTATCCTGCCAATTCTAATTAACTGTAATTCTACAGAATATCTCTCATGTCCCCCTTTTTTTATCTTGCCTTTATCTTACAAAAATTAATATAGGAAAAAAAAATAACTCTTCCAAACATTGTGAGTAAGGAGTTACTTGTGTCACAGTGCTGTTAGTAGGACTCTGCAGTCTGTTTGCAAGAAGCAGAGGAAGCTGTACTGTATCAATACAGATGGCATCCCTGGGTAGCTAGTGAGTTCCACCATCTTTGCATTAGCTTGTGTTTCTATAGAGCTTTATATTTTCAATTTATGTTTATTTTGAGTATCACAGATAACCTTGGGAAGGAAGATATTATTATGCCCATTTTACAGATGTTAACTCTCAAAGAGCTTAAATGAACCATCCCTATGACAAAGCATGTATGTGATAGAGCCGGGTTTAGATTCCATGTTTCCTGGTTCCCAGCCTGTATGGCGGCAAGTCAAACATGCTGGAGAGAGACAAAGAGAAAGAGAGGCAGAGCAGGGGAGGGATGCATTCATACTGTGGATCTACTGTGGTGGATGATGAAAGTGAGGCAGAGATGCAAACTGGATGCAGCTCATAGTGAATAGTGATTTTAAGAGGCAGTACATGAGTGGCATCTTAGAAAGCTTAGAAATCATCTAGATTTGTCAGTGAAAATATTTGGGAAATGGAGCCAAGAAGCTACTATTTAAAAACAAAATGTAGTTCTACCATTGTAAGATCCTGTACTAGAGGAGCAGCAAAGGAAATAATGACAACTTTATAGAACACAACTACCACAGATAGCACTTCTAGAGGTTGGAAGTCCAAGATCAAGGTGTCCATAGGTGTCTTCTGAGGCCCCCTCCTTGGCTTATAAACATTTCTTTCTCATTGTGTCCCAGTGACTCTTTCTTTGCACACACACCCTTGGAGTCTCCTTCTCACAAGGACAGCAGTTAAATTGGATTAGGGGCCCATCCTTATCATTTTATTTAACTTAAATTACCTCTTTAAGGTTCTATGTCCAAATATAGTCACATGGAGGGGGGAAGTGCTTTAACAAATGAATTGGGGGCCATAACTCAGTCTATAACAGCATGCTTGAGGCAAGCATGTACAGGCCTAAGGGCCAATGGGTTGATGTCTCTAGAAGAAGCCCTCATCCAATGACACAGCTTTTTATCTGTTGAGTGAAGTGTCTCAGAGATATGATCCATGCACTGTCTTAGAAGTCACCATGAGGATTAAGGCTAGGTTGACTAGAGCAGTAGCCTTATTCACACACACTGAATTGTCTTATTTCCTTCATATTCATTCTGCAAAAACCTCCCACATAAACTATTTGTATTGACATTCTTTTCTTAGGGCCTACGTCTCAGATAACACAACCTAAGACCAAATATAACAAAGATACATCTGTTAATTAAAGTACTACTAACTCCTGCAACAGATAACCCCCCATATCTCAGTGACTTAACAAATACAAATGTATGTCTAATTATGTAAGATTAATTGGCATGAAAGAGTGGTGTTTGCTCAAGGAATTCAAGAAGCCAAGTTGATGGAGCCTTGAACTTTATTCAGTATATGGCTTTCAAAGATGTCTGTAGCAGTGACATCCAGTAAGCAAATGAAAAAATGAGAAAACAGAAAAAACATGCAAGTGATTTTTATTGTTTAAACATAGCAGTGGTCAGAATTTAGTCACATAGGTACACTTAGCTGCATATAAGGCTGGAAGAATTCTGTGCCCAGGAGGAAAGAATTGGGTGAAAAACCAACCAGACTCTGTATGGACAGTACTTCTAGTGGCCACATACTTATTTTATTCTTCTTCTGATAAAACACAGCCACTTAATTCCCAATGAGAAAGCCTTAGCTCCATCTCCAGAGATATATAGGACTAGGATTTGCACACAACTCACTTTTCTTTACTCATGTCCTTCTGTGACCCATGCTATAGGGAGCTACACTCCTGTCCTCCCATATACCCAATAAGAACAAATGCAGTATAAGAAACTCACAATCAAAGGGAAGCAACGGAAACACAC
This sequence comes from Vicugna pacos, assembly GCF_048564905.1. Classification (NCBI taxonomy): domain Eukaryota; kingdom Metazoa; phylum Chordata; class Mammalia; order Artiodactyla; family Camelidae; genus Vicugna; species Vicugna pacos. The sequence continues at coordinate 2,566,277 of NC_133003.1, read as the reverse complement.
CATAATCTCAGGACATGGTAATTTGGAAATATTGTGGCAAGCCTTGTGTTGCTCCTGGATTCAGAGGTTCATTAAATGACTCTAATTCTGCTCTCTGAAAGGAATAAGATTTCATGTCCGTTGTTGTCTGTGGCCACAAGAGCCAGCTTCTGCAAACTTCTTTGTGTCCATTTTCTTCCATGGACCCATCTGAAGCTGGCTTTGACAACTCTGCCCGGCTTGTGAGCTCTGCAGCTTCCACAGCATACTTCCAACTGGTGCATATTTGATGGTCTAGAAGTTGTTTTAGAACTTGAATGGTCAAATCCTTTTTAAAAGTTGGTCTCATTTTATCAACTGCTTAATAGGCTTCTTATGTGCATATTTTTAGTCTGTTTCATTTGCCAATAGTCACACTTTTATTTCCCAATAGTTTTTTTCCCCAGAAATAATTATTAAGCTCAAATTGGTTTTTGCCACCTTGCCCTATTCCATTCTCTTTAATTCTGTATAAGCAATTTTGAGAACTTAAAGCTTGAGTGGGGAGATCTTTGTCACCCAGAGCTATTTCAATTTTATTTCCTACTGTTTGTTGGGGTTTTTTTTCCAATTCTTTGAAGCCTCATATTTCTGGAATCATGCTATTCGCAATCTTATATCATTATGACCATTACATTACACCAGGCAATGGTTAGTTAAGCCCATCTTTTTCTTTATTTTCCTTGTTACACTCAGCTAATAGCAACCAAAATATACTAACATTCTATTTCAGTTTGTTCCCTTACACTTCTAGGTTTGATAAATATTATGAGTTGATTTGTGTTTCCACAAAATTCACATGTTGAAGACTTAGCCCCCAGTATCTCATGTGACCTCATTTGGAAATAGGGTCATCACAGATGTAATTAATTACATTGAGGACTTCCTGGAATAGGGTGGACTCCTAATCCAATATAACAGGTGTTCTTATAAAAAGGAAGAATTAAGACACAGAGACATACACACAAGAATACTACATGAAGATGAAAGCAGAAATCACTGGTGATTTTGCAAATCACAGGATGGCAGATCACCAGAGAACCACCAGAAACTAGAGGAGGGGCATGAAACAAAGCCTTCCCCACACCCTCATAAGGAAGCAACTCTGACACCTAATCTTGGACTTCTAGCCTCCAGAAGTGTGAGATAATGCATGTCTGTTATATAAGCCACACAAGTCATGATACTTTGTTACAGCAGCCCTAGTAGAGTCACACAGTGGTCAGCCATCCGTGTTATCACAGGTGACAACTGTGTAACTTTTTAATGCTGCATAATGTGGCTTTCCATCGTTCTATTTTTAATATACAATTTTATAGAGCAGTTTAAAGTCCACAGCAAAACTGAGTGAAGAGCACAAAGAGTTACCACATGATCCCCAACCCTACCCCAACCAACATGCACCACCTCCTGCACTATCATCACCTGGCACCAAGTGGCACATTTGTTACAATCAATGAACCTGCATTGATATATTATTACCATCCCAAGTCCATTTGGGTTCATGCCTGTTGTGCATTTTCAGGGTTTGGAAAAACATATAATAATATGTATCCACCACTGGAGTATTACACAGAATAGTTTCACTGCTCTAAAAAGTCTCTCTGCTCTGTTCTTCAGAGTACAGAGAGTTCCCATATTCCCCCCTCCCCCGGCAACCACTGAGCTTTTTACTGGCTCCAAAGTGTTGCCTCTTCCAGAACGTCATCGAGTTGGAATGATACAGCTTGCAGCTTTTTTCATATTGGCTTTCTTTCATTTAGTAACAACATACCTTTAAGTTTCCACCATGTCTTTACCTGGCTTAATAGCTCATTTCTTTTTAGCACTGAATAATATTCCACTTCTGGGATGTACCAGTGTTTATCAGTTTATCTACTGAAGGACATCTTGGTTGCTTTCAAATACAAAGCTCCTATATATATAAACACCTGCGTGCAGGTTTTTCTATGGACATAAATTTTCACCTCTAACTATGAAGGAGCATGATTGCTGGATTATATAACAAGAGTATTTTTAGTTTTGTAAGAAACTAACTGTCCTCCAAAGTGTATGTGCAATTTTGCTTTCCCACCAGCACTGTGTCTACCTTTTCTTCACATCACTGTCATTACTCCCTGCCACCCAATTATCAAGACAATGATGTACATTTAGATTTTTGTCACAGCAGCACTACACTTTAAGATAACACTTTTGTATTAATCAGGATCAATCTAACTGCTGTTATAAATAATACTGCCAAATCTCAGTAGTGTAGCATCTGAAGTATTTATTTCTTACTCACATAAAATCTAAGTAGAGATGGTGGCGGGGAGAGGGACTGTCCACTCCATGAAGACATTCGAGGTCCTGGGATAATAATGCAGTCTTTGCCATCATCAAAATATGGTTTCTGTGGTCATACTGGGCATTTTCTTTCAATCCAGCCTACAGGGAAGAGAGCAATCAGAAGAATATATGGTCAGGCATGGAAGTGTTATTTTGGTTCCACCTGTAATTCACTGGCCAGACACAAATCACATAAACATACTTAACTGTAAGAGAGTCTAAGAAAGGTAGTCCAGCTATGAACTCAGTAGAAACAGTAAGTGGATGTAATGTCCATCAAATAGTTTCTGCATTCTATTAAGCATAAAACTGTCTAATAAAATTTTAAGTAATTTCTCTTTTAGTGAAATAACTATACATGAGATTACTAATATACTGAACATTAAAAATAAATCAGGGTGGAATACATTTATTTATTTTACAAATATTTGTCCTTCAATATGCCAGGAGCTGGACTAAGTGCTTGGCACATAGAATCAGACAAAGCAAGCAAAAAGCCTGTCATACATGGAAAATATATATATATTTATATATATATATATTTTTATATATATATTTTAGATGTAAAATTTGATGGATTTTGATAGATGTATACACCCATGAAACCACCACCACAATCAAGACTTACATTAATAGTAACAATTTATTTGACTGCTTAAGATAAAAATTTGATGCTAGAAATTCAAAAGTATTAGTTTCTAAGTTTTACTCAGTTATAAAGTCTATTGTCTTCCTAGCAGAATAAATTTCAATTTGAGCAAAGATTTTTGATGCTACAGTGCACAATTTCTCTAATGTATTACTTTCAGGTGGATCTCTGAAGACATCCAAGTGGCAAGCATAATTTCAATATCAAGGAAATTACTACCAGCCAGAATGGCCATCATTCAAAAGTTCACAAATGACAAATGCTGGAGACACTGTGGAGAAAAGGGAATCCTCCTACACTGCTGGTGGGAATGCAGTTTGGTGCAGCCACCATGGAAAACAGGATGGTGATTCCTCAAAAGACTAGGAATAGGCTTACTGTATGACCCAGGAATCCCACTCCTAGGCATATATATAGAAGGAACCCTACTTCAGGATGACACCTGCACCCCAATGTTCATAGCAGCACTGTTTACAATATCCAAGACATGGAAACATCATAGATGTCCATCAACAGATGACAGGATAAAGAAGAAGTAGTATATTTATACAATGGAATGCTATTCAGCCATAAAAAATGACAACATAATGCCATTTGTAGCAACATGGATGTTCCTGGAGAATGTCATTCTAAGTGAAGTAAGCCAGAAAGAGAAACAAAAATACCATATGAGATCACTCATATGTGGAATCTAAGAAAAAAAATGAACAGAAATACAAAACAGAAACAGACCCATAGACATAGAATACAAACTTGTGGTTGCCAAGGGGGTGGGGGGTCAGAAGGGACAGACAGGGATTTCAAAATTTGTAGATACTGACAGGCATATGCAGAATAGATAAACAAGGTTATACTGTATAGCACAAGGAAATATATACAAGATCTTATGGTAGCTCAAAGCAAAAAAAAAGTGACAGTGAATAAAGGTATGCTCATGTATAACTGAAAAATTGTGCTCTACACTGGATTTTGATACAATGTTGTAAAATGACTGTAACTCAGTAAAAAAAGTTAAAAAAAGGAAATTACTAAACAGACAAAGCAGGAAAATTCATATTTAGTCAATTTAATTTAAATTACAAGCTATGGTAGCAAAATTAGTCTTAAAAGATCAAATGGACAAATGTGGGGAAAGCTGGTTTTAAGGTTATTGAAACAAACAAAAACAAGAAAAACAATGCATTCCTAAATCATTTACTTGAACTTTTTATAAGAAAATTCTTAGTTGATTATATATATATATATATATATTCATTAAAAATTAACACTATTTATTGTAAGAATCAAATATGAATCATTATATGGGATAGTTTAGAACAAATATTTTTTTATTCATAACAGCATTCCATTGTTTCTTTAAATTTGTACACAACTAATTTAAATATTATTATACATTTGTAGAATTTGACATGCTGATTCTAAAATTTATGTATAGTACAAAGCATCTAAAATAGCCAAGTAAAAACAAAATTGAAAATCTTAAACAACATGGCTTCAAGATTCACTATAAGGCTCTAGTAATTATGACAATATAAATTGGAATAAGGTTTGAAAAGATAGAGTAATAAAAGAGTAGCACCTCCAGACAGAGACCCATATGTATTTGATAAATTATTTTTTGATAAAGATGATAAGGCAATCCAATTAGAATTAAAACATTTTTTGAGAAATGTTACTAGAAAAAGTGAGTATTCGAATGAAGGGAAAAATAAATCTCATTCATTATATCCAAACATACACACAGAAAACTGTAATACAGATCATAAACTTAAATATACAATCTAAGACTATAAAGTTTCCAAAAGAAAACATAGGAAAATGACTATCTCTCCCCTCACCTGTATCAGCCCTACTTTTAATACCTAACTGATTCAGTCAGGCCCACTTGATGTTCCAGATTAATCTCCCTCACTTATATCTTCACAGTGATATTTAGGTAAGAGTTAAGTTGAAAAACTAGAAACTGTTGCCTAGTGAAATTGACATATCTAAGAAACCCATCTTAAAAGAAACAAGCTCACAAAATAAATTTCATTAAAATTAAAATTTTTGCCTATTCAAAAATATAGTTAAGAAAATGAAAAGTTAATCCACAGACAGGTAGAAGATAACCAGTATACTTTAATCTGACTAACTGTAGTAGAAAAGAACAAATCTGACTCTATAATTAGATCTGCTCCTTTGGCTTTGACGCTGTGCCCTGTTTCCTAGGCTTAGTCTTGCCAGCTCTGCACTCACTTAAAGATAACAAGTTGCAGAATAGAGAGTAACATTTGTTTTATCAGAGGTTTTGCAGGAGCACCATGCTCTGGCCCTCCGTGGACAGCTGCAGGAACAAAGAATTCCTACACCAAGAAGTTCGCAACAACCAACCACACCCCTTCCTCTGTTTTTGTTGCTGATTTGTTTTAAATAAAAGGAGCCTGCATTCTGAATGGAGCAGGATGTTTCTTCAAGACATTAGTCTGCCATTCTCTCAGTCTCTTGGCTTTCCAAATAAAGTCTCTGTTCCTTGCCCCAGCACCTAGTCTCCCAATTTACTGGCCTGTCGAGCAACGAGCAGAACGAGTTTGGGCTCAGTAACACAGGGACTCGTGTCAAGCATGTGAAAAGAATTCCTAAAATATGAAAGACAAAACACAATAAAAATGGGCAAACATTTTAATGGACAGAATTTGGGTAAGATAGATTAGGGCCAATAAGTACATAAATAGGGATTTAGTGTCTTCAATCATTAGAAAAGTGCAAATAAAGGCAAAATGAAATATTTTTTGCCTTTCAGTAGAATAGCTTAAAATTAAACAGACTGATAATACTGAGAAGGGAGGTTGTGGAGCAATACTGCTGGTGTAGATGAAAAATGGCACAACCACTTTGGAATCATCTTTGGTAGTTTCTAATAAATAAAGGGTATAGTTACCCTGACCCAACAAATCTGTGTTAGGTATTTACCTGGAAAAGGAATACACATGTCTATAAAAAGTTCTGTAATAAACTACCAATTTTGTAATTAAATTCATAGGATCATTGGATTTTTAAGCTTGTTCTTTTAAAGAATTTTTAATTGTTTATAAATCTGTTACATCCTCAGTAATAGAAAAATTCACTTAAGTTTCAGCCCTCAGACATTAGGGCTGTCATATTTTGTTCAAGCTTCTGCTAGAGACATATACACCACATACACATGATTATAAAGATGATGGGGAACTGAAACCAAAAAGTACTCTTTAATAAACACAACATGGAATTTTCATAAATTAAGAAGTGAATTGGTAATAGGTAAATCTACATGACACAAAATGTACAAATTATAATTTATCATAGAATTATCTAAGCTCTCAAATGGCTAAATTTTCTTTCTCTCATTCTCTCTCTCCTCCTTCCCCTCCTGCATTTACAGAGTACACACTTTACACAAAATATGCTGTCTGTCATTTTGAGAAAGTCTAATAACTTAGCCCTCACAGAGCTGAGAACAGAAGCCAAGAGATATTATTTTATCAAAAATGAATTAAGCAAAGAGGGACAGAAACTAAATTCAAAACTGAGAGATTTGCACATAGATAGGAATGTTGCTGAAACACAGCCTCTGTACTCTGCTAACCAAAGTGAGACTCAAGGACAGAGTTGTGGATGAAGTAGAAAAGGCAGCTTTATTTTTTTTTCCCAGACAAAGAAGGTCAAAGCGGGCTAATGCCTCTAAAACAATAGGGTCCTGCTTTGTTACAGGAATGGAGAAGTGAGAAAATGTGACCTTTTCCCAGGAATTATGAGACAAGCATCCTAACAGGCTTTAGGGCAAGTGGTTGGATAAGCAGCCAATGTAAGATTATACTCATAGGTAAAACTTCCAAAACTTCAAGGAAAAATACTTCCCATGAATTTTAACTGCTCCGGAATGTAAAGAACAGAAAACCTGAACAAAAATTAATACACACCTTTAAAAAAAAAGATGTTACATAGAAAGAAAACTCACAGACCAACAGAAAATAAATTCAAAATTCCATAAAACATACCAGCAAAAAGAATCTAGTGTTCATTAAAAGCTATAACACAAAGCCACCAAGTGACTTTTTCCCTGAAGTGCATTAGTAGTGAATGTATTTTATTAATACATTTTAAAATATGCATAATAGTAATAGATGCCTAAATGATATTTATTAAAAGTCAAGATATATTACTGATGAACCCAAAACTATAATAAAATAAGAATATGAGGATATTACTGAAAACAAAAGAAGTTCATAAATTCACAAAAACACATTAAGAAAGAATCATAGGTCGGAGCCAATAAAGACAGGATAGTCTAAGAGTGGTTAAGAGCATGCAGTCTGGAGCCAGACTGCTTGGGGGAAACTCCTGGCTCTTGCAATTTGATGGTGACCTTGGGCAGTGTCCCTCCTACCTGGAATTGGAGTAAATCTAGGACATGCCCTCTAGGACTGTGCTGAACATTAAGTGGGGTGATGTTTGCTGGAAAAGTGCCTGGCTGTCAGCAAAGGCCGTTAGAATTTAGTATTGCTATTGTCCAGATTATTACTTACGTCAAATTGAAAGATGCTGTGGAGAACACTTTCAGGTCCTCTTCCAAAGTCTGCCACAGATTTCATTGAAGACACATTGAGGAAACTCTTACCTTGCCTTGACTGGTTCTCTTTGGGGTGAGCAGTGACAGAAGTTGGGTGGGATGACAGGAAACAGAAAGGACAACAAAGCCAGTGCCCCTCTCCCTCCACCCCGGTGTACCAGCTCCTGCCACAGTGACGTGAATAGCTGAGAAACCTATTTTTCCTACCTGCAGGTGCATCTAAGCATTCCCTAAGCACACACAGTATTCCGCACCAGAGAGACAAACGCAAAACATCAATACATAGAGCCATCTAGAAAAGGAGACAAAGGAAAACCACACACAGTACTGACTGTTTTGTGTCTTAGCAGTGAATCTTAGTTGCTTTGTCACTTTCCCCTTGCACCATGCCTGAGACCCTAACTCAAAACTCAATTTGCCCAAATCTTGTGAAGTTCCCAAATTTGGAACTGTTTTCTCTGCCAGAGTTTCCACGCTGAGCAAAGAGACAAAAATTCCTACCTTCAGAAAACTTAGGTTTTGCTCCAGGTGCCAAAAAAAAATTAATTAATACAGAGAATGCTGGATGTCGTAAGGATAAAAATAGAAGCAAGGAGAGTGGTGGGAGTGGTGGGCTGGGGTGTGCTGCTCCTGTAGAAGGGCAGTGAGGCAAGGCTTCTCTGAGAAGCAGGATTTGAATAACCACCTGATGGAAGTGAGAGGAGAGTAGACAAGACTTCAGATGAGAAGAACATTGCAGAGGAGGAAACAGCTGGACAGAGAGCTGAGCGCATCTATGCTGCGCCCAAGTGAGGCAGCCCCAGCGGCTGGCGCACAGCAGGGTCAAGACAAAGCAGGTGCTCTGACAGCTGCTGTGAGGGTCCAGACCAAAATGAGCTAGAGCGTTGTGAGAAGTCTAGAACTTACTATCCTTGAGGCATGAGCTTATTTGTCCTTAAAAGCTCACTCTTGTTTAATTGAGAACAATGTAAAAATCAACATGATATTGATGAATCAGATTGAGTGTGACTATTGTTCTATATGGGGAGGCCAGGCTTACCTGTCTGCAGGTGTTGAGGAAAGCTTGGGACACGTGCTTCTTCCACTTCCCAATCTCTTCTTATATCCCAAGAAGGATAGTGCCTCTTTGGGGAGTAGAGATAGATGTTTGAGTTTTCACACTACTTATTCCATAGAAGGAATACGTATGATTCATCCTGCCTAGGATTTTCAGCTATAGGACAAAAAATCACTTTATTAAAAAAACAACCCAATGAACATGTCACATCAGAAAGAGAATCTGAACGTTCATGACAGCCTGAAGTTTGGTTCACTCTTGCGGTTACACCTTTGATCTTTATGAAGGAAACAAATTTTTAAAAAACAACATTCTCATGGTATAAACCACTTGTAGTCAGGTTTTGTGTTACTCACAGTTGGAAACATTCATAACAGATACATCCTTTTCTACCATTTGAACTTTAACCAATGAGCATCTGATATTTTCATTTAAAGTTTAAACACCAAAGTGAAAAAGTGTAAATTCAATAATCTGGATAATCTCTGCCTGTGGAAAGTTTACAGCTTCAAGATGCAGCTCAAAAGCTTTTTTTTTTTTCCTCCCAGTTACATAAGCCCAGAAAAACCATGAAGTATCAGTAGAAAAGTTCATTGTAAGATTTACAAGTGGTTAGCATAAAATAAAAAGGTTTTGTTTGCTGTTTCCAGTGATACCAGCTTGAGGAAAGTCATTCCACTCAATTGTATTCATTGCTAAAGAGAGTACTTAACGTTATTTTTCATGAATAGCAATGTGAGGTTTTGCATTTTTCACCAATTTTTTTTTTACTTTCTATATTGGAACACTAGCTATATAAAAATGCACAATAATACATTAATTTGAGAAAAGTTTGCAATTATATTCTAGGAGAAACAGAGATAAAAAGACAGGGCAGCATTACTGTTACTAAGATCAGTACATTAGCAGTGAAGAGGTGATTTCTGGGGAGAAATGAGTTCTGGATAATTTAGTTTCTTTTGTCTCTGAATGTCTCCTTAAAAAGTAGTTGATAAATTAGTACATATTTAGATGTTACTGAATGTCCATGGTTAGTATAGTCCTCTCCTTGTGAGTATTCTCATAGGGCAAGTGGAAAATTCTTTTAACTTAACTGTACTCCTGACATAAGAACTCTAGATCTAACTGGGAGATATTACGATTTTATATATTTTGCAGTTCTTTCAAAGAATACTACAGACATGGCCAAATACTCCAATCACACGTGAGAACTGAGTTTCAGGGATGGTAGTAGCAGCAGGAGCTTCGGGAACCTGAAATTCAGCCACTTAAAGACCACAGTAAAGATGGCCTGCCATTTGAAAAACCCAACCAGTAAGGAAAAACTCAGCTTCACAGTAAATCTGAAGTACTTTTGGGTTGGGCAGCTTGCTATGAGGCTTTTTTTTTTAAGTGCTAATATCAAGATTCTACAGGAAAAAAAGAAACATGATATACATCAATCCCGCATTATCCTCCATAACCTTGACTAGTAGTATATTTCTCTCTTTTTTTTCTGAATTAATGTTTATTTTTCCTATGAATCACTCACTTTTGCAACTGACAAGGTCTAAATGCCTGTTTTCCACATTGAGATTGATATTTGAATTCCCATTTGCACTTCAAACCTATGAATTGTTTCAGAGATTTTGCCCGTGCCCTTGTTTTATCTTCTTTCAAAGGGAGTGAGTCACACACAATAGCTGGTAACAGTTAATTGCACAATATTTGAAACACTCTTCATCACAGAGGAGGGCAGAGTGCTTGGCAAAGACTATTACGCAAATAATCTGAAAGATATCACCTTCTGCACTCCAGGAAACCACTACTCATCACACCAGGACAAAAAGCAAGGCCTCTTTTTCTTATTGCTGGCATGGTTGAAGCATGAAATTTAACATTCAGAAATTTCTGTAAGTAGAAATTTAACATTCATGTTGAATTTTTGAGCGCTTTAGACAATTAGCATCCACTCATACTTCCTTTTTCATTTTGTGGATCAAAATTTTTGGCCCCTATTGTGGGGTACATACTGGTAAATCATCAGCTGATTACAGGAAGGGTAAATCAAATAGCACATGCCAGATTTGTGTGAGGATGGCGGCTGGGCTGTGTGCCTCAACTCAGGAGGATGGCTCCTGCCTACCGCCTTCTGCAGAAGGAGAGCACTAATGTCCGAAGCCGGGATCTGGGCTTTTGTCGGAGCTGCTGTCTGGCATCTCAGAGGAGGCCTGCACTCCCAAAGCAACCCCTGAAGTTGTGCAATGCAGAGGCTCCACGTCTGGTCCCAGGAATGCTACAAACTAACTTTCTCCTTCAAAGTCACTCCCTCTCTTGAGGCTTCACTCTGCTTATCTCTAAAATCATTTTCATCTTTAGTGCTCTTTAAAGAGACTTCTAAATATAAATCCACAGTTTAAAAAACCATTCTCAAATGAATAGTCTCTGAGTCAAAAATCTACTTATTATGAGTCATGTTAATATTTATTTAAAAGACAGAATATATAAGCAAGAATTTCAGAAGGAAAAAATAATGAGGTGTAGGAAAAGATACCTGTTTTTCTGGGGAAAAAGTAAAAAAGCAAGAAATAATGTGGATATAATATCCTAAAATAGAAGATTTAACCCACACTTGCTGCTAGCTCCAATGATGATGAAAACAAAACAAAAAGTATCATAACTTTTTAAATTAAAAGCTGCTTGCATTTAATTGTAGTTTGTTCGTGAAAGGAAAGTGATTTTTATGCCATGAGACCCCGATTGTTCATTCTCCTGCGGACTTACCTTTTATTTCTCTCCTGGAAAAAGAAAAATGGGCTCTGACTTTCTGAATATAAAGTAGATTTTTCACCAAATGGGATGGAAACATGAGAAGCCATTTAGCTTTGTCTATTTTTCTCTTCTCATTCATCTGGTTGGAAGAGGCTGACATATTGTCACTATGCAGTCAAACTGTCAAATTAGCTACAGGCCTTTTGTCCTTAGCCACAACAAGTCCAGACAAACAAAATATACCACCTAGATCTTTCTAGGTGATTTCAGGGAAATGCCTTTCAATTACAAATTACCATAGATGAACTTAAATATAAATTTATCTCTCCTTTTTTCTTCAGCTCTTCTGCCACACCCTCATTTAATCTATCATTTCTGAGTTGTTCTTTGGTATATAATTTTTTTCTTCAAAAATAGAAACTGATCAGTCCATTGCCACCATCTGCCCCTTTCAATGGTGTCCTAGTGTTTAGAGTTAGGGTCTAGACAGTTTTGCATCATCGAAACTTTGATGACTATGACTCAGTGCTGAGCTTGGCCATACTGGCTTCTTTCAGGCATAAGAGTAAATATGCTCTCTCACTAAAGGGCTGGTTCCATAGGTGGACTGACAGACCCATTCTTATTTAATCTTATTGACACTTAATCTGCTTTTTTCCCCTATTTTATTTATTTATTTATTACTTATTTATCTTTAATTAAAGTATAGTTGATATATAATATTAGTTTCAGGTATACAGTGTAGTGATTCAATATTGTATAGATTATTAACCACTTACAGTTACTATAAAACATTGGCCATATTCCCTGTGCTGTACAATGTATCCTTGTACATTTTTTATTTTATACATGGAAATTTGTACTTCTTAATCCCTTACCCCTATCTTGTCCTTGTCCCCTTCCTCTCCCCGCTGGTAACCACTAGTTGGTTCTCTATGTATGTGAGTCTGTTAGGTTTTGTTATATTTATTCATATTATTTCAATTTTTAGATTCCATATATAAGTGCTAATATACAGTATTTGACTTTCTCTGACTTACCTCACTCAGCAAGTCAAACCATGTTGTTACAAATAGCAAAATATCAATCATTTTATGGCTGAGTAATATTCCATTGTGTATATATATACCACATGTTCATTATTCATTCATCTGATTGATGGACACTGAGATTACCACCTTGTTTCTTGGCTATTGAAATTAATGCTGCTGTGAACTATGGGGTGCATGCATCTTTTCAGATTAGAAGTCTCTTTTACTTGTAAACTTGCCTTAAACACTGCACCGTAGCCTCAGGAATGTCTTCCTTGATCATCCACTGTAACTGCCGTCTCCACACACAAAAAAGCATACACTTACCTAATACCAACTGCCTAAATAGTAATTTTATATGTAAATTTGATTCTCGCTATCTGTGGTAGTTGTGTTCTATAAAGTTGCTTTGAACATTAAATTAGGAAATACTGAGCCATTGCTCCAAAGGAAAATACAGGGTTAGGTTTTTCCCGAACTTCCAGTGACAACATTTTCACCATCCAGTCGATACATAACCTTGTTTTATGTGTTTCTGGTTAAAGACATCTTATTTCATATGTATTGTTGAGTCCTCAGCATTGAACCCATGTCCATCAGCACTGTAACTCATGCCTGACAAAGCTTACTTAACACACACAGATTCTCCTTAAGGCACATAGAACACTAGACAACACTTCAGGACCATGCTTGGGGGCTGATTTAAACAGTAAAATTACCAACAAAAAGCACAAAAATGCAAAAAAAAAACCCCAACAACTCAAAAACAAAAAACAAAAGCTATAGCACTACAGAGAACAGGAAAGGACATCTGTTCAGCATAGAGAGCTGAAGCAAGAGCTCAGAGCATCACCGATTTCCACTTGAGGCTGGAATTTGAGCATCAGGAGACCAACATTTTTCACTGTACTGCATGTGCAAATGTCCACAAATAGCTGCAAAAGTTCAGTGAGTATTGATGTGGGGATTACAAATAAACAGCGTTCGAGTGAATTTGTAAATATGGAATCTGCAAGGATCAACTGTATTTTCATAAGCATGTGGTTAATGTGTATTTGTGTATTTCTCCCATTATACTGTAAGGTCCATGAAAACAAGAATCATTTCTCACCATGGTGCCCCAGCACCCAAATCTCTCTCTCACACACACACCCACACACGTACACACAGCCACGATACGTATTTATAATAATGAATGAGTCCTGATTATTATGAACATAATAGTGCTTCCCATCTTGAAAACTTTTCACTTGATTTTCAACTTCACTTTTGAAAATTCAAATAGTTCATATTTTGATTCAAACCCATTAAAAATTTTTGCACTATGTAAGAATGATACAGCAAAACTTAAAAAAAAACAATTAGTCACAGGCAAAGTATGAGAGAAGGACAACAGTGAGCCTAATACTTTAAAAATGAAAAAATAAGTAGGGGAGGGTAGAGCTCAAGGGGTAGAGCACATGCTTAGCACACACAAGGTCCTGGGTTCAATCCCCAGTACCTCCTTTAAAAATAAATAAGTAAACCTAGTACCACCCCACCCGAATAAAATTTAATTAATTAATTAATTAAAATAATACATTAAAAATAATATTCAAAAAACTTTATGCTCTATGTGGAAATCCTAAGGACACAAGGTTACTTTTTACCTCAAATTAATATAAACAAGCTTGAATCCAGCATCTTTCCTCTCAAACCATCCCAGCTGTCTACATCAGAACCTGCAAGTAAACATTGGCTTTTCCCCAGTATAATTTTGATCATCAGTTGGTTTTAAATGACAGTCTAGATTATTTTAAATTCCTAGTGCTTGAAATAAAGTCAAAATTCTTCGACTAGCATTGACTAGCATTCACGTTTGACCCTGATTTATCAAGAGATATCTTAGCTCCCGGCAGAACCCTCTTCCCATATTCCCAAGGTGCACCATGTTCTCTTGCGTGTCCGTGCTCTTATAAAGCAAGCTGCTTCCCCAAGGGAGATCCTTTGACTTTCTTCACTAGACTAATTTCTTACTTGTCTGTCAAACTGCTCAAGCATCATCTCTTACTTCCTAATCAGCTTCCATCCCTGAGGTTAATTTTGCCTAGGTATAGTCCTATGACAACTCTTAAAATGCTTGCTGTTTTACTGTTTTGATGATCAATTCCCTGTCTGTTTCTTCTCTAGGGATGGGATTCTGTTTAACTTTTCTTTGCATGTATCATGGATTCTGGCACACAGTGAGAGATTTGTTACTATTTGCAACATAAATGCCTCTTTGATGAACTCATCAAGTGAATGAATGAGTGAATGAAAGCACAGCGGGCTACAAATGGAGTAAATGTGAACCTAGATGATATCTGAGTCATGGTGCATGAGGCAGATCACAAGAAGACTGGACTGAAAATTAGAACCGCCATGCACCAAAGTCAAGAAGTTTTCAGTTTGAATCTAGCTTAATTGCCTCCTAAAAGTCATCAACATTTTTGTAGCAACATAAGATAGTCCAGAATCTCTAAGGCATAGCATTCATAACATCCAGGATTGCAATCCAGTTAGTTGGCACAAGAAGAAAGAATATGTAATTCATTCTCAAGGAAAAGACAATCAGCAAATGTCAAGCCTAAGCTGATGTTTGTGGACATTGAATTTATCAATCACAGACCTAAACAGCAGTGATTCTAATTATAGTAGAGATAAGAAACCTATTCCATAATGATTGAAAAGATAAGAAATTTTACCAGAGAAATAGAATACACAAAAAGTAGCAAATGGAAATTCTAGAATTAAAAAATATATTGTCTGAAATTTTAAAAAATTACTTGATGGGCTTATAAGCAGAAAGGAGATAGAGGAAAGAAAAAACTAACTTAAAATAGATTCATAGAAATTCAACATGAAGAAGAAACAAAAGAACAGAGCCTGTGGATAAGATGAAAACTTAACCTTGGATTATTGTAGACTCAGACAGAAATAACAGAGAGAATGGGGCAGAAAAAGACATTTGAAGAAATAATGGGTGAATTTTTCCCCAAATTGTGAAAAGACATCGGTTTACAGATTCAGCAAGCTACACATAAGGCTAAAAGCATGTCACTCATAAAGATAAAGAGAAAACCTTGGAAAAATGCAGAGAAAAAATAATATATTACATAAAGGAACATCAATCCAAATTATCATGGATGGCTTATCAGAAACTATGAAAATGAAAAGGTAGTGGAATGACAACTTTATAGTATAGAAGGAAAAAAACAACTACACAGAATTCTTTGTCAGAAAAAAAGATTCTTCTTGATTTGAAGAGAATAAACACATTTTCAAGTTTAAAAATTACGAAGTCTTCACCACTAAACATAATCTATAAAAATGCTAAAATGCTAACAGATAAAAACTTAAATCTTCATAAATAAATTCAATCTTAATAAGTTAATAGAGACCATTGGAAAGGTAAAAATCTGAGAAAATATAAAAGACTACATTGCTGTTTATTTAAAATACACATGAATGTTAAAATAAAAATATAGCATAGTCTTTTGGTTTTTTTAAATATATGTACTTGAACTCTAAGACAGAAACAGCAGAAAGATGCTGTGGTTCTAAATATATTAACTTAATTAGACTGTGAGATCTATAACTGCACTTAATTCTTAGAGTAATCCCCAAAATAACGCAAAACTGGATGGCTCATAAGCAAATTGGTAGATTCTACTGCTGCTTGGAAGAAGCTGAATAAATTCCAGTCGTAAATTTTCTTTGACCTCCTGGAAAACTGAGATCAGTAAGCAGCCAGCTATACTGAATTCTTAATGGGGTCAGGACCCCAGAAGAGAAATGGGGCATGTGAACTTTTCACGTTGGTCACAGTACAGGAGGAAGACGAACCATCATAATGCCAGTGGGGAGAAGGTGGCTGAAACTTGAATGAATACGTACAGATCACATGTGAGCCAGCAGAGTTTAGTAGCCCTGCAGCTCTGTGACTCATCGGAAGTCCTAGCTCACACAACAGTTTTTTCCCATGCACCTTCCATCAAGCACTTAACAAGAAAAATTGAAGCTACAGTTGAAGACCTAAGAGAATCCTACTCAGTGAAGCATAGGAAAGAAACTTTGCTTGGTTCCCAGATCTTTCTTTTATTTGAAACTAAGCTGTAAGTCACTAATGAAAGGGGAAAAAGCTTTCCTGACTCCTGGCACAAAGCAAATATTCAGTGACTCTAAAAAAGGGATAAAAGCAAAAGCTGTCTTCCACAGGGGGGTGGGAATGAAGAGAAGGAAACCAGCTTGATTCTGTGACCTTGCATTGATACCAAGCAGAGATCTGCTATCTCAGAGGCTGCCGAGAAACTTACTCCTGACTAAAACATCTCATTGATACAAAGAAAGCTTTATTTCTTTAATTAAAATTTTTTTTATTGAAGTATAGTTGATTTACAATGTTGTGTTAATTTCTGATGTACAGCATAGTGATTCATATATATATATATGTAATATTTTTTTCTCATATTTTTTCATTATAGGCCATTACATGGTATTGAATATAGTTCCCTGTGCTGTACAGTAGGACCTTGTTGTTTATGTCCTTTATATATAGTAGTTAGTATCTACAAATCCCAAACTCCCAATTTATCCCTCCCAACCCCCTTTCCCACCTGATAACCATATTTGTTTTCTATATCTGTGAGTCTGTCTCTGTTTTGTAAATAAGTTCACTTGTGTTCTTTTTTTTCCTCTTTCTGGCTTACTTCACTTAGTATGATGATTTCCAGGTCCATCCATGTTGCTGCAAATGGCATTATTTTATTCTTTTTTATGAATGAGTAGCATTCCATTTTATATATTATATACCACAATTTCTTTATCCAGTCATCTGTCAAAGGACAGTTAGGTTGCTTCCATGTCTTGGCTATTGTAAATAGGTGCTACTATGAATATTAGGGTGCATGTATCTTTTCTAATTAGAGTTTCCTCCAGATATATGCCCAGGAGTGGGATTGCTCTATCCTAGGGTAGATTAAACCTCGAGTTTAATGACACAAAAGGAAAAAAGAAGAAAGCTGAGAAAGCTCATGGCAGAGGCCCGCAAGCACACTGACTCCCTAGATTAAGGCTAGAGTAGAAGAAAGGAGAACCCCTGTCCCCACCACAACCCTTGAACTGAGCAACAAGCAACAGCACTGTATTGTGTGATGAGGGGAAAGAACTGGAGAGAAATCTCAGTGGGAAAAGCATGTAGGGGCAGCTGAAAGTTGAAGGTGGGTTAGGAGCAATGAGGAAAAACATCTATCACTCTAGGCCTCAAATTAAGCACAAGGCAGTAGCAGTTAGATGCTGAATGGATTTGTAGTTTGTGGTGCACTGTAGGCAGTTACAGCAAAAACAAAACCTACACCCAGGCCATCTACTGACTAGACTGACTCAGAACTTCACATTGAAGCCCTTTCAGTACAAGAGCCATGTCTATTTCTAAGCATAAATTTTAATTCATACACAATAGCCAACATCAAATCAAAATATATGAGACATACAGAAAAGTAACAAAGGAAACAATCCATCTTAAGATAAAAAACCAGTATGTAGAATTAGACCCAGAAATGGAAGATGTTGAAATTTTGACAGGTGGTTTTAAATAATTATGACACTTTTGGTTTACATTCAATTTTCTAGCATAATAGATACCACTACCATTCACTTTCAATTATTTTAGAAAGGTTCTAGTTTAGAAGGCAATTTATATGATCATCCTACTTGAAAGACTTCACATATTTTTTTATTTTAAACTTCACTAAGGATTGTGAACCAGAAATTATTATCCTTGTTAAACAGATGATAAAACTTACCTCAACAGGCATAAAAATTTGCCCAAATCACACATCTACTCAAATACAGTCTTTGACTTAATGCCTCAAGTTTATCCACTTTAAGCATCACTAAATCATTTAATTCTTAGATTTTCATACATTTTTTCCTATTTTACCATAGTTTGAATAAGTGATTCCTTCAGCTAACTTATGAAATTTACTAAATGCCTGAGTTTCCCGGTCTACCATGGTTTTTCTCTGCAAACTCAGACTCAGTTGGGCAGAGATTAGTTTATTCTGATCTACTTCCCATGTATTTTCAGCTATTTTAGAGACCTAATCATTGATCTTTCTTATTATTTCTGAGTTTAATATCATATGCAAAAATTTTCTTTTGCATGTACTAGACTGTAAACACCATCAAAGAAGAAATGCTCTCACCTTCTGAATCAAAGCCAATTACCAATTAAAACTTCAGGATTATTTTAATTAAACTCAGAAGCAACAAAATCAAACATTCTGTTACAGTGATAACAACATAAAAGAATATTAAAAGTATATTAATGGAAACAATCTAGAAAAATATCCAAAAACGGTGGGCGGCACCTGCCTGGCAGGGCGCGCAGGCGCCGCCGTGGCCGTCCTTCCGCCGCCCCGCTTCCGGCGGCCCGCGACCCGGCCCGGCGCCCTCACCGAGAGGTCCCCGGCGAGCGTGACGGGCTGAGCGGGGCCCGCGCCCCGCGCGGGGACCCGGCCGACGGGCAGCGGCCGTTTTCCCGCCCCGCTGGTGCGCGTGCGCGCAGTCCCCGCAGGAAGGCGGTTGCGCGCGGCCGTCCGCTCGCGCCTCAGCTCGGGAACCGTTTACCCGCCGGCCCGGCCCGGCAGCGAGGCCGTCAGCGCCGCAGCCGCAGAGGGCGGCCCGGACCCACGTCTGCGCGGTGCTGCTGGCCTGGGGAAAGTGCCAGCAAGGGCGGCTGAGGACTGCAGGTCCGTTGAAAGCCAGCCGCGCTCCCGAACCCCGGCGACTCCCGGGTAACAACCCCACCCCACCATCAGGAATAACCCACCAGAGAGGTTTGCGGGGAAACCAGGTCAACGGCTGGGCGCGCCCGGATGGGCCGCTGAGGTGAGTGCGGGCGGCGGGATGGCGGCGGGGGGTAGGGCGGGCAGGCGCGGCCGAGCGGCGGCCGCGGCGCGGGGGCTGGAAGCGCCGAGCCTGGAGGGAGGCCGGGAGGGAGCGAGCGATCGCGAGCGGGGAGCGGGCGGGCCGGCGGGCGCGGGTCCCCGCGGGGGAGGGAGGCCGCAGGCCTTGGCGGGGCGGGGCGGACGTCGGCCGTCCGGGCTCCGGGGCACGGCTGTGGGCGCGGGGAGCATCCCGGAGCCCTCGTCGCTCCGCACCCCTCCCGCTGGCCAGAACACTGTGCCCCCGCCGCTCGGGCGCTCCGGCGACGGGCGTGGAAGCCTCTGTGGCGTTCGGGCCGCCGCCGAGCGCGACCCCACCCGTACCCTCAGAGTCGCCCGCCCCGCGCCCGGACTCTCGGCGCCGCCCGCCCCCCACACGGCCAGGCCGGATGGGGCTGCTGCCAGTGCCTCCCGCCGCTCCCCCAGCTAGTCTTACTCCTTTATTCCTTTTGGAAAAACTCCCATTCTCAGAGTTGCTTTTTCCATTTTAGAGAATTATAATTCTCCTTTGAGAATTTTGTTTTGTGGTGTTTCTTTCACGTGGCAAAGGAATGGTTTTATTCTTTGGACAGGCTAAGCCAACCAAGTGAATACTGACATTTAGGTCCAAGGCCAGAAAGAAATCAGTTTCTTCCTAGCACCGGTTATGCTGTGGGCATGAAAAACATAAAAGTGGAAAACAGAGAACAGGAAAGACATCGCCTAATGTTTTCTGGAAAAAGACGGCTTTTTGTGCAACTATATACTCTATCCCCCAAATTCTTACATGTTACTTTTATAGAATAAAAAGATAAATGTGTGTGTATATATATATATATATATATATATATATATATTCCATTCAGTATATCACAGTAATTAATAACCATGGAGAAAATTAGTTTTCTCAAATAAAGATGGCCTATGAATAGCTTTCTTCCTGGAATAAAATTTTGAAAATGTTTAATTACACCACTAAGTGCAGATGATTACACAAATCTTAGCAGCAATGATAAACACCAATATCAGAAAGTCTAATTGCCTTATATTCATTCTAGATTAGACAATTCGGTCCTATTACAGTTTATCAGTTCCTAGGGTCTTTCCAAAAAATTGATAAATTGACTTTTTCAAGGATGTATGCTGCTTGAGTATGCTGAAGGTGAAATGAACATTTATTAACTATTTTCCCATGGCAATCCTGCAGGAATTGCATGGGACAAATTAGTTGAATTTCAGCTTCTCTTTATCTACTGTGATTTCTGTCTCCTTTTCAGATTTCAGGGACTTATGCATGTCTTTCTTGGCTCAACAACTGACAGGTACATTGTCCAGCCATGGTTTTTTCCCCTTTAATTATGGAATTGTTGCTTTGTAAAAGAAATGTCACAGATGCATGCAATTCTTCCCAAATACATCACACCAATACCTCATTTTTTACATGATGAATGGAAAGAGTACGTCCCAGGACTTGTGAATAGTGAACACTGTGACGTGCTCTCTAACAAACTTATTTAGTCAAACTGATGTCTTATTGCCACCCACTGAAATTCCATTTGTGCTGTGTTCTACCTCATTAGTTTTAAAATTTGCAGTCATTTCCAATGTGTGTAAAGTTTCTACACTCAGAAAAGTGCACGTATTTACTCATTTTAGTGGTAGACATTTAGCCAGCCACTGAAAGTAATATAAAAGTAATGCAAAATACAGTCATTTACCACAGGAATTTGGATTTGTTGAATGATGTGTAAACATACTGGCATCATTCCTGCCAGGACAAAGCACCATAGACGCCAACTTGTAACAGGGTGACATGTTCATGCATTATCAGAGAACAGCTAGTTTGACCTGGAACGGTCAGGGGCAGCTCTGTGACATTTCTGGGAGAGTAGAACCAAAATGGCCACCTAGTTTGTGGGTCTGTAGAGACCATGGGGAGTTAAGATTTATACTTAGAAACATGAGTGCACCTCGTTAAGGAAAGTGAAGAGCTTGACCTAGATGAAGGAAAGGATCTACTCAGGAAAATAGTGAAAACTGATTACTAGAGCAGGTTGCATTGTGGAGACTCTTAAAAAAGAATTTTTTCTGAAAAAAAATCTAAAGATCCATTGAAATTTATTGAAGGTTTTTGAGTAAGTGAGTGAAAGAGTAAAATTATGACTTAAGAAGATAAATTGAGAGCATTGCTTACTAATGTGTCTGCCCAGGATCATTCAGCAAGAGTTTCTCCAGAAGGCTCTCCCAGGTCAAATACCTGGGGAAATACTGGGTGTCTTTCCTGTGGGTCTTCTCTAAGACATTAATATGTTAATGGGCATTTTGATTTCCAAAAGGAAAAGACAGCATTTCCCAAACCTATTTGACCATGGAACACTGTCTAGGAAAACAATGTGGGGACCACGTATTCCATATACTTGTGCCAGTCTGTCTACGAACTGATAGATGTAAGATGGATACTGGTCTATAATTTTAAATAACTCATTTGACTTACAGCTTAATTCTTTGTTCCCAAATTGGTAGCAATGCAAGATCTCTCCATTTTATCCATGAGTGTGTCTGTGTTTTGGAGTCTTCTACTGCCAAGGAGTTAGGAGGTAGTGGAATGTGGAATGACACCTACCTGGCCCTCTGTGTCATCTGTAGGAGGTAGTGGAATGTGGAATGACACCTACCTGGCCCTCTGTGTCATCTGTGTACACTGGGCACCTGCCGAGCTGTCCTAGTTGCCGTCTGGCCCTGGGGAGCTGGCCTGCACAGCTGTTGCTGAGACGTGTGTCATCACATCCAGTGACTTTATCCCTTCCCTAACAGTCTCAGATTGATGGAATCATTTCACTAATCTGTTCCATGTTGCGGTGCAAGAAGTTCTATATGCCTCTACAAGGCTCTGTCTTAGAGATGTGATTTAGCTGCTCTGTGAGGGCTTCCTGATTCCTCTTGGTTTCTATTCAGGAAATGGTGCACATGTCCTATATACCTCACTGTTTTGGGATTTTCCTATGAGATTGCCACCTAAATCTTCATGCCATGAATTGTTTTTGTTTCCTAGGAAACTGAATTTTTAAAACTCACAGGCAACAAACAGCTGTTATTCCTCATATTCTTCTGTAACTTCTGTTCTCTGAGGAAATGATCTGTCTCTTAAGATAGCTTACGACAGAGAGCAAGACAGAGGTAAGAAATACCTGGGGGGGAAAATCAATGGTTATTTCAAAGACACTCCCTTCCAAACTTCTTAATACCCTGTGGACAATGCTGGTGTAAAGAATGGAGGGTTAACAACTCATGAATGAAAGTAGGTGTGTGGTAGGAATGCTGTCTCAAGTTTTGAGTATCATGTGTGGTTGATGACAGTCACAGCCCTCAGTAAGTGATGGAGGATGACTCACTGTCTTTGTGGTCCTTCGTGCAGCCCTCCCCTACATGGACTCTTGAAAAGCATCTTGCTGGTGGGAACTCTTCCTCCGCCATATGAAGAAAGCCAGGCTAGCTTGCTGAAGAGATAGGGATCTGCTTGGTTGCCAGCACCAAGCAACACACACGTGAGTCAGCCCCAGCTGAGCTGCCCGCTGACTGCAGGTGCAGAAGTGACCTTAGCTGAGACACAGACTGCCCAGATGAGCCTCCTCCAAGGTGGTAATATGAGCCATAAGCAAATAAAGTGGTTATCTAACCCATTTTTATTGAATCAGTATGAAAATGCAGAATACAGTAGGAACAAATGTAAAACAATAGATGAGGAATAGAAGATAGAGTAGAGTCAGATGTGATTATGGCCATTTCTAATCTTTAGGAGCTTCAAAAATTGTGGACAGGCATCTGCATATACCCGTGGTAGATGGGGCCTTGGCCTAATACTGTCCTTGTGCATTTTTGAAAATGA
Source organism: Vicugna pacos (assembly GCF_048564905.1). Taxonomy (NCBI): domain Eukaryota; kingdom Metazoa; phylum Chordata; class Mammalia; order Artiodactyla; family Camelidae; genus Vicugna; species Vicugna pacos. The sequence goes on along the minus strand of NC_133003.1, from coordinate 2,543,025 downwards.
CTGTTACTGTCATTCACATGGATTCCAGTGGTTGTTCTGTTGTCACTGATGAATTGAAAAACAAAGTTATCTTAGTAGTAAAGCACATTCTCAGGTACTAGATTCAACTAAATTCCTGATTAAATAGATTTTCCTAAGGATTTCCTCAAAACAGTGAGATAAATGTCATAAAACCAAGAAATGTCAAGAATGCAAAGGGATTGGGAGAGGGTTATAGTTCAGTGGTTCAGTGTGTGCTTACTACACATGAGGTCCTGGGTTCAGTCCCCAGTACCTCCATTAAAATAAATAAATGAATTAATGGATGAATGAATGAATAGGTACATAAAATAAAAATAAATAAACCTAATTGCCTACCCCACCAAATACAAAGAATCTCATGATACATGTTCCTAGGTTCTGAATCTAAACTCTGCCTTATCAAATGGACTGCTGCCAATTAACTGTGATTACCTAGGCTCAGACAATCCTAGCTCAGAGTTCTCAGAGGAACTTCTACTGGCCTTAGTAATTGGTTTTGTACATATTTACTTTACTTCCATTATTAATCTTGACAATAATCTCAAAACTTATATGTTTTTATTCACATTTTAGAGATGAAGGAACTGAAACTGAGCTAAAATAATTGGCCAAAGTTAACACAGCTGTGAATAGTAGCCCAGGAGTTGACAGTCTGGAAAGGTGGTTTGACATCAAATCAAGTCCTTTTTTTCTCACTGATGCTGGTTCTTTTCAACCTGTTTCAAAGGCACTGGAAACCTGTGGTACCTCAGGTACCATTAAGCAGGAAAAAAGGGGGTGGAGAATAAACAAGGCAGTGCTCTGGGCACCACACTCTAGTTTCAGCTTGAGCACATCTGATATATATGAGTCCCATTTAAAGTTTTGTTTGAAAAAACTTCCAAACACTGTGTTATACCCTGATGTCTCCTAATGCTATACTAGCAACTTCCTGCAGTCAGAGCTGCCTTACCCTTTCTTTGGTCTCACGATGGTGTGAAAGCGGCCCTGACCTGGAGCAGGTGGAAATCGTTGCTCTTGGGATGTGATTTGGGCTCCAGAACTGCACTGTCTAAGCGTCTCCCATGAGCCCCGGCTGCCTTGCTGTCTTTCTCACCAAAGCCACTTACATGATTCACACACCCTGCAGCCCCCTCCCTGTCACTAGTGACGTCACCTTCATCAGGAGTGGCCGCGCGCTCTCCCCAGAGGGAAGGAATGTCTTCTCCCCAGAACTGGAGGCCGTTTTCCAGAAAAAATTGCACAAAAGTAATCTGAAACACATAAGGGCAAAACAGGGTGTTCTTTTCCATATGGCATAGTTATAAATCATTTCATATCTAACTCTTGAATCTAAAAAATGTAAGAGAATTCTGAGAAAAATTCGAAGTTGATTGAAAAATGAGTATACAAATCAGTTTTCTCTAATAAGTGATACTTTCAAGAGTACTTTGGGTACAGATTTTAAAATTCTTTTAATCAGTAGGCTAAAATTATATTTGTGGCCTCGTTTAAAAGCTAACATGTTTGTAACAATGGTTACATCTTTAAAACTAGGGTAATTTTCAAGTGACCCATGAAGGTTACTTGGGGTGAATCTGTGTATTCTCTTACTAAATTTCATTTATTTGTTATTATTTCATTTTTTCCAGTTTTATTAAATTGACATATAACATCTTATGGTAATTAATAAAGTACCCAATAGATAAAAACTTGAGAAATTCACCTCTTAAATGAAGAAATATCTGAAACTTTAGAAGCAGAGATTTCTGTGATTTTTCTTGTGAAGGAAGGAAGCAGCTGGAGAGAAAACAGGTCTGTCTAACTGCGTTGCCTCGTCTTATGCTGGCTGTTGGGTTGAGCTCGGGGAAGACCTGTGATCTTACTAGGCCTGTTGTGGCTCTGTTCCGATGTTCTGGAATCTTTTACTAGCCTCTTCCCCCTGCAGTGGGGGTGACGTAGAAGCTGAGTATCCTTCTGAGGGACTACAGCTGGCAGAGGAAGGCCAGTGTGTGTGGAGCCGTGGGTGTTCATGTTGCCCAAGCCACCAAGATGTGCCAACAGTGACCAGAGGAGCTGGGTGTTGTTGTCATTATGAGATGATGAAATCATGAGACCTTCACCTTAGTTCACACTCCCTCAGTGATTAGGCTGAGAATTGAACCTCGGCTGTCAGACCCCAAAGCTCAGGTTCAGTTCTGTGCCGTTATCCTGTTCTTATCTCTCTGTGGTTCAGTCTCCTGGATGGGAAAGGAGAAATGACTCAACTGCTCTGTTTCCCACTTAACAACCCACCTTCCCATAACCCCCAGATCAATGACTCTGCCCCTCCAGGGGCGTATTTAAAATGTGCATTTTAAAAAACTGGTCCATCACAGTTAGTACCACAGATTTCAGGTTCAAAGTGGGAACCGTGCCCCACAAGGCATAAAAATGAGAGATCTCATTACTTTTTTGTGAAGTCCTTTTCTAATTCTGAGCTGGTGGCTTGAGATGGACCAAGAAGTCTTGGGGCTATACACTGATAAATTGTAAGCTATCATCTGATTGAATGAGGAGTGTTGCTCAATGTTGTGGAGCACTCAAGAAAGGTGTTTCAGTAGGTCAACATTGGCTCTTGGCAGCTGATCTAAATACCTACAGACAGAAAAATGCACTTTTAAACAAAGCATGTCATTTTGCTTAGGAAGTGGAAATACAGAGACAGAGAACAGAGTACGTCTTTGTAAACCATGCACACAGTCCTCTCTCTCAGAGTTCTAAGCATGAATGCATACAGAAATGTTCATTGATTTCAGTTTCTGGGTGAGATACTAACTTCTGTGGTTGATTAAGTGTTTGAATAGTTAAGATCATAACACTGGCAGATTGGTTCTCTACCATCTCTGTTTTGACCAGTGGATTTCATCTGCAACAATTCAGTGTCTTCAGCAAGTGTCAACTGGTCTGGAGTCCATGTTAATAAGATTAGGATAAAAACAAGAATTGAGTAACAGCAGGAGTGCCTGCATCTGATTTTCAAGTGGCTCCTGTGGGTAACAGATGCAGCCCTCTGACACTGGTCATTACTTCAGTAGACAGAGCTGTGAACTATGAGTTGATGTTTTCCTAAGAGGATATTGGTTGTGTTTTGGGGATGTGACCGTCATTACCTCCAGGTTGCAGTAATTTTTTCGTCCACATTCCTGTCATCAAGGACACTGAGCCATTTGTCATGGAGACTGGCTGTGAAAATACCGCCTTCAATGTTCTGAAGGAAATCCTTCCGTAGATTAAAAAAAAGAGATTATATTATTACGATAAATACATATTGGAGAAATAACAGAAAACATTAAGTTGGAAAATTCCGTTCAGGCCTCACTTCCTTCACAACGACCAATGTGTGACCATGGCAGAGCTGGGCTCTGACTCTACAGACTCGCACACCCAGGAGGTGGGGCTGGGACTCTCGCCATCTAAAATTAGAAGCATCACAGCGGAGTCTGGACGGCAGTGAGAGTGATGAGGAATCCCCCGCCACCCGCTGGGCCTCGCTCTCTGTGTCTGTGTCAGCACTGGTCCCAGCTGATAGGGTCTGGTGACCACCCATCCCACGTCCTGTGAGTGTCTTGAGAAGCAACACACACGCTCATGTTACTTGTTTGCTTCAGACAGCGCTTGCGCTTAATTCAGAAAGAGAGGCTCTGACACTAAACACACACCCTTCACACTCTTGCACACATATTACAAGAGACCTGGGCTGACGTGAGGTGTGCATGTTTCATGGGGAAAACTTCTCATAATAGCTTCAGTCTTCTTTTTGAAACTGTATAAAAGTTCAGTTTGCAGCCTTTTAAGCAGCAAGTGCTAAAAACATATCAAAATCCCCTGTGGGTATGTGCATGTTACCCCTTGCAGCTCCTTGAATGGAACATACCCTCCCAAGTAGGACACTTATAATTTAGATATATTGCACCTTCAGGCCTCTGAGTGTCAGGGCTAGAGGTACACAAATGTAAGCTTCCTAAGTGAGAACCTGAAAAAATGAATAAATTTTCTTTTTTTAATTAAAGTATAGTCAGAGACAGTAGGCCAATTTCTGTCTAATTTCTGGTGTACAAGCCTTCATATCACAGAAATGGGCCTATTAAAATTTATGAAGTAGTAACTTTTTCCCCCTGGTGAGCAAGGTGGTAGTTGCATTTATTTATGTATTTATTGATGGAGATTCTGGGGAGTGAACCCAGGACCTCGTGCTTGCTCAGCATTCACTCTACTGCTGAGCTGTACCCTCCGCAGCCCTGAAGTTGTCATGTTTTGTGCCAGACTAGGGGAAGTTTTGCATCACCTTGTTAGTTTCAAAGGCACACCGGGCTTCCACTGGTCTCACTCCACAGCCCAAGGCTTCTCTTAATAGGAGCTTGTTCAGAAAATGCCTCTAGGAAACTATGATGCTTGTAATGTGGTCAGTGTTCACATGCTCCAGTCCTTACTGAGCTGCTGTGTGTGCCGGCCTCTCTCTCCTGAGCACTGCCGACGGAGCAGTGACGGCAGGGGACAGGGTCTCTGCCCTCTCATCCCTGTACTGTGTTCTTGGTATGCAGCACCCTCTCTTGTCATTAGGATTCTTCTCTGTGTTCCCTCTTGAGTGACCCCAGTGTATTTGGAGGGAGGAAGCGCTTTGGCTGTGTCTGGTTCCAGGAGTCTGGGAGGGGACAGCAGGGCCTGTGTCTTGTGTGTACCAACTCCCTGCACTGGGAGCACATGTCTCCTTCCTGGGCCCTGTGCTGTGGAGCCTGTGGGTGAGGCTGCATGCAGTGAAGCCTGAGCATGACTCAAGCAGGATATGCCAAGGGTGTTGCTGTGGGACCTCTGTCTACAGACAGTTTAATGGCAAACTCAGTGTGGTGGTGATAAATCTTCCCTTCTGGTTTAGACCAACTCTCTGGTTATTTGACACATGGTATTATCAAGGCCAAGTTTGCAAAGTCTGATTTCCCATTAAGAACAGTCAACTTTAGGAAGCAAGAATTTTAAGAGTGTCTGAGACGTGTACCCATGAGTAGCCAGCCTCTTGCTGGTCTGTGCTTATAATGGGAAATAGACAAGAGCCTGACTGTTACTAGATGAGCAGATAATTCCATGTGCACTTACGGCAACACTCGTCTTGCTCTTTGCACACCTAGTGTGTAGTATGATGGTGCGAGTGTGGTCAGGGTCAGCTCTAAGTCAGTTCTGAACTGTTACTATTTATCCCACAAATCAAGTTAAGGTCCAGCATTAATAGGGGCAAGGAAAGACCACATGTAATGGAGTTTCTAAGATAACTGTCATAACCTGTTTGTAGTCATGACTACGTTAATATACTTTTGTTTAGAGCTGCTAACAAATACCAAGATGGATTGATTAAATTCATTTTCTGTTCTGTGATTCCCTTTGTGGAAATGCAGCTGGATACCTGACTTAGCTGTATAATTTCAAAATCAATGTATTTCTTCTATAAACCCATTGCATTTTCAGAGTTTGAAACTAATTTTGACTGCTGCACTCACTTTAACGGACAGATTTCTGAAATGAGGCTTGTGGTAGGAGCCGGTTACCGTGGAATTCTAACCACGGGTGGTGGGTTACACATAACAGACATGAACAAGGGAAGCCAAAGGCAGTAAAGGAGGTGAGAGGAGGCACACACGGTGCCATCCTCCCTGCACTAGCTTTAAAGTAAATGCATTAGGAGATGGGGGAAGGGAGGATGATGAAGTCACCACAGATTTCGATGGCCTTACTGAGCGTGTTTTGATTCATTGTAAGGTAGATGTTTACTAACTTGATAAACTTGTGTAAGTATTTCCTAAAGTTTAATGGGAATTTTTTGGGGAAAGTTTGGCTTCATTAGAAAGGCGGTAAGGAAGCCCTCAAAGGCAGAAAGCTTGTTTTGGTACATTCTGTACAGGTGTGTGCTTTTTCATTTGTTATTTATTTTTGTATTTGCATGGATTGTTCAGGAGTGAAGACGGGGAGAGGGTTGTGATGAAAAAGGAAAGTATACCTAACATGGGACTTCTAACACCCAGAGTAACTTCCTTAAACTTTGTGTGCAGCGTTTTCCAGTTTCTCAGATCCTTCATCTATGACACCTGTTGCTCTCGGGCAGTCACAATGAGGGACCCCCATAGAGTCTCAGAGTCACTCTGTGCGCGGATAATGCTAGACGTTTTCCTACCTTTAAGACAGATGCCGGCACCAGGATGGACTCATTCTCCACGTTCACTGTGTCCCCAGCGTTCAGCCTCTCCTTCAGGGCTGGACTCATTCTCCACGTTCACTGTGTCCCCAGCGTTCAGCCTCTCCTTGAGGGCTCTGCATGAGGTTTTACTGGCATTTTTGTGGAAGATGCAGTTTGTGAGTGGCCCTTTTTGATTGATAATGGAAAGCATCTCCTAAAGGGAGGAAAAGAAAATATATGGCATTTCATATCTCCCAGCCCAGAGCACATGCTTCTCCTCTATTGGAGAGACTGGGGGTGTATGAGGTCCCAGTGCTGGAGCTGGAAGGACTAAAGCCAATTTAGAATTTTTTTTCTGTGTCTCTGCATGTATTTTCTACTCAGCAGTCCTTTTAACATTCATACGCTGTAACATTTTAAACACTTGTTGAATCAGATTTTCCTTTTCAATGAATGTACACTGTGAAGTCACACTTCTCTGCATTGAGGCCTTTGTACAGTCACCCTCTCCTTCTGGGTCCTGTCATTCTTCCCTGATGCAGATGCTCTTCCCCAAGTATGGACATCTTTGCCTCATTCATTTTCTGTGTGTGACCATGTACCGCAATTCTGCTTCCTGTATTCCTCGCCTCTTTTAAATTGGGCTGAAACCCCTCTCCTCCCCTCTGGGTGCATCCCCTGCTCATCAGTCTTTCCTGTCCTTTTGCTATGTGGCCTGCAGCACAGACAGGCGACAGGTGCTGGAGTCAGGAAATCCGAGGAATCTGGAATCTGTTATGCTGTTTATCTGACCTTGGGCACAGCACATACTTTACTGAGGCCTTTTTACTCTTCCTTCTTGGGGATGATGATCATCACAGCTATTCTGTAAAATTGCTGTGCAAGGTGCAAGGGCTGGTGTAGGGGGTAACATGTAACTCATATGATACATTTCTTCATGTCTAGCATAAAATTTCTGACACCTAATATAGTGCTCGGAGAAATAGTGGATGGTGAATAAACGTCAACCCTGACATTTCAGTATATGAATTGTACAGAACACAAACCAAACTCTGACTATCATTTGACACATTCTGTCAGGATCAGACAACTCATATGTGCCAAAGAGTGAGTCTTTTTTTACTTAAACCCTTGGGTTACAGATCAAATCTATGTGAGAGCTGAGTTGTTAGACTGAGTACACTCAGATGGAGGAGACTTGAGACTAGTGTGCAGTTCAAGGAAGGAGATGAAGAGGGATGGTGAGGGTGAGGGGGACTCTCAGCATTTCATGCCTGCAGAGCCCATTGTAATGGGTCTGAGCAGGTGGGTGTGGGTCTTTGCTGAAACCAGTGGAATGGACAAGAGTAGTTTTTCCTGCTGTATGTGCTTTCTGACCCTGCAGTATTGAAATCAGATTTATTCTCTGAAGTAATATGAACAAAACTTCTCAGCCAAAGGCAGGGGCTGTCTAAAGACTTCCCCACCTGGGGATGGGTGTGGATGAGAACACGTGACCTGTGAGCGCTGCCCTTGTCAGGAGGGCTACAGAAGATCAAAAGGAGACCCACCAGAACTGGGGCAGGCAGCATGTCGTCCCCGCACACGTCCCCCAGAGGAGCTTCAAAGAGCTGTCCTGGCTTTGCCGATGGCAGAGGTGGGTGCTGGCTCTCCTGCCAAGGGTGGGGGTGCCACCAAAGGGCCCAGGACCTGACCGGGCTTCTGCTGGCTGCCCTGCGGCCTGAGTGTGATGGAGGGGAGGGGTTAGTAGTAGTCATAGTGTAATTCATTTAGCCTTATTCGCAGTGTGCACTTTACAGCACGTTTCTTGTCATGGCCAGAAGAGAGAGAAACTGAGCCCCTTATTGTATAGGATTTCCAGCAGGCTGACATTGGCTACTTGGATTCTTGTGGTGTCAATGTGTCCTCCTTCCCCAGGCCCTGCAAACTGCTAGTGAAGCCGAGAGGCTTGATCAGGCTCAGGGGTGACTCTCCCACTGACAGCACTTCCCAGACAGCGCTCTCTGCTGCCTCTGCCCTGCGGCATGGGGGGCACTGAAGCTGTAGTTATACAAGGTTCCTGACAAGTATTGTCAGTGGATTCTAGTGTCAGATGTCACTGTAAAAGCTAAAAAGATTAGGTATTCCCTAACAAGCAGAGTTTGGTAATAACCTACTTTCATAATAAGTTTCCTTCCACTCTGAGATTTTCTCTTTGGCTTTCTGAGTAGCCAATGACGGTCAGCCTCCTCCCACCCAAAGGATCTGCCTTTTCATGACACAAGCTGCCTGACCCTAGAATCCTCAAGGCCACTTCAGCATAAGGCCAGAATAGAATCCAATTCAACTCCATAACTCTGTGCCACTGGAGTTCTTCCATGGCAGCTGTGTCTTAAGTCCTACAGTCATCTGACCACCTCCTGTGAGGGTCTGAGATGCTGGACCAAACACTGGGACAAGGATGACGTGTTCCCGGGCTGGAAGAAGCTCATGTTTTATTAAGACACACAGTAGTGAACACACACAGTTTCATGTAGGAAGAGCTCCTGGGACACAGAGAAGGGCAGTAGGCCTGGAGGAATGAAAACAAACACAAAACCTGAACCTTCCTAGACACGAATTGGGCCTTGATTTCAGAGCTTTAGGGTTTCTCTGAGCTTGAGCTTGGGTGGGTACTGGGTGCCCTCCTGTGCTGTCCCTGCACCCCCACATGGAGAAGCTGCTCTGTGCATGGGTCTGGTTTCAGGAGCAGAGACGTGAGCCAAGAGAAGACACTCGAGGAAGGGAAGGGGCTCACCTCTGCCCTGCTGGCTCCTGGCTGGGTGCCTGGGCTTCAGGACGAACTGGCCTTGGATCTCTGGGGACCTCTTCTCCAAGAGGATGGCCTCCAGGAGGGCAGAAGGAGAGGTGGAGTCCTCCGGTCCCTGTGGTAGGAGCGCAGTAGCTGGAAGAGGGCTGATTTTAATGTCGTGTGGATGATCATGGCCTATGTGGAGATAAAGTCAATATAGATTCAGGCTGCTGGTGATGGGTGTGGTCAGACCCACCTTACTGTGAGTGAGGGCCCCACACTGATGTGGCTGCTGTTCTTCTAGGGGTTCTGGGCTAAGAGGTCTGTGCCTCCTGAACGAGCACGAAGTGGGCTGACCTGAGGACCCCCTGCAAAAGCAAGGTGCCCAAACAGAAGAGTTTGAGAAGTAAAGAGAAAACTCTTCCCAGACACGGCACTTGGCTTGGAATGTGTAGCTGTGTCAGTGTGTCATGCAACGTTGACTTCCCCTGTGTGTCCCTCTGAGGGTGCTGCTGGCCTCCTAGTTTCTGCCTTGACAGACGCACTAGGTCTGTATGTGTTAGGCAAGTTACTGGCCTTATATCCCTCCTTTTAACTGCTTACCCCTCTTAGACTCATAAGGGCCAAAGTGATGCATTAATAACCACTGGTGCTTAATGTTCTTTACAAAATGGGACTGTGTGTGGTAGGACTTGCTGTGTTCTCTAATGTCTCATGTGTGTCAACTCAACAGATTTTTCCTTTTGTCAGCCCAGTAGGAAGAGCTGCTCAACAGCAGCAGTGAGGTTTGTCTATGAGTTTCCCTCCCACTGCTGCCTTCCCCTCAAGGGGATCTGCCAGGGAAGGATTAGATATGAGTCTGCATGGTGCTGGAAACTCAAAAGCAAAGTGCAAATCAGTGTTTACAGAATGGAGAACTTCCCAGGAAATCACTGGGTGCTGCCAAGTGATTTGTTTTGCTCATTTGTGGTTTAGTTTCTTAGGCTCCATAGAATCCTCAAGGCCCCTGTGCACTGATGTGGATTTCATTTTAAAGAATAGAATGAATGTTCCTTGTCTTTGACTTCAGATTTATTATTGAGTGTAACTTGGGGAGCTCTTGCCTTTGCTTTTCATGTGGTGCAGATGCAAGTTTGGTGCTCTGTTCAGAACAGAAATCATAGTGACTTGCAACTGTTAATACAAAGGAAGCTTTGATGACATCAATAAAATACAACCAACTGACCAGGACTGAGAATTCAGCACATGTAAAAACTGCCTGCAGAACGACTCCTCAGGTGTCATCATGAATGACAGGCGCTTAGAGATTCTTAGCGCAGCCGTGCTGGGTGAAGCCACCCTCAGGCTGCAAGGTGTCATCTACGTGATTCTATGTAATTAATGCCTCTTATTTAAATATACCTAAGTATTCAGTTTTTTTTTTTCAGGTTATTGCTGACTAACATTTACAAAGATGTCAACATTAAAAAGAATCATGAATAGTTGAGGGGACTTTAGTCCTCAGCTATGCACTTGGTGACCCCATATATTCTAAGACTGGGAATATATATTTCTTAGGAAAAACTTGGTTGTCTGGATTTTCCAGATCATTTGAAAATGCACTTGAAATCACTAGGAAAAGAGTAATTGCCCCATAGGATTTTTAAATGGATTAAAAAAAAAAGAAAGAAACTGCTTGTAAGACGGAGTGCTCTAGGATTTCTAGCAGGAGTCATTGTTCCCAGTACTGTGTTGCACAGTCTGCTGCAGATCCTGTCCTTCCCCTTGTTTTAACCCCTCTATTTTCACGGACCACACTGTACAGATTTCCTGATCCAAGGATGGGTATCATTATTTTAGCTCGTTTGCTCTAATAACTGTTGTAGGGGAAGTGTGATGTATTTATAGAAAAGCTCAAGAGCAATGCTGGTGAAGTCAGCTGAAGAAACAGCAAAGTGCAGGTGCTTCAGGCCACGAAGACTTGAAGAGTCTGAGTGTGACTATGTCACTTTTTTTTCTGATGCTGAGAAAAATTTTGGGCATGGAGCAGATGTTAAATATTAGATTCAGAGGCATGGCTGGATCTTAGAAGATTCTCATGAAATAGAAGCTACTTAGTGATTAGGAAATGGAACAGAGAACTTGAAGACTGGAATATGGAAAGTAGTGTGTGAGGAAAGGATATTCCAATTTGTCATATTTTCATGCCTATGTAATGAAGTAAATGAGTTAGTAAGTTAATGAAGTTTTCCAAGATACCTCTGTTTGTCAAGGAAAAAAGTAGTGAAGAAAAATTATCTTTCTCTCCCCAACTAGACTGTAAGCTGGAGAATGAAGAGATGTTGTTATCCATGCCAGTAGAGTAAGTGCCTGGGTTTGTTGAACAAATGTGTGAATGAGGATTGCGTGAGAGTTTCATTGTTGAGGGTATTTAAGCTTCAGACTGACTGTCACTTTGAGACCTTAGGGTTACAGTTTTTTATGCGATTTGCCCACCTTAGGTTCCCCTGACACCAGTGAGTGGGTATGAGGCCTTTTTCTTGCCAGCACTGACCCACAGCTGGTAGTCTTTCTCAGAGCCCTTGGGGACAGAAAGAACTGTGTGTCACTGCAGATCTTTCACAGTAGGTACTTGAACACATTTCTTTAGCATTTCTATATTTCCAAAAAGAAAGAATTTGGGCCCATAGAAATGGTATTTCATCCAGGGGGGTTGGAACAGGTTTTGAGTTAACAGTTCTGATATCAGTAATAACTCCTGGTCCTTCTTGCAGCCTCCAACAGGCCAAGTGAGATTTTTGTCCCTTTTGATAAAGGCTGAGGATCTAGGAAACCACAGTGCACACAACCCTGTCCTTTGTGGGTGATCCGTGGCATAAAAAAAATCACAGCAGTGCCCCTTCTCTGTGGATGGAAAGTCCAATCTCGAAAGTCCTCCTTTTTACTGTCTCTAGGCTCCTTAGAGAATGTTGGCTTTTCCTTTAAACGTCTCTGCCCAGACAAGCATATCATCCAGAGCCATGTTCTCTGCCAAGACTGTCTTTGAACAAGACACACTGGAAAGGCATCATCGGCTCAGCAGCTGGGAGCAAAAGGAGGGAAGTGCCCAAAAGGCCTGGGGATGGGAGAGAGAAGGCAGCCCTGGGGCCTTGGTGCCACCCAGCCCCGTGCCAGGGGGATGGGGGACAAGGACTCTGACCTAGAGCACAGGTGAGACACAGAGAACACTCTCTCCCAGCAGAATCACTGCCTAGAAATTCTGGAAATCCCATTTGAAACAAGTTTAAATCATAAGGGCTGCTGCATTATTGTAGAGTTCTCCAGGGGAAGATACAGCAAAACGTATGTGAAACAGTGTTGGTCGCAGGTCCTGTGCTCATCATGTCACAGTAGCAGGATATTTTCCCATTTACAGAGAAGTGTATACAAGCAGATATGTTTACTTCAGTTCTGTCCATCTGAATGTCAGTACCCCCCGCCTTTTTTCCCTTGCACAACTTCATCCTGTAGTACAGCCATGTCTTCCACCAAAACAATTTTACAACAAGTCACAGCAGCCCTAGCAAAACATACAGGAGCAGAGACTGGAAGGCAAGACAAGGTGAAAGCGCTGTGTACACACATGTCCCCAGATCCCTGGTCTTATTCACAACTTGTCCCCTTCACGAACTGACAAGAGGTCTTAGCCGCCTCCTCCTCAGGACTTGCCTCAAGGGGATGTAGCTTCAAGCCAGCAATCTTTATGTCAATCTTTACAGCAAAACACCTCCTGTAGGATTTACCATAGCAAGATTGAGTCCTCAGGTGACAGGATAAATGGGGATTGGAGTGGGGGTATACGGACGGAGATATAGAAAGAGCAGTCCAGTAGAGTAGGGAATATCTGGACTCATACATATTTTACTGTCTGGTATGTAATGTACACAATAAAGAGGGTGTTACTAGTTCTCTAAAGTTATCGCCCGCATTCGTTATGTTATCCCTTTAAACTGGCACAGAATTTTAACAGGGATACAAGACTAACACTGTTGTACAGGCTGGTAATATACCTCTGCTGCTTTCAACCTCTATAAATTCAGGGGGAAAGAATATGACTTGCCTGTTAGTAATAGTCTGCAGTCTCATGATGGGAAAAACACCATACACACACGCGCGTGCGCGCGCGCACACACACACACACACACACCCCTCTCAGAAATAAAAGTTGGTTTCTAACTAAAAAGAACTTGTAGGTAACTTACAGTGATTCCTAGTTTTGACAGTGACAGGTTGATGATATCATTCACTGTGTGTGTATTCAGTATTCTTATTGTTATAGACTTTAAAAAATGAGAAACATTGCTCTAAATTAAAAAAAATTAAAACAGGTGAGTAAATACTGTAAAATTATGATCCATATTCTACAGTCCAAGCTTGCATTCAGGCAGGGACACAGTGCAGCACATGTAGAGCCCAGCCCCCTAATTACAACTGACTTTCATTTGTTTCTATAACATGAAGGTAGTAAACAGCATTTCAGTAAAACAAGTGTTTCTTTGAAAGGATTTGTGGTGCACAAAATATAACAGGTTAAGCTCGAAAGAAAGGCTGAGAATCCCCAGAGGGCACATGGGCTGGTCCGCAGCACATCACACCTGGTTCAGTTAATGACACAGTCAGGACATGGTCAGTGTTAAATTTGCTGAAAGTCATAGCTGTCTGGTGAGTATATGAGAGAATATCCTTAGTGTTTAAGGATATCGGGCCATGGTGTGTATATGATCCTCAGAAATACTTAGACATATACGCGTACAGAGAGTAATAGCGGGGACAGCAAGAAATCAGGCAAAACTTTACTAAATAGTTGAGTCTAGGTAAAGGGCACTTGGGTGATCTCAGTTTTCATTTTTGTGACTTTTCTGCAAGTTTTCAATTATTCCAAATATTACATCACAGCAAAAATAAAAACTGCACACAACCCAACCTACAATTATGTAAGTGGTGGTAGAGTTAGAAGACAATGTTTAACACCAATAGGAAATAGCTGCTTGTGAAAATCACTGTATTGCCAGCCAGTGTAGTTGCTGTTAGAAGGACCCAGAGACATAGTACGGACACTTTACAGACACTGTTCTTTCCATGCTCAAGCGCTGTCGCTGTGGTGGGTTCTCCTTACTTCATCTTGCCTAGGGCTCACCTTTTATATGTGCAGGGACACACTTTCCCAGGGAAATCCGTGTTCCCACATAGTGCTTTCTAAACACTCTTTCTCCCCCTCCCCTCTCTTCCCTTCTCCCTTCCATCCCCCCGTGCTCTCTTTCTATGTCTCTCTATCGCTTTCATTTTACTAAGTCAGGAACCTGGAATTTAAGTTACTGGTCCTGAAAACACTTACACAGGCACAGTTCTTGATGCCCTTGGAAAAGATCCTGAGGGGCATGTTTTTCAGCTGCTCCTCCTTGGCCAGATCGATGTATCTAAAGCAGAGTCAGTGAATTAGCTCTTAGCTTGTTTCAAGTCAATGTATGTTGGTAATCCTTTAAGTATACTTTGTTACTTTGAAAAGCATGTGGATAGATTAAGCAGAATCCAATCAGGGGCTGGGAGAAAAGATGCAGAAATATTTCAGGAAAATAAGATATGACCTAGAAAAGAGCAGGTAGCCTTGTCATGTAAGATTTGGGTAGCAGGTCCAGTCCTTAGAGCTTTTGCTGTCTAGATCGGAGGGCCCCAGTACCTTCCTGGGTTAAGGGGGGGAAGGCGCAGTTGCTTTGAAAATCAGGGCAATATGTAAGCTTCATTTCTGGGAATTGAGTACATATGTTGAGAATCGTGTTAGCGCCAAGCATTAGGATGGAGAGAAGGGGAAGAGGAGAGTGATAACCAGAATGAGCAAAAAGAAGCAGAACGTGCATGTGAGGGAGAGCGTGTCAGTTACAAGAGCAGCAGGGGCAGAACTCCAGGGGTTTGAGGGCCATCTAACAGTTCCCACCAAGGAGAGGAAGGAGAGTGGGGGGGCCCTGCCTGGAAGGGATCTGTGCTCTTTTCTCATGGATTAAAGATGTGCAATACGTGTACTGACAAAGTACCTCTCAAGGAAAGTGCACCATCTGTCCCTTCTTTCTAAAGAACTGCAAGATTAAAAATTAGGAGAAAGAAATTAAACTACATAAAACACTTGTACTAACATGTTAAACACTGTTGCAGGTAAATATATCAGTGTTCTGTTACTGATGGGGCTGCATGTGTTACACTCATAACTGGGCTTGTGATGGACTCTGCTCTGTTATAAGCAGTGTTACAGCGTTGGGAAGTAGGTCTTAAAGTGGAAGAGCAGTTGGTTTGGAATGTAAACACCTAAATGCAGCTCTGTATGATGCAAGCTGTGTCACCGTGGGCAAGTCACTTACCCACTTTAAGCTTCAAGTTCTGACACTGAAAAAGGGTCAATCATACCGCAGAGTGTTCCGTCAGCTGGAGGGGCTATTTACAGGTAAAGAACTGTACTATTTGAGTCAAATCATTCTTAGGAATTGGCATTTGATTGGAACGCTCTTGTCCCCAAAACAAGAGGATCTTTTTATGAAAAAAAAAACCCTACCATATTGTATTCCTTTATGCGTAGAGCATCTAGCCAATTGTAATTGATTAAATTAGTGCTTCGTGAGTATAACCCTCTGATCAAGGCCAGTCTGTCTATTGCTAAATTATTAAAGATTCATGTTGTTTCTGCTACAGTCTCTGCAGCATTTAATCTCCAAAGCTGAAATGCTTTAACATCCATTCCCACATGGATTTACCTCCTACTAGGCTTTTGTTTTTGTAAATGACACATAGCATCAGATTGCCCCTTTGTGATCTTCAGTACATTAACAATGTTGTGCAGCCATCGCTATGATCTCATTCTGGAATGTTTTCATCACCCAAAAGCAAAAAAACACTTGTGTCCATTAAGCAGTGACTACCAATACCACTCCCATCATCAGCCTCCACCCCACCTTTTGTTCATCCATTCCTCAGTTGGTAAACACTTAGGTTGTTTATACTGTTTTTGTTTTTGCTTGGCTACTATGGATAATGCTGCTCTGAATATTTCTGTATAAATTTTTGTGTGGATGTATGTTTTTTTTTTTTCTCATGGCTGTTCTAAAGGGGCTGCCATGTTCTTTCTTCCTACCAGTAGCACTGCTCCTGCCTTCCCCATCACCATGTCAGGATCCAATTCATCAGGAAAGTAGAATGCCCACTGATCTCCCAACCCTGCGTACATCTGTGGACACAGCTTGTAATTACTCAGGCCAGTGTTCAGAAGAGTAAAACAGCAAATAACCAGGCACTGGGTGCCAGGCACTGTTACTGCCTTATATGTGTTTTTGCCGCCTTTGAACCAATATAATGTGTAAACTTGACTTCTGCATTTCCCCCCTCACTAGAAAAAATGTTTCTAGGATACTCCCTTATCAAAACCTTTGTATATTCCCAAGTGAAACTGCTTCCTTCCAGCTGCAACATGGGAAAGATATTAAACAATAGCAACTATTAATCTTTAGAGAAGTAATTCATTGAAAGAAAATATGTAGAGAATGATACAAACGTATGATTCTTCCCAAAAAGCTTTGGGAATTGTCTTTAAGTCCACAGCTGCAGTCTAGAATTTCATAAGTTAACAGCATGGTAACATTTTAGTTGTCTTATCTTTACAATAGGTGAGATTTTGGTAGCATGGGTTGAGGAGGACAATACGGAAGAGTTGAGTGCATGTGATGTACACCCAGTGTGCATAAGGAGAATGAGATTTGGGGCTGTGGTTGTTCCAGGTGGCAAATGTGAAAGTTGCATGTCCCTGTGAATGCAAACGTGCTGACTCAGGATGGCCACGTTCTCCATCCTCAGTCCAACCAAGAATGTGTCTTGGTAAACTGACCGGCATGCCATGGAATCTTACCTTTGTTTTAAGATGGTCACATGTCTATAGACACCAAAGAAGATAGTCTGTGCACAGCAATTAGGACCAACTAATATTTGATGATTCATTTTACTTCTATAATTAAATTCCGTCTTTCAAGGAATTAACTTGGGTGTGTAAAGGCAATTTTTCAAATGTAATTGGACTACTTGATAGTACTTTCTCAAGAAAGATATTCTGGGGATTTAGAAACAGAGATGCTCTCTGGGCATCGGGGGCAGGCTGAGAGAGAAGGCCTTGGAGACTTGACCTCATGATCCTCCTTCCACTTACAGGAACACCATGGACATGTGAGCTTCAGCTCCCCGGGAGCTCCTATGGCCCACTTGAAAAACCGTGGGTCAAAACTAAAGGAAAGTCCTCCAGTCAATCCCCCTATTTACCATCCACTGAACATGAAAACCTTTTGGAGGGGTGCGTTACACTGCATACAGATGTCATCATGGGAGGTCGGAGAGTGGGTCACTGACTTAGTATAGAATCTAGTTAAAATGTTTTCCTTTTTAAGTCATGTCATTGGACCAAGCTATAGGTCTTACTTAAAAGTGGCCACAAAGTTCACCGTGGGCCAGCCCAAGACGAAGGACTTGAGTGCATTGATGGCTTCCCCTGCTTTGTTTGTGCAGTTGCCAGTCCACATGTTGTTCAGTGGGATTTCAAGTTTGATTTTAAAGTTCCATTTGTACCTGCAAAGATAACCAGACAAGACTTCTGTTAGTTTGTTTCTTAAATGTAATGGAGCCACTGTGTTCATGGTGAAATGCTAGTTCTCACTGCTCCAGGCAGAGCATGGCTCCTTCATCTCTATGACCCTCTGTGCACAGCACAGGGAGTGGTTAGACAGGCCTGTGCCCAGTGTGTGTTGAGCACAGGCAGGTGCAGGGAGGCCCTGAAAATACTTCGATGGTAGCAAATAGGCATTTTCTGAATGATGAGAATTGAGAATGGACCATGGTTTATATTGTAGGGATCAGAGAACTGTTAAATCATTTATTCTAATATTTGTTATTAGATATGTAATTCTTATAATTACTATAATTAATGTATTACTCATTCATGTCTTGCTTCAAAAAGCATTGGAGGGACTGAACAAAGCTACATGATACATGATTTGTAACAATAGTTATGCTGTCATTTTGACAGAGACAGAGATTTGCAATACATGTTTGACCTTGACTTTCAAGATTTCCTAGCTTTTAAAGCATAGGTTATTTTGAGTTTCCTTCCTTAAGACTTTGTCCATACCATTTTCTCTTAGATTCTAGTTAAAGCTGAAAAGCTGTTAGCATACAGACTAAACCCACGTTAAAAATCAATGAATCAGTCAATCCCAGACCGGTGGCCAGGACGTCTTCTATGTAGGTGAAGGTCATGTTTCCCATGTACCTCTGAGGAGTCAGAAGGTGATTGTCACCAGGGAACCTGCTTTCTGACTTTTTCTGCCTATTCTCTTTTGACTTCTGTCATCACATGACTGTATCTGTTGGTTAATTCACACATGTAACACTCACGTAGGCCTAGGATGTAATCATAGCTCAGAGACCCTTCATGTGCAGGGATTCCTATGACTCCACCGATTCATGGACTAGTTAAGCTACAACCCTTCAGTGGGGTTTATGGAATGAAAATAATTTCTCAGGAAGCCCACCTGAAAGGTCTAGATACAAAGCTTCGGGCACCATGAGTGTAAATATGATACAAAAGATGGTCTTTTGCTACATTGTTTCACCAGTTTTACTCTATGTGTATTTGAAGATTTTTATGAAACACATGAGACAAAATTATGTTTCTAAACTGTAACTGTAAAGTCAATATCAAGATAAATATATGTGGCAGTGGAAATGATAGATACATATCCGCTAGATTTTACACATTATCCTTCTAACATAGGCATCTCTGTGTACAGACTTTCAAGGTACCATGTGGAAACTTTCAGATATACTGACCTGGAAAAACTCATTCCAGTAATTGTCTCCTCAGTTCAATAAGGTAACAAGATTATGCACTCCCTTGAAACTAAACCAAGAAGTTACCCAAAAGCCCAGGGCACAGTCTCACAAATGACTCTCCTGTAACACTGAGCACTTACCACATGCCAAGCACTGTTCTAGATATCTTATAAATGTTATTTCACTTAATTGCCAAACAACCATGCCATATACTCATTATTTGCCCCATTTTATAGGTGAGGGAACTCACAGAGGGGCTAAGTAAATTGCCAAAAGCAACAAAAAAGGGGTTTAAACCCAGACAGCTAACTCATGAGCCTATTCTGAAGTACCCACCACCACCTCCACCTCCACCTCTTTCCTCCTCTTTCTGCAGAGCCACCAGGTTTTCTGATGGCACTGTTCTTTCATGAGTGAGATGATAAATCTCATGACATTGTATCACAAAAAGTCAGATGTTAGCATGGAAATATTTAAAATGTATCACAGTAATGCTTTCTGGTCTAGGGGGTTCTCCTAGGGTCTGACTGTGTTTCTTCACATCCAGTCGCTTACTCTGAGATTTTCTCAGTAGAAATTAGGGATGAATCTCATGTTAAGTGGCTCAGGAAGAGAAGGGTGAAGAGGACTCAAGTTTCCATTTCTATCATGTGTCCCTTATTATGATCTATTAACAAGACAGATACCCCTCCCTTCTCCTCCCCCTTAACCTTTATACCAGAGGGTGAGCCCCAGGGAGTTGTGGGATTTGTAAGATCCTAGGAAGCTTCCCCTTTTCTAAGGTAGGGGTGTTCGGTCAGATACTTGGGATCTGGGGTGATGAAGTGTTCTATAAGTATCTGCCCTTTTAA
The DNA here is from genome assembly GCF_048564905.1 of Vicugna pacos. Lineage (NCBI taxonomy): Eukaryota > Metazoa > Chordata > Mammalia > Artiodactyla > Camelidae > Vicugna > Vicugna pacos. Next base: position 2,523,326 of record NC_133003.1, on the reverse strand, counting down.
TTCCTTCAGCAATTTGATCACTCCTTTTTTGAAATCTTGATCTAGTAGGCTATCGATGTCTATTTCATTGATCTTTCTTTCAGGGGATTTCTCTTGTTCTTTTAATTGGGAAAGGTTTCTCTGCTTCATCTTGCTCATACCTCTCTGGCACTGTGGTTTATGGAGTATCAGTTGTCTATTTTGGATCTTAAGGATTTTATCTATCTAATGCCTATTTAGGAATAGAACTTAGGGAAAAAAAGAAAAAATATAAGAGAGAGAAAGAATTTTAAAAGAAGGCAGAAAGAGGGTTTGAAAACAGTGTATAATGAATAATAGAAGAGCAAGTTGAAGCAGAGTATTAATCGGGTTGAGACGTCCTTTTAAAACCTTTAAAAAAAATGGGGGGTAGATGAATAGATGTATTTGAAATCTGTGTCTAATCAGTAACAGGAAATCAAAACCCAAGAGAAAAAGAAATGAATTAAGAAGTAAAAATTAAGAGAGTAATAGAAAATAGAACAGGTAAAAACAGATTAAAAAAAAAAGGGGGGGTGTCGGTGTTCTCCTGGAGTCTGTGTGCTTTTAATGTGAAGTCTTTCTGTCTTTGTCCTGTTTTGGAAGCTCAGCTTGTTGTTTTCAGAGGCCCTCCATTGGCGCCCTCTTCTGTGCTGCTCCCAGCAGCTGTCGGCAAGCAGATCGCGCTTCCTCCTAACACGGGGTCAGGTGCAGCTCTCCTCTGCTGTGGGCAGGCGGGTCACTGCCCCTCCGGATGCCGCAGTCAGATGTTGCAGACTGGCCAGGTAGGAGAGCGGGTCGTGCCCCCTCCCAGCACCTCGATCAGGGGCTGTGTTCCTGCTCGAAAGGCGGGGGCCGCTCTTCCTCTCCCTACACCGCCGGTAGCTCCACTGCTCTGTGCGACTGCGTGCTCCGCCCTGGTCGGCGCTCCGTGGGTGGGCTCGCGGAAGACCAAGGGACAGCCTTGTCCCTGCTCGGAGCCAAAACCCAGCTCCTTGTTTGTCTTTGTGGAGCAAGTTCTCTGAGGGACCAGGATGGAAGGATCCTATCTGCCCCGGGCTGTAGGCCCGTCTCAGTCTGGCCTTTGAGGCTGCTGAGCCCTTCCGTGCTGATGCAGGTTTCACCCCCGCCCCCGCCTGGGTGCTCAGAGCCAGAGGATATGGCGGCTGTGCCTGAGCCCCGCCTCTCTTCCCCTGAAAAGTTTCCACGGGTTTTCAGAGATGGGGTATGCACCCTTCCCCCGAGAGCACATCAACCTTGCAGTTTTATGGAGGGCCCAGGTTGTTCTGCCCTTTACACCCACAGTCATGGCGCCCAGCCCCTTGCCGTCCCCCGGGGCTGCCTCCGTGCAGCCGCCCCCGCCCTCCGCCGGCTTGTGCAACCTGGCCCTGCCCGCCGCTGCCGGCCCGCGTCTCAGGCTGGGTGTGGGGGCACGCTCTGTGCCCGTTTAACTTAGTTCTGTCAGACAAGGGCTGCTCTGTACAGATCCGAGCCTCGGAGGCTCCCCCTTCGTCCCGCTGGCCTCTCAGTTGGAGGGGGGAGACCCAGCGAGCGAGCGCCAGTCCTTCTTTGCTGCTCCCTCCCCGCGGGACCCATCCCACGCTGCTTTGCCTTTTGTTCTTTATTTTTTCCTTTTTTCCTACCAGATTTTTGGCGTCTTTATCTTTTGAAGAGGGCGATGTTCTGTCGGAGTTCCGCAGGTGCTCTGGTTGGCTGAGTGGGTCTGTAGATGTGGGTCTTGGTGTATTTGTGGGAGAGGGTGACTTACCAGCGTCCTTCTACTCCGCCATCTTCTCTGTCTCTTATAAGTATCTACCCTTTCACTGCTAAGTTTTCAGTAATCTTCATCTGTAGACTTAAATAAAATGTGTCTTTTGTTGTCTCTGTTCTTTACTAACTAAACTTGAGGATAGTGATGTCTAAGGATGGGGTGCGCTGTGTGCAGTCCCCATGTGCAAATTCTTCATGAGCCTCTACTAGTATTATTATCTTAATATTAGCATCTAGATCCTGTTCTAAAACTAAACTAATAGTTTGGTAGAAAATAACTTACTGAGCATTCTAGTGAATATCAGAAATGATAGTGAAGGCTTTATCTGGCTGCAAGCCTTGAGAACAGAAGTGTCTAACGTATGTACTAGGAAAACGATGACAAAAACCACAAAAGGATTTTCACTGAATTTTAGCATCTCACACAACTGGAGAAACATTTGTGAAGAAAGGAACATTGAAGCCCCCTGTATTATTACACACAAACTGAAATTTACTTCTTATGACCAAATACAAAGGGAGCAGTTAGTCAGCTACTCCATGTGTGCTGGTTTCTGAAGTAGAAATCCCGAGATGACTTAGCTTCCAGCTCGGCTGCAGGTGAGCTGAGGAGGAATGGAAGCTTCGTTCCCCCCTCCCCCACCTTTTTAAGGCTAAGTGGAAAAGCTTGGTAGTAAACTCAGGTTATTAAGTTGAACAGATTGATTCAGGACACAACGCAACACTTGATCTAAGAGTGAGGCCTGGCAGGGAAGGAAGAAGTGTATTGTTACAGGATGCTGTGCATTTTGCTGTTGTTTCTTTCTGGAAAATATGAAAATTTATTCATATGCATAATGGCCATGAATATAGTCAAATGTCACGGGAATGATTTTGAAGGTGGTTTGCTCCAACTCATAAGAACTTGTACAAGGTGGCAGCCCTTGGGCCTGCTAGTTATAGCTGCCTACAAAACTGCATGTCCCCCATCCCGCCAGCACCACCTTTCCTCCACTGAAGCCCTCGCTGACAGTGAGGCTGTACTGGGGGACAGAGCTTTTAGGGTGAAGTTAAGGTTAAATGAGGCCATCAAGTTGAGATTCTAACCCAGTAGGACTGGTGGGCTTCTAAGAGGAGGCAGAGACTGTATACATGTGTATCTCCAGTGTTGCAGACAGTTTGGTTGGCTTAGGTCATCAGAGTTTTCTTCTCAAAAATAGTCCATGTTTTCCCATTGCCCACTGGTTAATTCCAAATACCGTTGCCCGGCATTCACGGCCACCACAACTTTTTCATAATTTGCTTATCCTAGTTGATTAGTGAAAGAAAAGTTTAGAATTTTATATTATACTGTGGACCTTTAATAATTGTCATAAGGAACAGAATCCTCAAAACCAACTTCAAAATACTTTCTCTTTCCTTCTTTGATATATCTTTTCTTTTTACATTTATTTAACTTGTTATAAAATGGTTACTCTAAAAGATGTTTGGGATTTAAACTAGTATAATATAACTTCTCTCAGAAATTATTTAATATTTGAGAGAAGAGAGGTTTTGGCAGGTGATCACTTAAGCAAGCTGTAGGCTAGTGATAACAATAAGAAATAAACCACAAATGTATTTAGCATTGGTGCTGAATTTGCTTACTTATTTATGTACTAGATACTTGCATACTTACATGGACTCTGTACCACCTAATTTTATAGAAGTGTTTCTGGATTCTTTTAACCAGGGAATTTCCTTACTATATAACTGCTGCTAAGTGGGCCAGTTTTGTTTGTTTTTCCATGAAGATCAAGTGTGGCATATGGAATACAAAACCCATTTATTGGATTGTTTTGTCTCGTGTTTAAATTTTTCCAGGTTTGTTAGTATATGTGGTAGTTCACAGAAGTTTTAGTAAACAGAGGCTGATTTCTAGCCTGTGAGAAGTTTTTCTGGCAAAAATCTTTATGATGAAATTCAGCTCCTTTTGTGTAATCACCTGAATTCACACGTAGAACCCTGTGGTTGATGTGGGATGTAGGTTGGTGCTGAGAAAATATTGAGGCCTCTGGATACTTGGATGTGAAAATATGAGACCATATCTTGTGGCAGAAATTGAGGTATTGACTGGTGTCCTAGAATGCATGCTCAGTTCTGTGACTTATAAGTTTTTGTTTAAGGGTTTGATTTTAGTAATTTGAATGTGACCTATAAATTTTATTTTATTTTATTTTTTAAATTATTTTTATATAAACTTTTTTTATTGAGTTATAGTCATTTTACAATGTTGTGTCAAATTCCAGTGTAGAGCACAATTTTTCAGTTACACATCAACATACATACATTCATTGTCACTTTCTCTTTCCCTGTGAGCCACCACAAGATCCTGTATATATTTCCCTGTGCTACACAGTACAATCTTGTTTATCTATTCTATATTTTGAAATCCCAGTCCCTTCCCACCCCCTGGTGATGTATAAATTTTAATGAGTTGGATAGATGATATTGTAAGAAAAAGAATAAGCTCCTGAAATTTTTCAGCATAAAAATGGACTAGTTACGAAGCTGTCTGCAGAGTATTGCATGACACTTTCCTCATCTAGTTGCTGATTTAAGTAAGTCTGAAATTCAGGTTGGAAAATTTTGGCTTTAGACTGGTTAACATAAACTTGACCCAGAATCAGTTAAAAAGCAAAACCAAAACAATGGACAGTTAAACATGTTTAGCTGTTGGGGAAAAATCAAACATTAGGGTCTGAAACAAAGGGGTAAGCTAGAGTCATTGTTATTATATATCTTTTTTCATTCTGATGGTCAACATCACTAAATCCACTTTGTTGAGCTTCTCTGGTGATGTCTGGACAAAACTGTGACCATTTTAGGTAACTCTAAATCCATCACAGCTTTTGAGATGTTTTGCAGAAATCCTCTTGCAATTCAGTCATCATAAAAGAGTGGTGTTGGCAGTAGTGTTAGAATGAGAATGTGGGAATAATTCCAGACTCTCTGGTGGTGGCAGTTATATTGTTACCTGCCGTGGAATAAGGTGTACTCATCAGTCTGCCCTCTACTCCTGAGTAGTGAATGTATTGGAAGGCCCCGCACCTCCTGTCTGTAAAGGGGCAGTGTATGCTGTAGCGGCTGCTAGGTAAACAGCCAATTTGTAATTTTGCTCTCCAGGAAGTCAGAGGTTATTATAAATAGAGTGAACATCAGAAAGAAAGATTAGACGAGATGATAAAAGTTGTATCCTCATTATAAATTTGCTGTAAGTGATGGTAGCTGCTTAGCAGGTATCCAGAAGACTCCAGAAGACCTCATGTTGTCAACAATGGAAACTAAGATTATTTTAATTTTCTTGCCCTGAGGCTGCTCTTTGGCAAGTAGGACTTCCAGTAACACATCATCATCCATTCCCCTGAGATGCATGGTGACATCCATTGATGACAAGGAATCCATATAAATGCATTCTTGACATTAAGCACCACTAGTGTAAAATTACCTTTGTGTGTTTGTGAAAATATATTGGACTCCATTTTTCACATTTTGGTGTAAATAAATAAGAATCTAGTGTAAAATCAGGAAAAACTCCATTGATTTTATTAGACATTATTATCAAAATATCCTTATATATCAATGAAAGTTCCTTTCATAAAAAGTAATGGATGTGGCAGGTTTGACATAATTTTAGTTTTTGTTAATAAGAAAGAAAAACAAGATGATGATTGCCTTTAATTAAAAGATTTCAAGATAAAAATGATAAAAGTACTTTTAATTTTCTTATTCAATAATATACATCCAATCTGCAACGCCTTAAAAGTTGTATCCATGGGTTTTAACTGATATAGCTCAAAAAACTTTAATTGTCCTAGAAAATTATGCAATTATATTTGACAGAATTTAGCTTTAGTCAGCTTTTCTGCCTTAACTGGTGAATAGTGCTTTTCTTTGCAGCTAATGACCTAGCCTAGGAATTAGCTTTAACACTAGCTGGAAAAAAATACTTTAAAAAATGGGGGGAGATGATAGCCATTTATTGAATGAAATATTTCTTACAGTGGTGTTTAGCGGTCATGGAACTCTCTCACATGAGAGATGCATTATTGGAAAATAGTCATGGAATGGAAGAGATGAATTTATTATGCAAGAATCAGTATTACACCTGCTGCAGCAATTTGCCACATATGTCCAAATTCAAAATACCTTGTCACTGGTCAAGATAGTCTATTTCCACCTATGTGCTTCATTTTTAACAGAAATTTATAAGGCATAAAAACAGCTACCTGTGTGCATTTAAGAGGCATTGATTAGTTATTAAAGAAAATGTTCTCTTTGGTGCCCCAGAAATTTTCATACTCGAGGGCAATAGAGCACAGTAAGACTTGAGGAGTGAAGAATATGTCTTTATTTTGTATAGTGAGAAAAAGTCTTTGGTTAGAGCAAGTACAGAAATCTCAAATTGATTACTTTAAAATTGTATTTGCCTGCATACTCCTTGAATGTAAATATTCAGATTTCTAAATATTAATGTTTCACAGACTAAGGAGTTCAATGTTGGAATTTCATTGTATTTTATTTTCCTGAAATTGAATGAAACCATGATTTGCAGTTTTTTTATACATATATTTTGTTGCAAATACAGCCTATTTGTTACAGACCTATCACTCATTGTTTATAATTGGTAGTAGTAGTATTAATATTATTACTGCTGTCACTATTACTATGCTCCTGCTATGTGTACCATTAGAATGTCAGAGTATATAATTTATGCCTAAGGAAAATGAAACATAGGAGTGAAGAAGGGATGATATACAATGCATTTACTATTATGGGTTTGTTTTTTTTTTGGTAAAACCTAAAATTCACTGATCTTTGGTCTTGTTTGGAAGAAAACAAGATTATGGATAAGAGAATAAACATCCAATTCAACTTTTGTGTGTTTTTAAAATCATTTATTATTTATTTATTTTTGTTCATGTAATTTTTATACAATTTTTAAAGGTTACACTCCATTTACAGTTTTTAACAAAATACTGGCCGTATTCCTGTGTAGTACAATACATCCTTGTAGCTGTATAGCACATGGTACCTAATTCCTCTCACTTCCCCAACCCTGTATTGCCCCTCCTACTTCTCCACTGGTAACTACTACTTTGTTCTCTATATCTGTAATTCTGTTTTTTTTATATTTATTACTTTGTTGTATTTTTTAGATTCAACATAAAAGTGATATCATACAATATTTGTCATTCTCTGTCTGACTTATTTCACTTAATGTAATGCCCTGTAAATCCATCTATGTTGCTGCAAATGGCAAAATTTTGTTCTTTTTTATGGCTAGGTAGTATTCCATTGTGTGTCTGTGTGTGTGTGTTTGTGTTTGTATATGTACCATACCTCCTTTATCCATTTCTTAACAGTTGTAAATAGCATTGCTGTGAACATTGAGATTCATGTATCTTTTCTAATTAGTGTTTTGTGGGTTTTTTTGGATATATACCCAGAAGTGGAATTGTTCGGTCATATGGTAGTTGTATTTTTAGCTTTTTGAGGAGCCTCCATACTGTTTTCCATAGTGGCTACACCAATTTACATTCCTGCCAGCAGTGTATGAGGGTTCCCTTTTTTCTGCAGCCTCACCGACATTTGTTATTTGTGTTCTGTTTAATGATAGCCATTCTGATAGGTGTGTAGTGTTGTCTCATTGTAGTTTTCATTTGCATTTCCCTGATTATTAGTGATATTGAGCATCTTTTCATGTGCCTAAATAGCCAAAATAATCTTGAGAAAGAACAGAGCTGGAGGAATCAGGCTTCCTAATTTTAGACTACTCTACAAAGCTACACAGTAATCAAACAACATGGTAGACACATAGATCAATGAAACAGGATAGAAAGCCCAAAAATAAACACATGTACTTACCGTCAGTATATCTGCTACAAAGGAGGTAGGAATATACACTGGAGAAAAGGCATTCTCTTCAATAAGAGGTGCTGGGAAATCATTCTCTAAAGCCATGTACAAAAATAAACTCAAATGGATTAAAGACCTATTATGTAGGACTGATACTATGAAACTCCTATGGGAAAATACAGGCAGAACACTCTAACATGAATTGCAGCAGAATTTTTTTGGATTTGTCTCCTAAAGTAAAGGAAATAAAGGCAAAAATAAGTCAATGGGAACCAATGGAAGGAACTTGAAAGCTTTTTCACAGCAAAGGAAACCATTGGTAAAATGAAAAGATAGCCTACTGAATGGGAGAAAAATATTTGCAAATGATATGACTGATAAGAGATTAGTGTCCAACATATATAAACACCTCATACAACTCAACATCTAAAAAACAAACAGCCTGATTAAAAAATGGGCAGAAGAACTGAATACTCATTTTTCCAAATAGGAAATATAGATAGCCAACATCCAATTGTTTTTTTATCTCTTGAAATTAATGAATCCTGTTATTTTTGTTGCATTTGCTTTATAATTTTAATTAAAAATATAAATCATTACATATAAATTTGAAATATTTCATTTTTACTCTTTCTAGACTTAATTTTTATTCTTCTTGGAACCAACTATGACAGAGTATGTGGGTGGTAAAATCTTATGTTAAATTTTAAATATCTATATTTAGGTGGATTTTATTGGTTGAATCTTATTTTTTACTGATTAAAAGTCTTCTTCTAGTCTCATTTGGTTGCTGTTTAATATTTTTTCTCCCAACTTTTAAGATTTTTCTCTTTATTCTGGATAGTTTATCATTTCACTATGATATACCTGTGCATTAAAGAAATGTGTTCCTTTTGCTTGGTAATTGATGTGCTCTCCATCTGAAGAAGACAAATGGAGTGGCCATGACAGTAGTGTATGAAGATGACAGATGAAGAAACCATCTGTTTCTCATCAATTTTGAAAAAAAAAGTTCAGCTGAGATTGTTCAGATACTACTTTTCTATAATTCTTGCTCTTCACTATTGCTAGTTTCCCAGTGGATGGGGCTGGACCTCCTTAGCTGAACTTCTTTATCTGTGTATCTCTTTTATAACTTACATATCTGTGGCCTGCCTAAAGTAAATCCCAGTTTTGAGGGTATTTTTAAAATAATTATGTGTGTATATATACATAGACATAGATACAAATTTCTATCTCTACACACACACACACACACAAGCTGGAGTCATTATTCTTTATATACAGTTTCAAAAATCTTGCTATATTTTCTATTATTTTTATGTGTGTGCACATATATGTGTGTGTACACATATTCTGTCATCATTTTGACAGAGTTGGAATTTCACATGTAAACTCATATCATCTTGACTAGAAATCTGCAGTTTAAAATGTTGGAGTGTTTTCCTCAAGTGACAGTATGGAAATGTTTTAATAATATTTGAGATAGTTTCATTTTAAATCTTGATAATTTTGTTTCTCATAATATTTTTGGTATAGTTTAAAATCCAAGAGAAGATTGAAACAAATATTGTGCTTTGTGCTCATGGTAAGTTAATAGGAGGTGATAAAAAGCATGATGGTTAAGACCAGAATTTCAAGTGAAAGCTTCCTATATTCCCATTTGATTCTAACTGTGTGCCTTTGGGCAATTCACTATTTTTCTGCCTTGAATTCCTTATCTTAAAATATGGATATTAATATTTTCTCATGGCATTCCTCCAAGGATTATATGTATATGTGTATATTATATATATCTCTATTTGTCTGTCTGTCTGTCTGTCTATCTGTCTGTCTATCTATCTATCTATATGGCACTTTGAAAAGTGCTTAACACGTAGAAGTAAATGGTAAGCCTTGAGTAATTACCAGGTCCTGTTAGCATAGGGTTAATATTGGCAGTTCTACACTTATAGTGGTGTAGACACTGTTACCACAATTTGGATAGTTGGTAGGAATGCTTTTAAGAATCAGCAATTTTGGTTGGTCTGAATTTTAAAAATGCATCAAGGCAAGTTTTGTTTTTTCACATTTCTCTTTAAAAAGATGAAATAAAAAAAGATTTTACTGTAATGCCCCAATCATCTAGTTCATTCAAACAATGGCTATAAATCATATACAGAAAAATATAAATAATATAGCAAGTATGTTCTACTTACACCTGGTAAGTAGTTGCAAGCAATATTTTTTCTCTAACTCCAGTTAATTTTGCATTCATGTGAAAATCCTGATTTACATCAAGACTAAAAACTTCCTGTTCTTATCTTTTTATTCCTTATTTTTAAATGATTGTTCTTGCTACTTCTTATATGAAGCCAGTGGATCTTTGGGACTATACATTTTCTACCCTTTAGGCATTCTATCATCAAAATCTCTAAGGAACAACTTCCAAATAATGTAAGATTCTGATCTTGTCTAATTTGATGATTTATCTTTTTTATGATTCAACTATATTCAGATCCTGCTTTTTTCCCCATTCATATGGCTAAATATAGAAAGAGTAGTGTGACATCAAAATTCTCTTCAAATGTCTTTTATGTTAATCAGGAAAAGTCATGGCAACTTGTCTTAGATGTATTTATTTTTAAGTGCTTACTATGTAAAAAGTACTATTCCAAGCCTCAGGATCCTGTATAAGTAATGTAGTTTATATTCTAGTGGGTTTAGTGTGGTGATAAACAAATGAAATAGTATCTAAATAATAAGTTACGTGGTAGTAAGTTTTAAATTGTAAGATGTACTATGTAACATACTCTATACAATGAGGGAAGGTGTTAGAGTTTTGTTCAGTTTCTTATATTTATGTTATTATAGAAATGTTAGCATTTTACAGATAGCCATGGCTTTCAAAAAAGACTGTTCTTACATAGACTTCACTTCAGATTTCACGTTAGTATTTAAAAATTTGTTACTAAGTTACTTGTTTAGTATTGCCTATGTAGAAATTATTGTGAAAATTCTACAGAAGTTTGGGAGGGAGTGCTAAATCAAATTTATGCTACACAATTAAATAAATAGGCTGAAAAAATGACCACATAGTAGTTTATCAACAACTTCCTTTAAAAAGATTACCAGATTATTTTGAAACTAGATATAATAATAATTATTATATAACATTTTCTTGACTAGATCTATAGTTATTTAATTAATTTATATAATTTAAAAGTGCTTATTCAATATATTTACTGTTTACGTTTATCACTCAAACTCTATAATCTGTGTTTTACAATACTGATTACCTTTTCATCACAAATATTAGCCAGTCAGCATTTCTTGATACCCAAGTTATCAGAAACTTGTACCAGTTCCTTCTCAAAACTTTAATAATATACCTAAATGACCTTAGATTTTCTGTCCTCACCCAGCTGTCAGTTCAAAATGCCTGAGGCTGAAATAATATTTCTTGCCTGTGGCAACCCCATGCCACCTGCCCCAACTTGAACCACCCTCACTTTCTCTGTCTCCCAGAACTTCCATGGATTATATCATATTCTATTTGATTTTTTAGGTTGAATTTAAACTCCAGGTTAAGGTCATTCCTCAGTGTTGATTTGTATTTCCTTTGCCTTTCTCCTTTTTAATATACAGACTCTCATATTTCAATTTGCAATGGTTTTTTCTTCTCCGCCTTCTCATCGGTATTCCCTTTAGTAATGAATTATTTAATGACTTTTAAGACTGACGTGCTATGAGTTTGTCCATTGTTCCCTGTAGAAGCATAAATCCCACATAGCTCAGTTACTTTTAATTCTGTAGTCCTACTGAAATAAAGTCAATAATACAACCCTGACATATAAGACATCTTAACACTGGTTTTTGGTCATCTGGCTTAGTTATTAAATTTTCTATCTTACAGGGGATCCATAAAGTATTACCTACATTAAAATAACGTAGTAAAATAAATCTAACACATAAAATAAAATAAATCTAACATCACATTGTTGTTGTTAAATAATAAAAATGATGATTTCAATTAAATTATCTAGAAACGCCTCTCATTGTTAGGGGAATTGTAGGAGTTAGATTGTGTCACATACGACAATTCTAATTTACAGAAGGATTGATTTAAAAACAATGAATTGTGGGATTTATTTTTCTGTATAAAAAAAGACTAATGTCAATATGAGTAAAATACTAGATTCATACATACTAGGTCTTATTTACCTTTGTAGAAGCTCAGGCTACCTTTTTTTCAGGACCTTATTAATCACATAGATTAATAAGAAACACACTATTTTAATGCACAGAGTTGGAGGAGCTGTCTAAATATACTGTTCTCAATGTAAAGCATTTATGAATACAAATCTCTCTAAATATAAATCATGTACAAATAGAAAGTAATTCTTGTGTTTTTGAATAATAAAAACTCAGAGGTCATTTTAGTCTTTGCTCTAACTAACTAGAAAGGATATCAGTACAACCAATTTATAATTATGCATGTGAGAATTATCCATTTGATTATAAAAATAATACGTTTTAAAAACCCAAATTAGCTTGTATTTAATATCCTTGTGGATTCTCCCACCTCATCATTATTTTCAAAATGAGTATTTTAAGTTCTGAAAAATTGCCTTAGAATGACTGCTAGGTTTACCTATGTCCTTCATTGCAAGTCTTAAAACAATTTAAATAATGGAGCATCTACATGTGTAAGGATGCATTCCAAATGCTGTAGAAGTCCAGATCTCTCATAGACCAGTTTAATATATTACCAAGGAAATACAAGTTTAAAAGAACTAAAGAAAGATTTTATGCGTGTCTTTTTTTTTATTGTAGTATAGTTTATAATGTGTCAACTTCTGATGTACAGCATAATGTTTCAGTCATACATATACATACATATATTCATTTTCATATTCATTTTAATTATAAGTTACTACAAGATATTGAATATAGTTCCCTGTGCTATACGGTAGAAACTTATTGTTTACCTACTTTACATATAGTAGTTAGTATTTGGAAATCTTGAACTCCCAATTTATCCCTTCCCACCCACTTCCCCCGCTGGTAACCATAAGTTAGTTTTCTATGTCTGTGTCTATGTTTCTGTTTTATAAATAAGTTCATTTTTTTTTTAAAGATTCTACATATGAGTGATATCATATGGTATTTTTCTTTCTCTTTCTGGCTTACTTCACTTAGAGTGACAATCTCCAGGTCCATCTGTGTTCCTGCAAATGACATTACTTTATTCTTCTTTATGACTGAGTAGTATTCCATTGTATAAATATACCACAGCTTCTTTATCTAGTCCTCTGTCCATGGACATTTAGGTTGATTCCATACTTTGGCTATTGCAAATAGAGCTGCTATGAACACTGGGGTGCACATTATCTTTTTTGAATTAATAGTCCCCTCTGAGTATATGTCCAGTGGATTGCTAGATCATATGGTAAGTCTCCTTTGAGTTTTTTGAGGAATCTCCATAGTTTATTCCATAATAGATGCACCAAAACACATTCCCATGGCTGTGACCAAGAGGTGAACCCTCCTTATTGAGCATTTGACCTATTTGGGCTAAGTTTAACAGAAGAGCAGCATTTAGGTAATGGAATATACTAGCTATCACTTCTGTCTCTAAGCCAAATTCCACACCTAAATTGTCTTTTATAACCTAGGCCAGTCCCAGAAAAGAATCACAAAGACATTGGCACAATAATGCTGAAATTTTTCTGAAGATCAAAATTCCTTAACAAGTAGAATAATTTTTCTTCAGATAAAAAGACACTGTCGTGTTCTTTCATGGAAGACTCAGTGGCCATCCTGCAATCATCTTAAAGGCTTTTAGGAATATAGGACATGTGATTCCCCAAATCCCTGTTTAGATTAATGTTAGGCATCAACATTTCTTTTCAGTAGTGGCAGAGAAAGATTTCTCCTCCACCCCCACTACCCTCCAACTTCCAGGAAGGAAATTCCATGATTGTTCTTCAGAATTAGCAAGAAACACAATTTGGAACAGAAAACAAAAGGACTTGCTATATCTGGGTGATTATTGACTATAGCAGGGTAGATAAGATGTGGAAATCTGGGAAAAAAAGATGTTATCAATGAAGCTGTGAGATGAATGGGAAAATGAAGGTTGAATCCTGGCACCACTTTGTCAATAAAGTCTACACTTATAAGTATGAAGGTGTTATAAGAAGCTTATATTTAATATAGTATAAAGTGAATTGGAATTCCTCATTAAGATGGTACAAGAATAAAATTTAGCACTGCTCATATAGAAAAAAAATAGAATGAAGATAAACAGGGAAATATCATAATTATACATGCAAAAATCAAAATGCCAACTTACTAAATTTTCTAAAATGCAATTGAAAATGATAATGTTCCTGGTAAAACCTGCCCTGTTTCATTTGTTTTCATTAAAGTCTCACATTGCTGAGTTACATGAGGGTTCACCTGTACTGCCGTGTTGATAGTGATTACCCAAGTTTCATAAGATATCAAAAATATATTTATATAAATTAGAACACAGGAAAGATTACATAACTTTAACTTTGAATTAGAAGTTGGGGCCGTCCTCCCCCCTCTCCCCCGGGCCTCCTGGGCCGGCCCGGCCCCCCTTTTCCCCTCCCCCTTCACGCCGCCTCTGCCACGATGCCCCTCTCTGTGCCCGGGGCCAGGCTCAGGCTTCTCACCCCACATCCCTGGCCAGGCTGGCCGTCATCAACTGAGGGCTGGTCTCCTAGAGCCTGGAGTTCAGTTCCCCAGCAGAAAACTACACGGTGTGCGAAGGTGACCCCACCACCCTCAGCTGCTTCATCGATGAGCATGTGACCCGAGTGGCCTGGCTGAACTGGCCCGACATCCTGTACGTGGGCATTGATCGCTAGGCCAGCGACCCACGGGTGCGGCTGCTCACCAGCACGCCGGAGGAGTTCTCCATCCTCATCACCCAGGTGGAGCTGGGCGGTGAGGGCCTCTACACCCGCTCCTTCCAGGCCCGCCCCCAGCTGCACACCACTCAGGTCTACCCTATCCTCCACGTCCCCGCCCGCGTGATGAATCTCTCTTCTCCTGTGATGGCGGATGAGGGGAGCAACGTGAACCTGCTCTGCCTGGCTGAGGGGCGGCCAGAGCCCACAGTCACCTGGGGCAGCTCCGAGACGGCTTCACTTCTGAAGGGGGAGATTTTTGAGATTTCCGACATCCAGCGGGGCCAAGCTGGAGAATACGAGTGGGTGTCTCACAATGGGGTTAACTCTGCACCCAACAGCCACCGCGTGCTGGTCACAGTCAACTATCCTCCGACCATCACGTCCGTGACCAGCGCCCGAACGGCCCTAGGCCGGGCCGCCCTCCTGCATTGCGAAGTCATGGAGGTGCCGCCAGCGGATTTCCAGTGTTACGAGGAAGGCAGACTGCTCCGCAGTGGCACGGCCGAGGGCCTGAAGGTGCAGACGGAGCTCACCCGCTTGATGCTTCTCTTTGCCAACTGAGCGTCCGGCATTATGGCAACTACACGTGTCGCGCAGCCACGTGTAGTGGAATGTCCGGCGCCTCCATGCGGCTCCTGCGCTCAGAATCCCTGGAGAACTCAGCCCCAAGGTCCCCAGGGCCCCTGATCCTCCTCTCCGCCCTGGGCTGGCTGTGGTGGAGGATGTAGGAAGAACCGGTGCAGCTCGCCCCACCACCACCCCCACCCCCAGCGGCGAGAAGAAAAGTGGGAGTAAGCGCTGTGGGTCTGGAGGAAACAGAAGAGGTCTCGGCCGCCGAGGAAGAAGACAGAAAAAGGAAGACAAGGGGGAGAAGGAAAGATCTTCAGTGAACCCATCACTGTGAGGGATAACACAAAGTATTTCATCCTTCTACAGCCATTCTCGCCACCGTTCACCTTTCCGATTGTGACTCGCCCCTGGCCACCCCACAGCCCTCTCTTAGCTCAGGCTGTCAACTGGATTGTGCCTGTGAGGGGGCTCAGCACTCTTCCCTCCCTGACACCCCTACGTCCACTCTCCCCGACCCTGCTGTCTCCCACTCTGGCTGGAAATAGGTATGGGGGCTTCATGGTAGAAGCCGTGAGGAGAGGTTTTCCAGGCTCCCTGCTTTCCCAACATATGCACGTACACCGCTCCCTCCCCTCCGTGTTGAAAGGCTATCTCCTGGACAGGTTGGGAGGAGGGAGGGGCATCACTTTGTCAAGCTGCTATTCAGCCTTTTTGAGTGGGGGTTTCAGGATCTCCATCTTGGCTCTGGGCCTCCCTGCTGTCAACCGCCAGCTGCCTGTAGCCAGAGGCCCCATTACCAGCTCAGCGGCCTGAGACCGTCCCACTTTCCCCGTCTCTGTCCACCCTGGACTTTCTGGCCCCCTTCTGGGCCAATTGATACTTCCATCCAACTGTCAGGCTGGTGCCTGTTGTTTACCTGTGTGTCTCAGTGCTTTGCCCTTCCTCACCCCCACTCCCCTCGGCCGCTTGCAGTGGCAACCAGCTGCCTTCAGTGCTCATGCAGCCAACACACAGGTGTGGGCTTACTGGTCTCCCGCTCCCTGGCCTCTCCGCCAACCCAGCCTCCTGAAGGCTGACCTGACCGCCCTCACACACTCTCACACGCACACACAAAACCAGTGACTGTGACCAGCAATAGCCCCCTGGCTCCAGCTGTCCTGTAGTCAGTGACCAGCTGTAGTTCCCACCAAGGATGGGTAACTGTTGTCAGGAAGGGGGTCTGAGACTATAACGTCAGCTCCAATTGTAGGAATACCCCACCCTGGCACACTGCATCACACAAAGTGGGGGAGAGAGGCATCACACAGACATCCCGAGCCCAGACCAAGATGCCGAGTTACGAGCTCCAACTCCCAGGAGGTCCTCTATAAACACCCACCCTGAACTACACCACCTAGAGCTTGGGATGGGGAGAGAGGGTAGAGCAGGGGCAGGGGGACAAGGGGCAGTGACTGTATCTCAGACGGGGGCGTGGGCCCCATCCTACATTCCATTCCCGGGGTCCAGGGGAAAGGGAGGGGAGGAGGAGGAATGCAAGGGAGGGGGTGCGGGTGGCCCTGGTGGCCATGTGATCCAATTCACAGGGAGTGTTGAGACCACCATACCAATAAACACCTTTTTCCAAAGGAAAGGAAAAAAAAGAAGACGAGTTTAAGTCAAAATACTGTCACTTATTAAATATGTGTTTCCAATACAGTGACTTTAATTTCTAGGAGGTGGTTTTCTCATTTACAAAATGAGTATCACAAAAGTTAGCCTGTGAACCTCAGTGTGCTAAAATTACATCAAAATGAGGTCATGTGAATGCCAGTTATTTGGAAATTTTAAGGAGCTTTAAGATGTTATTGTGATATTTATTTATACTAGGTGATACTTATTAAAAAAGTGATATGGTTAAATATTTTGTTTGTGAAGTGTCAGAAAAGGACTGCTATGTAACTCACATACCTACAGAGATCCTGACATGCTTCTTAGTATGATACTGACATCCCCAGAGGCAATTACAGGACGAGTAGTTAGCGCACTAGTTCTAAATACCTCTCTTGTAAACGAATATTTGAACCGGGAATCTCCATGTTTCACAAAGTTTATGAGATTTTATAACCAAATAAGTGAAAAGTAAGGAGTAAATTATTTCAATGTATTAAGAATACAGTGCAGAGTTTTGCATTTTTATTATAATGATTTAGTACCTGTAATGGAGAACGTAAATCATAGCTAAACTTCAGCATTTTCATTTTAATTCCCCAAGTGAATTTTAATTAAAATACAAGATTATATTAATTTATTATTTATTAATTGATGTAATGTTTACAAGGTTTAGAAATTGTGTGGTTAATTAAGCGGAAGTGGAAGTTTCTTTTTTCCTTCATAACTTCATTTTATGAAGAAAATGAAGATTCCTTTTCTTCATAAACTTTTTCAGAATAGGTTTAGATTTACAGAAAAATCAGAGATGTATTTTGAGAGATTCCAGATATCCCACATCATTTCCTCTCATATCAATGCCTTGTATTAATATGGAACATTTGTCACAAATAAAGAACCTATATTGATACCTAATTATTAACTAAATTCAGATTTCTGTTTTGGTTTTTTTTTAGCCAATTTTTTTTTTGTGCTTCAGGGTCTAGTCCAGGATTCCATATTACATTTAGCTGTAATGTATCCTTTGGCTTTTCTTGGCTGCAATGATTTCTCAGACCTTTCTTTTTTAAAGACTACCTTGAGAGTTAAGGACTATTGGGACGCTGTTTTGTAGGACGCCTCTCTATTGGCATTTGTCTGATTTTTGTATCCCTCATGATCAAACTGAGGTTACAATTTTAGGGGAGGAAAAACCACAGAGTTAAGTGAAAATTGCATCCTGTCATATTAAGGGCACATAATTTAGCATGACTTTATGATTTATCACTGTTGTTGTTAACTTTGGTCACCTGGCTAAGGTAGTATTTTTCAGCTTTCTTCTGGTCAAGTTACACTTCTTCCCCTTTCCATAATGTACTCCTTGAAAAGAAGGCACTATGCATAGCCCACATTTAAGAAGTGGGGAGTTACACACCACCTCCATGCAGGTGGATTATCTATATAGATACTGGAATTCTTCTGCATGGGGTATTTGTCTCTTCTCCTCTGTTGATTTATGTGTTCAATAATTTATTTATATCAGGATAGACCTGTGGATATTTTTAAGCTTTGTGTTATATATAATTCAATACTATTTTATATTTCTGTGTTCAAATTATTTCAGCTTTGGCCATTTTGGAGCTCTTTCATTTGGCTCTTGGGTATGTCCCTTCATTTGTGTGTGTGCATGTGTCTGTGTTTAAGCACTTCCTTTTTGGCACTATGAAATGCTCTGGGCTAATCATATGTATTTGCTGCCTCAGTTCTAGAATCAGCCAGCTCGTCAAAGAACTTTATTTTTTTTTTAAATTGGAGAATGACATTAGAAACCAAACTTTGAGTCTAGGTGTGCTTGTTGCTACTGGAGTGACTTTGCATGTAAGCACTCTGAGCTGATAGCAAAAGGAACTATACATGAGCATAGTAACCTGTGGATCTAAACATATCTATAAATGCTTTTGTATGCAGCCATCTAGATTACATAAGCATTAGGTTATACTAATGTCTCCAATTTAATCTATCACTACATGGAACATTCTAGCCTTCCCCACTTTGCTTATCTGTAATCTCTCACTCCAACTTGTTTCCATTATCTGACATCCATTAACTTAACTGTTCAGTGAGTCCTAGGTAGGAATTATTAAAATTTGGGATCTTCAGAAATAAGTTTGAACACAATAGGTCTTATATAGTTATACTTACTGATTGGTGGAACCCTCAGAAATTTGGAATTTGCTTTACACATATGGCTGCTTAGATTGGTGCTATCCAGTGTGGACCATATACATATTTTAAGATTTTCTTGTAAAGACACTAAAAAAGTTAAAAGCAGTCAATGACTATATATATATATATATATATATATAGAGAGAGAGAGAGATAGATAGATAGATCGATACACACACACACATGTTTATAACTTATATAGATGGCAGTTTATCATTATTAACCCATGGATAACTACAATCAGGTGCTAATTTTATTTAAAGTGGTAAGGCAATTTATTTTGCCTTTAATCTTTCTTACAGAATCCACTCATTCCCAGTTTACTTTAGTCAACTTTCCCTCCTTTCTTCAATGCAGTTATTTCATACATATACAATAATTAGATTATGTCAAAATCTAGATTTTATTGTGGAATTTCTTGACTCTGAAATGATTTTTATTTGCATATATTAAGGCTGACTCTTAATGATAAATAAGTTCTGTGTATTTTGACAAAAGGATAATGTCATATATTCCCCTTTATAATATCACTCAAGATAATTTCACTCAGAAAAATTAAAAATCCCCTGTGCTTTACCTATTAACCTTTAACCTCAAACTCCTATTAACAACTGACATGTTATTATCTCTGTAGATTTCTCTTTTCCAAAATGTCATATAACTGTAATTTAAAAGTATGTAGGCTCTTCAGAGTTGCTTTTTTGGTTATCAGTATTCATTTAAAATTCATTCATGTCTTTGCATGGGTTATTACTTTTTAATTGCTGAATATTACTCCATTTTAATCAGTATAACATGGTTTATTTTTCCAGTGACCTATTGAAGGCTGTCTCTTGTTTTGGCAGTGATGAATTAAGTTGCTATAAATATTCACATGCAGATTTTGCTATTTTAAAATCAGTTAGTAAATACACAACAGCACTATTGTTAGAACATGAAGTAAGATTATACTCAGTTTTGTCAGGTACTGCTGACATTTCTTCCAATGTGGCTGTACTGTTCGCATTCCTATCAGCAGTGGAGGAGAGTCCCTGCTGTTCAACACACTCAGCAGCAGTTGCTATTTGGAATGTAGCCATCTTAATAGATAATGTGTAGTATCTCACAGTGTTGTAATTTGCATTTATCTAATAGCATATGATATTGAACATCTTTTCTTATGCTTATTTGCTATCTGTGTATCTTCACTGGAAAAATGTCTGGTCAGAGCTTTTCCACATTCCATAGTTGTATTGTTTGCTCTCTCACTGTTGAGTTTTAAAGATTCTTTGTATGTTTTGTCCTTCATCAGATAAATGTTTTGTAATACTTCCTCTTAGAGTATAACTTGACTTCACTTTCCAAGTAGCATCTTTTGCAAAGCCAAAAAATTAATTTTTAATAAAGTCCAACTTCTTTTTTCCTATCACGGATCTTGCTTCTGATTGTGTATCTAAAAGTAATAGTGAGTAATAACAGACATCCATGCCTTCTTCCTGATCTTAGATGGAAAGCATCCTGTCTTTTATCATAAAGTATGATGTTATATGAAAGGTTTTTTTTGCTCATGTTTTTTACCAAGTTCTTTACCCCTACCCCTCCCTAATTTGTTGAGAGTTTTTATCATAAATGGATATTGGATTTTGCCAAATGCTTTTTCTGCATCAATTGATAGAAACATGATTCTCCCCCTTTGACTTGTTGATATATTGGATTACAATGGTTTATTTTGGAATGTTAAACCAATCATGCATGCCTGGCTAAACCCACTTGGCCTTAATTCATTTACTTTCAACATGATAAATAAAAAAAATATTCTGCAAAATTTCAATAATTGTAAAACCTATTACAATTTTTTGTGATTGAATATAACTTTATTTCTAATGAATCATTTAATACCATCTCATGCATGTCTGTCTGTTCATAAAATTAAATTAATTAAAATAGGCTTAGATGACAGTTCCACAAAGTAGGTTGAAAATTGGCTCCAGGTGGCTTCTCTTCACACGCCTGGTGTCTTATTTTGGTGATGCTTGATAGCTGGGAAGACACGAGTTGATAGTGGGCTCTTTTATATGCAGTATCTTTATTAATGATCTACAAAGGCTTCAGGGATGAATCTTAATGAAAATGAAAAATGAAAAGGATGAAAATTAATGAAAATCCCTGGTCTTTTCAGGGAAGTTACTAAATAGGCATAGAATGATACCAGAATGTCAAGCTGGAACTGGCTGGTCCCAAACAGTTAACTGGAGCAAAGGTCTTAATCGTTGTGGCAGGGTTGCAGTGCCAAGCAACATGGCAGGAGGAGGAATGAAATTCAGGAGTTGTTTTGCTTCCCTCGCTTGAAGTGAGAGTATCCAAGCGCCCTGCATGCCTCTCAGCATCTCTTCCTCCTTCTTTCTCTGTCTTGTAGTTCTTTTTCACTCTTTTCTCTCTCCCTCCCTCCCTTCCTTCCATCTCTCACTCCCTCTCTCTCTCTCACTTTTTCCCTCCCAAAGCACCTTTTCTCACCTTTTCCTGAAATGTCATTGACTACAGCATCCATAAGGCTGCTCTCCTCTTTAAGTCAATTTTTTAAAAATTGAAGTATAGTCAGTTACAATGTGTCAATTTCTGGTGTACAGCATAATGTACCAGTCATGCATATATATGTACACCTATATTTGTTTTCATAGTCTTTTCAATTAAAGGTTATTACAATATATTGAATATGGTTCCCTGTGTATACAGGAAAAGTTATTTTTATCTGTTTTTATATATAGTGGTTAACATTTGCAAATCTCAAACTGCCAGATTTATCCCTTCTCACTCAAAAGATTGTTTACTACGTCTTTGAGTCTGTTTCTTTTGTAGATGAGATCATTAGTGTCCTCTTCTTTTTTCCTTTTCTTTTTTTCTTTTTCCTTTCCTTTTAGATTCTATATATGAGTGATAGCATGTGGTATTTTTCTTTCTAAGAGAAGTAAGCTAGAAAGAGAAAGAAAAATATATGACATCACTCATAAAACCTATTATAATTTTAAGTACAACTTTATCATGTTTTAATCACTCTGATGTACCTCATTTAATAAATAGGTGTTTTAAATCTAAAAGATACTATCACCATCATTGAATTCCTATAATGAATTCATTACTATAATGAAATTGGTTACATCTATTTAAACATTTAGAAACTTGTAATTTTTTTGTAATATGTATTTATACGTTCTGCATTAAAAAATCTAGAAGATGAGGATTGTAAAAGTACTTGCTTTCCATATATTCTATTTAACTCCAAACAGCTAGCATCTGCTGGGTTGCTTTTTCTATGAATTACTTTAAATATATTTTCTTTTGTTTGTTTGTTTTTCTCCTTTACTTTGGGAGTAAAATATAATAAAGTGCCACATAGAACATCCAATTTCTTTGGTTTATTAATATTTATGATGTTTTCCCTGTATTTATCAAGAAATATACAATCCCCTATAGTTAGAGCCATTCAAACTAACAGTAGGAAATTTTAGTGTTGATAAAACTATTTATCATACAAACACTAAAATTATGTCTCCTGTAGTAACTGCCAATAAAAGAGTTGTGCATTAATCAGGTAATCAACAGACTTGTCAATAAAAAAGCAGCATTTGACAGGGTGATGTTACTGGAAGACCAAGTGGCTGAGGAATCAGAAACTAAGTAACTCAGCGAGTGACCTATTTATTTGACTTTAGACTACTCTAAAATTTTACATGAAGAAATACAAGGTAGAACCAAAATGCAGGAGGCTGCATATTGCTCATTTATGTAATTTGTTTTGTAAGATTAAAGGCTAGACTATTATTGTAGTAACCTTGTTTAATTTCTAAAACACTTACTCTACATTTCCTATCATAATCCTAATTGTTCCAAACTGGAAGAAAGTATTTGGAAAACATAAATCACAATATTATCCTTTCTCACAAACCTTGTTCATTATTATTTATTTTAAACTACTCTTTTTGGCAATACATTTTGGAGTATCTGTGTACCTAATTTGACCCAAACTATTCTAGGAATATAGCTACATGACTTAAATATTTCAGGCCAGCACAATTCTAAAAGGATAATTGCTACATCAAAGAAAACCTCATATTTTCATTCCAAATTATTTTATTCCAGATGATCAAATAATACTTCCACATACTCAATTTTTTAAAACATTTTTTATTGAGTTATAGTCATTTTACAATGTGTCAAATTCCAGTATAGAGCACAATATTTCAGTTATACATGAACATACATATATTCTTTGTCACATTTTTTCCACTGTGAGCTACCATGAGATCTTGTATATATTTCCCTGTGCTATAGAGTATAATCTTGTTTATCTATTCTGCATATGCCTGTCAGTATCTACAAATTTTGAACTCTCAGTCTCTCTCTTCCCACCCCCCTCCCCTTGGCAACCACAAGTTTGTATTCTATCCACATACTCACTTTAAAGGAAATAAGTATGAACATTGATTTTTTTTCATTTGTTTGCATTTTGTTGTTTGGAAATATTGTACCTTGCTTAATTTGTAAGTCAACAAAGCACATTTTTATGAGTCATAATGGCCCAAATTGTAATAGAAGAGTTCAAGTGATGCCTTTTCCATCATGAGAATTGTTCTATCAGGATTTATAGAAAGGGAAATATCAGCTCCCTCCCCAATGATCTACCTCAAAGGGAGGGCTGGCTCCCAGGTTGGCCCTGGGACCCTCCAGAGGGGGCCTCTGTTCCCTTATCCTGGTTTGGGGGTGGGTCACTCCAGCTACCCTGATGAATGGGTCTCTTCTCTCTTGGAGTCATCCCAGCCCCCTCTCACATGTAACAAGCTCTCACCCTAGTCCCTTTGCATGGCACCCTGATGAGTATTTAAAGCCAGTTTTGAAATGCCAAAAAAAAAAATTAATAAATAACAACAACAAAAACAATGTCAAGGCTGAGAGTTCTTTATGTTTTCCTAGAAATGCTAAGGTTTTATAATTGAAATTGTTCTTGGCATTGATTTCATTGTGTATATAATAATGTGTGTGTATATATATATATACACACACACTATAATATATAGTATAATGTTATATATAACATATATATTATGTTTGCTATGTAACATTCAATAACTTTAAAATGTGAATTTCCAGCTAATATTTACAAGATAGCAATAAGCTAATAACTCTCGCTAAAAATCTTCCAAGTATGTAGGGTTGTCCTTTCTTCTGCCCTCTTAAATACTACAGGCAATGACTGGTAGAGAACAGTACAAATTTATATTGTTTCTTTTAAGAAATAGTAAATCATTCAACAATGAGAATGAAATAATGCTTGCAAAGTATTTCTATTCCATATATAATGATAGAACAAAAAATCAAAATTTATGTCATGTCAAAATAAAGATTTTAAGACTTGTTGAAATACAGAAGTAATTCATTTGGTAACAGAAGTCATACTTTATTTTAAATGGAGCAAAAAATATTTAAAATCATGCACCCAGAAGTTAAAAACTACAAAGAAGCTTATTAAGAAGTCTTTCTATATGTCCTGAAAGAACAACTCTTATGATGGAAAAAGCATCATTTGAAGACCTCTTCTATTACAATTTGGACCACTATGACTCATAAAAATGTGCTTTGTTGACTTACAAGTTAAGAAGTCCTAGTTTTACCCACCTAAAATAAGAAAATGAAACACAGTTAAAGACTACTAGTATTGAAATTGGCATTATTATTGTTAAAAGTTTTATTTTATTAAGGTGAAATTAGTAAGGCAATTATAACCTTATTGAGATAATTTCATGTATTCAGGACATGTTAGCCATTAGCAAATCTACGCTTTGCATATTCACTCTGGTTGTGATGTTTTTATATTATTGTTAAGTAAAATGTTACAGACATATTTAAATCACCTTCCCCCTCTGATACCCCGCACCCTCTCCCCAGAGACAATAATTACTCTGAAGCTGGTGGGTGTTCTTATCTAGCAAGGGCATTAAAATGACTTTTGCATTGTTGACCAGAAAGTTGACAGATGGAAGGAAAGCCGAGATGGACACTGAAGACATGTGTGGGGGACCCACCAGAGGCAGGTTGGAAGGGGTGACTTCACCCTCTTCCACTAGAATCCAGAAGATGGTTAAGGACATTATTTTAAAAATGCACACATACTAAGAAACATGGGACTTGAGGGCCAATTACAGAATCACTTGGGTCAGAAGATAAAGTTGGCCTTGCTGGGGGTGGGGTGGGGGTGGTGAGGAGGCACTGTGGGCCAGGGGTGGGGTGGGGGCAGTGAGGAGGCACTGCAGGACTTTAGGGGGGACTTGGCAGCCGCCCAAGTGGCAGCCAGTGATGCATCTGTCAGGACACAGGCTTGACAGCCTCACTCAGACACCGGGTCAGTTCCATGTGGCTGTGTTCTTTGACCCAGAGCTGCATGGATGACTCACTCTGGACTGTCATCTCATGAAGGCTCAGCCTCCGAGAAATCTCAGGAAGTGAATGTTACCCAGGGCACCACACCTGCGGTGATGCGGGTCTGTCAGCTCACTTGTGCGTTTCTTCTCCGTGTACATACTTGAGTGCCCTGTGTGAGCACGCTGTGTGACCTAAGAGCATCATTTCAAATGTTGTGCCTTCTGGAGACATCTTTTCAGTAGCTGGTTCCTTTATGTAACATTCCCTGTGGAGATATTTCTGTTACTAACATACTCATCAAAAATTCATTCTAACCAAACTTGAGATGTCTGTAAGTGTGTCAGGGTATTTGACACATGTGGATTTAGGCCAACATGTTAAAATTATAAGAAAAAAACACTTCAGTCACTCAGAATATTCCTATTTGGGTTCAAAAGACTGTATTTCTTAAGCCACTGAATACTTTGTAAAGATTTATTTTCCACCTATTTCATTTATGTAAACTCCACAGCAAGAAATTATAAAGAACAAAGTCACAACTTCCCAAGTATTTGAGTAAACAAAGGGGCCTTTGTGATTCATCCTCACAATCTCCAATAAGTCTTTTTTTTTTTTTCTTAAAACATTCACACATTATCCTGGATGTGTCCTATAGAAGTGCCTGCAGTGGAATGAAGGCAGAAGCTTTCTCTGAGCTGTTTGCTGGTCACTGGAACAGAAATGATGAAGGAGTCTGTCCATTAGTTTTTCAACACAGTGCTCAATAGTGGTCAGAAATTGATGGCATGGCTGTGGAGGAAACTTATGATGTGGACAATAGCACTTTCAATAAAAGGGCTTTTGATTTTCTATGTGTCAAACTGTTATAATATTAGGGCATTTCTAAGTCAATGAAGGGTTAATGTAACATCATAAATTATATCTAAACAAGAGCCCCAAGCTTGCTCTATGTGGCAAGTGGTCCTTTTAGGTCAAATAAGCATCAACAAAAATCACAAGATGGTATATAGCTAACACAATGCAGGACCGCATTTATTTCACAGCCCCAAACAGACATGGATGTGGCATACTAAAGAGAATGAATTATAGGAGAATTAGAAATGAGTGATTCTCTGCTATGTAGATGGCAATTAAAGGGCATGGCCTGCTGCAGGCTTAGTCCTGAACTTGAAGCACGTCTCGATTTTTTTGGATGGAAATTCAGAGCAGACAAATGTTTCAGAGAGCTCTGTTAGGTCTTTCTTGAAAGCTGTCCTCTTCTGCCCATTACAGATCCCCCAGTCAACTTAAAGTTGCATCTCTCCTTTCACCTTTGTGATAGAATTTCGACAATTCTGTGGTGTAGTTAATCTTTTGGTATGAATAAATTATGACTACTCCAGCCAGCCTCCGCCCCATGCATTCTAACCCTTCGCCTTAGGCTACAGCCGAGGTCAGTAATTTACAGTGATTGTAAGGCTGCAATCCAAGCGTGGCCATGATGAAACCACACTCTTGCTGGTATTTCTAAGTTCCTCGTTGTCTGAAAACCTCCAAAAGACTTGTTCTCTGAGAGGAGGTCAAATTGTTAAGTTTTCAATTAACTAAAAAAAAAAAAAAAAGACTTTCACCCCCATCATCGGTAAGTGCAATTTAAAAAAGACAAATTCAATAAGATTTAATGAAGAACAGAAAGAATGCAATGAAAGAACACACTTTCCATTCTGTTTGTGCTTTTAATCCAAACTAGCCACATATATTACATCTTGCTTGGAGACTGTTTTGGGGGTGAATAGCCTTTTAAGCACACTTTGCAGGAGGAAAAAGATCCCAGGGTGCAATGGGCAATAGAATCTGCAGCCCCTGAGGAGAAACACAGGCTCATCTTCTGTCACAGAAGGTTCGCTTATGCTCAGAATCATGCCAAACAAAACCCCCAAGACGCCAGAGCAAAACACAGCTCCTCCGGGAGCAAAGCAAATTTGGGCGTGATTTGGCACCAAAAATCTGCAGATTTGGCACTATTCGGTGCTTGCATGTGAAACAAATGGGCTTCTGGGAGGGCAGGCTGCTCTGGCAGTCCCGGCAAAGAGCAATT
This sequence comes from Vicugna pacos, assembly GCF_048564905.1. NCBI lineage: Eukaryota > Metazoa > Chordata > Mammalia > Artiodactyla > Camelidae > Vicugna > Vicugna pacos. Next base: position 2,495,867 of record NC_133003.1, on the reverse strand, counting down.
TTCTGTCATTTAATGAAGGATGGAGAGAGTGCTTGATAAAGTAGCTGCTCATTACAAGTCTGTCTTTGCGTGTGTGTCTGGATGGCTGGCAGAGAAAATTGATGGAAAGGCAATCTCCCCAGTTCAATCTCCTTAGACAAGTTAGAATTGTTAAAAGCAATCTTATTTTATTGTGAATTCATTTTGACAGTACTTAACAAAGAATCAAGTGAACTAGCCACTTGCTGGTATTTCTTTCTTGCTAAAATAATGCAAAAATATTGAATTTGTTACAGGTTTTCAGGCTTGCTTTCAACTGTGTGTGCAACATAAAAACTATGTATATATATATATACGTGTGTATCTAATATGCATGTGTATACTTATCTATGCATGTAATTTTAGAATGATTTATAAAAGATCCAATTACTTTAAACTCTACCCATGAAATGTGTGTAATAGCTTTAGAAGTTCTATTCTAATATTCTATATTAAATACATAATATAATGGTGGGTGGTATTAGCCTAATAACTGTTATATTTACTTTTTGTCCTCAGTTTAAAAACTTTAACTGACACCATGAAAATAATAAGTGACTTACCACTTTCAGACATAAAAAAATGTGAACTTTAGTTAGATCAGATTTCTAGAAATCAATTAGATGAAATTTAAAAAAGTCAAAGTTGAATGCTAAATTATTTTAGTTTAGTTAATTTGAAACCATGTAAAAGGATCAGCAATTTCTACTTTTTTTAAGAACTAAAATATTAAGAAAACAGGGTTGCAAAGAACTGTGTACTGAGAAAAACATCAGGAATTTCTTTTTCTTAATAATAACCTAAAGATATGTCATTTTTTGCATTCTTTTTTATTGAAGTATAGTTATAGTGTTGTGTCAATGTTTGGTGTACAGCATAAAGTTTCAGTCATATATGTACATGTATATATTCCTTCCCATTTTCTTTTCCAATATATGTTACTACAAGATACTGAATATAGTTCCCTGTGCTTTACAGTAAGACCTTGTTGTTGTTTTAAAATCTATTTTATGTCTTGTAGTCTGTATCTGTAAATCTTGAATTGTCAATTTATCCCTTCCCATACCCTTCCCTCCTCCCTGGTAGCCATAAATTTGTTTTCTGTGTCTGTGAGTCTCTTTCTGTTTTGTAAACAAGTTCATTTGTGTCTTTTGTTTTTAGATTATATGTATAAGTGAAACCATATGGTATTTTTATTTCTGAACTTTTTTTGGTATATTGAGCGGGAGGTAATTACATTTGGTTAATTAATTATTTTAGTGGAAGTACTGGGGATTGAACCCATGTGACCTCAGAGGAGACCTGTGTCTGCCCCTTTGCCTGAGGCTTTTCATCGCAGAGAGACCACAGCATAGGTCTCTCTCCTCTCTGGATCCCTGGGCTGACTGGCTGGCTTGCGGTCAGGACAAGTTCCCGGGCACCTGATGAACTGGAGCGCCCAAGGATGTCTACACTGAGGAAGGTGCAAGCCGCCTGACCAAAGCCACGCAGGGACCCGGCGAGGTGCGCGGGAGCCATTGGAGGTTGGGGGTGGGGGAGGGATGCACGGCGAGACGGACAGCCGGGGTGCCTGGAGGGCGGCTGGGTGGGCGGCGGGACCCTGGGGCAGCCTTGCGTGGGACCCCGGCACCCGAGGCTCTCAGGGGTTCCCTAGCGATCACGAGCGGGGCTTCGCGGAGTGGTGACATTCTCCGCTTGGCCCCGCCATCTGGGGGACCCGCGGAGACCTCGGGAGGGGGCGCTGGTCGCCGAGGGGCTGCGCTCCCCGCTCAGGCTAGGCACAGCGAGGGAACAGGGGCAGCAGGTGCCTGGTGACTTTGAGGTCCTAGCCTCTGCCGCTGCTCCGACCTGCTCCAGCTCCTTGCAGCGTGGGGCTTTATGGCTGGCGCCTGCGCACTGGGCGCTCCGCGAGGCACCCCGCACGGGGGGCGGCGGGCACGCAGCGGCAATCTCAGGCACCTTGAGATCCCAGCCTTCCCGCACCTTACCCGCTGTTCCCGGCCGACAGTTTGTGGGCCGGGAGGTGCGTGTGCTCCCAGATCTCTGCTGCCAAGCGGGCTGGGCGGCCAGGGTGAATGCGCGCGCTGGGGTAACGGATCTGAGGTCTGGCGCTCCTGCAGGCGCTTGCCCCGCCCCTCTCCAGATGTCTCATGCTGGCCTCCCCCTCTGGGCGCTATGCGCTGTGCCTTCCAGGGCGCCCAGTTCGCAGGCGCCAGCCCTAAAGCTGGACGGTGCAAGGAGCTCCAGCGGGTCAGAGAGGTGGCAGCAGCGAGGATCCCTGGGCGGGCTGGCTGACGCGCGATCAGGCCAAGTCCCCGGGCACCTGCTGAACTGGAGTGCCCGAGGATGTCTACGGTGAGGAAGGTGCGAGCCACCTGGCCAAAGCCGCACGGGGACCCGGTGCCGTGGGCGGGAGCCATTGGGGGTTGGGAGGCGCGAGAGATGCGCAGAGAGATGGACAGCCTGGGAGCCTGGAGAGTGGCTTGGTGGGGGGCGGGGACTCTGGGGCAGCCTTGCGCAGGGCCAGGCACCCGAGGTTCCCAGGGGTGCCGGAGCGATCACGAGCGGGGCTTCTCGGAGAGGTGACATTCTCCGCTTGGCCACACCAGCTGTGCGCCCGCTCAGGCTAAGCACCGCAAGGGGATGAGGGCGGCAGCAAAATGTACCCCCTTCCCCCCGCCCCCAGCGCGGCTTGGACGCCGGCCGCCCCTTGGAATGGATGGAAGGCCCTGGGAGCCTGGGCTGTACCCAGGGGGTGCGAGGTGCCTGGATGGTGAGGGGCGCTGCTGGGAGGCGGGAGGAGTCACTCTTGCCGGGTGCCACGTCCGCGGTGAACAGGGTGCTGACAGACCGCGCCGGGAGGGTGGCCGCGGGCTCTCCAAGTGGAAGGGGAGTCCGGAGGCTTTTTTAGGGGCTGTTGCTGAGGGAGGCTCAGGATTCTGTAAGGAGATCCTCTGGCAGCAGCGGCTATTGCTGTTCTGGTGTGGCTGGCTAAGGGTAGCATAAAGATAGTTATTACAGTCTTCCCCGCGAAGGGTGGGGGCAGCAGACATGGTGGCCCCCTGCTGGGTGAGGTGGGTGCCTGCCCCCCACCCCAGTTGTGCGTTCTGTGCGGAGAGACGTGGAGCGGAGTGCCAGCTCAGCGTAGGCTGCGGAAAGAGTCGGGGGTGGAGAGGGGAGGCAGTGCTTAGAGCCCCGGGGCCCTGCGGGTTTGCATGGGGAGAGCAGTGAGAACCAGCCCCCGGGGGCGACCTGCTTCGGAAAGTCAGGAGAGGCTCCGTCGATGCTCGCTCTTTTCCCAAAAGTGTTCTGGCTTGCGTGTCTCTTCCCCCATAAATGGCGACTTCGCAGGTCTCCAAATTCGGAACTTATTGCAAGACTGGCTCCTATGGAGGAAAAATAAAGTGATTGGCAGGGATTCCTTTCTGTGATTAATGTTGCCAGTGCAGGCTGTGGGTGGTTTTGGAGCCTGAAATGTAAAGCGCAGCTGCGTTTTCTGTCCTCTGAGGAAGACTTCAGACAAGGGCTTTCCTGAGGGGCCCCAGCCCAGGGGTCTTGGGGCTTTGCTCACAGTAACCATGTGCCCTGGTGGACAGTGTGTCTGATTGGAACTTGTAGGCCTGGTAATCTGACTGCAAGAGGACTCTTATTTGCAAATGTGAATTTTTTTTAATTTTTTATTGATTTATAATCATTTTACAATGCTGTGTCAAATTCCAGCGTTCAGTACAATTTTTCAGTCATTCATGGACATATACACACTCATTGTCACATTTTTTTCTCTGTGATTTATCATAACATTTTGTGTATATTTCCCTGTGCTATACAGTGTAATCTTGTTTATCTATTCCAGCAAATGTGAATTAATTGTATTAGTTGTTAGAAAACCCTCTGGCGTTGCAGCATGACCCAAAGAAGCCCGAGAGCCTCATCCAAAAGGAGTCTTTCACTCCCTGAAAGCTAACACCGCAGAACCCTTTCCCTTTTCCCACACCTTGGAAGGAACAGCGTTTGGATTTGAGGTTAATGTACATTAAAAACACTATTTTGATTTTACTTTTTATATCCTCTGCAGAAGGTAATAGGTAACCAAAGCAAAAAATTGTGAAATGATGAATAAATGGCCATTTTTGGCAGGTCAAGTTGTTAACTCTGGTGTTTAAAAAAATGTCATTAATCAGAATTTTCCAGTAGCCAAATTGTCTGGTGTAGGCAACTAGGAGACTCACAGATGTAGCTCTGATAGTAATTGTAGACTGTGGGACTTTCTCATGGCTTGGAAGGGACGGACTTAGAATATTTTTCACCCCACATCTGGAAACATGACCAGCAGACCGTGAGGAGTACCCTGCCCAGGTATATCTGGGCTGGGAGGGCTGTGGACCCACTGAACAGGAACAGTACAAAACACTTCCACCCTGGAGCATACTGCCCCTATCCCCCACCACCTTGAGTGTCCATCCCAGGTCAGGAGTTCCACAAGTGGGGCCTTTATTCTCCCTGAGCACCTGTCAAGGGAGGCTGCTTTGTGTCTGTGAGCCCCCTTGCCCCCTTGTGGCTTCCGCTCACTGATTTCCTCTGCTCTTGGTTAAGAAGTCCATAAGTGTTGAATGAATTACCCAGGGATCAGGGTTAGCTTCAAGAACACGGTGAATTCTTTATCAGAGCATACAAAGTGATGATGTAATTGGAGGTTTCTCACCACAGAGATGATTTCTGAAATATGATGTTGAAGTTAGCTTTCAATGCTGTGATAATCATTTTCTCCCTTTCCTTCCAGAGAGCTTTGCACTTACAGTGTAGCTATCCTAAGTGGTGCTGCTGGAGACAGAAATAAACATGGGTTTATTTAGCAATGTTTTTGTGAGCTTTAGGTTTCCTGAGTTGTAAATGAATTAATAACAAAGTGTTTATTTCTGTGCAGTTCAGATTACTTTGCCTGACTTCTCCCCAGTGATGTAAATGTCTTCCTGTGGCAATCTATTGCTTCTCTTATTTTTGTCTATTTCATTTTTGAAATTAGTGGAAATTTCACATTAAATATTAAAAAGAAAAAAGCACTTTGCCAAATTTGAGTCACATTGGATTCTAAATACCCAGAATCCAACCAAATCTGAAACTAAATTCTAATATTTTAAAGATTGTTAGAGGATTTGTTATCTATGGTTTTCACAGAGTGTCTCCCATCATGTGCCTGCATGATGAAATTGAAGAAATGCTGTAATCCTTTTATATTTGAGGAAAAACTTAATGGTTTCTCAGTTATTCAAGGAGTTGAATGATATACAACACATTGATCATAGATTTTAAAGGGAAATTAATCAAATTTTTATTGACCCTTGGAATGGATATGCCATGTTCATTCACTGGACACAATAAAAATATGATTTATCATTTTGTCCAGATGAAAGTCATATTTCAAGCATTGGCACATATTGGTTATAAAAGAATTGTGGGCCACCAAACAAAAAGTTAGCAGGCAAAGCATTCTCTGTGGTTAAGAATCATTCTGATCAACCACAAGTTTACGTATAAGTTGTTTTTATTCAATAACCATCTTCCCAGCTGCTCACCAACTTTTCAAATAAGTACTGTTGTCTTTGGTCACAAAGCCTGATCTGGGTGATTTCATGTTTATTCACCACAAATGCTCTGGTTTCTGGGAGCTAAGCTGTAGGCCTCAGGATGGATGGTGAAGGTGCAGGGATGCAGACTCCTGTAACTCCTGCACCTGCTGTTAGAAGGGCAGTTATGTTTACTGCATGAGCCCCTTCCAGGGCTTAACAGCATCAACAAACAGTAAGTTTGAGTCAGTGTTTCTCTCCTGGGAAAGGCGGGGGAAGTCCACGTGCAAAGCCAGCTCTTCCTTTTTTTGCGTGGTTTGTGCACTGGCCTCACCTGTGATAAGAGCCCCAGTCAGGCAGCCTCTCAAGTGGTCCCTCACTCTCAGTCCCTTGTCCGGGGGGTGCCCATTTCTGGCTGTTCCCACACTTCCCATGAGGGGCTTCAGCTGGGTGAATCAGGGAACACATCTCCAGGTTAGACACTGATGGTTTCCATGCTGGGGTGGACTGTGTGTGTTCTTCAAGGCTCTGCCTTCCTTGGAGAGTCTCCAAGGAGTTGAGCTCACCAGTCTGATTAGGACAGCTTCCGTGGCCTGTGCGATCTGGCCTCCCAGGACAGCTGCACAGTGACTTCTCTGATGAGCCAGCCTGGCCCACTTTTAGGACCTGGCGGTGGTGGGCCCACTCTCTGCTTGGAGGTTGGGCTCCTAGTGGGCTGAGGAAGTCAGGACCCCACCCCTCTCCCAGGATTAAGTTTCCCCGTGAGGAACATGGGAATCTTGTTCTGTGGCCCCATGGGGTAAGCCATACCTGGCCTGGCCTCAGGAGAACACTGGAGCGCAGACTGTGGGGAGGGCAAGAGACACCACATCTCAGCACATCCTACAGCATGTCTCGTTCTGTTAAGACAGATACCACGTAGGCAGGTGGGTGAGATCAGGGTCCGTGGTACTGACATGCAGCGATGTCCCCAGAGACTGCTCGGACTGTGACTGGGCATGCGCATGCCATTCTCAGGCACTGCCTCAGCTGCTGTCCCTCCTTCACAGTTTTCCTCTGTTCTAGGTGTAGGATGTGCTTTGCAGAGTATTCAGTGTTTTCCCAGGAAGCCAGAATAGGCAGAACCCGGAGGTCAGTTTCTCACTGTCAGACTCGGTAAGGCATTTCCTTTGCTCCCAGATCTTCTGTTTGTCATGTTTACTCCACCTTTGGAAGCTCTTCATCCCTGTCTTCCCAGCCCACCCTATTTAACAGAGCCCTTGTCCACTCCACCTTGCTTGCTTTAGTTGTCTGTCCTTGAAACTTCTCCAGCTTTGCTTTTATGAAACATGTTACTAGAACTGCACCTGTTACCCTGGGGTCAGGAAGCATCAGGATTTTTACAGTTAGGGTGATGTTTTCTGATTTACTCCAAATATCTCTTTTGATAAGGGCTAGCATTTTGTCAGTGTTTTTTGGGCTGTCATATTTCCTCAGCCTGAGAGAGAGGTGAGTTATTCACTTTTAATCATCTGACTTGCTGAACTCTAGCAAATGTTCATACCTGTTACCATGTTTGAGGTATTAGCAGAGGTGGATGCTGGCAGTGATTACAGGTCTCTGTACTGCACAGTAAGTGGTTTAGCTGAATCAGTGACTGTCTTGTACCCAGTGTGACTTGTGACATGCCCTGTTGCGGTTTCCATGGAACTAGACTTGGGTAGTATGATATACTTGGATTGAGAATCTGTCTTATAGGCTATCAGTAATAAACTAAAGACCAACAGTAATCAGCTGGCTTTTATGTAAAAGAAGACAACATTGATGGATTGATATTTTAATGGCAGAAACAAAACTTCTGTCTATGTCAGGCTGGATTTAGGAAAAGCTTGTCCTTAGCATTTCTGTTGTTGGTGATACTGACCCTCCAACTGCGGCCCTGTGTCTCTCTTACTGTCTCTCAGCTGTTTGTCATAATTAGAAGGCATCTTATAAACTTATCCCGTGTAGCATGTTATGTGATAATCCCTTAAGATTTGTTATTCTTCAGCATATTTGCGTTTCAGTGCTAGTCCAAGAAATAATCAGAGTGACGACTCCCTGGTGCTGGAATGATTTTGGGGAATAGGATGGGAGTAGGCATACACTCTTCTGTTTCCTTGTGACGCTGGTTCTGCTAAGTGGATGCTCTCAGATGTGTTAAGTAACAAATATGTTGATACTTTGCTCTCATAACCTCACATGCTAACTTTTTCTAGTGTTTTTTTTTTAAATTGAAGTATAGTCAGTTGCAGTGTGTCAATTTCTGGTGTACAGCATAATGTCCCAGTCCTGTGTGTGTGTGTGTGTATATACATATGTACATATATTCATTTTTATATTCTTTTCCATTGAAGATTACTACAAGGTATTGAATATAGTTCCCTGTGCTACACAGAAGAAATTTGTTTTTTATCTAGTTTTAAAATTTGCAAATCTCAATCTTCCAAATTTACTAAATTTGTCCAAATTATCCTTGCTTGTCATGAGGACGAGTTCGGTGATTCACTGAGGTTTTCTCTGAAACTCCGGCTGCTCGAGTGGACAGTGCTCAATGGGAAACCTCTGGACTGTGCTAGTGCATCCAGCCCTCTGCATGAGCACCTGCTGCGGACAGCCTGCCATTTTCATGTGGTTTAAATTAGTATGGCATAAACAGCTGAATTCAGTAGGCTATTAACAAATCATCCAAGTTTTCATTCAACAAGATAGCTAGGTGGCCTTAAGCAGTGAGTTAAAAAAAAAACAACTTCAAACTCCGTAATTGGAGGATATTGAAAATGCTTCATATCAGCAGGCTGGTGTCAGAGTGCAATTCTACACTGAGTGTGGTCTGCACAGCTAATGCTCGTTGAGGGGCAGTTTTGGAGGGGTAAAACCAAAAAGATTTAGATCTTTCACTGAATCATTTTAATGTGCTTCTAAAGCAAATAATAATCTGTAAAAAGGTGGGAATAATACTGAATGGTCTCTACTATCGTGCAGATCTTTGCTGTCTTCAAGTTACTTTGCAGCTTGCTTAGGACTAATGCCTTTTTGGAGAAGAGATCTGTGAGATGTGTTTTGGATAAAATTTTGCAGTCCTGGCTGCTTGCCAGTTGAAATATCGCTTCAAAAATCCTTTTTATGATTTCAGGTGCATAGTTTACATTTAAAATGATACCCTAAGATATATTTTACACTTTCGTGGCGGGACGTGTTTCCAGATCTTGGCAAAGTCCTCAAAGAGCTCCTCTGTAGAAAGAGCTTTTTCTAACAGATGAGTGAGGTGGAGAGAGCAAAGCTGACACTTATCACTGTTTTCTATTATCGCTGTTTTCCTCCAGACCAGGATAGGTGGACAACAGAATCGTGTGGTCCTGCAGAAGCTGAAGCCCAACACTCTTTACACCATCACCCTGTCCTCCCTGTATCCTGATGTGAGTGGATGTCACGTGATGGGAAGACGCAAGACCAGTAAGTGAACCTGGACTCCTGTGGCTTTTTTAGTACCTATCATGGGGATGGAATCACATCTTCCATTGGAAACACTGGGGTGACATAGAGTTTTGCTAATCTTTTAAAATGCATGTTAATAATGCTCTCCATTGTTTTTGTTTGTTTTGTCTTTTTGGGAGAGTGGCAATAAGGTTTTCTTAATTTTTTAATGGAGGTACTGGGTATTGAACCCAAGACCTCGTGCATGCTAAGCATACTCTCTACCCCTGAGCTATACCCTCCACCCAAGATGTTAATTGATTTTTAATATCCTTAGTGGTCTTATCTGTCTCTGGTCTTGGAGAAAGGTGTTTATTACTTTTTAGGATAACACAGATGGAAAACAAACTATGCTCTGGGGCCAAAATACCTTGTGGAGGGATGAGACACGTACAAGATGATCACAGACCTTTTTTCCTCTATTTACTACTTTAGCAGGTATTTGGGGGGTGCCTACTACAGCGGTCCTGCTGTGTTCTAGGATTCCTGGGACCCCTCAGTAAACCTGGGCTTCGTGTGTGCTGATTTGTTAGGGTCACACGTGATGTGCTTTCTGTGCATTTCAGAACCTTTGAATACCATGAGGAACCTCAGAGTGTATGACCCTGCCACCAGCACTTTGAACGTTTGCTGGGACCATGCAGAGGGAAATCCTCATTGGTGCAAGCCTTTCTATGCACTAATAGCAGGTGGTCTGGAGGAGCTGGTCAGTATTCCCTGTAGGGAAAATTGTGTGTTAGTTTCAGCTGTAGATTACAAAGTGGAGATCAAGAGTTAGGCAACTTACCACAGTGCTGAATAAGTTCATGTTCCTTCAGTAGAACTTGACGGAGTGTAGTTTTTTGGGGTCTTAGGGCCTGGGTGACAGGGGCTTTGGGGTATTGGGGCTGGGGGATTGAATCATTCCAGGGACCTTTCAAGAAGGAGCTAGGCCGTGTGCAGAGAAGTCTTCATTGACTCTTAACAACAGTTTGTATGGGGGCACATCCTTGGGTCCCAATATTACAGAACCTGCTTCTTGACTTGGTCTTGTGTTAATGTTTTGAGTATTTTATTGGTTGAAGTATTATTTCTTGTACAAGTCTTTCAAATCAAGTACTTTACATTTTATTAAAATCTATAGGTGTCAATCCCTGGGAATCCGAATGATGCCATTCTTAGGAATCTGAAGCCAGATACCCCATACACCGTTACAGTGGTTCCCATTTATCCTGAGGGTGATGGAGGGCGTCCAGCAGACACTGGGAGGACATGGAAGTAAGAAGGCAGAAAAATTTACTTTTTTCATGATGCATTTTGCTTTTCAGTATAAAGGCCATATAGGCCTGTTAAAGAAAATTTGGGACATTCATAATGATGGGAGAAAAATATAACAATTGCCCATAGTTTACCTCCCAGCTCTCATCAGTTAATATTTTAGTGTATGAAATAAAAAATGTGTAATGACGTTCTTCTGAAATGATAACCTTAGGATATATAAGTGTGTATACAGTTATCAGTATTCTCTTTGACTGACAAAAGTTAATGGGTTTTGCTTTGTGCTTGATAAATTTGAGTGAAGCAGTGTTTTGTCACTGGCTTTCAGTGTCAGTTGTTGAAATATATTGGTCACATTACCTGATAGCACATTTCCCTATTTGCTGATGAAGTACTTTTTGGCGTTGAAAATCTGTGTGCTTTCATTTGCTGTTAACATGTTGAGAAACCAGTTTAGAGTGGTTTTACAATTCTTTGTAGTATTGTTTAAAGGCTTTGGTGCATACCTCTAAATTTTTTTTTTTTGGCTTAAAAATATACATGCTGATGGCTAAAAGAAAGCAAGTGTGGATGACTTCTTTTGGCAAAAGATTAGTAGTCTAGAAAAATGATGTTATTGGCTAAACTGGAGTTTGGGGTTAATACATGGATTTAATTTGCATGTCTTTCTAAGTCCCTATTTGGGCAGTTAATTGAGAACTGAGTGTATCTTTAATTTCTCCCTTTTTGCCTTTTCTTTGAATCACAGAAGACATTCAGTGTCTGTCTGTTGAATGAGAAGAAATGAATGATTGAAACCGGCTAACCTAGCTGCCCGGATTAGATGGGCGTTCTTGGTGTTGTCAGTTCTCATTTAGAGGCACAGATGATAGAATCCTCTTGTCTCTCTCTCCATGACCTGTGCCGGAAAACTGAAGCTTATTTTCTGATTTCTTGCCCTTGTCCCTTGTTCTTTTATGGCCAGCCCAGTACTACTGCCTTTACTACCTTGTTTTTATTGGCACCAACTTAGCTTCCATAAAGACCAAGGCCCTAGTTGGCTAAGTTTGGCTAAATTTGTATTTGGAGAGTTTTCATCTGCTTTTGTGTGTAGACAATTCAAAGTTTAAGGAAATCAGTATTTCTCCTACTACAGGGCAGAAGTTTGGGGTAGGTGATAGCTTGACATGTGTAAATAGACGTAAGAAATATGTGTTGCCTTTTCTTTTCTCAGCAATGAGAGGACTGGCCAGAAACGTCCAAGTATACAGTCCACCAAACAGCCGGGATGTTGGCTGGATCACGCCCCTGGCCGGTGCCGCAGCACCGCATTGTGTGCACTCCCCTGGCTGGCACAAGGCCCCCAGAACCTGTAAGTACTGTTGTCAGCTCAGAACTGGCAGAAGAATTTTGTAGATTTTACAGCGCCTCCTGCTGTGGTTGTGGCACAGGGCAGTAGATGAGTTGGTGTGGCCCTGGGTCACATGCACACTCATTTCCTGATGAACTTAGTCTCATGTTTGTGTCGTACTTGGCAGCCTGTGAGAACACAGGCCACAAACATGCCCACGTACAACGCTTAAGTGATTGCTTTTGATGAATTAAATTGTAAGGGTATCAACTGTAGGGTTAGTAAGCAAAAAATGAATTTGGGGAAAATGCAAATTAGCTATATGTGAGTTAAAAAAAAACCCAGTAGTAAATCCAAATCATTCATAGACCCTGTCAATATGGGCTTTCATTGTAACACACACGTCTTTGTTAGGAGCCTACCTGAAAGTTTGCCTTCATTGGCTCTTAACAGATTGCTAATCTATCTTAGTACTATTCCATTCTCTAAGTAGATTAATAATACAGAGAGCAGAAATGACTAATTTGAGTAGGAAGAGTAATACAGGACAGAAATAGACCCATAGACAGAGAATACAGACTTGTGGTTACCAGGGGGGTAGAGGGTGGGAAGGGATAGACTGGGATTTCAAAATTGTAGAATAGATAAACAAGATTACACTGTATAGCACAGGGAAATATACACAAAATGTTATGATAAATCACAGAGAAAAAAATGTGACAATGAGTGTGTATATGTCCATGAATGACTGAAAAATTGTGCTGAACACTGGAATTTGACACAACATTGTAAAATGATTATAAATCAATAAAAAATGTTAAAAAAAAAAAGAACATCTGAGGGAAAGTAAACTTACAAGACTTTACAAAAAGAAGCAGGGACCATGAACAAAGGTAAACACAACTTGAGGCTGTCCGAATGTTGACTTGCATCCTGTGTGTGGCAGGACGTATTCAGAGAACACTGCTCTTATCCACTGCCTGGAGTAGCTGTTTTAATAGAGAGGTCTCTCCCCAAGAAGTGTATCTTAGGTGTACATGTCTCTAACATTTGGGATGCTTTGGGGTCACTGTCATAAGCCCTGGATGTTGTATGTGAGAACCTTCCCCAGGAACCTAAATGGGAGGTTGTTGAAGTTGCTAAGGGTCAAGTGTGAGCTCACATTTAATGGAGAGGGAATTCATGAGGGTAAATTACATTCAGTGCTGTGGCCTGGGCAGCTCTCAAGAGGTAGCACAGAGGTTGACTTCTGCTGTGTCTGGGCTCAGCCCTTTACTATAAACGTTATAATGCTGACTAATAAAATACTCGGTAAGCTCTTGGGTTGTCGTCAGAATTTGTCAGGTCCTCCCCTCTAGATTGTGGTGCCAGGAAACACCCACACGGGGCACTTGGAGCAGCTGATTCCAGACGCACCCTATTCCGGGGATGTCATGGCCCTCCACTCAGATGGAAAGGGATTCCCGCCCCGCCCAGGGCCAAACACATGAGGCTGAAATCCTTTCCACCCAGTTCCGTTGTGACTCAGTGAGGAAGGCTGGACAGGTGGGTGGTGAGGGAGGGGTGCTAAAGCTGCCTTCACCTTGTGCAGGTGAGGGGAGGCCTCGCGCCTACTTCTGCCCGGGTTCCCCATGTTCACATTCAGGCTGAAGTCCCTCAGGGCTGAGTGAGTGTCACTGAGCCGTTTTCTCATCTGGGACCTTTGTTAAGGAGGTTTCTTCCCTTCTCCTGCCCTGCAGTGGGCCTTCTCACCAACTAGGCACTTTTGAAATGAGGTCTTGACTTCTCTGTTTCATTCAACAAGAAGTGGTCAGAGTATTTGTAATCCCTTTGTCTACCAGTCTGTACATTTAGGTTCCAACCTAGTCTCTGTCCCTAAAAGATCAGCATGTAACCATAGCTCTGAATAGAGCACCTTTTTTTAAACATTTTTTATTGAGTTATAGTCAGTTTAAAATGTATCAACTTCCAGTGTAGAGCACAATATTTCATTTACACATGAACATACATATATTCACTGTCACATTCTTTTTCGTTCTGAGCTACCATAAGATCTTGTATATATTTCCCTGTGCCATACAGTATAATCTTGTTTACCTGTTCTGCATATACTTGTCAGTATCTGCAAATTTCAAACTCCCAGTCTGTCCTTTCCCATCCCCCACCCCCTTGGCAACCACAAGTTTGTATTCTATGACTATGAGTCTGTTACTGTTTTGTATTTATATTTGTTTTTGTTTTTTTAAGATTCCACATATGAGCGATCTTATATGGTATTTTTCTTTCTCTTTCTGGCTTACTTCCCCAGGAGAGAGAGGGCAAGATGAGGAGAGGGTAGGCCCAGGGGAGGGCAGGCAAAGGACATGAGAGGCCCAGGTGACGGTAGGCCAGGACAGTACAGCCCCATGAGAGGGGAGGCCCAGGAGAGGGCAGGCCCAGGTGAGGGGAGGCCCAGTAGATAGTGGGCAGGACCAGGAGAGGGCAGGACAAGGAGCGGGAAGGACCAGGTGAGGGCAGGCCCAGGAGAGGGCAAGTCGAAGGGCAGGACAAGGTGTGTTCAGGCACAGTTGACGACAGGCACAGGAAAGGGCAGGTCCATGAGAGGGCAGACCCTGGTGAGGGCAGGAACATGAGAGAGCAAACCCAGGAGAGGGTTGGCCCAGGAAAGGTCAGAATCAGGTGAGGGCAGGCCCAGGTGAGGGCAGGCTCAGGTGAGCAAGGCCAAGGAGAGGGCAGGCCCAGGTGAGGGCAGGCCCAGGAAAATTCAGGAACAGGAGAGGGCAGGCCCAGGAGAAGTCCTATTAAACTTCGAAGAGATGACGTTGAGAGACAATGGGTATTTGAGTCTGGAATACAGGAGGGAGGTCTGGTTTGGAAATAGCAGTTTGGAAGTTATGAACTTGTAGATAATACATAAAGCCCTAAGGCTGATGTGGGTGGCAGCAGACAGTAGCAGAGGCCAGAAGACTGAGCCTCGGGGTGCTGTGTGCCAGCACTCAGGGACTGGGACTGAGAAGACTGGCCAGGGCCATGGGAGGAAACCAGAGCAGCCTGAGACCCGGGAAGCCCCGTGAGGAAAGGGCTTGAGGAAGTCGGGGAGAGCAGCGGTGGGAAGCGTGGCTGCCAGGCCGTGTGAGGAGAGGGCTGAGAGCTGCCCGTGGAGTCAGCACCTGGTGGGTGGTGGGGGACCCTGTCGTGAGCAGTTGCAGTCAGTGGACATGCTTGCTTGGATGGAAAATGAAAGGAATCAGAGGAAGCAAATGGGAACAGCTCCTTTGCAGGGGCAGTGCCAGAGAGCAGAGAGATGGGGCCGCAGCTGGAGGGTGAATACATCTTTGTTTTTTAAGATAAGGGAAATAACAGTGTATGCTAATAGAAAAGATAGGTTAAAAGGGTAAATTAGTAACACCACATTCACTTAGGTCAGGGGAATTGCAGGTGAGGGCAGGTATGGGCACAGAAATGCCCCTGAGAGAGTCAGCTTCAAAACACTTGCCAGGTCCAGTCCACTCAAGACCAGCTCCCAGGAGTGTCAGCCCCTTAGGAACTCTACCGCCCCCTGCAGTTTTGATCCTGGCAGGGCCAGAAGCCATAATTAGCCAGCTGAGGAAGGAAGGATGGAGTTAGGCAGGAAGAAGAGACCTGCCCTGCCTTCCACCCCTCCTGCAAGTGGTCAGCCAGCAGCGTGGCCTCGCTGAGTAACTGACGTGGTGTTTTCATAGTTACGTGATTAAAAAGCTCTCAAATATTATACCATGCTCCCAAATAAACCTTGGATTGATTAAAGATTTAATTGGTGGAAATTAAAGCAAAAAATAAAATAAAGTGAAGAAAGTGTGTAAACATAAGGCTGAGCCACAGAGCAGGGTCAGCAGACATACAGGAACACATTTTCATTTCATCTGGAGAGTGTGTATTGGTTTCTCAAGTTTGTACTTAATGATACACATTGCCACAATCTCTGAAACCATGAAAACAGCTTTCTGCTGTTTGCATCTGCTAAATTCCCTGGAGGCTGGCTGGGGCCCAGAGGGATGGGGAAAGGAATGAACTGAGGGATTAGGAGATGTAGAGATTTTTGGTGGGGAGCTCTCTGGGGGACTAGGCCTTCAGCATCCTGTGGTTCCACCCCACTCTAACCGCAGTTGCATACAAACATGACTTTCTCAGGGGCAAGCCTCACTTCCAGAAATGTCCCAAAACACTCAGCCACCGAGCACCAACATTTGAAGGGAATCCAAAATGGCCCACAAGCAATTGCAGAGATTTGAAATGCGTTATGCTCCCACGTGCGCACCGGGCACACTGGGCCTCCGGGCCTCTGTGTGCACTCACAGGGACACTGGCTCTGGAGGGACAGTTGAGGGACAGTTGAGGGTCAGTGCTGTTGCTAGGCTACAAGTGTTCTGGACAAAACATTCCAAGCCGCTGAGCTTCGCAGCCAAGGTGTGGCAGCAAGACCTCTGTGGCTCTTCTGCAGCGCCAGCACTGAGATCGGGAGGTGGCAAGAGGCCAGGAGGGAAGTGAGCGGTGTCGGAAGGCGATAAGCCAGATGAAGAGGAGACTCGTTAAGTTCATGAGCTGGGTGGTCTCCAGCATCCATCAGAGAGAGTGCAGGGGTCGTGAGCACCCCGTGCCTGCATGTCATGTCCATAGGAGTGATACAGAGTTCCACAAAGCCGCATATTTAGGTGACAGGCATAAAGTGGAGGAGTTGCTGTCACATGAGAAAAATGTAGACAGCAGAGACAGGAGGAAAAGGTAACAGCAGTGGGGCAGAGCCAGGGGGGTCCTGGGAGGAGCTGCCAACTATGGCTGTAAGACATGAATTTTAAATTGCCTTCCCATGTCAGAGATGTTGAAGTGTGAGACAATGAGCATGTTAGAATCATTGAAATACAGTGTTCTCTCTCATCCTTGCAGCAACAAAGTAGATATACTATCATTTTACTTAATTGAAGTGCCTTTGTAAAATAGTAACAGTAACAATTATAATATTACCTAACAATTATTGAGCTGTTACTTTGTGCAAGGAACTTCCAGACACTTTGCATAGCTTTTCATTTAAGCATCACAGTGGCGTCCTGTAAGATAACTACTACTTCATGCCCATTTTGTTGATGAGGAAATTGAGACACAGACAGGCTAAGTGAGAGCTAATAAGTGACAGTGTTAAAGTAGAAGTCAGACCCAAGTTGAGCTGAACCTCAATGGCTTGCTCTTTCTATTCAAACAGGTAGTTCTTCCATTAATGTGGTGAGTAATAAGAGCTAATAAATATTGTTCTTTCCCCATAGAAAGAACTAAGATAAGAAGACTAAATTTTAGTTTTAAAGGGGTAGGAATAGCATGCTGTTGAATGTTTACAATTATGTGAGTAACTGTATCTTTGAACTAGTATGCTCTAATTCCCTAAACAGTCCTCTCATGTTTGCAGGACTGCCCTACACTTAGCCTGCACTAGCGGCCAGTCATCAGTGGTGGCTCTCCTTATCCAGTGGAAATGTGATCCTAATGCTCATGACAAGGAAGGCAAGACAGCGCTCATCAAGGTGTGTAGCAGCCAACCGTGTCCACGTGAGATGGATTTGATTTAATTACTTAGAATAAAAATTAATTTATCTGTTTTAAATATAAAGAACTGCTGGAACTTGAGGAATGTTAACTTGGAATGCCTAGCACTTATGGTCTGTTTCTTGGTGTGATACCAACAGGCTGTACAATGCCGGAAAGAAGCGTGTGTCACTATCCTGCTGAAACAGGGTGCTGACCCAAATCTTGAGGACGACTGTCAAAACACTGCTCTCCATTACGCTGCTTTGGCTGGAAATACATCAACTGCAGCAAAGCTGCTCCACTATAATGTGAATATCGAGGCGATAAACAAGGTATAGCTCAACTGACTCTATTTACAAGATATTTGAAATACAGGGTCTTTTCTAGCTACAGGTGTTTTATTTATAGTAATATGTATACTGAATACAATATATCAGGCCCTGTTATCATGGAAACAACTCCAAAACGAAGGCCAGAGGCTAGAGGTAGTGCCCACAGAAAGGGCAGAGCTCTGTCTCCCAGCCACACTTGTACCCCAGAAGGAACAACTTCCCATTAGGAAGTGCCTGGGAGTGGGTGGTAGGCTCAGAGCCTACAGAAGGTGAAGGCTTGTGGGGAGTGAAGTGATGGCAGGGGCGGGCTGCCTGCCTGGGGATGGGTGGGAGGAGGAAGGAACCCAGTACCCAGCAGGGGGAGCTGGGTGACTGCACCTGGGCAGGGGAGGCAGCAAGCCACAGGCCCTTAGCACCCCAGGATCCCAGGTTCTAGAATCTGGGCAAGTGAGGTCAGGTCATGTTTGACAGCCAGCAGGGGCATTCACTTGTTCTGGTGGCCACATGGCCCTCCACATACACCTTTACCTTGGGGTCTTCCATGCTCAGTCTGGTGTAGCTACCCTGCGGGGCTGTGGCTGTAGGTGGGGAGCAAGTGATGGTGAAGCTGGTCCTCCTGCTTTTTCTCCTGGTTCTCCCTTGAAGATTTTGATTGAATAAATATACTCAGGTCTAGACACAGGTATTTAGAAATACTTCCCTGAGATTCTGATACAACCCTTGGTTAAGGACTATTGAATGGATTCGTGTAATGCATGTAAATTCACAGATCTCAAAAATAAGACATCTCTGGAAGAGCCAGAGTTTGATAGATGCTGCTGCTTTCAGTGCTCTCCTTTGCAGCCGTGTTAGCCTTTTACCCGTCTCTCCCTCTGTGACTGAGGAGTTTATTGGCAATATTACTGGCAGTATCTATTGCCTTGAAGAATAGCTCCTTTTCCCTTCTAACCACTGATCATTCAGTGGCACTCAGACAGTCTTAGAAACTTGTTTGTGGTGAGTGATTCAACAAGTAGAGTTGGACCCTTTAAAGATTTTGCACCTTTTGTTCCCATCCAGGTCATTAGGTCAACAGGGTTTTTCTGATTGCAATAATAGGAAATCATGAGCCTTCTTTTGGTTAAAGCTGTGTGATGGACTCTTGCAATATATCTGTTAGATTCACTGAGCCCTAGCATAATCAAGATGACAGGCTTTTTTTTTAATGAAAGTCTAATTGATTTACAGTGTTGTGATAGTTTCTGGTGTACAGCAAAGTGATTCAGTTATATACATATATATATATTATTCAGTTGTGTATATACTTATTCAGTTATATATATGTTCTTATTCAGTTATATATATATTCTTATTCAGTTATATATTCTTATTCAGTTATATATACTTATTCAGTTACATATGTATATTCTTACTCATATATATATTCTTATTCAGTTATATATGTTATTCAGTTATACATATATTCTTATTCAGTTATATATATTCTTATCTAGTTATATGTATATGTTATTTTTATATATATCCTGAGTTATATATATATTCTTATTCAGTTACATACATATATTCTTATTCAGTATATTCTTATTCAGTTACATATTCTTATTCAGTTATATGTATATATTCTTATTCAGTTATATATATATATTCTTATTCACTTATGTATATATTCTTATTCAGTTACATATGTATATTCTTATTCAGTTATACTTATTCAGTTATATATACTTATTCAGTTATATATATGTTATTCAGTTATATATATATTCTTGTTTAGTTATAGATATATTCTTATTCGGTTATATATATATTCTTATTCAGTTATATATATTCTTATCCAGTTACATATATATATATTCTTATTCAGTTATACATATACTTATTCAGTTACATATATATTCTTATTCAGTTATATATTTATGTTATTCAGTTATATATATTCTTGTTCAGTTATATATATATTCTTAGTCAGATATACATATACACACACACACACACACATATATTCTTTTCCATTATGGTTTATTACAGGATATTAAGTATAGTTCCCTGTAGTATACACAGTAGGACCTTGTTTTTCATCTATTTTATATGTAGTAATTTGTATCTGCTAGTCCAAAACTGCTAATTTATTCCTCTCCCACCCCCTTTCCCCTTTGGTAACCATCAGTTTGTTTTCTATGTCTGTGAGTCTATTTCTGTTTTGTAGATAAGTTCATTTGTATCATAGGTTAGAGTCCACATATTAAGTGTTATCCTATGGGATTTGTCTTTCACTTTTTGACTTACCTCACTAAGTATGATAATCTCTAGGTCCTTCCATGTTGCTGCAAATGGCATTATTTCATTCTTTTTTTATGGCTGAGTTGTATTCCATTATATATAAGTACTACCATACAAGATGGCAGTTTTAAACATCAAGACCCATGACATTAGTAACAAATTGGAATTGTTTTAATAATTTAATTTTGGCCATCTCATGAACTAATTATCCATTTGATTAACAATTGGGGAGAATTAGATACAGGTAGATTTTAGTTTTAGTAGGCATTGGAAAAATTCTTGAAGTGGGTATTATGAGCCTTTTTAAGATGTATTTCTTTTACAGTATAGTTTTTTTAATTGAGGTATAGTCAATGTACTATATTATATGTTACATGTACACAGTTGAGTGTTTCACAGATTTTTAAGGGTTATGATCCACTTATGGTTATTATAAACTATTGGCTCTATTCCCCATGTTGTGCAATACATACTTGTACCTTGTTTTATGCCTGATTGTTTATACCTCTTAATCCTGAATCTTAATTATCCATTTGATTAACAGTCAGGGAGAATTCGGTACAGATTGACTATAGTTTTAGTAGGCATTGGAAAAATTCTTGAAGTGGGTATTATGAGTCTTAATCACAATTTTTATTACATGTTGGGGCCCAGTGTTTTTGTGTGTAAGACATATGATTCTAAAGAATGGCAAGGTTTTACATACAAATACTTGATTTATACCCAACTGTTTGAAAACACAGCAAACATAAAAACACAAGTGGGCTCTAGACTAAACATGGCCCTGGATATGTTCAGTTTGTCTCCACACAGTGAGTCAACATTTAAAATTTAGGAGAATTGTGCAGAAATCTACACTTCAGAACTTCTCCTAAAGAATCAAATCTGGTCCCCCTTGAGCCCAGGCTCCTGTGTGGTCTGCCCTGCAGAGGTGGCCCCTTCTCGGTTTGCTGTCCACACCTGGGACCTTCACTTACTTGGGCCACCTATGTTGCCTCTGTAAGCATTTGAATTTACAATTCCTGTTGTGTATTTTGATATATATTTCAAGATTTTAAAGACAGTCTATATTAATTTATAGTCTACTTCATATTTTATAATAATCCCTTAATAGTGGGATGGAATTTTTCAAATTAGAATTTATATGTTGGTTTAAGGAAAACTTTTTCTTTATATGCAAATAGTCATTCCCATTGGAATTTCTGCAAGCTTTATGAGATTAGTCATAGTTGTAATTGGATAGGTTATGCATGTTGCAGACAGTTTGGTATCTTTCTCCTCAGCATGGCTCCTTAAAAATGTAGTTGATTCAGTAGCTAAATGGTTCTCTCTGGAGCAGTGTTTAGAGTGTTGGGAGTAGTAGTTGAGCAGTAAGGTAACTAGAGAATGCCTGATACACGCTGCAATAGAAGCAAAGGTTCTTGGAACCAGCAATGTCTGAAGTGAGTTTCAGAGAATGACTTCACAGGGAAACTTTGGAAGAGATCAAGGAGGAACCTTTTACAGAGAAGGAGCACAGAGGGGTGAGGAGGCAGGGGCTACTTTTTATTTACTTTATAGTGTATGTTTAAGTTCAGAGACTTAAGTTTTTAAATTCAGTTTTGAAATGTATATGTAATTTTGTACATTGTCAACTGTTTTTACTATTTTACAGTATAACTTCACACCATTTTTACTCGCTGTCAGTGATAACAAAGAAGAAATGGTCAAATTTTTGATAGAGAATGGGGCAAATGTACATGCAGTCAACAAGTTGCAAAGGTACAATAGTTTGTTCTCTCTCTCTTTTTTTTTTTAGATCTTAATGTTGTTCTAGAGTAGTAACAGCCAATCAGAAAGATTAACTTAATAAGAAGAGGATTAACTTAGAATCAACACATCATCAGGTAGAAAAGCAATTATTCTGCCTGGGTGTCACAAAGAACAGTATGCAGCAGGATTCATCTTCCTTTATGATAGTGACTGATGTCATTTGCAACCTGATTTTTTGGTCATATGATCTTACAATAGTTCAGGGATTTCATTTTAGTTTTATTAGAATGGACTCTAATTTTAATTTACCTTATGAGACAGTGTTGAATTTCTTGATTCTTTTATAATTTGTTTTAACCTCTTCTTGGTATATATTTTTTTTCTTAAAAGATGCACATTAAACAAAGAGGAGTTTGTTTTGTCTTTTGGATGATTCTGCTTTAAATTACTTTCTTTGAAGGACACTGATGTTATTAGGTTATCACTAAGTGAGTATCACTAAGAGAGTAACTATTACCAGATACTGTGGGCTCATCAGTTTTTATCCTTTTTCATTTCTAGTACAGTTTGATGTTTTCATTTTTAATTGATAATGGTAGAAGGAAGAAAAATAGCTTTAATTATTGAATAAACATTCCTTTTATAGAAGACAAGTCATTAGTGGATGATAAAGAGGAAAGAGCTGGGCTTTGAGTCAGATGAGGTTGAATTCCTAGCTCTCCTGCTGATCAGGTGTGTTACCTGAGGGACTTGACTTATTACCAACCAATATGTTTCCTGACATGTAAAGGAGGGTCATAGTACATCCTTCAAGGGTGGTTGTGCCTAAGAAAGACCATACATAGACTATTCAGGTTAGTGCTGGGCACATGCTTCTCAGCGTGTTTAACTGCAGCAATTGATTATTGCCATTTTTATTCATATTACTGTTTTCAGCCTGCAAACAACTTCTCCTTACCTGATCTCTAGCTGAGTTTAAAGTATTATATTTCACAATAGGGAAGAAATGGGGGATCCTTTATTTAAAGCTTGCCTACTTCAGATAAGTGACCTCAGGGTCCTTTCTTGTCCTTCAGAAGACTTTAAATTAGCAACTTCTACTATGTGCTACCCAAGTAGGACAGGAGGCTTCTTTTTTGTCCCTCCATTTTGGCCTTGGATGTAATTTGCAAAGATGAGCACTTGAGCATATAAATGGTCAGTTCTCCAGGGGTGGGCAGGATATTAACTTGGTAAAATAGATCAAATTAACTGTTTAAGTTAAGCTAACTAAATTCCTAAGGGTGAAGTTGTCTCTTTTATTTTAGATCAGCACTGATGCTTGCTGTACATCATGACTCACCAGACATAGTCAAGCTGCTTCTTCAGAAGCATGTTAATATCGATTCTCAAGATTTCCTCGGATGGTCTGCTGAACGATATGCTTGTCGTAATGGTTTTAAACAGTAAGTGTTTACATTAAAATGCCAGTTATCTCTAAACTGAGGTTGGAAATGACCTAACTGTGACTTGTTATGTGACAGGTGAGAGTTCCTAGTTGGTAGCAGGCACTTTGGGGATGGCAGTGAGACCCTCCACATCATCAGCTGGAAACCAGCAAAAGGCCAGACTAGTGAGGTGGAGCAGTGGGCACAGGGTTCTTTATCTCAG
Organism: Vicugna pacos; assembly: GCF_048564905.1. Taxonomy (NCBI): domain Eukaryota; kingdom Metazoa; phylum Chordata; class Mammalia; order Artiodactyla; family Camelidae; genus Vicugna; species Vicugna pacos. Next base: position 2,472,633 of record NC_133003.1, on the reverse strand, counting down.
GGTTTGTAAGACGTTTATCCTTAGGGTCCTGCTGTTCTCCATTTCATCCCAGTGTAACCCCTATGCATGGGGTACAAATAATGTCACATATCTGATTTTTCTAACTAGTTATTTGGGTCTTGAAATGTTTAGTAGAGCAGAAAATGCTGTATTTTCCTTTGGGGACTTTCTTCTATAATCTTCTTCTTGAATTTTCCAAGAACCTAAGGGATTCCCTGAGGCCACAGTGACAGTCCTCTCCCACAAGGCACTGGGGCAGGGTGAGGGCATGCTAATCATTCTCTTGTTTCCCTTGATTCTGTTGCTGCAGCATTGGTACTAAAACTGGTTTTAATAGGATCTCCTTGGCAGCTGAGTCTGGGGTCTGGATGTTGCTCTCAAAAGACCTTTAATAAAATTTTAAAAGAAGAAAAGGAAAAAGTAACTGGTCCTGCAGTCGGGTCGTGACTGACCTCTGCTCCCAGGATGCCTGTGCTGATCCAGTTTCCACAGTCTTCGTGGTGATCGACACGTAAACTTAAGCGTGACAGCTTGTTTAGTTCTCATACATATGCTTGTATGAGGTCATATATTTATAAATAAATGTAGCTACAAATTATATAGTAGCTGAGGTGCCCTGAATTATAAACCATGAAGAACAGCTAATCACCGTAATTTGTAACATTTTCTGAAAATTGCCACATTTGAATGTTACACCTAGGAAAGAAAACACACATTGGGTTTTATTTGGGATTCTCAAATAGTTCCAGCATTTAAGTTCAAGAAGAAATTATTCCATTCTTCCACTGTTTCTCTGAGCATCTGGGGGATACATTATCTCATTAAATCTTCATTATATTCTTACAAGTATTAATAACTAACTGCCTAAGAAGACAGTAAGATCCCAGTTTTATAAAGGAAGACTTTGAGCTGAAGAGAAGCAGCTTTTCCAGGAACAAATAGCTGTTGGTTATAGAGCTGGGACTTCTGAGTTCGAGATAGTTTCCATATGTCATGCTCAATCTAGTTAACTTACTGAGCTGTACTGCCCTCAGTTCATGACTACTTCACCTTTATTTTTCTTCTTTTTTAATAATACATGCTAAATTTAAAAGTTTGTAGATTATACAAATTTGAAGTTTATGGGACAATTGAAGTTTTGATATTACCTCTGATATTGTCTGAAATAATCTAAGAATGTAATATATTTGGTAATTGTTTTTCATATTAGTATTCAAGTAGTAATATTTATTTATCACTTTTTTTATACATAGCATTTACCAACTGATTGTCGGCTACAGAGATGGAAAGATACCTCAAAATAGCGACCTAGGACAGAGTTCTGGTAATAAGTTACTCTTGTTGGGCCTACCATAGATAAGGAAGTAAGACTGAGGAACTTTTGATAATGAAAGAGCAGTGAAAAAGCCTGTGTGTAAATTTCATGTGTGTTTTTATTTTTTCATTAATGTTTTCTTAATGGTCTAGTATTCAGAATTATTTAAGAAGTTAATTGTAGGTAGTTTAAAATCTGAGACAATATTGTCTGAAAAGAAATTCATTTATTTAATCATGGCCCCTGGAATCCCATAATATATGTTTGTGTAAATACAAAAAACAGGTTTTTAACTTTGTTATACATTTCCTGTAACATTATAACAAGTTGGCCTTATTACAGAACTGGATCATTAGTTTTTACAGCAAATGGATTACATTGGGTAAATGAATGCTAGTTATTGCATAGTGATTAGCCTCACTAAAAAGTGATTTTCTTTAAAACTGGGAGCTTGGCAATACCTTCCTGGTGCTATAAACAAATGGCCAACAATTAGAACAGCTGGGCCAGTGTGCAGCATACTAACAAGAGATTGTTTTTTAAAGGTACCTAGTGATAGGGCAGAAGTCAGGACAGCAGTGCCTTGTTGAGAAGCACCACTGGTTACTTTTCACATCATTACACCAACAAGCACTCTCTCTCACCAATTTCATTCCTCAGAAGTGCAAACAGAGTGCGACATGTTGCCTTCATGAGAGTCAGATGTTTTCTTCTCTTTTTTGGGGATAGTTGTCATGAAACTATGTTTTGTTGGAACAAGAATTTCTATTGCCATTAGTTAAAGGATTGTCATAATAAATACTCATATAGCACAACTCAGGACTCAACAAATTGTAATAAAGGCACAGAAGTGTTTCACATTAAAAAAAAAAAAAAAAGAAGACTGTGTTGCCTAGATGTGACCCCTAGCGTGCTGTTCGGTCTGAACTGTATGAGGGCACCTTTAACTTGGTAGACCTTGATCAAGCAAAGAACTTCTGTTGTAGGAAATACAAAGATAGAATAGACAGGGTTTTGGTCTTCAAGGTGCTCATAACACAACAGAGTTTTCCCTGGTTAATGTCTGTATTTTTTTAAAACAGGACTTTCAAAGAAAACATTCTTATCTGTTAATTCATGCCCTTAACAAATGACTATCAAGTGTCTTTTAGGTACTAAGCACCACTCTGACGTTACAGAATGCAAACAGGTCAAAAAGCACAGTTCCTGGCCTCCAGGAGCTTGTTACTGTCATCCTCATTTTTATGATTTGCTTTACTTTAGTCTGTGCTTACTGTGTCCCAGAGCCCACTAGGACTTTGTAACTGTCTTTATGTATTTTTTATTGGTATTTAACATGTGCCAAATACTTTAAGTTCATGGTGAGGAAAGAAGTTTTTAAAAAGTGGGTAGGATGTCAGCTAAGCCACGCAGAGCGAGTAGAAGTTTGCCAGGGAAGGAGGCAGAAGGGCAGTGTTTGGTGGGTGGAACATGTTTGAAGATTACATTTGGCAGAAAGGACAGTGGTGCAAAGGCTAACATGTGCCAGTGAACTTTGCAGGATCTGTGAGTTTCATTTTGTTGGTGCAAAAGGGATGCTGTAGGAATGGTTGGGAACGAGGTGACTCCCCAGCTCAGGCACGCTTCTGAAAGCCTTTCTAGTACTATACAAAGGAGGAGGTCTGCTGTAGACCTTGGGGAATTTGTCAGAATGCTTTCAGCTGCAAATAATACTGAGACCTAAGTAACTGGCTACAGCAACAGGAGTCAGGATTGTTTAGAAGGTTCGGTGATGTCATCAGGACCCCAGACGCTGTCTCTCCTTCAGCTGTGAGGCTGCTGGTGTTTGATGTCACCTTTCCTGGTCTGCTGATTAGCAGCAGCTCCAAGCATCATATTCTTACATGACCGTATCTGCAGGCAAGGAGGGCTGCTTCTCTCTGCATGTTTTCTGTTAACGAGGAAGAAAACAGAGACGCTTCCGGTAGACTTCCCTTAGCATCTTATTGGCTGGGCTACATCACATGCTCATTTCTAAACCAGCCACTGGGAAAGGAAATGTAGTTACTGTGATGACTGTAGAATAATCATTTCTCTTTTTGCAGCTAAGGAGCGTTTACCTTCTTCGCCTACTGGAGCAGAGAATATCCAAGAAAAGTTGCAATTGTCCAGCAAGGATGATGAAGAAATGGTTGTCGAGTTGGGACTCAGCAATGGAAGCCGCATGGATTCACTGAAGAATGTTGAGCAGAAGAGTATGAAGATTTGATTTGAGTCTTAGGGTTTCCTGTTATGATGTAAAGCAGGGATGAACAGGCTTTTTCTATAAAGGGCCAAAGAGTCAATATTTTAGGCCATGTGGTGTCTGTCACATCCACTCATGTCTGCCATTGCAGTGTGAAGGCAGCCCTAGACCACATGTGAGCGAATAGGGATGACTGTGCCCAGATAACATGAGGCTGACAAAGCCAAATGGCAGGGTGGGTTAGTCCCATGGGTGTCGTCCAGAAACACCACGCTATGTAAGTTTGACTTTGTCAGATTATGATACTGATTCTACTAATGATTGTCATTCTTTTGTGAGTCTCAGAAAGTTTGGTTGGGATTTTGGTCCTTGTAAACAGCAGTTCACTTCAAGATATCAAATTTGGATAAACACTTTTTTTTTTTATAAATATGAAGGAGGGAAAGTGGTTTTTATGCATTAATTACCTACCAGGAGTATACTCAGTATTCACTTAAGTGTGTAGTCTACAGGTGTGGTCCCAAAGGAATGCTTTTTAACAGAACATTGGTCTTATACACTTTTTATATTCTGTATTTTCATATTGCTGATATAAATCTATTTTACTTTTTTCTTTAATAGCAGATGTAGTGGTTGAGTTTTCACCGAGTGATGTCATCAGGTAGGATTTTATGGATTTTTAAAAATTACATGTTGACTGAGGGAACACAGAGAAAAGAAACAAGGCTTGTTGAGAGTCCTACTCTGGGTTAAACACCGTGTTATGTACTTGGCATTTGTTACCTCGAACAGTCACCACAACAGATTTGCAGAGTAGCTGTGCTGTTATAGCTTACTGTTAATTAGGCAGCTGTGGTTTAAGGAGGTTGACTAGCTGACTTCCATGGTTAACAAGTAGTTGACCTGTGACTTAACCATCAGGCAGCCTGGCTCCCAAATCTGCTTTCTTATCCCTCAGCATAGACTTTTGTGACTTTTGTTTGTTTAAAGAAATGAACTCACTGATTTTTGATGTGTATTTTTGCTCCAAAGTATTTCACCCAAACATGATATTGAAGATTCACGGCCTCCATCGGATGATGACTTAGATGTTGCTCCCAAGGTAAAGTGTTTTCTTGTGAAATTAATTTTTCTGCTCTGAATTTAGTTTTTCGTAGTATTTACTCTTAAAATTTAGCAATGGTCTGCCTATAATTGTTTTACAATTGTATTAGAAAGTTGGTCAGAGTAAAGCATTTTATAAAAATATGGCAGGTTGAATTTTTTCTTTTTTTTACTTTTGTAAATACTGAATATGAGGCTGAAGCAAAATGGACTAGAAAATAGATCGTGACAGGAAAATTGTACTGTTAAAAGATTTCCCACAACAGAGGAAGTGTGAAGCTTGGCCAAGGATAAGGATTCTTTGACTTTTAAACCACACTAATAGCACTTGTATAATACTCGTGCCTCAGGGACATCTTCAGTGCACACAGCTACTTACTGTGATAATCATGAACTCTTCCTTTGGGCCTTTCAGTTCCAAAACTGTGTAACATGTGTCTTTTTTTCCCCCTTGGACACTTTTTATTTTGGTATCAGAGAGTTTTAAGGAAAGAGGGTTTTTTGTTTGTTTGTTTTTACTTTATTTCTATCTCTGGTTCTGCATTAAGACTAAAATAATAATTGAAATTCTAGAAATTTAGAAATTAAAATTCTGTTTCTCAAATTCCATATTATAAAGAGATTCCTCTGTGTTTTCTAAATTATCCCATTACGAGTATATTCAAAACTCTGCATCTAACTGAAGAATGTTTTCCCTGAAATAACAGCCAGCTTTAAAAGTAGACTCTTAATAACAACCATATGATGAAACCTATTTCAGAATTCTTTTGTATTATAGTTTTTAAAAGTATGTACAGTCCTCGTGTCCCATTCTAAAATTTCAAGTTTCAGATATTTTGTAGTATAGTTATTTCCATATTCATTTTATAGCGCCTGCATCAGTATACACCGCTAGAGATTAGGGAACGTAATTGTGCATTTCCTGGAGCACCTAGAATAAGGTCTTTAATGTAAGAAGCATTTTAGTATTTTTTGAATGTGAATGCATGAAGAGACATGGAATTCTGCATCATGCTGCAGGTAATATAACATGCACACTCTAACATAATGAAATCTATTTGATGATACAGGTAATATAATATGCATACTATGTCATAGTGAAATCTATTTGAATTCTAAAAATATGACTTAAATTTCTATTCCCTTTGTTTTAGGTTGTAAAAGTTCAGTTGTTATGAGAGGAAATATGTCATAAATGCTGAGGAAATAGATAAGAAGTATATGATAAATAGGAAAAGGTTACAGTCTGTTTTTCAGTATCCACCAACTGTGAGCTTAGAATTTGAGATGAAAACTTTTTAACCTTTTAGCCCCCTCTCATGTTCCATTAAATATATCTTTTCAAGCTATATATTATCCTTAGAATCCTGATTACCAGTTCTTTGTCTAGATGGAAAGCTGATGTGTTAGGAACTTTCTAAAATCTATTTTTCTCTCTCTCTAGTAATAATTTGCAGCGTTCAGGAAGTGAGAGATGACCATGTTCAATTGAGTGACTTACAGTGACAAAATTTAAGTCTTACTTATATTAGTATTTACCCACAAACAGTTGTAGAGTAATAAAGGTCAGTATTATTGGAGATATACTGTGAAAAAAGGCCTTTGTTGTATATATATGTTTTATATATCATATATTTTGATATTTTTATAAAATTTGCTGAAGAATAATATATATACTTGCATATATAATTTACATATTTTTATGTATATAATAAAAAGGTAAAACAGAGGCTTTCACTCATTGTATATCCCTAACAATACTGATACATCCTTGATCCATTATATATAAATGCTCTAATATATATATTTCTCCACATACCTTATTATATTTACATTTTCCTTTTTTTCTTGCCTTAAGTTTGTACTTGACTAGTCATGTCTCATTTTTTTCTTCCTCCTCCCCTCTTTTTTTAAATAATTTGCCCCAAACCTAGTATTTCTTTGCAGAAAACACTTCTTCAGTGTCTGTTCTTTCAGTCCATCTCACTCTGCCTCTGAACATATTTAGTGACAGCTTTCTGTTTACTGTGTGTGTGGCTTTCACTCATGAGTCACTGCCCCTCAGAATTACTTTTGTTTTTATTCCTTTTTCTTAGAAGTAGCTGAATTTGAACAATCATTTGTCTTTAGCTTTTTGGCGAATGGAATACAAGTAGCTTATACTGTTTGCTGTTCTAACTCATCCAAATAAGATACTGCTAAAAAGTAAACTCTCATATTTCCCCCATGAGAGATCATTCACACGTATATAAATCATGCAAGCACATTTCAAAATATAACAATTAATTTAACTTTCTTAATGTTAGTTTTTTCATAGGACTCTAAACTATCAGGGATAAGTTTTTGTTCTAGATGATTTTGGTCAAGAAAGTCATCTAGTGGATACCATAGTGTTTGTATAATAATCAATGAGGGGTAAAGAAAGTAACATTTTGGGACCCCTGAGGTCATCTCTCATAATCCTCACCCCATGAGAAGATGTAGGTTGGTAAATGACAGACCCAGGACTTGAATCCACATCCTGAATGACTCCAAAGCCAGTGCAGTCTCTGAACACAAAGAGCCCAGTCTTGAAAATATTTTTCCATCTTATTCCAAGTCTGAGTCAAGAAAGTATGGTTGTCAGTCATCTTCAAAACTTTATTTAAATGAAAATAAGTTAGATGAAAATGATAAACCAGACACTGAACATGTTTTTAACACAAATGAGGAGAGTTTTTGTAATGATAGAGAAAATGAAGTAAGGAACTGAGTTCCACTTAAAGTGAAAGAAGAACAAGAACTTGCTACAAAAAGAATACAAAAAAGGAACCAAAATACTCACTGGAAATCAGACATTGGACATACACCTCAGGCAAATGATCCAAAAGCCTTTTTGGTTTGTGGCTTGCCCACTCCAGTGAGATGAAACACATGATTCAAATAAAAAGTCACTATATGTCTGCTGTTTCAAATACTTACAAGAAAACCAAACCAATGCAAGACCAGCTCCAGAAGCCATTGCTTGCAGATAACTGCAGTGCTAGTAACTCTAAAAACACGGACCCTGAATTAGGAAATGTGATTTCTTCTCCATCAAATGGTAACAGAACATACAAAGTATATCTAAAAGAGTCACACCAAGGAATACAAAGGTTTAAAAATGAGGTAGGCATGTTACAAGTAGAATTCCTGGCTTTGGAAAAAGAAAATTCAGCTTCAGAAAGAGGTAGAGGTTCCTTTGCTGCTACTCTGCTTTTTCTCTTTATCAATAATCTCTTCCATTCTGATCCATATTTGATCTGATTTTCCACTTATGAAAATAGCCTATGTATAAAATGGGGTCATCTAAATATGTAATCATGTAGAAATGGACTATTTCTGCCATCTAAATAACAGGAACTCAGGGAAGTATTTTCCTGGGTTTTGTTCCTTAATCAACCTAAGTCTCTGTGCCAGTCTTTCGTATGAAGTGGGAAAGTAATTCAGCTGTGCGCCACCTGACCTTCTGAGCCAGAATAAACAAAATTGAAATGGCTTAGGAAATATAATAAGCTCAAGGGTTTTCACTTGTTTTAATCTGTTGGCTTAAGTGTAAGTTGCACTTCCATAGAACGGGAAGGAAGCAGTGATTGAGAGAAGGGACATAAGCACACGGTCTCACTAAACTGATCCTGTATTGTGCATTAGTGAGTGTGGGCTTATCTGTCTTACTGATCACTGGACACTTAGAATTCCATCATGGCCGCTTTGAGATATTCTTAGAAACAAATACATGTGCTCCCACATATTCTTGAATCACCACTTTCGGGTGTTTCTGTTGAGGAAGACACTTACATTATATTATTTAATAAAATGTAGTAAGTTTTGACATGTATGATTTTATCATATAGGTAGTATGAACCCTCAGCAAAAAAAATTCAGTATTTATCTCCAAAGGAGAAAACTTGAGTTTTGAGATGCACTGAATGATTTTTTTTTTACTTCTAGTAATAGATTTTTAAAATGTGTGTGTTCTTTTGTGTGAGGTGCAGAGTGTTAAAGATAGAAATCTGAAGGTGTTCTCCTTTAATAGAAAAACGAGATGAGCCCTGCCCCCAACTTTGCCAAAGTCACACTTTTAACTTATCTGATCAATTTGATTAATTTATTTGGTAGTTTATTAGATTCAGTGTTATAGAATTGTATCATCTTTTCTGACACTAAAATGCTGGGGAATACTGCTTTAGGGAATTTGGACAAATCACTTAACCTTTCTTGGTTGTGTTCCCATTATCAGTAAACAGGGGCTAAAGTAGATCACTCATTACTCCTATGCCGTCTAGCTATAAAATGGTCATGGTTATTGAATGTGAAACTGGGAAGCATTATTCCTTCTGCAGAATTCCACACTTACTGGGAATTCATCAGTTTCACTCTGCTCCTTTTGGTAAACTTGGGTTTATATATTTTATTAAACACCACTTTTTGATACCCCAGGATCCAAACGAAACAAGAATCATAAAAATTAGTGGGGAAAGGATAGCTTTAGCACAGAAAGAAGAATGTTTCCTGTCTGTTACTGAAGCACCAAGGTGTGACATCCTCTAAATCTGGCTGTTTAATACAAAATCTAGGTGGTAAAGACAGAAGTGAGCAAATTTTATGCCTTTGTCTTTCTATTTCTCTGTCTCTGCCATTCACATGAAGAAGAGTGGATATAAGAGCACAACATTCAGAAAGTCCTTTTTGAAATTTTGGAAATTTCGTTTCTTTTCCTCAAACAGAAAGAAGCAGAATTTACAAACATTTCAATGACTTGAAATGATAAAAATTAAAATAAGCACAAAAATATTTTAATCAATTGAAATCAGGGCAAACTCTGAGTCAAATGATAAAATGAATGAAAACAAAGTGTTTATAATGAATAAAGCAATAATTACCCTTTGTATCAAACTTTCATTAAAGGTTGAAGAAGAAGAGAACAGGAGCAAAAGTGAACTGAAAGGATCAGAAACCATGCGTGATGGCAGCTATCATAAAGGATTAACTCGGCAGAGGAAGAGGGGAAAAACTGATGACCAGCAGTTTCCTGCTCTGCAGAAAGGAGATTCTGATAGGTAAGCCTAGATCAGTATTCAGCAGTAGGTAATTACTATTTTCCTAGATATTGTTCAGAATTTCTTTCCTGACTCATCTCTCTACTTGCTTCCATGTATTTTGTACTCTTCTTTCCAGGTTCCTAGGACACACCTAAATGCCATGTGCCTAATCTTTGTGCTCACATTCTGATCTCTTAAGTAGAATAATTTCCTCATGTCTCTTTTGCTCATGACCTCCTGTTTATTTCCCTCTTCTGTAAAGCCGTCCTTATGCTCACTTTACTTTCCATATGTCAGCTCTTGCATATCACATTTTATCATAATTGTATATCTGTCTTTGAAGCAAGAATTTGTGTTTCCTTGCATATAGTTGGCACTTGATAACCATTTTGTGAATTAATAAATGATTGAAGATGGGTAAGGGTTGGAATTTTACAAAAAATTTTTTTATTTATCAGTAGAATTATTTTTTAAAAATCGGCTTTTTTTATGGATTGTTTTAAAGTAGCTGTCTTGGCTTGCATATGAAGAAAGTAAACAAGAGTGAAAGTGGAAAATGGACATTAAAAGCGTCTGTGACTTCACGTGTATTTGCGAAGACTGCCTCACTGGCTGGTGGTCTCCTACACATGAATGACAGCAGCAGTTTAAGTGAAAGAGGTCAAGGTGGTGGCAGGTAAAATCCACAGATTATTTCTAGGTGAAGACGTATTAGCAGTGATTACCTGCTCTGGAAATAGAACAGCAGCATATAGTGCAAAGGCCAAGGCAAGAGAATTCTCAGCTGTATCGGAGGAACACTGGCGAAAGGTTAAGATGATGACAAGTGCCTTTGACCAGAAGTAGTTTCAATAATACGTCCCCATGGAAGCCGGGCTGTAGTGAGTGAGCGTGAACAGCCCTTCAGAGGACATTCCCTGGGAAGGCAGGAGAGGACTGGGCGATAACTGAAGGGGAACGTGGGGCTTGTGGGGGTTCCGTTTCTATTTTTAATGATGAGATGGTAGTTTGTAGAGCATGTCTGTATGCTGTTGGATGTGATTCCATAGAAGACGTGTTTTTCAATTTAATCTTGTTTGCATTTCTGATATTAGAAAGTGTATTGATTGTACTGTGTTATCTTTAAAATATTGTAGTAAACTATTCATGTATGGTTTTGTTGTAAGGGCTTATTCATTAGTTCTGAAGTGTAATATTCTTACACAATTGAATATGCAGATAATGACTTTAAAGTTACACCATTGTCCATAGGTTTTTAAAAATTGTATACTCATTGTAACTATACAAACACTTAGGCCCTACTGAATAGGGTTTAATCATTCCTTGATTCTAGATTTTATAGTGTCCTTGACAGTATCATCATGACTGGCTATGGTTTTGTATGCTATTGTAAAATATCAGATTATATTAACTTAATATTTGTTTAGATCCTAGGAAGAAGGGGAAGATTTTGTTTATGTACAATAGAATAATAAACTATTAACAATCTATCACAGATGGTTACTTTTGGATTACTAAGTTCTAAATTTAAAAAGCAGTCATGCTCCATAAAGACATGTCAAATGCATGAACAAAGAGCTGAATGGATAATGAATGTCCGCTGATTAATGTCTTTAGCAAAAGCAAATCTTTATTAAAAGTAGATTTCCAGGATTGCCTAGGTCTGAAGTCGTTTTAGTTTTAAAAAATAGGTGTTAAGATTCAGAAATTATTATTATTTTAACATTTTTTATTGAGTCATAGTTGTTTAGCAATGTTGTGTCAAATTCCAGTGTAGAGCACAATTTTTCAGTTATACATGAACATACATATATTCATTGTCACTTTTTTTTTCTGTGAGCTACCATAAGATCCTACATATATTTCCCTGTGCTATACAGTATAATCTTCTTTATCTATTCTACATTTTGAAACCCCAGTCTGTCCCTTCCCACCTTCTGCCCCCTTGGAAACCACAAGTTTGTATTCTATGTCTATAAGTCTGTTTCTGTTTTGTATTTCTGTTTTGTTTTGTTTTTGTTTTTAGATTCCACATATGAGTGATCTCATATGGTTTTCTTCTTTCTCTTTCTGGCTTACTTCACTTAGAATGACATTCTCCGGGAGCATCCATGTTGCTGCAAATGGCGTTATGTTGTTGGTTTTTATGTCTGAATAGTATTCCATTGTATAAATATACCACCTCTTCTTTATCCAGTCATCTGCTGATAGACATTTAGACTGTTTCCATGCCTTGGCTATTGTAAATAGTGCGGCTATGAAAATTGGGGTACAGGTGTCATTTTGAAGTAGGGTTCCTTCTGGACATATGCCCCAGAAATTGTTATTTGTAATTATACCTAGACATAGAATAATAATAGAGATTCATTTGCTACATTAGTTAAAATATTTAAAAATAAATATTACTTTCTTAGCATATTGTGAAATGCAAGTATTGAAGCCAGATTGCCTGGATTGGAATTCTGGGCAGACATAGGGGCTTCGACAACTGACTTAGCCTTTCTGTGCCACAGTTTCTTCCTGGGTAAAGTACCTAATGTATTATTGCCTCCCAGGATTTTTGTGAGGCTTAAAATGTCTTTAAGACATGTAAAGTGCTGGTAGTAATGCATAGCAGTTGCATACTAAGTCCTCAAAAAAGCTAGTATCATGGTTATTAGAAAAGGGTTTCTTTCATATAAGGACTTAAGTAATACTTTCCAAATAGGTTTTATTGCCATAAAAGCCAGTTTTTATTGAAAAAGACAACAACAAGAAAATCCTGGTGTATTTTTTCCTATCAAATAATACATGTAATGTTATGTTCTTCCTTTTCCTTTGCTTGTCCACTTGATCTAAATTTAATACTGTTAATAATATTATTGATATGATTTCTTTGTCCTTTAATGTTACTGTTTCAATTTTTTGTTTAATCCCTTTTATTGAAAATTAATTATGAATGCAAAGATTTTATATAAAAATAATAGATTCACATATTTCTTGTATTTTCAATATTTAGTGTTTGGCTCAAATGAATTGCTTTTTTGTTTTTACAGGTCTTCAAAGAAAATGTCTACTAAAAAGGACAAGGTATAGTAAAATATTAATTATAAAAATATTTTCCTGTAGTAAAAAAAATTATAAAACATAGAGTGGAAAAACAGAAAATTCTCCTTTGTTGTAGAGACATTTACTTAAAAATAATTTAGAAACACTATTGATAAAGTTAAACTTTTGACAAAAATCAGTTCTTTCGAGAAGTGTCTGTGTTTTTGCTCTCATAAAAAGATGGATATTTATCACCTCTGTACACTGAGCATATTTTCTAACTATGTTGGAGACACTGTGAAATAGCATTATGTATTTGTAGGTCAAAGAGAAGATTAATTCTGTGGATGGCCTTGATGACTTAACTCTGTCACTGGAGACAGCTTCCGAGGATCGCGAGTCACTTTACCCTAACTGTAAGAATACCCTGAGGCTAATCGAACAACTTGGCCCGGAGAGTAAAGGTAGGACCCCCGTGTGACCACACAGCCTTTTTAAGTGTCTCGTGGTAGCATGTGCGCACCTAGTGCTGCCCCAGGGAGAACGGCTACGTTACAGCCCACTGCATCTCAGAAACCTGCTCTGTGTTAAAGCAGAATCAGACGAGTTGTGCGCTGCTAGCCAGAGGCTGTGCCCGTTTCCACTCCCTGTGCTTTCTGTTGACTCTGCTGCTCCTACGCCTTCACCCAAGGTCAGGTTATCACTACTTCCCTCCTAGAACACTGAAATCACCTCAGGACTTTCTTCTCCACCGCTCCAGCTCCTGGAACCTTAGTCTACACTGCAAAAATGATTACTAGATAGTTTTTAAAATTCGGGTCTTTGTTACCTCCTTGCCTAAAATCCAGCTCCTGCTTCTCATACCTCCGTGGTTAAAGGCCACAGTCCTCTGGCTTCCTCTTGTTTCCTTTTATTACCCTTCTTTCCTTTTTTTACCCTTCTTTCCACATGAATTTTAGAATCAGCTTGTCAATGTAAAAAAAATAAAAAGTCAGCTAGTGTCCTGGAAATTAGATGTACATTATGTTGAATCTGTAGATTAATTTGGGGAGAATTGACTTCTTAACAATATGAAATTTTTAACCCCGAACAAAGTTTATTTCTCCATTTATGTGTCTTCCTTGATTTTCTCAGTCATATTTCAAGAGTTTTTAGTGTCTGGGTCTTTCCATCTTTTATGTTTACCTGTATTTCTTATTTTTCAGTGTGGTTGTAAGTAGTGTATTTTTATTTATTTGTTTGTTTTAAAATAATTTAAATTTTAGTTTCTGATGATAGAAATACAGTTGATTTCTGTATGCTGACTCTGTGCCCTCCAACCTGACTGAACTAATTTATTAGTTCTAGTAGCCTTTTTATGGATTCTCTCAGGTTTTCTACGTAACCAAAAGTGGTCACGCTTTTTCTTCTTTAAACTACTGTGTTACTAAAGATAGTTCACATTTAAGACTTGCACCCAATAATTACATTCGCTGTCACAGCTGATCAGCTCTGTCACTGTTGCAACCAGAGTAGCCATAGACAATACACAAGTTAATGGATGTGGCTGTATTTCAGTAAAAGTTTATTTACCAAAGCAAGCATCCCAGCCCACAGGTTGGAGTTAGCTGACTCGCTCCATGTAATTATATTTCCCTCTGATTAGCAGACAGTTTTACCTCTTCATTTCCCATCTAGATGTCTTTTCATTCTTTATTTTGCCTGATTGCACTGGCTCCAGTATAGTGCTGAATAGAAGGAGTAAGAGAAGCCATTCCTGTCCGGTTCCTCAACTTCTGGGAAAAGCATTCCGTTTTTCACCATTGCATATGGTGTCAGCTGTAGGCTTAGCACGGATCTTTGTCATAGTGAAGACATTCCCTTGGTTCCTAGTTTGCTGGAAGTTTTTATCAGGAATAGATGTTGAGGTTTGGCAAGTGCCTCTTTTTATCCACTGACATGATCATGTGGTTTCTTTTTAGTTTGTTAATGTGATGAATAACATTGATTTTTACATGTTAAAACAGCCCTGCATTCTTGGGAAACACCCCACTTGGCCATGATGAATTACTCTGTATTGTTGGATTTAATTTGCTAATGTTTTGTTTAGAATTTTTACCTCCATTTTCATGACATTAGTTTTCTTTCTTGTAATATCTTTGGTTTTGGATTCAGGGTAGTGTTAGTTTTATAGAATGAGGACATATTTGTTCCTCTTCATTTTTTGAGGAGAATTTGTATAGAATTGGTATTAAATTTTCCTAAAATATTTCATACAATTCACCAGTGTAACCATTGGGACTGGAATTTTCTTTGTCTTAAGGTCTTTAAATAGGACTTTTGTTTTGGATTTTAAGATATAGGGCTTTTTAGCTTATTTGTTCTTTCTTAATTTAGCTTCTGTAATTTCTCTCTTTCAAGGAATTTTACCCACTTCATCTGAATTGTCAAATTTATTTGCATAATGTTCATAATATTACTTTGTCATTCTTTTAATATCTGCAGAGTTTAGAAGAATGTCTTCCATGTTATAGATGCTCAATATCCTTTTGTTCAATGTATGAATGAATGAATGTGAAAATGCACAGTCCTTTATACACAAAAATTATTCATATATTTTGTTTCTATTTTTGTTTTCTTCCTAATGTAGATTCTGATAGGTTATTGAAAATTCAGGATCCAGTTCATTCACTCAGATCAATACAACTTGAAAAATCTGATGGTGAACTACTTAGAGGAAAAATTAAAAAAATGGAAAGTAAGATGAACCGGCTACAAACAGAGCTGTTGAAAACAAGAGAAGCAAAATCACAGTTAAAACGTCAAAATGTGGATTGGGGACAAGAGCTCTGCAGCATGAGGTACTGACTTTCTTGGTTTTAAAGACATCTGAACTCCTTATATTTACTTTAATACTGTAGGTATGTAGGAGAAGTCTTACAATAGCTAACTTACCTTTTGGGATTTTACAGGGGAGATAATTTCATTAATATTGTGGAATATGAGACTCTTGGAAATAACACAGCGATATATATATATATATATATATATCTCCTCATTCAATATTTCTTTAAAAAAAGTCTTTGATCCTTATCTCTCAATTGTCCTCCAGAAAGTTTATATTACTTTACATTCCCACTTGCAGAATTATGAAATGACCATTTTTCTCAAGGCAGAAACTTTATAAAAAAATTTATACAGTTTGATTCTTAACATATGAATGGATGGACTAAAAAGTAAAATGGAAAGTGATTACTGGTTAGTTTATTTAGCATCTCTCTCATGCAGAGATAAGATTAGTTCAAAGGCCTATGCTGAAAGCACGGATTACTCTTCATTTTTTAATTACTTAATATGGATCCTCCCTTGTACCAAAAGGGATTTAAAAATGATTTACTAAATAAATAATATTCAACAAGTTACATTCAAAGTGTTTCAAAGGAAGAAACATAAAGTGTAGGGCATCAGCTAGTACACTCCCCAGCCTGGCCTTGGATTATGCTAGTTAGCCGATCTGTGTTCTGGAAAAGACACCTGCGGATGTTATCTTCCACTGGAGATCATGTAGGAGTCCCTGTAATACTTCATGAAGCTGAAATTTTATCTCATGAACTTACAAACTTGTTTCTAAATAGCAACTTCTCTTTTAACTAGTAACTTAATTCTCTGTCTTAATGAAGGAGTAATTTATGACTATGTGATGAAAAAAGGGTAATTTTCAATTCAAACCTTACTGAATAATTGCAAAATTTCTTTCCTACACTATTCACCAGAAGTTCTCTTGACTGAAACTCAGTAGCATCATGTCTTTTCATTGCTACTTTTCAAATATATATATATATATATATAGATCTCTCTTTATGAAGAGATTGAAGTGAGGAATTTAAAATGTGAGACTTAGAAATGAAAAAAAAATTGAGAACATAGAAATTCCATTAGGGTAATAAATCAGCATGTTTAAAGAAATTTATGATCAGGCAGATCATAAAGTGAACTTTTTATTTTCTAACAAAATAAATTTTAAGGTAAGCATATTTCACTGCAGATTCACATCAAAACAAGAAACAAAGAAGAAGAAAAATGCTTATATATTATATGATAAAAGTAATGATGAATTAAAAAGAAAAAAGAAAGAATACAATGAGCAAGTTTACCTGAAACAACTTGAAAGCACTGCCCGAGCACTAGAATGCAAACTGAAGAGCGTAAAGAATAAACCAAATCAGGTAAATTATTAGTCTTAGGTGAAAATTTCATATCTGTAACACTGTTTCATCAATATTATTTATAATAATCTTTTGAATTACTCTATATTTTCATTTAAAACAAATAAAATTTATCTCATCCTAAATATGAGCTATGACATTTAGAGCTTAACTTACTAATTTCTTGGTGTTCTTGGCATCTAATAGATGCTCTGTGTCTTCTGAATGAAGGAATGGAAGTTAAATTGAGCTTAATCATTAAGATAAGGATTGAGGGTTTTGGTCCATTCAACAAAGTAACAAGTCTTTTAATTCAAATCCATGTGTTAATTTTGGCTTTTTGAAGTTAAAATCCCAGCTAAATGCCTTGAGACTGTGATGGAACTGGTTAAGTGCCTTACAAAGAAATTTTCTTTCACTGGGATTTCAAAATTTGTAGATACTGACAGGCATATGCAGAATAGATACACAAAACTATACTATATATAGCACAGGGAAATATATCCAAGATCTTGTGGTAGCTCACAACAACAAAAAGTCACAATGAATATATATATATGTTCATGTACAACTGAAAAATTGTGTTCTACACTGGAATTTGACACAGCATTGTAAAATGACTATAACTCAATTTATATAGTGTTAAAAAAAAGTTTTCTTTCATGAAACTACATTTGTTCTGCGATAAATTTAGCTGTCATATATATTAGAATTTGAGTTATTTATGTGTGATAAAGATCACTGTGCTTAAAAAGGCTACTTCTTTTTAACAGTTTTTAAAAATTTTTTTTAAAGATTCCCCTCCTAAGCTTTTTTTTTACTTTTTTTCATGGTATAAAACCCAAAACCTAATGAAATAATGTCTCCAGGTTTTAGAAGAGCAAAATGACACTCAGAGACAACTTTCTCGAGCGCAGAATGCCAGAGTAATACAAGATGAAATCCTGGCCCATCAACTTTCCCAACAAAAGGAGGCTGAAAAGGCTAATAAGAAAATGAATGCTGAGGTATTTTCTTTAGTCATTTTCAAACGTGTGTGTATGAATTTGTATATTTATGTAGTGTAAAAACCAATACTATAGGTGCAGAAAGTATAGAGAGTTTTAAAAGCCTATATATGTAAATATATTTTCTGGGGGTTTCATTTCTGGTCCATTGGATAAAGCAACATTTTGAATTCAAATCCATTTGCCGGCAACAGTGACGTAGTGACATTCACAATGGCCTCATCCAAGGAGAGGCTGTTCATATTTCCCATAGGAATTGATGAACTTCCCATTATCTCAAAACTGTTGCTACTAACAGCAGGCAGTGTAGTTTCTGGCAGTGATCTCACTCCTTTGATAGATGAATGGAGAGGTTAGTTTATCTTTTCCACTGATGGTAAGGAGGAAAACGTCTAGCCAGTTCAGAAACCGTAGTTCAGCTGTCATTCTCCTACGTCTGATAAAAAGTAATGCTCTGCTCCATGTGGTATCCGATTTCAGTACAAGGAGCTTTCGAATATAGCGATAGATATGCCATAATCTATACTTAGTGATAATTTATTGATCAGTATTTTATTTTTAATAAAAAAGTTCACTGTATTTCCCTGCTATTTCATATCCATTACTGTTATAAACACCATGAAGAAGAAAGAAAAATTATTGCAGAAGCAAATAGTCTCCTGATTTTCTAAGAAGAGCTCTGTAAATTTGACCTTCTTTACCTTTAGTTTATTCACCATTAGGGAAACAGAAGGCTTCTCTTGTGTTTAGATATTTATCCTAGAGAAGTAGCTTTGGTTTGATGTAAGACTCAGAGAGTCAGAAGCCCTGGGGGAATCCCTGCAGCTTGCTTGTGTTTTTAACCCTTTATTCCTGAATTGTCACAGCTAAATGAGTTAGCTAATGTTTGTAGATGTGCTTAGTACAGTGATTAGATTTATCACTTATCCGTAGATGTAATTCTTATAACTCGCTCTAAAAATGTTAGAAAGGGAGAATATTTATGGAATATTCTCAGGAAAAAAATCTTTAGGAAATTTAACTTGTCCCAATATATACAGAGCTAAGGCTCTTACTTTGGGGGTAGCTGTAAAGGTTAGATGTCAGATATAATTTTTACGTGTAGTCAGATTTATTCATTTTTTATTTTAAGCCTTTTGGGTTTGTTGTATTTCAGAGAAAGAAAGGCCTTCCCAGTTCTGAGCTTCTTAAACATCCTTTTGTGGTTTCTTTTTTACTTTCATGGATTCACTGTCTTTAATTAAATTTTTGAACTTTTGGGGATTTCTGCTTGTTTAAAGTTTGAGATTTGCATCCACCTTAAGTTTTTCCAGTTGGATACCCAGTTATTGCAAACTTTTTGTTGTATAAACTTAGAGATTAGTCTTTAACGTCAAAGGAAACTATGATATGTCAGTTTATTGAGTACAGTCCAAAGAGTAAGAGATGAGGGGTTTCACTTACAGGACACAATGGATTTTGAGCTGTCTGACCCAAAAGATAACAGTGAGGTGCTTCCTCAGCAAATTTCTGAATCTGAAAGTCAATTCCGTGGCCAAGAAATTGAGCTCCATCCCAGGAGAGATGCTCTTAGACCAACGATGTTGGTATTAGAATGTGTGCATAGAGACCGAGGCCAAGCCCAGTGTTCAAACAAGGAAACTGAACCCTTGTCTCAAAGTAAACAAGGGAAAGTCAACAAATACATTGGAAAGCAGGCATTCTTGGAGGAGAAAATATGTGAACTAAAAAGTGAAAACATGTTGCTTCAACAGCAACTGGATGTTGCTCAAAATGAGGCCAGAAGTGAAAAGACAATACTTAACATCCCAGAGCCATTTCTGGATCACATGGGAAAACTTGAAGCCATGAGCAGACGAGTTCTGATGCTGGAGGAAGGAAACAAGGAGCTAATCAATGAATGCAGATTTTTAAAGGACAGACTGTATCAGTATGAAACTGACAGAACAGAAATGGAAGTAAGTACCCAGAAACAGAACTAATTTTCAGACTTCCTCAAAGAAAATTGAAAGTAGTATCTAATGAAAGCTAAATGTTGAAACTAGTTGGATATAAAAAATGTGTGGGCTGTAAATATATACACTGTAAAGCAACCTAAAAGCATATTTTGTATCCAGCAAACAAAAATTAGACCTGAGAGGTGCTTTACTTTGAGTAAAGATGCGTGTCACCTGAAATTTTAAGAGATTAAGCTATAAGTTGTTGATAGATACAGGCAGGTCTTATACTGCCCAAATCATTTTAATCTTTCTGTCACCACATTTTAGTATCATGATGAAGCAGATAAATGAAATGCTCAGACATAAGATGAGTATTTTGAAATTAAGTTTCAGTTGTGTGAACAAAAAAAGTAAAAGAAAAAAAGAGAGAGAGAGAGAAAAGATTCAATTGTGTGGATTACCTTGACAGTCAAATCCAGATTTCCCAGGTGAACTGATGTGTAAATGCTGTATCTTGCAGTACTTTTCGTTCAGTAGCTTCTCATATATTGTTGATATAATTTTATTTTTATTCATGTCAATTGGAATTAAATGTAGAAATATTTCCATCTCAAATCATGTATTGTTATGACCTCTCCACTCCTTAAAGGCATCTACTTTTCATTCAGTCATAATTTGGGACAAATGTAAATTTTAGCAAAACTGTGTCTCACTTAGTCTCCCCTGTTCTATTTATAATTTACTTTGAATATTTTTTCAAATATTGTGCTCACAATTCTCATTTCAAGTCTCAGTTACTATCACTTGGATCTGTTTGTCCAGTACAGAGGAACTGGAGCGCTCTGTGATGTACGAATTTGGCACTGGGGTCCCATTTTCAGACTGAGGAGGAGCAGAGTCCTGAGTGGCAGGGAGTGAGTGGGAGGGGTGGGGGGAGCTGTAGGAGCTGCAGTCCAGGAGGCAGGGGATGCCAGGTTGTCTCGGGTCCCCAAAGGCCATTGGAATATCCTCATTTTTACTGTGAGATAGGAGTCTATTGGAAGGATTTAAACACCAGATTGAATATGTGAAGGACTCTGAACTTAAGCCTCTAATGAAAAAGAGGGAGAATGTTCCACAGTGTGGAACTTATCACCACTCATCCCACCCAGACACCCCTTTCTGTTTGAGACTTCAGTGGGGGTAAATCTTGGCCATTTCCAGAGGGGCAGGGAATGGCTGGTGGGGCTGCATCCATTGTCTAAGTTAACTTACTGTCAATAAGGCAGGAGGGTCACCCCTTCTGTGTCTTTAATGAAATTCAGTAAACAAGAATGTGTACCTATGAGGAAGAGAAGGTGAATTGATGTCTGTGGGGATAATTCTCAAAGTTCATATGTTGGAGTTATATGTTATTAATGTAACCTAATGATAAGGTGACTTAAACATCAGTAACAGAGTTATCTTTTTAGGCCTGTATGAGACAGCTTCAACAAGAACTGACTCACACCCGAAAGAAAGCGTCCATGTTGGAAGCTTCCCTGGAGGTGACAGCACATCATCAGACTAATGTAGAAGCTGAGACACAGGATTCAGAGAGGAAATCACATCAAACTGCGAACCCAGTATGTATGAAATTCAGCACGTCAGCTATGAATGTGCAGCGCAGAGTGTTGCAGGACACTAGCTTTTCAGGGACAGTTTTCTTTTGTATCTTCATTATAATTACACTTTTATTATCTTTATGATGCACTTGTTTCTTAAACTTTGACTTTCATTCTGCCATTTCTTTATATATTTTTTCTTATAATATTTACCCTTAGAGAAGTTCAGAATTATACATCTTTCCTCACAGAAGTTAACTTTTTTCCCTATTAAACAGTATTTTTTAGTTATCTCTCACCACAATGAGGCATGCTAGATAAAATCAGAGGATAATGTTTCATGGAATGGTCCAGAAAATTGTCATGTCTCATCATTATTTTTGTGAATGGATATAGAATCTGTGTATTGATTTCATGGATTTCAGAGTAACTTGTGCAGAAAGATCATTATACAAACCAGTTGAAGTTAGGCATTGCCTTCATTTTCTCATTTTACGTATGTTGTCAAAGCATGGAGAAGTTCAGGTCACATCTGTACACCCAAAATAGAGAATTAAGAAAATTGTCTAGATCCTGCCTTTGGATTTTTTCTTAACTTTATTGAGATATAATTCACGTATTATAGGGGGGATTGCATAACTCAAGTGGTAGAGTGCATGCTTAGCGTACACAAGGTCCTGGGTTTGATCCCCTGTACCTCCTCTAAAAATAAATAAGTAAAACCTAATTACTTTTCTCCACCAAAAGAAAAAAATTCACATATCATGTAATTCACCTATTTAGGATGCATAGTTAATACCTCCTAGTATATTCAGAGATGTGCAACCATCATCACAATCAATTTTAGAACATTCCCATCACCCCAAAAAGAAAGCCTACATCCCTTGGCCATCACCCCCAGCCCCCCGTCCTCCTCAGCTCCCCACAGCCACCAGTCTGACTTCTGTCTCTATAGATGTGCCTGTTCTGTGTGTTTCACAGGAATGGAATCACATGCTATGTGGTCCTTCATGATTAGCTTTTTTCATTTGATGAAACGTCTTCAAGGTTCATCCATGTTATAGCACTTGTCAGTGTTTCCATTTCTGTTTATTGTCGAACATTACTCGGTTGTGGGGCTAAACTGTTTATCCATCCATCAGTTGATGGATCTTTGGGTTGCCTCTGCTACTTGGCTATTGTTAATAATGCTGCTGTGAACATTTCTGTCCAAGTTTTGGTGTAAACATGTTTTCATTTCTTTGGGGAATATACTTAAGAATGGAAATGCTGTCATATGGGTCATATGGTAACTCTGTTTAACGTTTTGAGGAACTGCCATACTGTTTTCCAGAGTGGCTGCACCATTTAACATTTTTATCCAAAATGTGTAATTCTCCCAATTTCTATGCATTCCTGTCAGCACTGGTCATTAGCTCTCCTGGTAGGTATGAATTGGCATCTCATTGTGGTTTTGATTTGCATTTTTCTGATAACTAAGAATGTTGGGGATCTTTTCATGTGCTTATCCATTTGTGTATCTTCTTTGAAGACCTGGCTGTTCAGGTTTTTGCCCATTTTAAAATTGGATTGTCTTATTATGATTGAATTGTCAGAGTTCTTTTTGTATCCTTTGATCAGATGTAGGATTTTCAAGTATTTTCTCCTGTTCAGGAGCTTGCCTTCTTACCTTCTTGATGGTGTCTTTTGAAGAATAGAAGTTTTTAATTTTGATGAAGATCAGTTAGTCTATTTCTGTCTTTTACTGTCCTAAGAAACAAGTGCCAGATCCAGTCATGAAGACACACACCTGTGTTTTCTTCTAAGAATTTTGTAGTTTTAGGTCTTTCATTTTGAGTTAATATTATATATATATTGTATGAGGTAGAGGTCGAATTTTGTTCTTTTGCATGTGGATATCCAATTGTCCCAGTACCATGTGTTAAAAAGACTATTATTGTCTCATTCAGCTATTTGACACTCGTATTGAAAATCAATTCACTGTAAATGTGAGGGTTTCTTTTAGATTCAGAGTGGTGAGACATTGATCTATGTCTGTCCTATGCCAGTACCAATTCAGATGTTATGAGAACTCTTTCCGAGTCATCTTGCATATTACCAGTTGTTTTACATAGTAATAAAAATTCAGTGTCGTGGAATGTCTGTAACTACTTCTGTGGAGATTTGCTGCATCCTGAAGGGGCCTGGGTCCAGCTTATGCCTTGCTGACTCTGTGACATGACAGAAAGTAGGCTTGCAAAGATAAAGTCCATTCCCCCCCATTCAGACCTTTAGTTTCTCACCCAGTGCCTCCCACTTCACTCCAGTTTCCATCAAATCATGGTCATGGGATCTGCTGACTCAGTCTTCAATATACTTCATTATGTTGTACTCATAATTCATAGACTCATCCGTAGGTTTCACTATCTAGAGGCAAAAGATTAAGCCTGGAAAAGATTAATTCAACCTTTCTCTTTGGAAGCCTCTCTAATCCATCATCTTGCGGTTCACGATGAATTCCTCTTTTGGCTTGGTTCTTGTGTGTAACACTGGTGCCGATCTTGTTCTTGGTGTAGATCCTGCATTCTCAGCTCCCTGTGTCTACCTCCTTTTACTTAAAAAGAGAGGTGCCTAGCTGTATTCTATAGCTTAAGGCATAATTAATGAAATAAATATTTCATCCCATCCAAGGAAAATTTTTCAAGAGTACAGCTGTTAAAAATTAGATAATATTCAATCAGTTTATCATAAACAGGTAACAGATTAGTAATTTGAATTTCAGAAGTTCAAAGCCAATCTGTGTGATATGGAGAAGCATTGTGCTACAACATAAAGATGAGACAGTCTTACCTTCCCTTACCAACTAGCTTTTTAAGTAAGGTAAAGGAAAAATTGTATTTTTAAATGCTGCCAAAGGACACTATATTTATGGTTCCATAATATTTTATTTTCTCTCTGAGGAAAGGAAAATGAAGAGTGAGTGCTAGATTAATAAGTTCTCAAAGCTGCCTGTCTCTTAGAATTTCAGTTAATTGAAATGAGATAAAAAGGCTGATTTTGGTTAACTGACTATTTCTAGTTGTTTTTCAAGTATTAGACTTCAAATCTTGTGTCTCCTTGCTTACCAGTCTTCCTTATCCTCAAAGTTGAGGGGAAACTGAAATACATGCCTATTTGTAAGAAACTGTAATTGGAGGGAACTCTAAAGTAACTTCCTTCTCACTAGTTCTGAGGTCTTTCTTTCAGCTATCTGCTGCTTCTCATCAGCACTTTGTCATTAATAAGTTAATCTCAAAGTTTGTTACATTCCAGTTTATAGGAGACCAATTTCTACTATATTCAAGTTACACTTCTTACTATCTTTTTTCATCCACTTTTCTGTTTATCTGTTTTTGCCTAACAAACTCTCCAAAGTTCAGTGGCTTAAATAAGCATTTATTTCGTTCACAACCTGCACTTAGGAAAAGTGTGGCCAAGACACCCAGCCTCTATTCCTCTCAGCTTCAGGTGGGTCAGCTCGAAGGTGGGGGGCTGGAATCACTTGAAGTTTCATCCATTGTTGTCTGATGGTTGATGTCGGTGGTGGGCTGTGGCTTAGATGGAGCAGGCAGGTGGACCACCTCCCCTGGAACACAGAAGCTGTCTCTGTGGCCTGAGCTTGCCCTCATGATACTGGGCTCCAGGGTTAAGAGCGAGGCAGAAGCTGAACTGCCTTTTCAAACCAAGCCCTGCAGTTCACTTGGTGCCACTTTCACCGTTTTCTGTTCATTAGGAGCAGGGCACTTAAGGTTAGCCCAAATTCTGCCTTTTTCATGGAATTAATTTAGAAAATTTATGGAGACATTCAATAACCAGCATAATCTACTCACTAGCCACAATGTTTTCCTACTGCTTCCATACGAGAAATCCACTTGTCCCCACTCAGGCGTGAGCAGGTCTCGGTCGCTGTGGTGTTAGGCTCAGGCTTCAGCCCAGGGTCTTACTTTCCCATCTACACCAGGTCCAGGTGGGGCTGAGGTTCCTGGGCATGCTTTCTGGAATACAGCTCCTTCGGTACACTCCTCTCAGTGCTGGGGCTTGCGAATAAGGAGACACGAGTTATTTACCACCACACACCCAAAATTCTGCTGAACTGCTAAGGACTCCCTCACTCACAGATGGAAGATGGGAGGCACACTGGCCCGTAGCAGTTCTGAAATGCAGCCTGATGCTGCCGGCTCTTTGATTAGGACTTAGTCCTAACCCTGGGAGGGGTTCTCCTTCGCTGCCTTCTCTGAGCTCTTTGTTCTGTCCCTTTCATGAGCAGTGACCTGTATTTCAGCTGAGTAGTTCTCTCAAGCCAGCTTCCTCCTCGTAGACCTTCTAAGAAAAACCCAAAGGCCTCTTCTCGTTTTGCTCTGCCTTTGCCTCTTTCAGTCCAAGCTCGTGAGCAGTGTTTATGCAACCACAGTTCTCTTTAAAACTTTGAGTTTCCTGTGAATTTTATTGGGGTTCCTGCCATTGGAAAAGCTACTCTCACGTCTTTTTGAGATAAACTCTTCATCTTGGTCTTCCTGTGAAGCTGTTGTGGGACCATGCCTTTAAAATACTTATGCTTTTAAGATCTTTAAAGGAATTTGAGGCAGCACCTTAAATCTTTCCAAGGTCTTAACAAAGTCTTGGCTTCATCTTTAGACTGTTTTCCTGGCAGCAGCCTAGATTTGATCTTAGCCTGGAAGCCATTTCTCTGCTTACCCATTATGTGACAGTTGGGCATGTGGAGATGCTTTAAATGGGATACAGATAATAGAACCCAGTGAGTCCTGGTTCCTTTCTATTTAATAATCTTTTTGTTTGTTTGTTTTAGCTTATCTCTCTCATGAGTTTTACTTTCAGATGTTCGGTAGCAAGAGTCCTGTTTCCTCTGGTTTCAGTGTCTTTTTCTTCCCTGGCCTAGAAGCCTTCACTCTCAGCCCTTCAGGGACCCTCAGGCTTCCACTCACAGCCTTGGGGACACTTTGGATTTTCACTCTTACTCTTCTCTACATCTGTTCAGGTTTCACCTACCTCCAGGTTCAAAGGAATCCCCACATTTTGGGTTCTTTTTTAATGGCTGTGCCCCATTTTTAATATCAGTATCTGTGCCAGTTTTCATTGCTAGTAATTTATATAATAAACTGCCTCAAAACCTGGTGACTCAAGACAGCATTTGCTTGGTTCACAAATCTGTGTTTAGACAAGGCTCAGTGGACCCAGCTCATTTCTTCTCCACTTGGCATCAAGTGGGCACTATAATAATCTAAAGGCTTGTTCATACACATGTCTGGAAGTTGGAGCTGGCTTTGGTTAAGGACATTCCCTGCGGCCATCAGCTGGGACAGCTGCGTGTACAAGGACTCAGTAGGTGGCCTGGGCTTCACAGTGTGGTGGCTGGGTTCTAAGGGTGAGCGCCCCTACAGAGTGAAAGTCAGAAGCCATTTAGCCTTAGAAATCACACAGCAGTGCCCCCACATTGTGTCCCCTAGAAACCAGTTGACTGAGGCCAGTACGTACTTCAGGGGAGGGAATTTCACAGGTAAAAGAGTCAGAGAACTTGTAGGGATGATGTACAACCACCACCTCCACCTTCCTTGTCTTACCAAATAATCCTTCTGTCTGAAGGAAAGTAGTTCTTCTCAAGTCAGTGTCACTGAAATTCCAGCAAGTTTTTTTGTTTGTTTTTGTTGAATATGTTCTTTTGTTTTGTGGACAGCCACAAAGGATTACAAGAATGAAGGCTTTTTTGTTTGTTTGTTTAGAAAAATGTATGGATCACCTTACTAAACCACTACACGAGGAGATGGATTTCTCCTTAAGTGTGTGAATCACTCATTGCTCCTTGGAATGCAATTCAAACAAGCATAAAATATTTATAGTTTAGAGAAAGGCTTATGGCATTAGAACCCATATTTGTAAGATGTATTAATTGCAGTCTTTTTTTCAAAGTCTTGTTTTGGGAGGCATTTATTAATTCAGCCCTAAGTAACTCAATATGATCTCCCTAAAACTTTAAAAATTGTGGAGAGTTAAGACTTGGGGGAGGAAGTGGTAAGAGACTTTCTACTAAGAGATGCCTTATAGTCATTTTATGTAGGAAGGACATGAAACAATAACAGAAAAATAAGAGTGTAAAATCAAGTACATATGTATAACAAAGATGATGACAGTAAACGGTATATTTTTGTGACTCTTGGTGGTTTGAACTTTTTTCTTGATTTTCTGAGTAATTTGAGTTTCTCCATT
This sequence comes from Vicugna pacos, assembly GCF_048564905.1. Lineage (NCBI taxonomy): Eukaryota > Metazoa > Chordata > Mammalia > Artiodactyla > Camelidae > Vicugna > Vicugna pacos. The sequence goes on along the minus strand of NC_133003.1, from coordinate 2,444,949 downwards.
CCACAAGGCAGATACCATTTTATTGTAACTGAATTTATTTAAACCTTTGATGCTGGGTTAGAGTTAGGCTGTTCTCAGTCTGCTAACCTCATTACCAAACAATTTTATCTTCTTCATGCAGAATGCTGATCTTCCAGCAAAAGTGGAATCTACATCTTCAGTACTTCTCCATCTGAGTGCAGAAACTCAACTTTTTCTAAAGGAGTTATTACCTATGAAAGAATTGCAAAAGAAATCTGACACACTAGAGGAGGAGAAAAAGAAGTTGGAAGAAGAAGTAGTAAAGCTCAGACGTCACCTAGAAATGAACACAGTGGAACGCAGTCAAGCCGAGCAGTACAAATGGAAGACTGAAGAGCGAGCAAGACGGGATGTAGTAGAAAAATTGAAGGAACTCAGTCAAGTCGTGCAGTACAACCGGGAGACTGAAGCGCGAGCAAGACAGGCTATAGCAGAAAAATTGAAAGAAATCAGCCAGTTTTTACAGGTGAAGCATTGATCTGTAACATGCCCTAACTCACTTCGCTGAGAATGACAGTTCGGATGTGTACATTTTCTGTGTTTCCTCTACTTCCCACATAGCAGTATGTTTTGTAGATTTCTGGAAGGAAGGCCACATTTGTTACTCCCTTTAAATAATTCAGTTTCCATCATTAATATCATTAAACTGATCTTTTAGAACAATTCTCACTAGAGAATCATTTTTAAGACCAATTGGTGTAAATCAAGATGACTAGGAGGAAAAGAATATATTGTGATTTAAATACTGTACCACACTCTGGGATTACTGTTAGGTTGTATTGTTCAATTTTTAAAATTTTAAATTGATCCTATTATTCTTTGAACTATCACATTACATGAGTACTAATATAAGAGTGATTAAACTTTAATTTTGTAATTCAGATTTAATTCACTTGACATTGATGATAAATATTTTAAAGTTCAGCTTTTTTTTCACACTTAAAATTGCTCTCTGAATCACTGACTCAAAACTAAAGGGAACAAATATACTGTAATTACTCAGGTTATAAGTATTTTTAAAATTGTACCCTTTTAATTTGCTGTAGGCACAAGCAGCATCTCAAGAAGACTTGTTAAGAGAGTATACACGTGCTTCAGTAAGTCAGATGGAACACAGAGTTCAAGACCTGGAAACTAAGCCGAAAAATAAAACTTTTCAGTTTGATTCTAATGAAAGAGAATTGGAAAGATACAAACAACTGTACCTGAAAGAGCTAGAAAACAGAATGTCATTGGCAAGTCAACTAAACTCGTAAGTCAAAACGTAGAATTATAGAAAATAATTTAGGTCATTAATTTGCCACTTAGGCATAATTTTTATTGAGCCAAGTTCATGAGGTGAGTAGCAAGTGAAAGTTAACTAGATAGTGTAATTTTGGGAAATGATGTTAGTAAATGAACTCTCCTTTAAAATGTCAGTCCAGGGCAGTTTGCATCTCACTGCCTTTGTTGCTTTTACATGACTTCATTTTTTATATTTGCATATATTTAACCTGATCCAGCCTTTAAGCTAGGGGTTTTACAAACTTTGTAATTTAGACAGCCATATTATCACAAAATTTCTATCTGGAATTCCCATAAATAGAAATGTTAATGAGTTTAAAATTAACTGTGTTTTGGAAGAGCACAATGTAAACCCAAGGGGCCCCATGCTGGTGTTTGGTGAATTTACTTTCTTGATTGTGATATTTGGTGTCACCGCTCGTGGGCACCCTGAGACGAAGTACTGTACCCTTCTAAGTTTGTCTCCGCTAAGTAAAGGCATGCTTGGGCAATAGGGGGAAATTCACAAGGGGTGAGGGGCAGCATAGAGGTTCACAAAGTGGCTAAAAAGCAGATGGTGGCCTGCCCGCGGGGGTGCGTGGAAGATAGAAAGGGCGGGTCCCACCTCCGGTGCCTGAGTAGCAGTGTGAGAAGCTACAGGTCTCCCCGCTATCCGAAAGTAGCGCGTTCCTATCAAAGTTGTCGATGTAAAGCAAAGGGGCAGTTACCTTAGGACACACCTTGCTGGTGGATGCATGAAATAAATAAGCATAAAGTGCAGGCGCTCACAGACACAGTCCAAAGCCGTGGTGGCGTGATGCTGGGACACTGAGGGTGGTTCTGGGGAAGGAGCTCGGTGGGGCCCCTCTCGCTGCTTGGGGTGCTCGTTGCCCCTCTGATGGCTTGGGCTAAAACAAGCACCCAGTGCTATTCTGGTTTTTTGCATTTTTTTTATAAAAGTGAAAATCCGCTTGAGTTTTTTTTTGGTTATGGAAAACAGGTGCTGATGTAGGCCTCTGGTAAAAGCAAAGTAACAAAGTGGGCTTTGTTACATTGGGGGACACTTGAAATTGCCCCAGCGCTGTCGTAGTACTTTCCCACCTTCGACTCTGCCGCCTGGTGTCCCCCAGAGGTGGTGGCTCTAAACTGTTCCTCAGTGCCGCATGCTTAATTTCTCCCAGGTAATGAGTGAAATGTGTATATAAGGGGGGTGAAAGCAAATGCTTGAAAATGGCTTTGAGGGATGGTTTATTTTTTATTTGTAAACTGGTTTACTGAGGGTGAGTATGTCTAGATGCAGCCAGTGCAGAAGGCAGTGGGGGTCTTCTGTGGGGGCGTCTCCATCTCTGACTCTCCCCACTTTGAAGTACTTGTTACTTAAGGGCCCCCCCAGGCATGCATGTCCTTCTTTAGGACAGTTTTAAACTGTAATTGTTTACAGTAGGTCTGCACTGATGTATTTTTGGTGTCAAAACAGTTTAATGGGAGAATCTGTTTACTATTATAGCAACTTTAGAAATACATATCACTTAGGAAGAAAATGAAATGAATCAAATGTGTGCTTTGCGATCCTCGCAGGGCTAATAAGAGGCTGGCAGCGGTGAGCACTGAGCTTCAGCTGGAGAAACAGCACCAGAGCTCCCTCCTCGGTTCTGGTCCTACAAGGCCTGTTGATGGACCGCCTTCTGCTAAAAATTCTAGTACTAGCGTGGAGCCCAAAAGGAGTCTTACTCAAAGAAGAAACTTCAGAAATTTTTCAGACCCTTCAACTAGCATGAGCGGTCACTTGTTCACGGTTAGTTATATTATCTTTTTTCCCTTGGGTTTCAGATTTCTGATATAATTCTTGTTTTTAATTTGATGAAATTCTGAGTTGTTAGACTTCTGCACACTAAGTAAAACCCATAATTAATTGTGCTAACAAAGAAAGGAGACAGAAATTTTATAATTTTTTAAAGTCCCTGGACTTGTAATTTTCAAGAGATATCTGTCATTAACTTTGTTCAATAAATGCAACTAAACTGACAAATTTTAAATTCCTTAAAAAGCTCCATTTCAAATTCTATTTTAGAAATTAAGTATTATTGCCTAATAACTAGAGATACACTTTCCAATGTTTGGCTTAGTTTCTGATTGATTTCAGTTTGGCATTGGTTCACAGTAATTTTCAAGTTTTGCTGCACCCCAGTTTTTCTGCCCCTAAGCATAAGTAAATGATTGGCATCGAGATACTTAACCACATATGGATGTTTTTTCTTTAAAGGAATTCAAGATAATTTTTTTATGAATTAAATAAAATTGTAATGCTAAAAACATTAAGCTCTGTTTTTCAGTTTAAAACTTTTATCATTTTCTTCTGTAAGTGTACATTCTTAATTGCTATTTTACTTATATAGCATTGTTATTTTAATTGTTATAAAATGTCTTACTGAACAATTGTAGAACATTTCTAAATATGTAGTCAAGTAAAGGAAACATTTAAATTTTTTAAATGTTCACTTATGTCTCTGTCTTGCCCTCACCTGTAGGAATACCAGGTGGCAATGATAGGGAGTCTTTAAATTACAACCAGTTTTCATTGTGTATGGTTGTTAAAATAGCCATTGAAATCGGTGTGCGTTGATTTATGATTTGATGGTGTTTTCATGATCTTCTTGATGCAGAGAAGGGTAGCACAGGCCCTTGTTAAGTGAGGTCTCAACCTGTTTCTTCTCACTTGGCTTCATGTCATAATAAATCGAAGAAGAAAAAAAGCTCAGGTTTCATAGACAGTGTTGTGGGTAAATTGAGTCTAAGTGCTTCAGAGTCATGAAACCAGACTGCGTGGTGTTAAAAAAAAATGCATGGCTAACACTTCTGTCAGTGGCTAAGCATGATGCAAACTCAAAATGTTTTCATAAGTTGTCACCAAAAAATCGCTAGTGGGTCACTTTACAGGATGATGGTGAAAGAGTATGAGTGCAAAAGCAATGCAAGAGAAAGCTCCTGAGGGCAGTTCTTTCCTTTAATGTTTTTGGAGGAAAGAGGTATCTATTTTTTAGTACTTCTAGATACACTGGAAAATAATTTATTTTAAACTCAGTGTTGTAGTTCCAAGGTACATGTAGTTCTTCTGTGGGGCCATGGGGCCGAATCATGCTAGATTCAGCAGGGAGGTTAACAAGCCGCGCTCTGTCCGGGTGCAGAGACACGTCTCCCTCAGCGCTGCCAGGCTCCTCACAGGAGTTACTGTACAGTTACTGCTGACAGATTTCTTAGTCAGACTTAGAGAAAGAAGGTGCCTTCTGGAATTGCTAGGGATGTAATTACTTCTGCTGGGAACATATAAAGTAATGCTATGCGATCTGTGAACATACTGTTTAAAATGTCAGGAAGGGATGGGTTTTTGCATGGGGCTTAACAAAACAACAGACTTGCACAGCTTTTCAGCTATGGTTCTAGAAAGCAAAATGTTAAAAATGGCATTGGGGTTGACTTTAACATTCTCCTTTATGTACAAGGTTTTAACATTTTGGACTGTTCCTACTGTGACGTTCCAGCTTACTCTGCACTTTCTTCTAACTGGACAGAAGTGTTGCTCTAAGTCTGTGATTTCAGTCGTGCTGGTTGTCGAAGCAAGTTTTTTCTAGTCATAACACTTGGGTTTATTGCCTCTCTTACCGCTGCATGAAGTATATATAGCCTTGTCCCTTGACGTCATAGTGGTAACAGATGGACCCCGTATCTGCTTTGCTAATGTTTACCCTCAGATTTCACATTATAGTTTATTTCTGGGATGTTTTGTCCTACATGTCAGAAGCAATTTTACAGCTTTACTCAATTGTGTTATTTAATTATATTACTATAAAATACAAAAAGTTAAAATTAGCCTGAGCAGATACATCACTGTTAGATTTTCTTGCACATAGAATTTTTTTCTGAGAACTGAAAACTTAAAAATTGATTCCAGACAATATTATAACAGGCACAATTTCTCTGTTTTAAGATTTTTTTATGTTCAAGAGTTTTTAAGTATTGGTGTGCCTAACATGAAGCATGGCCATATCAATAGTTAATAAATGTCCTTCAAATCTATTTTAAATAGGAAGACTAAATTTTACACTGATAGATTTTGGACTTTTGGTGCACTACTGACACTTTGAAACATTTTCTAATGATTTATTTAACTAATTTTTAAATTTCTGAAATGTCCATTCAGTTTAGCAGCCCTTTTTCTAAATGGGACTATTCCAGTGCAGCAGAGCTAAAACGGTTAATAATCCTAAGACTTTAACTTTTCACATGACACAGCACTGCGTCTCAGCAGAATCTGGTCACGTTCTTTTAAAAGTAGACTTCCGAGGCAGGGCACATCCACTCTGAATTTTAATTCTAATCAAACTATCACAGTAGTTAAGCTCACTTCTCATAAGGCAAAGGCAGAGTTTAGAAACCTTGTTTCTGTTATCAGTTTTCTGCTCTGTGGACTCCCTCCTGCCCTCATTTCATTTTGTCTGAATGGACAAATGAGGAAGCACATTATCTTTTGAAAGACAATAACTCAACTTCTTCCAGTTCTTTTTCTTTCATTCACTTTTTTCTCTGCACTTAATTTTTTATCTCCTTGATCAACAAATTCTTATTTCTTTTCTCTGCAGCAAAATACATGTATTTAATAGTTACAAACTGACAGGTGTCATTTCCTTCATACATTAACCTATTTAAAACAGGATAATGAATCAGAGTGGTTAAATGACTTGATTTTATTACATTTCTGGAATTGTACTTATTTTTATAACATTTAAAGTAAGAATGATACCAAGTTTAACTTAAAAGTATTAATAATCTGAAAACATATTCACTTCAGAAATGAACGTGTGTGTATACGTGTTGGCAAGTGTGTTTTTATCAAATTGATCTCGGAAAGAGAGGGCAGCATTATCTTCCAGCCTGTGACCTCAGTTTTGACCTCAATCCTGCAGTGTCCCCAGTGGGACCTTCCATTTCTATGGGACATAGTCTGCAAACTGCCAGTTGTGAGAGAATCCTCCTAATTAAAAATCATTAGAATTAAATCTTGCTGATACATTGTCTTCCTGTGTATGATTTTCTCACCTTTCTGTATTTTTGTTAAATGGAAAAGTTTAAGTAAAACTGCAGGTGCCTTCTCCTTATTAATGTTGGACTTCATACCACTTCCACCATCTGGACATGGGGGTCCTCACCTAGAAATAAAGATAAAGGTCCCAGAAGTACCTATTTAGGAAAACATCTTTGCAGAGGAAAAGATAGTAATCTTACATTCAACTCATGTAAATGTGTGATCTACATTTTGCAGTGTTTATTAATGGTTATATGAAATTATTTCAGTCAAGGCTTCTCCCTTCATCTGCTAGGTGTTTTTCACTTCACAGGACCCGCTTGGCACTGTTGTCACGTTCTTGATGGCATAAGACCTCTCTAGAATGCTCTTATCAGACAATGTTATGGAAAACAGGCTCTGAGAATATTGGCAAACGGTAGCCAAAAACCTTGTCTTTGCACCTAACATTTACAAAGGCCTCGGCCCTCATGTCGCTGTTATCACCACAGTGTTTATTATGTTCATGTACTATTTGAGACCCTGTTTAGTGAGCGGGTGACTTTCATAAGAAAGATTTTAAAAGAACAATCTAGATGGGGAGACTTTCAGTTTGAAGTGTCCCCACACATTTCATAATTAAATACGTAACTAATTAAGTCAAGTTTCAAAAAGTTGGCCCTAGTTTCCAGAATGGAAACAAAGTTACAGTTAAAGAATTAGGTATTGTTTTCCTTGTTTCTCACTCTAGGAAGTTGTGAATCAGAAACCAACTTTGAAAACTGGCGCTAGCCTCTCCTTTTCTTTTCTTCAAGCAGATTTTCTGACATAAATATTTTAGTCATCACAGAGAGCAAAATACATTTGTTTAACTTGTTTGCCAGTAGAATTTTCACTTGACATTATAACAGAACCCCTTCATTTTATGTATCTATGATTCTGTGCTAAAAACATTAGCATAGAACAGACCTTAAAATTTTAGTTTTCTAAAAGTGCAGGAATGGAAAGCTCATTTTTAGGAAAAATCCAGTAACATTAAAAAAGCTAAACTTTTATAAAGGACAGTTTTCCTAAGAACTGCAGATTAATGCATGCAGTGTGAAACATGAACTGTTGAAACTTTTTGTGCCAATAAGATCGGGCATCGCCCTCTGAGATTCTGTGTATCTGACAGGGCAGTGTTTACTGTGCTTTTCATCAGGTGAATCTAAATAGCGTTACATATGTATGTTCTCTGTTATCTAAAATCAAAGTAAGTAGGAACTTATTTTACTTTTATTCATGTGATTGTTTTTCTATTTAAACAATCCCCAAGTTAGGTCAAGTCCCTAAAAGTATTATTTAAAGGCCACATTTCATAAGCTAGCTGTCATTCCTATGATAGTGTTTCTTGTTTAACTTAAACATTAATAATAATATTTGACTTATTTCAGATGCAGAAGTCAATGAATAATATAGCTAGAGAATTAAAAGAAGGTATGTCGCCAACATTTCTGAATTAAATTTAGATATTGATTTCCGTACTACACTGTAAACAGAAAATGGCACTTCTTTCTATTGTTTGAATAACAGATACTATGTTAAAGTTTTTTCTTACACATATCTAATGAAAAATGTGAAAGCATAATTTCATTCATAATGATAAATATACTTATTCTTCATTTACTCATCATGATCCATTGCTTTAAAAAAAAACTTAAGAAGTCTGTGTTATCTCTCTATTTCTGGCTGTCCCCTTCCTCTCCTGCTGTCCCCGTGGGCCTGTCACCTACACACGGGCCTGTTCTCAAAAAGCATGGAGGTCATCAGCTTCTCAAGTTTCTGGTAGTGACTGAGGCCAAAAACCCAGACTCAAGCAATCACAGTTCATGTAGCTGTCACCTGGTGGATGACAATTAAATTTCTTGTCATTCGCTTTGTCACTGGTTAAACTTTTTCCCTCAGGAAAAATTTCAAATTCCTTAGCTTGGGAGAAAAACACCCACATTGATTTGGCTCTTGCCAAAGTCTTCAGCCGTATCCCTTTACTCCCCTGCTCTGCCCCTTTGCTCCAGCGACTGGTCAGACTGCGTCCAGCTCCGCGGGTGCCCATCCTGCCTCTGCTCTTCGTGTTTGCTTCATGCCTCTCCCTCCCACACTTTCTCCTCCTCCTTCAGGTATCTGCTTACACATCATGGCCACCAAAGAGCAGACAGTATTGACACAAAGCTGGACATCCCTTCTGAGTGTTCCAACTGAGCCCTCTTTTATACCTGTCATGGCATTTATGTCTCTGTACCGAAATTGCCTGTTCATCTATTTTTCCAGTTTATGGTACAAGATCTTTCAGGGTGGACTGTCATCTTCAACTTGTGATTTCAGTGCTTGTCACAGTGCCTTAGCACATGGTTGCTGAGTAAATGAATGAAGAATAAGAAAACCAGGTGCTCTGATTCTTAGCCACAAGAGCAGTTAATTCAACGTGCAGCCCTGGGCAAAGTCTAGAGTAGTTATCTTGTATTTTGTGTTGTAATCTTATATAGATTTTTTCATTCTTTTTAAAACTTAGAAAAGTCTCAGCTTTTCTTAAAAAATAAACTGACATTTAGTTACCTATGAAGTATTTTAAGTAAAGAATCTAAATTTTCCTTTTCTTTCCAGCCAGTACTGAACTTCAATCAGTCCTACAGACTCTCGTAGGCTCGATGGATGAGTGAAGTCTAAGTCAAGGTCTGGGTTCGAATGCACGTCAAGAATATGTGGACATTTTGAAGAAAGAGTATGTGATCTACAAAACAAATAGTAAACATTTACCTGCTGGGCTGTTTGCCTCACATTTTAGTTGTTTCCCGTTAAGTAAGATACTGACTGTGTTTATTAAAGGAAAATACTTTTGTATCAGGTGTGCATGATTAAAATTTATGTAGTACTTTGAACCACGTTTCTCTGCATCTCATTGACTTTTAAGCAGATTTTGGGAATAAAACCCGGCACTTTGGAGTATTACATACTCAAACTGAGCCCCGATGCCAGCTGTTTAAACAACAGCCAACCACCCACCAAACTTGTCGTTGATTCTGAGCAGTGTTGATTTTTTGCATTTTCTAGCGTTAATCGCTGTCTATAGACCTAAAGATTTAGACAGACAGCGTTTGGATCTGCTGTGGTGTTTCAGTGTTCTGATGGATCACAACACTCGTTACAGTGCCATCAGGCTTCCTATATGTTACCTTAAACACTGATTCACAGATGTTTCCTCATGGAGAAACGAAATCTGCCTCAGGCATTTCATTTTCTCTATTTACTTACTTTTTGGAAACAGTCCTGTGAGCACTTATTGCCCTAATGAAGTCATCCGGAACACCTGACAGAAACTTCAGCCCCTTACTAAGCCCCCACCCTGAAATAAGCTGTGATTCCTTAAGGACACATGTTTCCTGACTGGCACGTCAGTGTCACAATTCTCATCAGGCAACTTTTGACAGCCTCTTGGCTTTTTGTCTTTATGAGCCCCTGACTCCCTTCCTTGAAACACTCAGTTTTACCCAAATCTGTGTCTCCCAAATTGCAATTTATTTCTTCCAGTTTTATTGAGGTATAATTGACATGCAGCACGGTATTACAAGTTTAAGGCGTACAGCATAATGATTTAATTTATATATCTCATGAGATGATGACCGCAATGTACTTTGCTGTAACTATTAACATAACTCTACCCCTGTCGCTGGGATACAGTATGATTACTTAGGGTTCTCTAAGGGAGAAATGAAAATAATAGAGTACCTCTATCTCTGTCTGTCTGTCTTTCTAGCTTTCTATCATGTCTGAAATCTGTAGGGTGGGCCTGCAGCCTGGAAATTCAGGTAAGAGTTAATGTTGCAGTCTTGAGTCTAAATCCCGAGGGATGATAGTCTGGAGACTCAGATTGGGTTTCCATGCTTCAGCCATGAAAAGAATTCCCTCCACTTTGGGGAACCTCAGTCTTTGTTCTGAAGGCCTTCAGCTGATTGGATGAGGCCCATCAACATTATGGAGGGTAATCAGCTTTATTCAAAGTTACTGATTCACACCTGAAATATACGTTCACAGAAACATCTAAACTGGTGTTTGACCAAGCAACTGGACATCATAATCTAGCCAAGAGATATTTATCAGGAGTTGGAGAGGTTTGTTCTAAAGGGATATAAGTCTTTGTTCCAGCAGGAAGTAATTTGCTCAGCACAGTTCTAGGTCAACTCTGGGCTCCTGATAATCATGAACTCAGATCTGATTTCCCAGCCTGTGACTCTTTGTGTCCAGCAGGTGGCGCCAAATGACCAGTCAGGTCAGATGCACAGGCTCGTCTTTGGGAACAGGTGCAATGTATTTATGTATGGCCAGCATCTTAAACAAAGCAATGTTGTCTGTCTGTGACTCTTCTCCATTTTACTGAGACCTGTGGATCAAAATGAGAAGTTCACAGGAAAATGGTTGTCTCTCCTGGAATGTGGTGATATTGTGGAATAATGAAAATCTTAAGTCAAACACAGAGACAGCCCAGTAAAATGGCACCTAAACACAGATTTGGGGAACTCGTGTGTGTGTGTGAACTTGTGCTTCTGAGAAAGATTAAACAGGAGTGGAACTGATGAAAAATTCTTCGAAAAAAGGTAAAGAAAATACTGTAGAAAACCCTGTAAAGGGAATAAAGTTGAAGAAGATGAAAGAGACAGAGAGAAAAGCCAAGTAGAGTGTGCACGAGACTGGGCTATGTGGATAAAGTGTTAACACGGGAACCCCTGGAGAAAGGACCCATGTGTCCTGAGTTCCAAATGAAGATCATGTAAGTGGAGGATTAGGAAAAAAGACACCAAACCTTCTGCAACAAATTCAATGGAATCCTTTATTTTAAGGGACTCTTAACCTCATGCTCACAACTAGGAACTGTCCACATTACACACAGCATGTGTTCCAGGAGGCAGGGTTGAAGCTGTAGGCACTGAAAAAGGAACCTCCCTACTGTGGAGAAGGAGAGAAAACTGCAAGGCTGGGGTGGAATAGCAGACCTATTGGGTTCACTTCTTTGTTAAGCTGTTAAAATCTCCCTAATTAGAGGAAGGGTATAGCTCAAGTAGCAGAGCACATGCTGAGCATGCGTGAGGCCCTGGGTTCAATCCCCAGTACCTGCTCTAAAAATAAATAAATAAACCTAATTACCTCCCGCACCACCCAAAAGAAAAAAAAATTTCCCTAATTAAAAGAAAAAGTCTGCATCTGACAAGGTGGAGGCTGTGAAGAAGGGGTTTATTGCTGCTGCATTGAGAGACCTGTTGCTCAGGTTAGAAGCTGCTTCCAGAGCAGGACAATCCCCACCGTAACTGAAGGAATGGAAGGTAAATTGAGCTTAATTATTAACATAATGATTGACGGTTTTGGCCCACTCAACAAAGTAATAGTCTTAATTCAAATCCAAGTGTTAATTTTGGCTTTTTTAGGTTAAAGTACAGGCTAAATTGCCTTGAAACTGTGATGGAAGTGGTTAAATGATTTATAACGAAGTTTTCTTTCACAAAACTACGTCCTCCTGTGTTTTTGTTCTGTGATAACTTTAGCTGTCATTTAAAGTAGAATTTGAGTTATTTATGTGCGATAAGGATCCTTGTGCTTAAAAAGGCTGCATCTTTCTTTTTTTAGTTTTTTGATTTTTTAAAAAAAGATTTCCCTTCTAAGCTTTTTTTTTTTACTTTTTTTCATCATATAAAACCCAAAATCTAATGAAATATGTCTCCAGGTTTTAGAAGAGTGAAAAGACGCTCAGAGAAAACTTTCTCGAGAGCAGAATGCCAGAGTAATACAAGATGAAATCCTGACCCATCATCTTTCCCAACAAAAGGAGGCAGAAAAGGCTAATAAGAAAATGAATGCTGAGATATTTTCTTTAGTCATCTTCAAACATGTGTGTGTATGAATTTGTATACTTACATAGTTTAAAAACCAATACTATAGGTACAGAAAGTATAAAGTGTTTTAAAAGCCTATATATGTAACTATATCTTCTGGGGGTTTCATTTCTGGTCCATTGGATAAAGCAATATTTAGAATTCAAATCATTTTGCCTGCAACAGTGATGTAGTGACATTCACAATGGCCTCATCCAAGGAGAGGCTGTTCATATTTCCCATAGGAGTTAATGAACTTTCCATTATCTCAAAACTGTTGCTACTAATGCCAGGCATTCTAGTTTCTGGCTGTGATCTCACTCCTTAGATAGACGAACGGAGAGGTTACTTTATCATTTCCACTGATGGTAAGGAGGAAAAAGGCTAGCCAGTTCAGAAACCGAGATTTGGGTGTCATTCTCCTACGTGTGATGAAAAGCAACGCTCTACTCCACCTGGCATCCAATTTCAGTACAAGGAGCTTTTGGATATGGTCACAGACATGCTATAATCTATACTTAGTGATAATTTATTGATCAGTATTTTATTTTTAATAAAAAAAGTTCACTGTATTTTCCTGCTCTTTTACATCCCACATCATGTCTCCAAGCCCAAATCTCCCCAAGCCCGTGTCACCTCCCGAAGCCCAATCATCTCCCCAAGCCCAAATCTCAGAAAAGGCACAGTCTCCCCAATCCCTCATCATTTCCTAAACCCGCATCATCTAGCCAAGCCTGTGTCATGTACCCAAGCCAGCATAATATCTGCAAGCCCACATCATTTACACAGGCCCACATCATCTCCCCAAGCCAACATGATCTCCCCAAGCTGACATCATCTCCCCGAGCTCACATAGTCTCCTCAAGCCCGCATCATCTCCCCAAACCTCCATCAACACACCGAGCCCACATCATTTTGAGGCCAACGTCCCCAAGCCGACCTCACTACCCTAAGCCTGTATCATGTCCCCAAGCACAAATCATCTCCCGAAGCCTGCATGATCTCCCAAGCCCACGTCATTTCCCAAAGCCTGTATCATTTCCCTGAGCCTGCAGTATATCTGCAAGACTGCTTCATTACCCCAAGCGTGAGTCATCTCCCACAGTCCTATTATCTCCCCAAGCCCACATCATGTCTACAACCCACATCTCCCCAATTCCACATCATCTCCCCAAGCCCGCATCAACTCCCTAAGCCCAATCATCTCCCTAAACCCAATCATCTACTCAAGCGCACATTATCTCCCCAAGCCCAAATCTCCCAAAATGCATATTATCTCCCCAAACCCGAATCATTTCCCAAGCCTGCATCATGTAGCCGAGCTTGTGTCATGTCCCAAAGCTGGCGTAATATCTGCAAGCCCGCATCATTTACACAGGCCTGCATCATCTCCCCAAGGCCGCATCGACTTCCCAAGCCCACATGATGTTTCCAGGCCCACATGTCCCCATGCCGACCTCACCACCCTAAGGCTGCATCATGCCCCTAAGAACAAACAATCTCCCCAAGCCAACGTGACCTACACAAGCTCACATCACCTCCCAAAGCCAACATGATCTCCCCAAGCTCACATCATCTCCCTGAGACCACATAGTCTCCCCAAGCCCACATCATCTCCCAAAGCCCGCATAATCTCCCCAAGCCCACATCATCTCCCAAAGCCCTCATAATCTCCCCAAGCCCACATTATCTCCCCAAACCCGCATCAACCCCCAAGGCAAATCACCACCCCAAGCCAGCATCATCATCCTAAACCCAATCATCTCGCCATACCCACATCTTCTCACCAAGCCCGCATAATCTCCCAAAGCCCACATCATCTCCCCAAGCCGCATCATTTCCCCCAGACCACATAGTCTCACCAAGCCTGAATTATCTCCCCAAGCCCCCATAGAATCCCTGAGCCCACATTATGTTTCGAGGCCCACATGTCCTCTAGCCGACGTCACAACCCTAAGCCCGCATCATTTCCCCAAGCGAAAATCATCTCCCCAAGCCCACATCATCACCCCAGGTGCAATCATCTCCACAAGCCCACATCATCTCCCCAAGCCCAATCATCTCCCCAAGCCAACATGATCTCCCAAAGCTCACATCATCTCCTCATGTCAACATGATCTCCCCAAGCTCACATCATCTCCCCGAGCCCACATAGTCTCCAAATGCCCACATCATCTCCCGAAGCCCAATTATCTCCCCAAGCTCAATCATCTCCCTAAGCCCACATCATGTCTCCAACCCACATCTCCCCAGCCCACATCTCCCCAAGCCAACGTCATCTCCCTGAACCTGATAAGAACATGTATCCAAAGTAAATACTCCGACTCAGAGTTTTCAAACCATGTCCCACTGTGAAAAATGGTACAATTTATGAGCTCCCTTAATGACGCTTTAAATTTCCAAATAAACAGCATAACTAAAACCAGATCAATGCAGGAGGCAAAGGCCCCATAATCCCCCTAAACATCCTCACCTACTCCTTCGAGAAGTCTCCACATTGTGTGATTTGACCTCCCCTGCAAACCCGTGGAGTAAGAGGAAGCTATGTTATTTCCACGTCTCAGAAGAAGAGCAGGAACACATTATCTGAGCCGAAGGACACACCACCAGGGCACTGCAGGCGAATAGGACCTAGTTTATAAGTTTCTCACCCGCCTACTAGGGTTTCTGAAAATTGAAGTTGAGTGGTATGGGGTTGAAGGAATCTCCCAAACTAAAATTATGAGGTCAATAGGAGATGTCTTCTGGAAACACCTTTTTACTTTTAAAATAAAAAAATAATGAGAGACGGAGAAGATGGCGGAGTAGAAGAACTCTGGTAAGTCACCCTCTCCCGCAAATACACCAAGACCCACATCTACAGACCCACTCAGCCAACCAGAGCACCTGCGGAACTCCGACAGAACATCGCCCTCTTCAAAAGATAAAGACGCCAAAAATCTGGTAGGAGAAAAGGAAAAAAGAAAGAACAAAAGGCAAAGCAGCGTGGGATGGGTCCCGCGGGGAGGGAGCAGCAAAGAAGGACTGGCGCTCGCTCGCTGGGTCTCCCCCCTCCAACTGAGAGGCCAGCGGGACGAAGGGGGAGCCTCCGAGGCTCGGATCTGTACAGAGCAGCCCTTGTCTGACAGAACTAAGTTAAACGGGCACAGAGCGTGCCCCCGACACCCAGCCTGAGACGCGGGCCGGCAGCGGCGGGCAGGGCCAGGCTGCACAAGCCGGCGGAGGGCGGGGGCGGCTGCACGGAGGCAGCTCTGGGGGACTGCAAGAGGCTGGGCGCCATGACTGTGGGTGTAAAGGGCAGAACAACCTGGGCCCTCCATAAAACTGCAAGGTTGATGTGCTCTCGGGGGAAGGGTGCATACCCCATCTCTGAAAACCCGTGGAAACTTTTCAGGGGAAGAGGGGGGGGCTCAGGCACAGCCGCCATATCCTCCGGCTCTGAGCAACCAGGCGGGGGCGGGGGCGAAACCTGCATCCGCACCAAAGGGCTCAGCAGCCTCAAAGGCCAGATTGAGACGGGCCTACAGCCCGGGGCAGATAGGATCCTTCCATCCTGGTCCCTCAGAGAACTTGCTCCACAAAGACAAACAAGGAGCTGTGTTTGGGCTCCGAGCAGGGACAAGGCTGTCCCTCCGTCTTCCCTGAGCCCACCCGCGGAGCGCCGACCAGGGCGGAGCGTGCAACCGCACAGAGCAGCTGAGCTACCGGAGGCGCAGGTAGAGGGAGAGCGGCCCCCCGCCTGTCGGGCAGGAACACAGCCCCTGATCGAGGTGCTGGGAGGGGGCATGACCCGCCCTCCTACCTGGCCAGTCTGCAACATCTGACTGCGGCATCAGGAGGGGCAGTGACCCTCCTGCCCACAGCAGAGGAGAGCTGCACCTGACCCCGTGTTAGGAGGAGGCGCGATCTGCTTGCCGACAGCTGCTGGGAGCAGCACAGAAGAGGGCGCCAATGGAGGGCCTCTGAAAACAACAAGCTGAGCTTCCAAAACAGGACGAAGACAGAAAGACTTCACATTAAAAGCACACAGACTCCAGGAGAACACCGACAACCCCCCTTTTTTTTTTTTTGGTTTTTTTTTTGTTTTTGTTTTTGTTTGTTTTTGTTTTTTTGTTTTTTGTTTTTGTTTTGTTTTAATCTGTTTTTACCTGTTCTATTTTCAATTACTCTCTTAATTTTTACTTCTTAATTCATTTCTTTTTCTCTTGGGTTTTGATGTCCTGTTATTGATTAGACACAGGTTTCAAACACATATATTCATTTCCCCACTCCCCCTTTTTTTTTTTAAAAGGTTTTAAAAGGACGTCTCCACCCGATTAATACTCTGCTTCAACCCGCTCTGCGGGTTTATAGCGATACAGGCCTTCCTCAAAAAAGAAGAACAATCTCAAATAAACAAGTTAACCCACCACCTTAATCAATTAGAAAAAGAAGAACAAAAAGTCCCAAAAAGCAGCAGAAGGAAGGAAATAATAAAGATCAGAGAGGAATTAAATACAATAGAGATTAACAAGACCACAGAAAAAATCAACCAAACCAAAAGCTGGTTTTTTTAAAAAGTAAATAAAATCGACAAACCTCTGGCCAAACTCACAAAGAAGAAAAAAGAGACAGCACAAATTAGCAAAATAAGAAAGGAAAATGGAGAAATTACAACAAACAAAATAGAAATACAGAATATCGTACGAGAAAATTATGAAAAACTATATGGAACCAAACTGGATAACCTAGAGGAGATGGAAAAGTTTCTGGAAACATACTGTCCACCAAAACTGAATCAAGAAGAAACTGAACACTTGAACAATCCGATCACTAGAAAGGAAATAGAAATAGCAATTAAAAACCTCCCTACAAATAAAAGTCCAGGACCGGATGGCTTCACCGGGGAATTCTACCAAACATACAAAGAAGAACTCATACCAGTCCTTTTCAAACTCTTCCAGACGATTGAAAAGGAGGGAATATTCCCAAACTCATTCTATGAAGCCACCGTCATCCTGATACCAAAACCAGGCAAAGACACTACAAAAAAAGAGAATTATAGGCCAATATCACTGATGAACAGAGACGCCAAAATCCTCACCAAAATTTTAGCAAATACAATCCAACAACACATGAAAAAGATTATACATCATGACCAAGTGGGGTTCATCCCAGGGACACAAGGCTGGTTCAACATACGCAAATCAACCAATGTAATACATCACATCAACAAGAGAAAGGACAAAAACCACATGATCATCTCAATTGATGCAGAAAAAGCATTTGATAAAATTCAACACCCATTTATGATAAAAATTCTCGCCAAAGTGGGTATAGAGGGAACATATCTCAACATAATAAAAGCTATATATGACAAACCTACAGCCAGCATAGTGCTCAATGGTGAAAAACTCAAAAGCTTCCCACTAAAATCTGGGACAAGACAAGGATGCCCACTATCACCACTCCTCTTCAATATAGTCCTGGAAGACCTAGCCACAGCAATCAGGCAAGAGAAAGAAATAAAAGGGATCCAAATTGGAAAAGAAGAGGTAAAAGTGTCATTATATGCTGACGACATGTTACTATATATAGAAAACCCTAAAAGGTCCACACAAAAGCTACTAGAGCTGATTGAAGAATTCAGCAAGGTAGCAGGTTACAAAATTAATGTTCAAAAATCAGTTCCCTTTTTTTACACTAATGATAAATCAACAGAAAAAGAAAGTAAAGAAACAATCCCCTTTAAAATAGCACCCAAAGTAATAAAATATCTGGGAATTAATCTAACCAAGGAGGTGAAAGAATTATACACAGAAAACTATAAACCATTGATGAAGGATGTTAAAGAAGACTTTAAAAAATGGAAAGATATTCCATGCTCCTGGATTGGAAGAATCAATATTGTTAAAATGGTCACACTGCCCAAGGCAATCTACAGATTTAATGCAATCCCTATCCAATTACCCAGGAAATATTTCATAGAACTAGAACAAATAATAATAAAATTTATATGGAACCATCAAAGAACTAGAATTGCCAAAGCATTACTGAAGAAAAAGGAAGAGGTTACAGGAATAACTCTCCCAGACTTCAGACAATACTATAGAGCTACAGTCATCAAGACAGCATGGTATTGGTACCAAAACAGACATATAGACCAATGGAACAGAATAGAGAGCCCAGAAATGAACCCACGAACTTTTGGTCAACTCATCTTCGACAAATGAGGCAAGAATATACAATGGAATAAAGACAGTCTCTTCAGCAAATGGTGTTGGGAAAACTGGACAGCAGCATGTAAAACAATGAAGCTAGAACACACCCTTACACCATATACAAAAATCGACTCAAAATGGATTAAAGACTTAAACATAAGACAAGATACAATAAACCTCCTAGAGGAAAACATAGGCAAAACATTATCTGACATACATTTCAAAAATTTTCTCCTAGAAGAAATAAAAGCAAGAATAAGCAAATGGGACCTAATGAAACTTACAAGCTTCTGCACAGCAAAGGAAACCAGAAATAAAACAAGAAGAAAACCTACGAAATGGGAGAAAATTTTTGCAAGTGAAACCAACAAAGGCTTGATCTCCAGAATATATAAGCAGCTCATATGACTCAATAAGAAAAAAATAAACAACCCAATCCAAAAATGGGCAGAAGACCTAAACAAGCAATTCTCCAAGGAAGACATACAAATGATCAAAAAGCACATGAAAAAATGCTCAATATCACTAATTATCAGAGAAATGCAAATCAAAACTACAATGAGGTATCACCTCACACCAGTCAGAATGGCCGTCATTCAAAAATCCACAAATGACAAATGCTGGAGAGGCTGTGGAGAAAGGGGAACCCTCCTACACTGCCGGTGGGAATGCAGTTTGGTGCAGCCACTGTGGAAAACTGTGGAGATTCCTCAAAAGACTAGGAATAGACTTACCATATGACCCAGGAATCCCACTCCTGGGCTTGTATCCAGAAGGAAATCTACTTCAGGATGACACCTGCACCCCAATGTTCATAGCAGCACTATTTACAATAGCCAAAACATGGAAACAGCCTAAATGTCCATCAACAGGTGACTGGATAAAGAAGAGGTGGTATATTTATATGATGGAATACTGCTCAGCCATAAAAACTGACAACATAATGCCATTTACAGCAACATGGATGCTCCTGGAGAATGTCATTCTAAGTGAAGTAAGCCAGAAAGAGAAAGAAAAATACCATATGAGATCGCTCATATGTGGAATCTAAAAAACAAAAACTAAAACAATCAAGCAAACAAAAACAAAGCATAAATACAGGACAGAAACAGACTCACAGACAGAGAATACAGATTTGTGGTTACCAGGAGGCTGGAGGGTGGGAAGGGATAGACTGGGATTTTAAAAATGTAGAATAGATAAATGAGATTACACTGTATAACACAGGGAAATATACACAAAATATTATGATAACTCACAGAGAAATAAATGTTACAATGAGTGTGTATATGTCCATGAATGACTGAAAAATTGTGCTGAACCGTGGAACTTGACACAACATTGTAAAATGATTATAAATCATTAAAAACTGTTAAAAAAAAAAAAAAGAAGAAATTCCTACTCCAAGAAGTTTGCAGAAACCAAGCACATAAGAAAGGAGCCGGAATTCTGACTTGGGGAGATGGTTTTCCAGGACATTATTTTGCCATCTAGGTCTACAGAAACTTGCTATTCCATGACCCAACACCTGGTCTCCCAACTTACTGGCCTGTCCTGCACTGAGGAGAATGAATTTGGACTCAGTAACACTTCTACCTACCTAGCAAGCTGGGCACTGGAACTGAGGGCAGCTCTCCCACACACAGAGGCCTACTGTGAGCCCTTGATTATTCCCCGAGGGTGGGATGTGGATTACCCAGGAGGGATGGGGACTATGCACCAACACTCAGGCAGTCTGCTCCTTCTGGGGCTCTGACATTTTACCTCCCGCTCCCCGCCAGCCCAACACTTGGGACACTGGAGCTAAGGCAGAGATCGTGCCTGCCTGTTTCCCAGCGTGTAAAAGGGGAATATGTACTCTTCCCAAGGTAGTTCTGAGTGACAACACCTGCGGGTGCTTGGTTCCCGGAGCAACAGGAAAGCCAGCTCCGCGTGGGGGCAAAGGGTGTGATACCCATAGGGGTTCTGCAGAGACCTTAGCTGGAGGGCTGGGCCAGGGACGTAAAATATATGCTGTGGGCATTGAAGGGTTTGAGAAGAGTGCAGAGGCAGGACTGCCGCCTCCTTCGGGGTGCCCCCAGAGGTAAAACGCTTTCTCCTCATCTCTGCTACTCCCCTCCCAACTCCAGATCCCTGCCTTCTCTCTACTCCTCCTGTCCATCTGTCTCCCACCACTTTTCCACTCCTCCCCTCCTCCTCCCATCTTCTCCCTCCCTTGGTTCCCCACCTTCTCTTGCAGAACCCAGAGCGGATCGCTGGCCCTCCTGCGCAGGCGCAGGCGCTGTCAGCCGGACCGCTGGTTGGAAGCTCCATCTCCGAGCCGGGAATTGGCCCCAAAGTCTTCTCAGCTCTGTCGCCCGGTAGACCTTTGGCTCCTGCCCCGGACCGGGGCCTCTAGCTGTGGAAGTGCAAGGTGGGGGGATCTCGGGAAAGGGGTCAGGCGGCTGCAGGAGGGCGGTCGGCGTGTCACAGCCCCCGAGGGCGCGAGTCAGCGTGTGTTCAGCTGAGTTGCTGGGGGCCAGAACCCTCTGCCCGCGCCACCTGCCCCGGCGCCCCGGCCACAGCTGTCCAAGGCCAGGTGTGCCCCTGCCGCCTCTTAGCCCAGCCGGGCTCCCCTCAGTCCGCGGCTGGCGTCCCCTTCCCTTCTGCCGCCCGCGAGTCCTCTCCTCCCGGGCTGCCTCTCCTCGGCCGTCGGCCCGCCCCCACCCCTGAGCGGGCTGTGTCCCGGGCGGGCGGGGTCTGCGGACCCGGATGGGGGCGGGCGGCTGGGTCTGGGCCTGGGGCTGGCCTCCGAGCGGGGCTGCAGCCCGCGTCCCACACCCCGCTCTCCCTGCCCCCCCCCGGGGGATGCCTTTCTCTCCCTTTCCCGATCCCTGAGGTCCAGCTCAGCGGCGTGGGCGCTGCTCTCATGGCTGAGAGCCTCCGGCTGTAATGCTCAGCTTCTCCTGGTGGAGTCAGGAAAAGGGAGCGGCAGTTCTGAGGGAGCTTCTGTCTCCTCGCTCAGTATTTCTGCCCCAGGTAAGTACCTTGAACCATTTCAGGTGTTATGATGGCGGTGCTTGTTGATGTCACGTGTTTTTATAGTAAGAGGGATTACAGTGGTGAAAGCAGGGCTTGGTTCAGTTAAAAATAAGCTGAAGGCATGAGGCTGTGACATCCTCCATCCTTCACTCTCCCAGGGTGAAACGTGAGACCGTCTACCTTAAAAAGATACTTACAGTCCCTAACTAGCCCAGCCCAGTTAGTGTATGTTAACAGGAACAGCACCACCATAGGCGTTGGGGACCCAGGGACATTGCAGTCCTAAAGAGCTCCTGGCAAAATCTGTTTTTGTTTTGTTTTGTTTTGTTTTTTGTTTTTCTTAAATTGTGGGACAGACTAGTAGTATAGAGGGAAAAATAATTGGCAAGAAGTATTTTTTATATAACAGCTTTATTGTGATATTGTTCACACACCATGAAGTCCACCCACTTAAATGGTACAATTCAGCAGCTTTTAGCATATTCACATTTGTGCAACCATTATTATTCCAGAACGTTTTCATCACATCAGAAAGAGCAGTGGAAATGAATGACCTATCCACCCCTTCCCAGTGGTGGTTCTAAAGAAGTTTCTTGGCTATTCCTGACCATAAATTAACTTG
Source organism: Vicugna pacos (assembly GCF_048564905.1). Lineage (NCBI taxonomy): Eukaryota > Metazoa > Chordata > Mammalia > Artiodactyla > Camelidae > Vicugna > Vicugna pacos. The sequence continues at coordinate 2,422,866 of NC_133003.1, read as the reverse complement.
TTACATTCCATGAAATATCTGGGAGGAATTCTAATCAGAGTTGCATTGAATCTGTCTATAAAAGCAGGAAGAATTAATGTCTTTATGGCATAAAATTCTTCTACACATGAATATATCTGGGACCCTATCTTTTCATCTGTCCAGAGCCAGGCCTAAGGGAAATCCTCATTAATTTTTGGGTTTGTGAATGATGAGATTGAATACATCGTTAGATGCAATTGTAGCCTTTCACAGAAGAGAAAATACCCTCTTAGAAGCCAAGTGACTCTCTGATGGTTAGAATGAGTGACAGCCAGTGCTGGAGTGATCTAGTGGACTTGGTGCTTGCAACCAGAGTTCTCCACCACCTACAGCTAAGGGGATTACCGTGTTCTTTTACTATTATTTTAAGGCGTTGTTTTTATTTTTACTTATTATTTAAAATTATTTTTTATTAAAGTGTAGTCAATTTACCATGTTAGCTTCAGATGTACAGCAGAGATTCAGTTATAAACATATGCATATGTAAATACATATTTTTCAGATTGTTCTTAGTACAACTCATTACAAGAAATTTAATATAGTTCCCTGTGCTATATAGTAGGTCCTTGTCATTTATTTTATATTTATTAATGTGTATCTGTTAATCCTCCCTTTCCTGCCTGCTAACCCAGTTTGCTCTATGTCCATGAGTCTATTTCTAGCAGCACCGTTGTTGCTAGTAATATATGCTGGTTGGCTGCTTTTGGTTTCAGTAATTCCATCTTATGTGTGGGCATTTTTCTTCTGGTGGGCCTGTGTGTGGTTTGCACATGTGATAATAGAGATCTGTATTTGGGAGAACTCCAGGCCTCGTGTAGTCCCTGGTACAGAGAGCCCATTGAACTGATGCTTGAACTTGGAAAAAAACAGCAAATGTTGGAATTTCCACTATGGTTGAGACTTCCAGGTTTCTATAACCTGTTTAGCCCACCTTAATGTTGGCTGCACCCATACTGGGTAATTTGGTGGAACTTCATGGTATGGTGGTGTAGAGACAGGGCCTTGTATGCTTCTTCTCTTTCTGTTTTCTAACACTCATTCTCCTGGGCCTTCCAGATCCCCCCCCCCCCAGAAGTGCCCAGGGCTGGCTTGGTGCTGCGCTGAGACAATATTTGTTAATACGGCCCTTATCTCTTCTGAGCCTCCGTTTCCTTCTCTGCACAATGAAGACTTAGACTAGAAAAGTGCTTTTCAGTTTCTTTTAAAGCCATGTTTCCTTTGAGAAACAGAGAATGCAAATCTCTCCTCCCATCCAACATATAGATTTTGACACATCCTCCAAGGAGTGACATAACTCTTTGTGGGAAATTGAAGTGATTGTGATTCCAGGTGGCACAGAAAAGACTCTTCAGAGATTTATTGCAGGGAGAGGGCAGGAAAGGGGCAGTATGTCACAGTTTCTAGTGTGAGCACTGAAACAGGGGCTTGGGTTTAAATACGGTGTCTGACGTGGTCTCTCTCTAATCTTGCACAATGTGATAAACCTCTCTCCCTCAGTTTCTTAATGCATCAAGTTGGGGTGATAATATTTTAAGGCTTTTGTGAAACATTATATACATAATATATTTGTGTCTCGGTAGAAACAAAACCTGCTAGGGAATGAGGGATTTCTTCAAAAAAAAAAAAAAATCTTGTCCACAGCACTCTGTCTGTGTCTATTGTGAAGTTCCTGGAGGGTGAGGATTGAGTCTAAAGTCCATCGTGCGACAGGTGGCCCATGGGTCTGTGTGCCACAGATTGCCCCCTCCTCCCCAGTCCTCTTCCTCTCAGTCTAGGATGAAGTTCCCTAGTAGATTTACACAGAGGTCTTGTGGAAATGGCTTTTCATTTTATTGTTTCACCAAGGAGGGCTGCCATCATGATCTCTGTGGTCAGATTTTGGTGACCTGAAGGCTACATAATTACGGTTTTCTATTTAATAAAAAGAAAAAAATTACAAGTACAAAATTAGACCTATGGTGGTGGCAGGGTCTCTTGGAATTGGGGACCATTAGCTTTGTTAGCTGCAGGTGCAGTGGCCTCTGGCCATGGGGACCCATCCTTGTGCTCTGAAGTTGGAGGGACCAGTGGGTTCAGTGGGAATGTTTACTGAGTGTATCTCATGGGCTGGGCATTGTCCTATTTGTACTGTGTTTTCCTTATTTGAGACAGTGAGCTCATTTAATCTCAATAGCCTCTTTAATAAATTAGACTTTTTATTTTGAGATGTAATGTAGATTCCCATGTAGTTGTAAGAGATAATATGGAGAGGGCCTACGGACTCTTTGCCCAATTTTCTTTAATGGTTCCATCTTGCAAAGTTGGGGTACAATTCATTACTGACTCACTAACAATTTGAGGTTTGTGTTATTGCCCTCATTTCTATTCATGATTAAACTGGGGTTTAGAGAAGCACACAGGCCTGCCCAGGTCACCCACATGGTTAGTGTAGAGTCAGGTGAAACGTGGGCTTGGGTTTTTCAGGCAGTACCATTATGATGGTCTGTGGCAGGGAGCAGCATTCACTTTGCTTGTTTATTCATTCATTCAACAAACACTTATTGAGTAACCTCGGTGGGTCAGATGCTTTCATAGGGTTATCTGATTCTTCAGCAGTATGGAGAATCCAGTAATGTTTCCTTTTTTTTTTTTTTAATCTGAGAAAATTAGCTCTGAGAGTGTATAAACCCCCCCAAAGGTAATATAGCTCATAAAGGAGGAATAGTAAATTTGTACAGTTCTTTCTTCTTATGCAGGTGGTACCCTAGGCATTTTACATTTGCAAACTTCCATAATCCAGATATATTCTTGTAAGGTAAGGATTTTTTTTTTAATTGAACTATAGTCAAGTTTTCAATGTTGTGTCAATTGCAAGGTGTTTGTTTTTTTTTTTTGAATTTTGAATTAAAAAATATTTTTTGAGGGGGTAATTAGGTTTATTTATTTGTTTCATTTATTTAAAATGAGGTACTGAGGATTGAACCAAGGACCTCATACATGCTAAGCATGTGCTCTACCTCTGAACTGTACCCTCCTCCACAAAGCAAGTTTGCTTATCCATTATTCTGAAGCTTAGGGGTTAAAATAAATTGGAGTTGAAATCCAGATATTTTGATCCCACTATGGTTCTTTGCATTATATACTGCTGAGGGGTGGGGAAGCAGTTCCTTTATTCATTCCTTTATTCAGCAGTTTTGAGCACTGACTTTGCATCAGGGCCTGGCTAGGTGCTTGGAAACAGAAAACAAGAAATGGCCCTTTTCTACAGGGGATGGAAGCCTAGACCAAAAGCTGGGTAATGTGATCTGAGCTACAGTAGCCATGTGCAGAAGCTGAGGACAAACTTACCCCTGATTTCCTTGGGCTTCCCCTGCCTTCTGGCTTGTTCACACCAGGTCACCACAACCCAGTGAGGCCTGCAGCCTGCAGCACAGTATGTACATTAGTCTACTCTCCCTTCTCAGCAGGGCCTGCAACATGAGCGCCCCTGACTACGTGCAGTGTGCTGAGGACCAGCAGACTCTCCCCGTTGTGGTCCAACCAGTGGGGATCATCTTAGAGGAGAATTTCTTTTGCATCTATAATGGAATCTCCTTGGTGAGCCAGATCAGCCCGTGCGGCTCCCAGTGGGCACTCTGTATCCACTATAGGTATCACTATGCACCAGAGAATGGATGGAGTGACTTCCAGACCCATTGCAATGTCGTGGGCCTTGTCACCATTAATGACTGCCTCTTGGCCAAGACCTTCTTGAAGCTCCACGCACAGAGGAGCTGTATGGCACCACCCTCTACGACTCTCAGCCCTTTGTCTTTGTGCTGTATGGGGAGGTGGCCAAACAGCCGCGCACCGACGTGGCCTTCAATCTACGAGGACTGCAGGGTGGTGGAGAAGAGGATCAAGGACTTCACTGAGTCACTCTTGATCTTGCCCAAGTCCAAGTGGCTGGACGGGGCCCCCGAAAAGTCTGGGGAGAAGACCCCCCTCCTCTACATCCTGTTTGAGAAGGAGGACTTCATGGGACTGGACACAGACAGCAGGCAAGACTACCTGGAGGCCTGGCCACCCTGGCTGTGTGAAGGGTTGCTTCCCTGCGTCCAGAATGGGATCAGCAAGGAGGAGGATTTTCTTGTAGCCAAGGCTGGAAGGAGGTGCAGCCCGCCGGTTTTCAGACGTTTAAAGTGAATCCGCCTTTGTTTCAGAGAGATCCTTTTAGGGTTAGTATGGACACTTACTCCCCCTTTTCAGCCAGGACACTTGGTGGGACCCCTGGAGTTGCTGTCCAAAAGAGTAGCTACAGCCACTGATGCTAGGAGCGCTGGGGAGGAGGCTGGTCTGAGCTGAGATGTGCTGTAGGTCAAATGCACATCAGACGCTGAGACTTGTCTAGTAAAAAGAATGTAAACTATATTGTTACTTTCTATATTGATTACAAGTCAAAATGATAGTATTTTACATACAGTAGAATAAGTAAGATCTGTTCTTAAAGTCAGTTTCTAGTTTTTTTTCTTTTTTTTAATTTTTAAATGTGGCAACTGGGAAACTTTCTTTACATGGCTCTCATTTCATTCCTGTTGGACAGCCTGTCCTGGGACAGTTTCATCCCTTTGCTTATAGATGAGACTCTGAATCCCGAGATGCAGAATGAGGCGCTGGTTGAGCTGGGGGTGGAGCCGGTGTCTCCTGCCTCCAGGCCCAGCACCTGTTCGGCTCAGGCTCTCTCTCCCTGCCCGACAGCCGCCATGCCAAATTAGGACGTCAGAAAAACTGCCAGGGGCTTCCGAATGAGCTCCTTACGCAGGGAAAGGCGTGTCATGGAGAATGGGACAGAGCAGGGAAAAATTCGTCCTCACTTTGTCCCTGTGATTAGGTCAAAGGCCCCACTCTGCCTTGGAAGTGCAGACGAGCTCTTCTGGGCTGCCTAGAGCCTCACCCTCTACTATGTTTCCCTGTGTATCTTTCGAGCTGTCCCTCAGTCAGAAGAGGGTGAGATGTCTTTGCCGAGAGGTGGTCCCCCTTTACTGGGGAGAGAGAGGGAAGCTGTGACCCCCGGCCTATGGCCTCGGGCCTTGAGTCTGGAGAGCGCTCATGGTGGTCCCACAGGTGACGGTCGGAGGACGTGGCACGTGCTGCCGGGCCCGCTGTGGAGGCAGTGCTCTGTGATTTTCTGTGATTCTAAGGTCAGATTCTACTTTCTGGTTGTTGGTAAGTTGGAGGAGAAGATGCCAGAGAATTGATAAAAAGAAAGTCCACACCAGTCCTTTGAGTGACAGGCACAGGTGATCCGTGTCCCACCTGCGTGTGGTGCCTGGCGGGCTCTGGATGAATTTTCACTTCCTCCCCGGACATGCCTCTATGGCTTAAGGAAGGGGAGAGGCATGTCATGGCCATGATCTGTACTTGTCCTCACAGGGCCCTGTGATCTACACGCCCACACTCCCCTTCTGCTCCTTGTAGGTGAGCTGGTAGGTTTAGTGGCCTGGGCAAAGCTGAGGGCACAGCTGCCAGCACTGGGTCACTCCCAGGCTGGCTCTGTTCACCTCACCTGTCAGCTCCTGCTGAGCCCCCAGGTGTTAGTCAAAGTAGGTGCATCGGTGCAACATAAGCAGGGACCACCTTCTCCCCCTGGACAGACTGGTGGGTGAGCAGTGGAAGCCTGGAGCCTTGCCCCAGCCCCCAGGCCAGTGCCTCGTCTTTTGTCATAGGAGGCACTGGTGACATTTTTGCTCAGCAATTGCTTGGCTCTGAGTCTGCAGACCTACCAGAGAATGCCAGCTTGTTTATGCCTTTTGAAGTCTGTCCTTGGGATTTGGTGGAGTAGCTGGATGTGTGCTTAGCCCATAGTGGTTGACACTGTCACCATTACTTACCCAGAACCTCATGTACCAGGCATGGCTCCCGGCATCAAAATACAGCAGCGCATTAAACCTCCCTCCTGGTGGGTCTGTCTGTTCTGGTACCATAAGGGCTCAGCCAGCATCTGAACGTCAGTGAGATAACGTGGCCAGTGAGCTCGGGTCAAGCACGTTCTGCTCCAGTCATTTTTACTCCATTGTTGCTTTTACTATTCCACAGTCATTAATTTTTAAAACAATGCTTTGGTGCAGGAGCAGAGCCTAATTCTCCCCTGTTTCTCTTGGTGGGAGTGAGTAAAATTGTCCAGGTTGAAATGCGACCACATTTTGTAGCTCAAAAGCTGTCTACATGCATCTAGGTGAAGTTTTGGTTTGGGGCGCTGACCACGATGGGGTCCCCCAGCAGCGCTGCTCCCCTCAGGCCCCTGCCTTCCCTGGAGCAGGAGGTGAGAGTGGGTCTCACCGTCCCCGCGTCCCTGTCCTCATCACACTCACGTAATTTCTTGTAAATGCTGTCAGTTCTTTTTGTTCTCGTGTGTTTCTAATTTTCGCTGTTCCTCTTTTCCTTTTTCTATTTTCCTCTCTCTCTTATACCACCCTGTGAGCATGTTGGGTCTGAAAATGTGGGTTGTGCACACCCTGAATTGGAAATAGCCAGATCGCCCTTGGTGCTGTCTCCATCGCTTTAAAAAGCAAAAACTTAACAGTTGTCTTGATCCATATATAATCCTAGTCATCTTTTCATTTTCTAGATTTTTGGAATTTTTGCTCTGTTAGCCCATCACCCACTGATGTTTGATACCTGTTAAAGTCCTTGCTTTGAGGAACCTGTTTGTTCCTCCTTATATTTGGTGACAAATGCGCTCTTACTAATTTTGATTATCTGTTTTGAAGAAGTGAGATGCGAATTGATTTAGGCAGCTGCTGAGGGATTTTTTTCATGGAGTATTTAAACTTGGAAAGTCAAAATCTGCAGCACCTTGCTTGATTTTGTCTTTTACACAATCGTGCCCGGCACGCGGTTCCTGGCTGTTGCTGTGTGACGTGCGTGACGGCGCTGCCTGGCCGGCGGTCACTGGTGAGGAAGTGGCAGGCTCGGGGGTGAGCATCTGCAGGGGACGCTGTTGGAGGAAGCAGTCACCGTTTTGTTATTTATTTATTTATTTATTTATTTATTTATTTATTTATTTATTTATTTGCATTCACCTTCCCCGTACCATTTACTTCACTTTGCATTCATAGAGGGGCAGGATCAGGTCTAAAGTCCATGCCACTCTTTTGTTCCCTTTATGAGGCTGGTTTTTCTGAGTATCAGGACAACATGGCCTTCTCCTAAGTAGCTGGCTCACTTGGATCTGGTGGACACAGGGGCTGCTAAAGGGGACCGTAGCTTCCTCTCTGCTTCAGCCAGTGGGCATTCAGAGCCGGGTCTGAGGTTTGCCTCAGCAGCCGTGCAGGCCTCCCTGCACCGGCCTTTACTTTTACCCCTTTTTGGCAGTAAATAGCTGACTCTGTGTCTGTTGCAGCTGATTCCACCACTGACGGCCGTGTCGTTATTTTGCGGTAGTGAGTCTCCAACACCCCTGTCAGTCGTGAAGGGACCTTGAATTCTCACCCTGACCCTGGTTCTTCTCACCCAGGGGAAGGGTTTGGCCACCACTGTCATGCTGGCCATGAGACCTTGTTTCTCCTTTCATGCTCTGGTCCAAATGTGGACACTTCATCCTTCACTGACTTGGTCTGGCTTGAGACAGGCCAGACTTTCTAAAAGAGTCCATCACATTCTGGGGGGGAACAGAACAGAAGTAAGAGTCACAAGTAGGGGTCTAGGCTGTCTGGGTTGGCAGTGCAGGTTGGGATCTGTGATGGCCGGGCTGTGCCCTGGAAACAGGCCTTTCCTGTGGCTCCAGAGAGACCAGCGGTCGGAGCGAGAACAGCCTTGCCTGGGTTCCCCATCCTCATCTGCTAACTGGCAGGAGTGTCAGCTAATTAGGAGCTCCCCCAGACCACGGGACCTTCAAAGCTCAGACCACGGGACAACCTTGAGTCCCTTCTCCTGGTCCTCCTTTGTGAGAATCCAGTGCCTTCTGAGGTGACCAGTGGCAGGAGATGCCTCCCCCTCCAGGGAGCTCCCTTTGGAGGACTGTGACTCAGTGCAGCTTGCTGTGAGCTTGTGGGTTTCTGTCCCTGGTCCCTGCAGAACCAGATTTGAGGCTGGCTTAGCGACAGAAGTGACAAGACTGATTCCAGGGCAGGGCCGGGCGGAGGGAACAGGGGAAATTGAATGTGACCTCAAACACCTAGGTGGGTGCTGGGGCTGTTACTAAAATGGGGAGCCTGGGAGGTACCGGCCAGTAATCGAAGTCTAGAGTAAATGGTGGACATAAGGCTTTTTTTTTTTTTGACATAAAGCATTTTTAAGATGCCATTTGTCATCCAAGTTAGGACTTCAAAGACGCACATGGGTCTATGAGCCTGGGGCTCAGGTGAAGGAGCCGGACTTGAGATACACGTTGGGAGTATTCATTCTTAGGTGGTGTTCACAGCCATGCAAGTGGATGAGCTTATCTCAAGAGGTGCAAACTGTGGCTGAAGGGGGGCAGGGCTGTGCCTGGTTTGGAGGAAAGCCCAGATCATGCAGCTTTGGTGTGTCAGTCAGCAGCGTTTGCGATTTTCAGAGCAATGGCATTTATCCTTAAGGTTCTAGGGGGTGGGCAGGGCCACCCAGGAAGAAATCTGAAGGGAGGGTTGTGGCCACGTGTGCGCATCTTTGGAAGATCCAGAGGCTGCAGGGTCCGGGAGGGGAATGTTCTCAGAAGCTGGAGTCGGAGTAGGGAGTGGGGTGAAGGTAGTCACACTCTCCTGTGAGGAAGGGAGGGAGGCCTAGGGAGTCCGCACCCTAGCGGACTCTTTCCCATGAACAAAAGGCAATCAGATAGAAGATTTGAGGTGAGAAGGGATGGGCGCGGGGAGAGAAGCCAACCTGGAGAAAGGTGGTTGAACAATTCTGGAATAGTCTCCCTGCAACATAGAGTTAAAAAACCCAGATTCTTAAGAGTATTGATAGTGACTGGGGAGGAGATAGTTCTTTTTCTGGCCTCCTAAGTGTAAGGCATGTATCCAGGGATATACAGAAGAATCGGGCAGTCTGTTCCAGGGGCTTCACCCTTATCAGGGGGAACAGTGCAAGTTTAAAGGGGGAGAAGGGCAGCGGAGGGAAACTAGCCAGGCCCCATGTCAGGTACCAGTCGGCCGCCCTACTTGCATGTTGCATTCACATCCATGCCTCCCAGGTGGGCGGTGGCAGCCCCCTTTTGCAGATTGGGAAGCCTTCTCAGAGGGGTTAAGGAATTGGTCCGTTTAGCGGCTAGTAAATTCTGTAGCAGGATTCAATCAAGGCCTTGTCAGACTTCAAGGGTAAGTTTTCTCTACTAATTCCGGTACCTCCCCGTTGTACCTGGAATGGTGAAGTGAATCAGTTTCGTAGCCTTTCAGAAAAAGTATGATTTAAGTGCCTCAGGACTGTTTCACAAAGCTCAGTGTTCTTTGATGGTTCAGAAGCACCGCAGTGCTTTATGCCCTACAGATGTAAGGTCTTACTCCTTTGACGATGACGTGGTTGCAAATGACGTACAGGTGCAAAACCAGACTTAGCAGCTTCTGAAGGGAAACACTCCAGTTCTCCCTTGATCCGCTTTCTTCCGTGGGATGTAACCTACTGCAGCGTAGGCCTGAGCTTTCCGTATGAAGTGAGGGTTTGATATCCAAAGTTAGCATAAAACAGTCAGATGGAGAAAATCGAAGATGACAATATATTTTGGGGTCTCATTAGACAAGATATACTATCTGTTAATGGCCCATAAAGTGAATGAAATTGAGTACAGAACATTACATTTCTTACTTTCTACTGAGAGCTGTCTTCCAACGTAAGGTTGTCTGCTTTGGAACTTCAGTTCAGCCACTAGGGTGCCTGTCAGTGTGTTGGTGTGATTTCATTTACACAGTGCATGTAATCTGGGCTTCCTTAGCCCCAAACACTCCAGTGCAGAATCATAGGCTGTAGCCATCACTTAGTTATACAAATACTTCTAAAACTATATGATACCAAAAAAATAAATAAAAATAAAAAGAGAGAGGGAGATTGCCTTTATCAAAGTTCCCTTGGATTTTAACTGCAAACTGTTGTTGAGCAGCTCTGGTTTCCTTTGGATATGAATATATACATTTCTTTGCATGTAACTTGGATTTTAGACTTGAACACCAAGCTCTTGTTTTCCATGAGCCACAAAAATCATAGCCAAATGACACATGTATGAAACATTTTATTCTTTTTTTCTGAGACAGAACCCTTGAATTTGGGACTTGGGCTGTGATTTTGTTTTTTGCTCTTCCCACCCCTCTTGTCACCTCACTCCTTTTTCCCACGTGGCCTCCAAGAGGTCATGGTCTTAAAGGAGCAGGTGGACAAATACCAGTTTGTTGCCAAGCAGTGCTACTGTAGAGGGAGCCCAGCCAAGAGCTAAAGGACATCATCAGAGAGGACTTCCTGGAAGAAATTGGCTGTACATTCAGTTCTGAGGACAGAGTAAGAGTCAGCCAGGAGAAGGAATCAAGAGGGTGACTCAGGTGGCAGGAGCAGCCTGGGTAGAGGCCTGGAGGCTTGTGGGGTGGGGACTCGGGGAGAGTGCCCTGTGTGGTCCAGGGTGGTGGGTGTCCCTGCTGGGAAGGACACTGGAGAGGGCCTAGGGGTGGAGGGCTTTGGAAGAGCTTGGTTTTTATTAGAACTGACACAGAGGAGGCAGTGAAGTGTGTCAGCAGGAAGTGACCCTCAGGAGAGCAGCTCTGCCTGTCTTTTTGAGCCCCACCCCTTCATTCATTTATTCATAACACATGCAATTCTGAGTGTCTAGGGAAGAGGGGGTGGACCCACAGTAGTAAGTAAAATGTACTTGCTTCTTGAGAGCTTAGCAGTGTCAGAAGTTGACTTAGTTTAGAATGTTCTAGGAACACAGCAGGGCACCTAACCCAAAGTGCGGAGGTTGGAGGGAGGGAAGGCTTCCTTGACAAACAGTCAAAATGAGCCTGGAGGCAAGTGGGAAGTAGCAGCATGTCAAGGGGTCCCTGAGGTCACTGGGGACCTGGGTACTGAGGTGAGGCTGGGCAAACAGGGTCGGGGGTGGGGCTACAACTCTGCCAGGGAGCCTCTGAAGGGTTTGAAGTGGGGCTGATGTAATCAAATTTGTGCTTTGGGAAGGCTGCCTTGGCTCTGTGTGTGTGTATGTGTGTGTGTGTGTGTGTGTGTGTGTGTTTGTAGCGGGGAAGAGGGGGAGGGTGCCACCAACTGGGAGGGTCATTAGAAGACCATTCACAGGCTCGGAGGCCACCAGTGTGAGAGGGGCGTCAGGGCTGCTTGGGGACGGCAGGGGCAGTGTGGATGCCGGATTTCCTTATGGGGAGGGCTTGATAGCGGGGTTGCTCTAGCGACACATTGTGGCTGGAAGAAACCAGATGGAGGCCGCCAGGTGGAGTTTCCTCTTCTCTCCTTCTCTGCCTTGTGTGATGATCTTAGCTCAGCCAACATATGGAACAGAAGAGCTAAGTTCCAGAGTAGCCCAGGACTTTGCTGAGCTCGTTAGAGTGAGATATGATAGGATTTAGGCTTGTGTTGAGATCTGCATGTTCACTCAGCTAGAAACGTCCCGTCTTTTGGATTTCCATAGGGGTATTAATTCTTGATAAAGATTGCTTTCTTGGTGAGAGGAAATTTAATACAACTGCTGTCTTTCTCAAAAAAAATCTTATCTTTTAAGAAATTTAATATGCAAAATAATAGGAATATTTTAAAATGATAAACTAAGGCTTTCGTGCAGTTTCTTTGGTTTTCTGAGTTGATGTGGAGGTAGCGCCTTTGCATTACTTAATAGAACATCTTTGTCAGTATTTAAAGAGCTGTTAGTGAGCGCCCTGGACCCCACTTTTCAAAGCATCATTAAAGCTTGCTCTGAAATAGTGAAGTCATATAGGTCTTGTTTGCAGAAGCCAAATATTTGGTTTATAATCTGCAGCATAGCTCCCTTTATAAAATAATAATAGGTTCAAAATTAAGAAAGTGGAAGATAATTTTTTTTAAAAACTGAAACATAAACTTTCTTGTGCTAATGTTGCAACTGGAAATTTCGAAAAGAAAAATCCTACTGTAATATCATCTACGTGAAATACATATATGTCTGTCACGTTTGAAAAGTAACTGCTCAGTGTTTTTGAAGACAGGATCATTCCAGCTCAGATACTGGCAGTGATGTTAGCTTGTTTTCAATGGAAGAGCCTAAATTTGCTTTCTTAGCTTTATTCTTTTCTTTTTCTTTTCTTTTCTTTTCTTTTCTTTTCTTTTCTTTTCTTTTCTTTTCTTTTCTTTTCTTTTCTTTTCTCTCTCTCTCTCTTTTTTTTGGGGGGGGTAGTGCGAGGGTTGAGTAGTGCTTTGCCAGCATGATTTTGGGGCAATTTGGGGGCAGATGTCGTGCACCAGCAGTGAGATATTTCCATGCATTTTACTTTCTGGACATCACCAGGGAACATGTGTGGTTTGTGCCTGCAGGCTGGGATGCTGCAGGACTCCCTGGTCCATCACCGTTATGTCTTGGAGCTGCTCCAGTCAGTGAATGATTTTCTGTGGCTTGGAGGTAATGTGGTCTGATGCAGATGATCAGATGTGTAACTAAAGTACTGTTACTTGAAATAAGAGAAAACCTAGCAAAAATGGCTCTAAAATACAGGATGAGGGAGGAGAATTGGCTGAGCTGCTTACAGTGGGGAATATTCTCAGGTGACTCCCACACTGTGTCTCCTGTCACTCTCCCCCACAACCCTGCATGGCAGTCCTACTGAAGCAACCATGCACTTTCTCAGAAACGCGCTGAATTTCCTTGTGCCTCTGATTGTTCACTTTTTTTCTTGAAAGCACATCTTGCCCTTTGCTTAAATGCCATCCCTGCTAGCCACCTCTTACACTCATTCTTCTGGACCTCGTCCATATTTAGCTGCTGAATGGATGAACAAAATGTAGTATCTCCATTTAGTAGAATATTATTCAGACATAAGAGTGAATAAAAAAGAAAAAATAAATAAAGGGGAATATGAATAAAGCCACCTGCTCTGGGAAGTCCACCCTGACTGCTCAACCCGGCCTTTTCCCTTTGAAACGCCACCCTTTATACTCCTCTCTACTCTTTTTGATAGTATTTACCACCTTCTAATAAAGTTTAACATTTTAAAAAAAAAAGAGACATGCTCATACCACTTCAACATGGACAAGCCTTGATAAGAGCACGTTAAGTGAAAGGAACCAGACACAAACGGCCACATATTGTTGATTTCAGGGATCTGAAATGCCCAGAATAGGCTCATGCAGAGACAGAGAGCAGATGATGGTTGCAAGGGGCTGGGTGGAGGGGGGTTGGGGAGTGACTGCTAGTGACAGGGGTGTTCTTTTGGGGTAATGAAGTGTTCTGGAAATAGATGGTGGTGAGAGCTGCACAACCGTGAGTGTGCAGAAGACTGCTGAGCGCTGTGTCTGGGAGGGCCTGTGGTTGGGGGCGGCTTGTATTGTTCTCACCCTGCAATGTGAAGAGTCATTTTGTGCTGAGGCCGTTCTACTCCTGTGAGTGGTAAGGCTAAGAGACTTTGCAGAGTCATGTTTCTCTTTTCCTGCTTGCTGAGTGTAGGCAAAAATGGTTTAAGCCTGAGAAAGTGCTCCATATGCAGAAATGTCTTTCAGTTTTGCCTGGTGTAAAAATCTTGATAGCTTTTTAATCGTTTAGGACAGTCTGTTGGGGGAAACAGCCCTTGAAACCTGGGTGAGACCTGGAAGAGCCGCGCTTCCCTCCCGGACACGGGTGGGGATTTCACCCCCGTTCAGGCAGTGAAGGGCCCAGATTCGTGATTGGAGTTGACAGTCGTGAGTATTTACATGTATCCACTGCTTCATCTTGGATATTAATTTCAAGCTGAGTCAGTTTGTGGCGGCAGCCTCATCCTACATCAGGAATTTATAGTATCTGCTCTTTGAGGTGAAGACCTGACAGACTTGATTATTTAACAGTCTGTCTTGAATTGATATCTCAGATTCCTTTGTCAATCGCAAAACAGCAGAAGTACAGACGTCCTTTAATGCCGATTTGACCTGGAGCAGGTTTAGTTTCTGTGCCTCAGTGGCCTTATGTGGGGGTGGGGAAGATGATAACAGTGCTTCCCTCAGAGGGGCTAGTGAGGGGAGAATGAGGAGCACAAAGGGAGGACTTACACGAGATGCTCATGAATGACAAAATTTAGTGCTCTCAGCCTGGTGGGGCCTCAGGGGCTAAGATGTCAGAACAGAGCAGTCCTAGCCGGAGCTCAATCCGCGTTGGCAGCTTTTATGATCAGTATAAACACTGTGGGTTATCAGGTAGTTTTAAGACTTGATAATATGAATTCATGAATAATGTTAAAATACTAGACAACTCAGATCCAGTTTACATAGTTCTCAAGATTTCCTGTGAGAAATGGATATTTTTTCCCCATCTTAAATCTGAGTTGAGCCTCTAAAAAAATTCTGTAGTCCTCCATGTTTTTGCTTTAATTCTCCATTTTTTTAAAAAAAAGTTTTTAAGTGGAGTTACTGAACTGAGGGCCTCATGCATGCTGTGCACATACTCTCTCATCTGAGGTAAACTCTCCACTGTAATTTTTTTTAAACTTTACTTTCTTAGTATTCAGAGGTTAGAGGCCTCTAATTCTTTTTCTGGAGACTTGTCCATGAAGCTGTAAATCTATAATTAATGGACAAAATTTGGTTTATTAAAAAAATCAGTAGAACTTTCTTCAATCCATTCAAAAGGAAATGCTCATTGAGTTAAAATGTTTCTCCTTTATGGTGATTTCTAATTTTTGGTCTAGCTTAACTTATTAAAAGAAATCCTCATCATCATAATGACCAAGCTTGCTGTGAGTGGACACCTGCCAAAGGCTAAAATGTTTATCTCATGTTTTACTTCAAAGCAGGTGTTTGACGGTAGGTATCAGTGTTTCCTTTTTTGCAGCTGAGGGATTGAGAGGTGGGCAGCTTGTCCCAAATCAAATGCAGCTGGCAGTGGCTAGCTCGGTGCTGGAACCCAGGCTGCACAGGGTGCATTCTCAATTGTTTCTCTGATCAGCCTCCCATTGAGTGGTTTCCCGAACACCTGTGGGTTCATAAATGACCGATTTTGGCGATCTCAGCCTGATGAGACCTTCAAAGGAGAGACACCAGTGAGAATGTGAGACAGAGTGGCATAAATTAAAATTGTACATTTTCACAAATGTTGCATTCTCGGGTAATGACTTAAATAGTTTATGTTTTCTTTATTTTAGTGCTACGTAAGCACTAAAAACAAAACATTAAAAATAATTATAGTGCAAAATAGGAGTGGGCTTTGAAAGTCCAACCATTGATAATGATGTTGCTTGTTTTTCTCTAGTGGTGCTTATTGACAGAATAATTTACAATGACTGAATTTGTTTTATGTAGTCTTAGTATGGAGGAAAAGTTTGTCAGTGAATATTGAAAGTAAAATCTTTACTCTTTTCTTTCCTGATGATAAATATGTAAGTTGTTTTCATGGCTTAAGTATATTTCCTCATTTGTGAAATTTGAGTGATGCCGTTTACCGTGTCTGACTGTGAGAGGTCGACGCCTTGTATACAAAGCATTCAAGAGCTGCTTAGTAAAAATGAGCTGTCACAATGACAGATAGTTTAGAAGGATCAACTGTGAATACTAAAGAGGATGGCTTGTTTCTGATCCATATTCAATTTGGATATATATGAATATGGCTTAAAGTAACAAGGATTTAGGGTTTTGTGTGTGTGTGTGTGTGCAGTATGAAGTTTTAATGAAATCTGTATCATTCTATTGAGACAGGGACTAGATAATTGACTTAAGCAGACGACCTTGAAGATTATTTACACAGAATGTGTGTTGTTACAACTCAGTATTCATGTTGCCGTGTAACTATACACTCAGACATTTAAATTCGTAGGAATCTGATCAGAAGCATTAAGTTTAGAAAAATCCACATTGATCATTTTCAGGGAATAAGCTTCTTTCTTTTGTGACTAAAGAAAATTTTGATTTATTTTTCTGCACTCTTAATAGGTTTTAAAATATCAAAACATTGATTTGACATGTCAGCTTTTTTAATAGAAAAAAGCTCATGCTGTTTTAATATGTAAATAAATGTTTTTGTATTTCAATATACTTGTATGATTTCCTGGCACTTTGAGAAGTATTTTGCAAGATACTTAGATTACCTACTGTTGGAAAAATACAGACGCGACTTTTATGAATATAGGCCTAGTACAGGTCTGTTGGTTTTTGCTACAGTGCAAGACATGAGGACTAGGAGAGCTTTGCTGCCGATGGCCAGGAGGACAGATCCCAGATCTCAGTCTCCCCTCCTGTAAAATGAAGTGGCTGGACTGGATTCTTTCCATTTCAAAGATGAGTTTCCATGAGACTGTGTCTTTTGTATATATTCAGGAGTATTAGCAATATCAGATTAAATACTGTATACCCCTCCCTTTCCTGAAGTGAAGTGCAGTATGTGCTATATAAGCTTTTAGTTATCTGATTCTTGTTTCTGATCCACAGGCAATTTTTCTGTTGCATCTTTCCCGGCAACCTGGAAAGTCTTTTTAGCCATAGGTGGCGCTGTTGCACCTTCTTACAGTCTTAATAGTCCTGTTTGTAAAAGCAGGCTTAAACAACGTTATTTTCTTTTGATACCTTTGCTTAGTGCTTCAGGATAGCACAATGTCCATTATGTCTGACTACCTAGAAATATTATTCTGCTTATATCTTAGTTTTATTCTGTCATCTCACTGTGAACATTTCAGACTTCCTGTGCAAACAGTGGCAATATCGGACTTTTTTTCCAGTGTTAGAAACCAGTGAGCCGGGATTTTAAAAAAGAGCTAGAAGCAGCCTCTGGAGCACCTTAAAGCTGAAAAGTGTACTGAGTTCCCTAAGTATTGTCCCCACCGCTGTGTGTCAATAGGTGGTAGGAGATTTGGCACATATACGAAGGGGTGTAGTGTTTTGACTTGGGTGTGGGTGCACGCGCTGCCACTGAGCTACGTGATACTGAGTCAGTTCGTTCTGAATTTTTCCCTCGTCTATGAGATGGGGACACTCATTTCTGCTTTACAGAATTGTGAGAATTAGAAATTATGTAAAGAGTTTAGCAAAGTGGGTAGGTCAAGAGGCTCATAAAATTAACTGCTGTTTGGTGTGAAGCCATCATTTGATAGTCTTTGGCAATTACTGAGAAACAGGAAAATAAGAAAAGCTGGTTTTATGATGAAAGATATTTGAGGAGGTTCCATAGTTCCTATACCCATAATTCAGCATCAGCAGAGTCAGGACCATTACACAGTCGCCCTGAAACAATGTTAAGCCACAGAATTTTTTGGAACTTCATATATATTGGGGCTTAAGGGGACCCAATACTTATACACATGTTGTGTCCAGCAGCCAACTGAGAGATGACAAAGAAGAACAGGCAGGCGATAAATGTCTCCTTTATTACTGATGAAGCCACGTTCTCCATAAAATTCAGGGCTGTGGGAGAGTGGATGTCATGACACTATGTCCCAGAATTAGAGACTCATGCAGTCCCAGGTAACTATGGGCCAGAGCGAGCCTTCCCTTGAGAGGATCTGACTCATAATACACAGGACTGTCTGGCCATGGAGCTGAGCAAACCAGGTGCTTCCTAATGGTGGCCAAAACTGGAGGGAAAGAAAAGGTTTCATATGCCCTGCTTGTCTCTCCGGACTCAAACCTCAATCTGTTAGTGTGAGGAGGGCTAGCCATGGGAGAGGGGTCAGGGGTGTGAAGGGAGAAGCAGTTTCCCATGGACCACAGGAGTGGGGAGGAGGCATCCCCTCCCTCATTTTAAAAAGGTGGTGGCTTGGAACAGAAGGGTGCTCTCTGTTTCACTCTCCCTCTGCCTCTCTGTGTTTCACTCTCTCTGTCTCTTTTCCTGGATGCATGTGCGTGTACACTTACTTGCGTATCTGTGTATTTACGTGTTTGTATTGTTAGGGCCCAGGGCAGGCCACTTCTGAAAATGCCTTGATGACATACTGATACTTTTCATGTTGCTCAAGTGAAAACTTGTTTGCAAGTTGTGCAAGCACTTTGGTGGGGTCAACTCTAAGGATTGGAACTGCCGGGGAAGGGCTGCTGCACCTGTGGCCCTTTGATGCGTCCTGCACACTGTTTCCCTGGAGAGGAATGTCTGTTCTCTCCTCCCTCCTGGGGATATGCTGGGGCCCCTGCCTCCTCACGTTGTCACCAGGGCTGGCTGTCAACAGGCTAAAGACCTGCCAGCATCATGGTGGCCAGTGCTGTCTCCACAGTGCGTCCGTCCGCCTGCCTATGTCCTCCCACGACAGGTCGAGCAGGTCTAACAGACACTGGCCACCTGCTGTGCCTCTGGTTGGAACTGCCCATGTGTGCTGTCTTTGTTTAGAGCACTGGGTTTTGAGAGGTTTTTGGACCCCAGGGATGTGTAGCCTTTCTCCAACTTTGGGTTCTGAGGAACGCTTCTTGCAGGCCGTGGAGTGTCTTTCCGGGTATATTTGTGGGCTTTTGCTGGTTTCTTGATTTGCTTGGTTTTGTTTTTGCCCCAGGAAGAGCTAAGCATCTCCCTTCGGTCTTGTGGCTGTGGTGTCACAGGGGGAAGAGCAGTGCCTCCCCCGAGGTTATGCACAGAGTTCCCGAAAGGGCTTCATTTTGTACATGACATATTTAGCCCACCAGGATTTCCCTTTCAAAGAATCAAAATGTTATTTCAAGTGAAAACAAAACAAAACAAAACATCACCAGCCCCCACTTAAGCCACGTGGGCAGGCACGCAAAGCCACCTTTCCTGTGGCTTCATTGACAGGGAACACCCAGGAGAGGTAAAGACTCTCAGAGGGGAAGAGGACTCGGGGCTGTCAGGGATTCGGGGGTGGGTTGGGGGAGGGGGGAGGTCGTGCTCTGGATCCAGGGTTTTACTTTGAAGAAAGGAATATTGTGAGCCTGCGTGGTAGTGATGGTCACACGGTTCAATGAAGGCACCTAGTGCACCTGAAGTGCACAATTTCAGAGGGACAAAGTCTATATTTTATTAAAAGAAACTTAAAAAGGCAAAGGAAAGGATCCCATAACCGATATGAAACAAAGAGATGGAAGTGAAGAAAAAGCAATCACGAAGAACTTCAGGGGAATGGAAATCAATTTCGGGTGCGGGATGGGATTCATTGTGGTATTTTGAGGAAAAAGGTGCGTGTGGGCACAGTGGAAGCTCAGCCCCAGGGGCTGATGACACCTGTACATGCTCTCTTTGGCCCAGTATTCCAGCTGCAGTTGCAGCATCTTCAGGACGTTCGGAAGCAGTGGGAGATTTGGGACCGACAGGAGTAGCAGGAGCTACTGGAGTGGCAGGAGCTGCAGGATCTTCATGAGCAACGTTAGCTCAGGCCAGAAGTTGGGGAGGGGATCCTGTACCGTGTTTGTCAGCTCATTGTGACCACGTGGCCCCTTAGAAGTGGATGTGACAGGCAGGGTGTTCAGGAATATTCAAAGCATGAGGTTGCTGTTTAAAGTTGAGGGGCCACAGCCAGTCTAAGGTTAGGACTCCCCTGCCATCAGCTAGTGAGTAAGCGATCGGCACTCCCACAACCCACTCCCACGGACGCTGAATTCGCGTCTACCCGAGTGAGATCGTCCCTGAGCCTCTGGGCGAGAGCCCAGCCTGGCCGTGTCAGGACGTCAGATCCACAGAGCCATGGGACACTCTACGAGTATTGGCAAAGCCATGGAACCTGTGGCCAGCTGTCACCGTGGCCGTGGGAAGCCATCGGGGCCTCGGCTGTGCTGAGACAGGGAGGTTCCCCTTTGTGAGCAGCACCTCCTCCATCATAAGCAGTTCCAAACCCTACCTGCTTCCTGCGGGCACATGGGACCCATTTAGCCATAACTTTCCTTGGGGTTTGCTCAACAACTTCCTTTTTATTTGTGATTACACTGTATGATCCTACCTTAGTTATTTTTAACCTTGTACAATTGTCGTGTACAAATGTTAGCGCCTTCTAAGTGGGAGTACGTCTAAATTATTTAAGATGCTCTGTAAATAGTGCACCACTTCAATTTGCTGCCTGTTTCCTTCTGACCAAAATGAAGACAGACATGACCGCCTGTGTGGACAGCCCGCCGTAGCCGGTGTGTGAGGTTCCCAAGGCTTCACACCCTGCTTGGCGTGGCTCCTGTCCTTTGAAGTGACCCATTCCGTGTGTTCCCTCTAGACCCTTGCATGCCTCCTGTGCTTCAGCCTCAGTAGAGTAGAGGACAGCCTCGAACTTCCAAATGGTTCCATGGACCCTGACCCTGGGCCGGTCCACTCCGGGGTCTGTGTCTTCAGGGTGGACCCCCAGATCCAGCCACCCTGACCCTGCCATGTTTATCTGACTCCAAAGCCACCAGGGCTTCCAATATCTTCTGTCACTAGAAGCAATAACTAATTCTAAACTGTAGAGACAGGTCTGGTCCAAAGCAGATTGGTGATTCAGAGACAAGCCACGTGTATGCGTTTTCCCAGATTGCAGGGCACCGTGGGGACTGACACCCCCAAACCCTGGCTGATGGGTGGGCTCTGGGCTCAGGCAGGATCCGGCCAGCCTTCAGAGACACGATGCTCTGTCTGCAGCTGATAGAAATTCTGCACCATCGTCCCAGGAGTGAGCTGGATAGAGTGCTTGAATCCCTGCTTTCACCTCTCTCTCGAGAAGGAACATCTGGGTTGGCCTGTCACCATGTCCAGGTTCCCCAGGGGGTGAACCATCTAGGTTCCAGGGTGCGCCCACCCTTCTGCGTGGTGTGTTCTGTGATCGCCTGAGTTGGGATCCTGCTGGTCTATCCGTGTGGCCAGCCCTGCCCCTGCCCCACACGCATGACTCGTAGGGCAACCGCTGCCTCTGTGTGTGTCGCCCACGCAGGAAATGCAAGGTCACACTGTGCCCTGCATTGAGTAGCGCTCTTGGGAGGGGTCACAGATCTGCTGGTACACTTGTCATTCTCAGTATGCAGCCCCATTAGTTATGTGTATCTAACTCCCCAGAAACTGACTTATCCTTGGTTTTGTAATGGCTTCAATGAACAAAAGAGCAACAAAGCAAAAACCAAAAATCCAAACTCCATAGAGACCATGAGTTTCAAAATATTTTGGTTTGGTGAAATAAATGAGGGGTGAGCTGTGGCCAGCTGACAGTTGGCGGCCTCGGCAGTGTCCCTGGGCCTGACCATCCTGCCTCCCCAGCTGCGGTTTGCTTTGAAAGTCGAATTTGCACTAGCAGCCTCTCATTTTCATGTAATACTCCAGGTACTGCAGTGGATGACGAAAGACGTGACGTTTCTCCATACGGCGCGTTGGGTTTCATCTGGCTTCACAAGTCCTTAGGCTGTGAGGCTGTGGGTGGGTCTAAATCAGGAGGTTCAAGGTCTGCTGGGAGCTGTGTCGCCAGGCCCAGAGGTCAGCAGGCAGGACGGGGAACCCCACCTGGGTGTCAGGAGGCCGGTCATGATGGGTCAGGCCTCCAAGTTGACTTTGGGGTACGGCAAAGAGATTTGAAGGGCTCCGATTCCACAGTACGCATCGTCCAGCGACATATGTGGCAAGAAAAGTCCAGGCCAGGTGCCCAGTGGTTGGCAAAGTGGGCGGTGGGGGGAATAGTGTTGTGACTTTTCCCGGGATGGACTCAGGAGCTCGAGGGCGTCCCGTCCAAGGCAGGGGTAGCTGGCCCCAGGGAGCGCTGACAGACAGTTGTCCACCACCGCCCAGTCCCTCAGTGGTGGGAGGGCACCCTTGATTCTGTGTGACCTGATGGGCAAGAGCCACAGGCAGGCCCCATGCCTGGGAGGGAGGCAGTGTGGGCGGAGCAGCTGAACATAGGAATGTAGGAGCGTGGGGTGCAGGGGGCACTCGAGTGGCTGGGACTGGGGTTGGCGTGGCCAGCAGGGCGGCCAGTGAGACCAGCATGGACCATGGGCCCAGCCCCAGCAACTGGAATCTGACCTAGATTTTCCCTCTCGGGGTCAGGGGCCGGCACCCCAGACGGGGAGCACCTGGTGAACTTTGACTTCTGGGATGCCACAGGATGCTTTGGAAAGGATTCGGGGAGTTTCCCTTATGTCTCGTGTGCACGCACACGTCGTGGAGGCAGGTCCTGTGATGGTGCAGCGGAATTTGTCTCCTCCATCATCTGTTTCATAACAAACTGAATTTCAAGGTTCCCACTTTGGGGCTAGACTTCCTTACACGACTTTACTTTGTGGTAACAACTCAGACATTTGTATTCCTTAATTACTCTGAAAATATAATCTGTTCCATATCAACTCTGTTCTCTAAGATATAAAGAAATTATTCTGCCAGAGGTCATGCTTAATGCAAGTGTGTGTGGTGTGTGTGTGTGTGTGTGAATGGCATGGCGTAAGCAAAATTAAAATCAGTTGTTTGTTCCTGGGATTAAGATGGATTCATATAAAGAACAAATTGTCTTGGAATACGGACAGACGACTGCCTCCCACAGGGAATTCCCTGACGGCCATGACTTGATTTCCCCTAGAAATCCTGACCCCGGGAGGAGAGGGGGCAGCAGCTCTGGGACACAGAGGTGGCCTTGACTCCCACCAAAGTCCCAGTGGTGCCTGGGCGTTTGTCTCCAACATCTGCTAGAGAGGAAGAAAGTCTCTTTTCTTTCTTCCTTTACTGAAGTCCCGCAGCCTCAAGGCACTGAATTGGTCCCATTCTCCGTAGTTTGTCCTTTGTTTCGTTTTGTTGTGTTTAGGTTTTGGGTATACGTGGAGGCCTGAGGGGAGAGACACAGGTGGGTGTTGGTGCAGGGATTCTGGAGGGAAGAGCCGGTAGCCCCCCACCCACCTCCCTCCCAGTTACCCAGGGAGCCACTCAAGGTCAGCACCTCTCAGCTAACAGTGACACCAGCAAAGTTGTGCTGCTGTTGTTGGAGCCCTTAGCTCAAGCGTGCACGGTGGTGGCGGTGCCTGGCCGGCTGGATCGGAAAGCCAGGCGGGTCCCCAGGCATCGGGTTTGCCCCACCGCCCATCCCCAGATGTGCCCAGGCACAGAGTCACCCTCACTTAGGCCTCATGCTGTGAGATTGGAACAGCACATGGACTGTCAGCTGAGCCCTGCCTCTGCTTTAACAACGGATCTCTAGCAAAGTCATACAGCATTGGCCTGAAAACTCCCTGCCTTATCTTAGCATACGTTCTATCCTAAAACTGTATCCGGCTGCCCCACCTGCCAGCGCATCTTAGAAAACACAGATTCTTCCCTCAGTGAGGACAGTTGTCCTGTCTCTTTCTGTAAGGCCTCTTTGACACTAGCCAGGGGGAGACCGCGGGCCCCCAGGTGCCCTCATACTCCACACGCCTCTCCACTTATGTGGAGCCAACCCAGCCCCCAGTGCCTGATCAGAGCCCTCCCGTGTCCCCGTCATTGTGTGGAGCGGTGTAGGTGGTCACTGGACGTTCCTGGGGATGACAGGACATACAAGAGCAGATTTCACTGAAAATGTGCGGGAGGCGAGATGGGGATCGTGATGGATGGTGAGCAGTTGGCAGCCGCTGGAGCACGGGTGTCCTGGGCTCCCCCAGGCACTGACTTCTGTGGTTCCAGGCAGATCAGACTTTGGATGGGTTGGATTCCAAAACAGCTGGCAATCGTTGACTAAGAATTGGTGTTTAGACAGCGAGGAAGTCCCAGACCAACCCCCAAGAGATCTGTCCACCACTTGGGCTTTGTAAAGATGCGCAGGGCCGCCTGCAGGCACAGCCACGCAGCGTCCCGTCCGCGGGCTCTCACTCCCCGGGGCACGTGCGTTGGGCAGTGGGCCCACCAGCAGCCAGAACTTGTTTCTTGCCTCTCACCAGCAACTCCCATGCCCCCTGAGGTCGGGCACGAAGCACACGTCTCAGGGGACCACTCCCACGTCCTGGGACTCCTGACGAAGACACCAGGGCCTCTCCTGCCGGCCTGGAGTGCCGGCTCTCCCCGCCCAGGCATCAGTCTCAGAGAGGCCTGCAGTTCTGCCTTTGCCCCTGGCGAAACCGTGGCTGCACAAGCCCTTTGCACTCAGCATCGCATGCAGTGAAGTTCCTAATTGTGTGTCACTTACTTTGGATTCCAAGACACGCAGCATGCGCAAAGGGACATGCCCCGGTCACCACGGGTCGTCTGCCGGCTGGCCGCAGAGCGTCCCGCCCTGGCGGGTCCTGGCCCCCGCACCTCAGCGGCTCCCACACTCCTCCTGCAGCGCCCCCACTTCGTCCCGGCACCCTCCCCATCTCTCGTGCACACTGATGGCACACCACCCTGCACACGCGGAGATGATGTAAGGTGATCATGGCCACCTCTTAGCAGCAGATTCCACTCTCATTTAAGGTAAACCCAAAGCCCACTCTTGGGTTCCCTTTACTCACTGAGAAGGGTTGTGGGAACCCTTCAGCCCTTCCGTGTCCCTTCCTGGGCACAGAGTGGCCCGGGTGACACATCCTCCCACCAGTAGAGCTCCCTGAGAACACTTCTCTAGACGTGGAAATGAGATGTCTGTGTCAGAAGGACAACAACGCAATATCACTGGGTAACTTCTCATGATAGATTTGTATGATCAATACGGGTCTATTTTTACGTCCACTGGACACTAGAGCAGCTTCCAGTCTTTTCCAAGATTGTTAAATTGAGACAAGTCATTGAATAATTTGTCCTATTTTTATTTAAAAACAAAGTGAATGGACTGAAATCTTAAATGTGAATGTACATTTCTTTATTGCAACTTTTCTACTGAGTGTTTGCACTATACTTTCTGGAATCTTATTTAACAAAAATAAAGGGAAAAAAAATGCTTGACTATACTCCGTGGCCAATTTAATTGAAAAACAGACGACTGTGTGGATGTTTTCAAGACACTCCTGTGTGTTTCACGTACCCTGTCATTTTGTACAATGCAGTCACCCTGTCCTCCTTCAGGGCCCTGGGGTGGGGTCTGCTCCCCTTCTGATGAGCAGCCCCATCTCGTGACAGGTGGGAGCAGTGGATGGGCATACTTCGGTGCTCAATTTTTGCACCTAAATGTGAGATTCCAGGGAAGAAGATTTGAATTATTTGTAATTCCTCATGAGTAGTCTCTCTAACCGGTGTCTTCCCGCTATTTTAATCTTTTATAAAACAATAGGAAAAACTCTTGCCTGCCTGAAATGAAATATGGAAGTTAGGGTCCAGCCTCACTGTTGGTCTGTGCCCCATGCAGACCTAGGGAGTCCTGGGCCCTTTGGGCAGATGGGGACAGCCACCTCCAGGCAGAGGCCTCGGTGAAACAGCGCAATCCAGGGCTGCTGGGAAAAGCATTTAGAAGACTGAGTGATGGCTTCATGGTGACTTAGGGAAAAAAATCCATCCCAGCCCAGAGTGGAGTGTGGGCCCTAATTGTGGCAGATGCTAATTCTCCTGCATCCTCAGAGAATGTCAGTGGGTGCCTCTGTCCCCCTTGAGAGCAGGTTAAGTTTTATCAGTGCCCTGGACCTTCCAAAGCTTCCTGCCCGATGAGCCTGTGGGTGGTGCGAAGCATGGCCAGGAGAGGAGCGCGGTCACCATGGAGACCTGAGAACTGCCAGTGGGGAGCCTGGACCACTGGGAAGCCGTGGGCAGAGGAAGGCACAGGAGGAGACCCCAGGAGATCGCACTGGAGGAGAGGTGGGGTGCGCGGGTTCCACGCTCTGGAAGCGCTCAGATTTTCTCAGGTTCTGTGTCGTGCGGGCGTGTGGGGGGAACCTAGTAACTGAGGGTGTAAGCCTGGGTGTGCTTGAGCTGTGACCGCCACGCGGCAGGCTCCACGGTACTGCTGGTGAGGAGAAAGTATTCACCGGACACTTGTTAAAAATGGTAGGAGAGTTTATTCAAGGCTAGTGCCAAAAGGGAGAGAGATCGCACTCCACTCCAGATACAGCAAACACAGCTGAGGGTTCTTGGCCACCGGGCAGAGTATGCGGCTCCTCTGTGAATGGAGAGGTACCAAGAGGAGCTTGGTCAGGTATCCAGCACCAGGATTCTTGCTTCAGGGCAGCCAAGGACTTGGACATCAGGGGTGGGGGATGAGGAATTTCTAAGAAGAGCCAAGATAAAGTGGAAGAAGAACAAGAAGTGGACATTGCCCTCCCAGGTGTTAAGGCTTCTTATAAACTTATGGACAGTCATCTGACGGGGTAAAATTGGAGGCCGAGAAACAAACCCAAACAGGTCAATGTGTAGGGCCTTAGCACCTAGAAAGAAGGCCTTGCACGTTGGGAGGAGAGGCATGGAAACCTGTCCACCTGGAGAACACTGGCTCACAGAACAAGGGAATCCCCCTGGTGTCCCTGGGACGGTGCACTGGGTCTGGTGTCCCAGCCAGCGGGGCCTCTGAGCACAGGTCGCTGGCGGGGAAGAAAAGTGGGCAGGGGGATCCAGATGAGGGGAGCTGTGTAGCAACTTGGGGCAACGATGCAGATGCCAAAGCTGGGCCTGTCCGACAGCGAGCTCAGGAGGGATTCAGCTGCTGCTTTGGGAGGTGTCAGGAGGTGGGGGGGGATACCCCGACCCTGGCTCCTGAAGCACCCCTCCCCTCCCTTCCTACTTCGCTCCCACACAGCGCCCCTCACTCCAACCTGCCTTGGCCTACCTGTGCCCCACATAGACCTCGATGCTTCCCTCCACATTGCCCGACCTCCAGCCTCCCTGCCTGCCTTCGACCATCCCCAGCATCCCCATCCTGCCTTGACCTACCTGCACCTGGGGCTCCGTCCTGCTTCCCTGCTGGGGACTGGCCTTCTTGGATATGCGCATCTCCCGGCAACCTCTGGAGCCCTGAAGTACCTGAAAGAACCGTAATTTAAGAAAAAGAATAAAGTCCAATTATGAAATTTCTATAATTTTATTCATTGAATAATGTTTTTTACGTTTAGATATAAAATATGCATATCTGTGTGCATATGCATGAATATATATTGGGTATTTATGTAACAAAATTACATAGTAACATTTTCTTTCTTTAAAAAATTTAAGCATTCTGGGAAAATGTTAGCATTTAAAAATCTTTCTTTTAAGAAATCAAATAATATACAAACGCTCGAAGTTTCTTTTTCACCTTTCCTTTATCCCATTCCCTTCCTTCCATCCGAAGAGGTAACCCTTACCTGAAGTCAGTGTTGTTTTACTTTCCCAGCTGTTTTTTTTTTTTTTTTTTCGCCAGTCCCGCGGCCTGGCGAGGGTGGGGCTCCGGTGAAAGGATGAGGGGCGGGTTCCCCTCCCGATCTCAGCAAAGCTCCCAAAACGACAGCGGCGGGGCCAGCCTGCCGCTGCCTCAGGCGGCCCACGAACCATTCAAAGCGCCCGCGCCGAGGTACCCGGCGCTCGCGATTGGCTGAGCCGGACCAGCGCCCCTCGGCGTGGCCGGCCCCCACGCAGCGGCCGCGGGTCCCGCCCCGCCGGTGCGCATGCGCGCAGTCCCCACAGGAAGGAGTCTGCGCACACCCCCGCGCGGCCTCAGTCTCGCGCCGCGGCTCCGTCCCCTGTCCGCGGAGGCTTGTTTGCTCGGCGACACAGCAAGCGCTGCGGCCGGCAGGGGGCTGTGCGGACCCAAGGCGGCTGCGGTGGGCCGGCCTGTGGAAAATGCCTCAATCAAAACTTTTAAAATATCGGAGAATAATGGCTAAGCAGGCAATCTACTTTCGAGCCATCTTCCAAAAGCTATTATTTCAGGGTTTCAGTGTTCCCTGCTTTTTCATTCACTGTCCTTCAGAAGTATATTTTCAAATAGATTTCTACCATTATAAACACACAGTCAAAGCAAAAGCCTGGAATAAATTCTGAAATGCAGAGAACGAAAGGTCACCACTGTTTCAGGCATTGCCCTCTCAACGCCACGACTCAGGGGAAAGCAACCTAAGTGATGAAGTAGAAAACAGTAGAAAAAAGTTCACAAATCACAGGGTGATTTTTTATTTTAAAACTATTTATTCAAAAGAAAATTCATTATTCTTGTAACTGAAGCCTGTGACAGTCACAAATGTGGCAAATCTATAAGAACAGCCGTAGCTTCTCTGGATTGAGAAAATGGAAACCTTCTATGCTCTCAAACACAATGCGGATGACCGCCTTCGCCTTTTTTATCCCCTGAGAGCTGAGACATTGGAGCGATGAGGCACTTACTAATGAGGACCTGTATAATATTTGAAAGTTAGATCATTTCAATTCTGATGCTGTATTCAATCCATGCCTTTGCAAATGTTGCTGGTGATAATTGAAGCAAACTAAAATGTAACTTGGATTCTAGTGATTTTTTTGTCTCTGTCTGCAAATAATCTCCCCAAAGGAAAAAGCAGATGAAATAGCATTGATTTTTAAACCTCAATTTTATGTGTCTCCTTAAACATTCAAGCAGTTCTCAGTAGATTTCTTTACCAAAATCCAAATGGCTATTTATTGGGTCAAGATGGCAACGAATAGGGCAAGAAAGTTTATTAGCTCAGCTTATTTGACTGTTAATTAAAGATCTAAAACCTAGTCTCTATCACCAGAAGCTCTTAATGGTGCTAGGTCACTAGGTCATTCCATTAGAGTTCATGGAAATCTTTTTCTATTTGATAGAATAACAATGGATACACATGCTATAATTCAGGTGCTGCATTTTGTGTCCACGTACTGCATGGGGAATCGTGTGAATGAGAGTGGTACTTGCATCAGCACCCAATATAAGCATAACTGTTTATGGAAACCAGTTCTAAACTTTCTGATTCACTGGGCCTCATTTTTACTGATAGTATTAAAGCCGTTCTGGTCACATTTAATCTTCACATTCTGAATGTTGTTTCACATTTAAATAATTACTTCATAATTAAATTGTAAAGTTCCTACACCAAAATGCATAAGGGTTTGGTGAAGGTAACTTTTATCAGTTTCATGCAAATAACTTTGCAATTTGGGGCTACAAGGTCCCTAAGAGTGAAGGGCAATACGCTATCTGTAAAAGGTTCCATAGGGACAGTTCATTGATGCTAGCTTATCTATTGCAGTTTGACACCTAGGTCTTAGAACATAGGCTTAAAAATCTGATTTTCATCAGCACAACAAATTTAATAGTAACAATAACACAAGAAGAAACACAGCAACAACTAATAGTCTGTGTTACCATCAGCCACAATTATTACCCCCACTTACAGATGAGAAATATAAACATAAAGTGGCTATGCCACTGTCCCTTCCCCAACCCCCAGCTGACTCCATTGACTAAACCATAAAAGAACCTCAGAATATTCTGTCTTCTGTCCCCATCTTCCCTCTCTCTCCGTGATAGTGAGCTGGCTGGAAAGACGATGGTCTCCTGTTTCTAATCTAATAAGCATCAGAGACTCCTTTAAAGACGCATGCTTTTAGATCACAGTTTTCAGTCTCATTTACCCTAGCTGTACTCATTTTCTCCTTTCACTGGAGAGAGATGCCACCTTTTGAAGGGTAAAATGGGAGCACCTCTAATTGCTTCCCATTTCACGGTAAAGGCTGAAGTACTTGCAATGGCCTCCAGAGGGCGCCCGCCTCGCTAACCTGAGATCTTCCCTGATCCTCCTCTCTTGCTCGCTCAGGTCCAAGCACATGATCCGCAGCCCCACCGGCTCCTGGACGCACCACACGCTGACCTGCCTCGGGATCTGTGCTTCCTGTATCTGAAAGTCTCTTCCTTTTGAGATCTATTTCCTCACTTCTTCGCCTCCTTCTGGTCTCTCCTTAATGTCACCCTAGCGGAGATGCCTGCCCAGAGATCGCTGTATCAGATAGCACCCTGCCCAGTCCCTCTTATCCTGCTTTATGTTCTCAGGAGCATCTTCTATCCCTATGCATTTGTTGTTCTGCTTCCTGTTGTCTCCTCCAGCAGCGTGAAACTCACACCAGGAGCCGTGACTGGGTTTATCTCCTGTTACACTTCCTGAGCAGAGAACACTGTCTCGTATGCAATGAACCCTTGAAAATACCTGAATGAAGAATGAGCTAAATATGGGAAAAATAGATTCCTCTTCAATACCTCACCCTGCATTTTAATCTAATCACCACTTTGTCAAATATATGACGCACAGGAAAAAAACAGGAAGATTAGAATACATTCCATATCCTTTTGTTTGCTCCCTGACTTTCTCTAGAATCACTCCATATTACTTTTGTCCACAGTCTATATATCAGTGTTCTTTATAACTAGCTATCTGATCACTAATACTTTGCTAGAGTAGAAAGAAGACATGTTTAAATTAAATCATCATAAAAATATAACAAAATCATTTTCATGTTTTAGAAGTATATTCGTTGGAGAAATCTTAATCATGTTTATTTTGGGAAAAATTTACATGAGTCTAGGTTGTTTACATTTTCTCCTTATGATGTGCTCTTAAAAAAACGAAAAAGAAAAAGACAACTCAGATTGTTTTTTTTCCCCAGCTGGTTAGGCAGCTCGATTTTAACACTCCCTGGAGAGCTCTTAGACATTTGTGTGATTTAATGGCCCACTATTATTATGCCAGAGATATTTTATTTTGTGTTGTGATTGCCATATCATTGCATTAGCGTTTGAATAATAGGCAATGTCATTGAGAATGTATCGATGTATCTTTCAGTGAATTAATCTATACCCCTTTCTTATAACTGGCTTATTGATGCATGATAAATGCTGTAATAACAAAAGCAAGTCATCAATCATCCTGGCAGGGTTGCAGGGGGTGGGGTTACGGGTGCATGGAAATGGAGCTTGTTGAGAGACAGTTCAACATAGGAGAAATGACAGGGGCCATATAATCTCACGGTGACATGACAGAGGATATGGGATGGCGTGGTGTCACTCACGTGCAAGTTTGGCACGCTTGGAGTTGTGTTTCTGGTTAGCCTATCAAACAATAAAAATGAGTCATTAAAACAGTCAAACCCTATAGGTCATGTATCATCTGGAATACAAGAGGGAGAAAGAATGTGAAAAACGTAGAAACCATATTCCCCTGTAAATCATACCTCCCAGCAGTCTGTAA
The DNA here is from genome assembly GCF_048564905.1 of Vicugna pacos. Classification (NCBI taxonomy): domain Eukaryota; kingdom Metazoa; phylum Chordata; class Mammalia; order Artiodactyla; family Camelidae; genus Vicugna; species Vicugna pacos. The sequence continues at coordinate 2,391,831 of NC_133003.1, read as the reverse complement.
GGGTCCGAAACGTAGGTACCTAGGGCAGAAAAAAGCCTGATATACAGAAAGAAATATCAGAACCCCCCCTTACAGGCAAATGTATCTCACTATGAGAAAATATGGAAATGCAACCTAAATGGTTTAATATTCAGATTGATGTAAGCGTGTACTTTTTATATCTCCTTATATTGGTTTTGGTTTCTCCGTAACAGACCTTGCTCTGTTTTCCTTCTCTCCTTGAAGATGTGTTTGCAGGGTAACTGTTTTATGGGTATGTTTCCCATGCTAGATTATAGTCTTGAAAGACACGACAGTGAATGTGTCTTAATGCTATTTTTATTCCTAGGGTTAAGAATATATCAGTCCACGAAAAAAATTTACTGACTCCATGAGTATTTTGCACCAGAATCATTGCAACCACTTAACCCTACTGAAAATGGTGCAGAGGTCATGACGGCTGTCTGCAGACTTACCTTCCACTCCAGGCCAGGCCGTGCTGTTCAGCTCGCAGAAGGCTTTGGGGAGACTGTGCCGACAGCAGCCACCAACCCCTGTCACCAAATAGGATTTTCTTTAACACATTTCCTCGCTTTCCACCTTATTCTCTCATTCCTGGTTCTGTGTCTACTGACAGGACAGGTTTCCTTCAAAGTCATTACAGTTCTCTTCTGCCACTGAGCATTTTAAGTCACCGTACCCTTTGTGGTTTGCTGCTGTACTGCGGTGTGGCTGCTGGCCAGGCTGGGTGCGTCTCTGCTTTGTAGGGTGGATTCATGTGAAGGAAGAGTTGCTGACTTTAAAAGAAAGTCAAAGCAAGTACATCCTGCAGTTTTATAATTGGCAGTGTGTTTTATTTTATCATACCTTTATTCACTATTGTTTTTATGATTTAAAGAACAGACTTTTATCCTGGGTTTTGTGTTGGGGACTAAAAGGGGGATGTGAGAGCTCTTGGACCAATGGGGCCAGTGGGAGGTGTGCTGCACATACAGGGCTAAGCATAAGGTAATGTGATAAGGCCACAGTAGAAGTAGGAGGAGGGGAGAAGAAAGTGGGGGTACAGGAAAATGTTTCACAGAGGACTTCAGTTTGAATGGGTTTATTTACTTATTTACTGAAATATAGTCAGTTTGCAATGGGTCAGTTTGTGGCGCACAGCATAATGTTTCAGTCATACGTATACATGCACACTTGTTTTCATTTTGTTTTTCATTATAGGTTACTACAAGATATCAAATATATCTCCTGTGCTCTACAGGAGAAATTATTGTTTACCTACTTTATATATGGTACTTAACATTTGCAAATCTCAGACTCCCAGCTTATCCCTTCCTACCCCCTTTCCCCCTGGTAACCATAAGTTTTGTTTTGTTTTGTTTTGTTTTTACTATGTCTTTGAGTCTGAATGGGGTTTTGAAGGTAAAGGAGAAGTTGGAAAGCTTTAACAAAAGCATTCGGGCAGAGGGAATAGTATATTCAAAAACACAAGAGCTGTGAAAGGCATAGCTTATTAGGAAAGCAACTGAGTGTGGTTATATCAGATACAAGAACTGCTCATCCAGAGAACAGGCATCAGAGAGTGCTGCGTTAGTGCTGGGTGGCCCTTTCCAGGTCGGGAAAGAGTCCTGATTCGTACGTAAATGCCCAGGAGTGGGATTGCTGGAACACATGGAACATAAGTCTATTTTCAGTTTTTAAAGGAACCTCCATAACGTCCTCCATCTACACTCACTGCACCAATCTACACTCACACCAACACTGTGGGAGGGTTACTTTTTCTACACACCCGCTTCAGGATCTTCCAATTGCAGACTTGTCAATGATGGCTATTCTGGCTGTTGTGAGGTGATACCTCATTGTAGTTTTGCTCTTCATTTCTCTTACAATCAGTGATACTGAGCATTTTTTTCATGTGCCTATTGGCCATTTGTATGTCTTCATTGGAGAATTGCTTGTTTAGGTCTTTTGCCCATTTTTGGATGGGGTTGCTTGTTTCCTTGATATAAGGTGTATGAGCTGTTTGTATGTTTTGGAAATTAGTCCCTTGTCAGTAACATCATTTGCAAATATTTTCTCCCATTCTGTAGGTTGTTTTTTCATGTTGTTGATGGTTTCCTTAGCTGTGGAAAAGATTTTAAGTTTAATTAGATCCCACTTGTTTATTTTTGCTTTTATTTTCAGTACTCAAAGAGCTGGTTCAAAAAATATTTGGTGTTATGTATGTCCACGAGTGTTCTGCTTGTGTTTTCCCCTAGGATTTTTATAGTATCTGGTCTTATATTTAGGTCTTTCATCCATTTTGAGTTTATTTTTGTACATGGTATTGTAGAATGTTCTAATTTCAGTCTTTTACAGGTAGTTGTCCAGTTTTCACAGCACCGCTTACTGAAGAGACTGCCTTTTCTCCATTGTATATTCTTGTCTTCTTTGTTGTCGATTGACCATATATGTGTGGGTTAATTTCTGGATTTTCTATCCTGTTCCACTGACCTATGTGTCTGTTTTTGTGCCAGTACTGTTCTGCTTTGATTACTGTAGCTTTGTAGTATAGTCTGAAATCAGGGAGCACGATTTCTCCAGCTCTGTTCTTCTTTTTCAAGATTGTTTTGGTTATTTGGGGTCTTTTGTGAGGAAACCTTTCTCAAACAGAAATATATGAAGAATGGAAAATTCTTTGTATATCATTTTAGGTTATAAGTACTGGGCATTTATTTAGTTTTTTAAATTCCAGAGCATTCATTATTTTATTGTCATTTGTCTGAAAATCCTTACATTGTGAAGAAATCTCCTTCCTTATGACTCCTCTTTACAAGTCATTGAGTTTCAGTACCTTCTTAATATATGGCGTTTAGTTGCAGGAAAATAATAACCTGACCCCTAAGACAATCGCCTTTTTATTTTTCACTTTACACACAGAAAAGCTGACACTCCACAGTGTGCACAGCCTGCCCCCGGTCACTCACGGGGGCTAAAACTCTGATCTCCAGACTCCTGGCCCAGCCCCACTACCAGCTCATCCTAATGACCTTGTCCAGGCCCTGCCCGGGTGAAGGAAAAGGACAGCTTGACCAGCACCGTCTAAACAGATGCTCCCTGAGAAAATGCCATCCATTTCAACCCTCACTTTGGATCTTGAGGTCACTCACACAGAGTCTGTATTCTGCCCATGAATATATGAGATTATAGCAGGCGTATCATTATTGCCACATAATGAACTTAATAGCCATTATTTAGAAATAATTTGCATAGAAACAATCACAAAACTTACTATAAATGGTATCTTGTTATGAAAGTAACTTCTCAGAGAGGGCCTGACCCCAAATGATGGGCTGTTTGCAGCTTTACACCAGGCCGTCAGCTCCCACCTAAGTCCTCATAACTGGTCAGTCAGGAGGAGTGGAGACAAGTGGAGGTCAACTCCTCAGGCTTCTGAGAGGACTGTGGTTAACAGTCGCCATCACAGAATCCTGATTTCTCATCCCAGGGGAAAGGCTAGTTTTAAAAACAGCCACAAACAACCTGGAGGCCAGGTTGCAGATGACACCGAGGGCCATGTGGTGACCGCCCCCTCCTCTGTTCCAGCTGGATGATGTCAGCGGATGCCATCAGAGGGTGATGAGCCAAGGAGTTCAAACTTCCAGCTGCAAGCCCAGAGCATCACTTCCCAACTGCCCATTTCCGAGGTGAACAGGCCCTTGAACTACAAGCGTGGCTCTGAGCATTGAGAACTGCACTGGAGAGGGTGGTAACAGGGTCCCAATGACCCCAAGGGGCTTTTAATGGGCTCCTTGGAGAAAACAGCAAATCTAAATCTTCTTCAGGATTAAGCCACCAGAGTAGGTGACAGCCTGACCCACGGCTGCCAGGTGAAAAGGCTGCACTGCTTTTAAATTTGGCCTCTGAATGTGATTTGTTCTACCAACCAAAATGTGCACGAAACTTGCTGGTGTCCAGAAATAGAGGAATGTGCACCCAGAGAAAACATGAAATAAACAAACTGGTGGATGTCAGGGGAACTTCAATTACTCCTGGAATTTCTACTGCTTTGGGGTGCAGAGAATGAGGGTCTTTGTTAGTGTGGAGTTTGAGCCCAAGCTGGGTCCAGGTCCTGGGTGACACATGAGAGACATGAACCCACACCTAGGAAAGTGCCCTGCAGCTCCTTCATGGTAAAATCCACTGGTGAAGTACTGGCCTGATCACAGGTGCCAGATCCTGAAGTCCATGCTTTCGTCTAGCCTATGAACCATTCTGCGCTGTCCTGAGTTATGGTCAGAGAGGGAGAAGAGGGCCTGCCCTGCGAAATGTGCACTCTCATCTACTCAGCATATCCAGACGGTGACTACGTTTTACATCTGACCTCTCAAGCTCTGTGGGTGAGGTGGTGTTGATTGTGAGTTGAGATTTAAGTACGAATCAGGACCCTTTCCCGACCTGGAAAGGGCCGCCCAGCACTAACGCAGCACTCTCTGATGCCTGTTCTCTGGATGAGCAGTTCTTGTATCTGATATAAGCACACTCAGTTGCTTTCCTAATAAGCTATGCCTTTCACAGCTCTTGTGTTTTTGAATATACTATTCCCTCTGCCCGAATGCTTTTGTTAAAGCTTTCCAACTTCTCCTTTACCTTCAAAACCCCATTCAGACTCAAAGACATAGTAAAAAAAACAAAACAAAACAAAACTTATGGTTACCAGGGGGAAAGGGGGTAGGAAGGGATAAGCTGGGAGTCTGAGATTTGCAAATGTTAACTACCATATGTAAAGTAGGTAAACAATAATCTCTCCTGTAGAGCACAGGAAAAATATTTGATATCTTGTAGTAACCTATAATGAAAAACAAAATGTAAACAAATGTGCATGTATACGTATGACTGAAACATTATGCTGTGCGCCACAAACTGACCCATTGCAAACTGACTATATTTCAGTAAATAAGTAAATAAACCCATTCAAACTGAAGTCCTCTGTGAAACATTTTCCTGTACCCCCACTTTCTTCTCCCCTCCTCCTACTTCTACTGTGGCCTTATCACATTACCTTATGCTTAGCCCTGTATGTGCAGCACACCTCCCACTGGCCCCATTGGTCCAAGAGCTCTCACATCCCCCTTTTAGTCCCCAACACAAAACCCAGGATAAAAGTCTGTTCTTTAAATCATAAAAACAATAGTGAATAAAGGTATGATAAAATAAAACACACTGCCAATTATAAAACTGCAGGATGTACTTGCTTTGACTTTCTTTTAAAGTCAGCAACTCTTCCTTCACATGAATCCACCCTACAAAGCAGAGACGCACCCAGCCTGGCCAGCAGCCACACCGCAGTACAGCAGCAAACCACAAAGGGTACGGTGACTTAAAATGCTCAGTGGCAGAAGAGAACTGTAATGACTTTGAAGGAAACCTGTCCTGTCAGTAGACACAGAACCAGGAATGAGAGAATAAGGTGGAAAGCGAGGAAATGTGTTAAAGAAAATCCTATTTGGTGACAGGGGTTGGTGGCTGCTGTCGGCACAGTCTCCCCAAAGCCTTCTGCGAGCTGAACAGCACGGCCTGGCCTGGAGTGGAAGGTAAGTCTGCAGACAGCCGTCATGACCTCTGCACCATTTTCAGTAGGGTGAAGTGGTTGCAATGATTCTGGTGCAAAATACTCATGGAGTCAGTAAATTTTTTTCGTGGACTGATATATTCTTAACCCTAGGAATAAAAATAGCATTAAGACACATTCACTGTCGTGTCTTTCAAGACTATAATCTAGCATGGGAAACATACCCATAAAACAGTTACCCTGCAAACACATCTTCAAGGAGAGAAGGAAAACAGAGCAAGGTCTGTTACGGAGAAACCAAAACCAATATAAGGAGATATAAAAAGTACACGCTTACATCAATCTGAATATTAAACCATTTAGGTTGCATTTCCATATTTTCTCATAGTGAGATACATTTGCCTGTAAGGGGGGGTTCTGATATTTCTTTCTGTATATCAGGCTTTTTTCTGCCCTAGGTACCTACGTTTCGGACCCTTACAGACTGCTGGGAGGTATGATTTACAGGGGAATATGGTTTCTACGTTTTTCACATTCTTTCTCCCTCTTGTATTCCAGATGATACATGACCTATAGGGTTTGACTGTTTTAATGACTCATTTTTATTGTTTGATAGGCTAACCAGAAACACAACTCCAAGCGTGCCAAACTTGCACGTGAGTGACACCACGCCATCCCATGTCCTCTGTCATGTCACCGTGAGATTATATGGCCCCTGTCATTTCTCCTATGTTGAACTGTCTCTCAACAAGCTCCATTTCCATGCACCCGTAACCCCACCCCCTGCAACCCTGCCAGGATGATTGATGACTTGCTTTTGTTATTACAGCATTTATCATGCATCAATAAGCCAGTTATAAGGAAGGGGTATAGATTAATTCACTGAAAGATACATCGATACATTCTCAATGGCATTGCCTATTATTCAAACGCTAATGCAATGATATGGCAATCACAACACAAAATAAAATATCTCTGGCATAATAATAGTGGGCCATTAAATCACACAAATGTCTAAGAGCTCTCCAGGGAGTGTTAAAATCGAGCTGCCTAACCAGCTGGGGAAAAAAAACAATCTGAGTTGTCTTTTTCTTTTTCGTTTTTTTAAGAGCACATCATAAGGAGAAAATGTAAACAACCTAGACTCATGTAAATTTTTCCCAAAATAAACATGATTAAGATTTCTCCAACGAATATACTTCTAAAACATGAAAATGATTTTGTTATATTTTTATGATGATTTAATTTAAACATGTCTTCTTTCTACTCTAGCAAAGTATTAGTGATCAGATAGCTAGTTATAAAGAACACTGATATATAGACTGTGGACAAAAGTAATATGGAGTGATTCTAGAGAAAGTCAGGGAGCAAACAAAAGGATATGGAATGTATTCTAATCTTCCTGTTTTTTTCCTGTGCGTCATATATTTGACAAAGTGGTGATTAGATTAAAATGCAGGGTGAGGTATTGAAGAGGAATCTATTTTTCCCATATTTAGCTCATTCTTCATTCAGGTATTTTCAAGGGTTCATTGCATACGAGACAGTGTTCTCTGCTCAGGAAGTGTAACAGGAGATAAACCCAGTCACGGCTCCTGGTGTGAGTTTCACGCTGCTGGAGGAGACAACAGGAAGCAGAACAACAAATGCATAGGGATAGAAGATGCTCCTGAGAACATAAAGCAGGATAAGAGGGACTGGGCAGGGTGCTATCTGATACAGCGATCTCTGGGCAGGCATCTCCGCTAGGGTGACATTAAGGAGAGACCAGAAGGAGGCGAAGAAGTGAGGAAATAGATCTCAAAAGGAAGAGACTTTCAGATACAGGAAGCACAGATCCCGAGGCAGGTCAGCGTGTGGTGCGTCCAGGAGCCGGTGGGGCTGCGGATCATGTGCTTGGACCTGAGCGAGCAAGAGAGGAGGATCAGGGAAGATCTCAGGTTAGCGAGGCGGGCGCCCTCTGGAGGCCATTGCAAGTACTTCAGCCTTTACCGTGAAATGGGAAGCAATTAGAGGTGCTCCCATTTTACCCTTCAAAAGGTGGCATCTCTCTCCAGTGAAAGGAGAAAATGAGTGCAGCTAGGGTAAATGAGACTGAAAACTGTGATCTAAAAGCATGCATCTTTAAAGGAGTCTCTGATGCTTATTAGATTAGAAACTGGAGACCATCGTCTTTCCAGCCAGCTCACTATCACGGAGAGAGAGGGAAGATGGGGACAGAAGACAGAATATTCTGAGGTTCTTTTAAGGTTTAGTCAATGGAGTCAGCTGGGGGTTGGGGAAGGGACAGTGGCATAGCCACTTTATGTTTATATTTCTCATCTGTAAGTGGGGGTAATAATTGTGGCTGATGGTAACACAGACTATTAGTTGTTGCTGTGTTTCTTCTTGTGTTATTGTTACTATTAAATTTGTTGTGCTGATGAAAATCAGATTTTTAAGCCTATGTTCTAAGACCTAGGTGTCAAACTGCAATAGATAAGCTAGCATCAATGAACTGTCCCTATGGAACCTTTTACAGATAGCGTATTGCCCTTCACTCTTAGGGACCTTGTAGCCCCAAATTGCAAAGTTATTTGCATGAAAGTGATAAAAGTTACCTTCACCAAACCCTTATGCATTTTGGTGTAGGAACTTTACAATTTAATTATGAAGTAATTATTTAAATGTGAAACAACATTCAGAATGTGAAGATTAAATGTGACCAGAATGACTTTAATACTATCAGTAAAAATGAGGCCCAGTGAATCAGAAAGTTTAGAACTGGTTTCCATAAACAGTTATGCTTATATTGGGTGCTGATGCAAGTACCACTCTCATTCACACGATTCCCCATGCAGTACGTGGGCACAAAATGCAGCACCTGAATTATAGCATGTGTATCCATTGTTATTCTATCAAATAGAAAAAGATTTCCATGAACTCTAATGGAATGACCTAGTGACCTAGCACCATTAAGAGCTTCTGGTGATAGAGACTAGGTTTTAGATCTTTAATTAACAGTCAAATAAGCTGAGCTAATAAACTTTCTTGCCCTATTCGTTGCCATCTTGACCCAATAAATAGCCATTTGGATTTTGGTAAAGAAATCTACTGAGAACTGCTTGAATGTTTAAGGAGACACATAAAATTGAGGTTTAAAAATCAATGCTATTTCATCTGCTTTTTCCTTTGGGGAGATTATTTGCAGACAGAGACAAAAAAAATCACTAGAATCCAAGTTACATTTTAGTTTGCTTCAATTATCACCAGCAACATTTGCAAAGGCATGGATTGAATATAGCATCAGAATTGAAATGATCTAAGTTTCAAATATTATACAGGTCCTCATTAGTAAGTGCCTCATCGCTCCAATGTCTCAGCTCTCAGGGGATAAAAAAGGCGAAGGCGGCCATCCGCATTGTGTTTGAGAGCATAGAAGGTTTCCATTTTCTCAATCCAGAGAAGCTACGGCTGTTCTTATAGATTTGCCACATTTGTGACTGTCACAGGCTTCAGTTACAAGAATAATGAATTTTCTTTTGAATAAATAGTTTTAAAATAAAAAATCACCCTGTGATTTGTGAACTTTTTTCTACTGTTTTCTACTTCATCACTTAGGTTGCTTTCCCCTGAGTCGTGGCGTTGAGAGGGCAATGCCTGAAACAGTGGTGACCTTTAGTTCTCTGCATTTCAGAATTTATTCCAGGCTTTTGCTTTGACTGTGTGTTTATAATGGTAGAAATCTATTTGAAAATATACTTCTGAAGGACAGTGAATGAAAAAGCAGGGAACACTGAAACCCTGAAATAATAGCTTTTGGAAGATGGCTCGAAAGTAGATTGCCTGCTTAGCCATTATTCTGCGATATTTTAAAAGTTTTGATTGAGGCATTTTCCACAGGCCGGCCCACCGCAGCCGCCTTGGGTCCGCACAGCCCCCTGCCGGCCGCAGCGCTTGCTGTGTCGCCGAGCAAACAAGCCTCCGCGGACAGGGGACGGAGCCGCGGCGCGAGACTGAGGCCGCGCGGGGGTGTGCGCAGACTCTTTCCTGTGGGGACTGCGCGCATGCGCACCGGCGGGGCGGGACCCGCGGCCGCTGCGTGGGGGCCGGCCACGCCGAGGGGCGCTGGTCCGGCTCAGCCAATCGCGAGCGCCGGGTACCTCGGCGCGGGCGCTTTGAATGGTTCGTGGGCCGCCTGAGGCAGCGGCAGGCTGGCCCCGCCGCTGTCGTTTTGGGAGCTTTGCTGAGATCGGGAGGGGAACCCGCCCCTCATCCTTTCACCGGAGCCCCACCCTCGCCAGGCCGCGGGACTGGCGAAAAAAAAAAAAAAAAAACAGCTGGGAAAGTAAAACAACACTGACTTCAGGTAAGGGTTACCTCTTCGGATGGAAGGAAGGGAATGGGATAAAGGAAAGGTGAAAAAGAAACTTCGAGCGTTTGTATATTATTTGATTTCTTAAAAGAAAGATTTTTAAATGCTAACATTTTCCCAGAATGCTTAAATTTTTTAAAGAAAGAAAATGTTACTATGTAATTTTGTTACATAAATACCCAATATATATTCATGCATATGCACACAGATATGCATATTTTATATCTAAACGTAAAAAACATTATTCAATGAATAAAATTATAGAAATTTCATAATTGGACTTTATTCTTTTTCTTAAATTACGGTTCTTTCAGGTACTTCAGGGCTCCAGAGGTTGCCGGGAGATGCACATATCCAAGAAGGCCAGGCCTCATCAGGGAAGCAGGACGGAGCCCCAGGTGCAGGTAGGTCAAGGCAGGATGGGGATGCTGGGGATGGTCGAAGGCAGGCAGGGAGGCTGGAGGTCGGGCAATGTGGAGGGAAGCATCGAGGTCTATGTGGGGCACAGGTAGGCCAAGGCAGGTTGGAGTGAGGGGCGCTGTGTGGGAGCGAAGTAGGAAGGGAGGGGAGGGGTGCTTCAGGAGCCAGGGTCGGGGTATCCCCCCCCACCTCCTGACACCTCCCAAAGCAGCAGCTGAATCCCTCCTGAGCTCGCTGTCGGACAGGCCCAGCTTTGGCATCTGCATCGTTGCCCCAAGTTGCTACACAGCTCCCCTCATCTGGATCCCCCTGCCCACTTTTCTTCCCCGCCAGCGACCTGTGCTCAGAGGCCCCGCTGGCTGGGACACCAGACCCAGTGCACCGTCCCAGGGACACCAGGGGGATTCCCTTGTTCTGTGAGCCAGTGTTCTCCAGGTGGACAGGTTTCCATGCCTCTCCTCCCAATGTGCAAGGCCTTCTTCCTAGGTGCTAAGGCCCTACACATTGACCTATTTGGGTTTGTTTCTCGGCCTCCAATTTTAGCCCGTCAGATGACTGTCCATAAGTTTATAAGAAGCCTTAACACCTGGGAGGGCAATGTACACTTCTTGTTCTTCTTCCACTTTATCTTGGCTCTTCTTAGAAATTCCTCATCCCCCACCCCTGATGTCCAAGTCCTTGGCTGCCCTGAAGCAAGAATCCTGGTGCTGGATACCTGACCAAGCTCCTCTTGGTACCCCTCCATCCACAGAGGAGCCGCATACTCTGCCCAGTGGCCAAGAACCCTCAGCTGTCTTTGCTGTATCTGGAGTGGAGTGCGATCTCTCTCCCTTTTGGCACTAGCCTTGAATAAACTCTTTCCTACCATTTTTAACAAGTGTCCGGTGAATACTTTCTCCTCACCAGCAGCACCGTGGAGCCTGCCGCGTGGCGGTCACAGCTCAAGCACACCCAGGCTTACACCCTCAGTTAGTAGGTTCCCCCCACACGCCCGCATGACACAGAACCTGAGAAAAGTCTGAGCGCTTCCAGAGCGTGGAACCCGCGCACCCCACCTCTCCTCCAGCGCGATCTCCTGGGGTCTCCTCCTGCGACTCCCTCTGCCCACGGCTTCCCAGTAGTCCAGGCTCCCCACTGGCAGTTCTCAGGTCTCCATGGTGACCGCGCTCCTCTCCTGGCCATGCTTCGCACCACCCCACAGGCTCATCGGGCAGGAAGCTTTGGAAGGTCCAGGGCGGGGATACAACTTAACCTGCTCTCAAGGGGGACAGAGGCACCCACTGACATTCTCTGAGGATGCAGGAGAATTAGCATCTGCCACAATTAGGGCCCACACTCCACTCTGGGCTGGGATGGATTTTTTTCCCTAAGTCACCATGAAGCCATCACTCAGTCTTCTAAATGCTTTTCCCAGCAGCCCTGGATTGCGCTGTTTCACCGAGGCCTCTGCCTGGAGGTGGCTGTCCCCATCTGCCCAAAGGGCCCAGGACTCCCTAGGTCTGCATGGGGCACAGACCAACAGTGAGACTGGACCCTAACTTCCATATTTCATTTCAGGCAGGCAAGATTTCTTCCTATTGTTTTATAAAAGATTAAAATAGCAGGAAGACACTGGTTAGAGAGACTAGTCATGAGGAATTACAAATAATTCAAATCTTCTTCCCTGGAATCTCACATTTAGGTGCAAAAATTGAGCACCGAAGTATGCCCATCCACTGCTCCCACCTGTCACGAGATGGGGCTGCTCATCAGAAGGGGAGCAGACCCCACGCCAGGGCCCCGAAGGAGGACAGGGTGACTGCATTGTACAAAATGACAGGGTACGTGAAACACACAGGAGTGTCTTGAAAACATCCACACAGTCGTCTGTTTTTCAATTAAATTGGCCACGGAGTTTAGTCAAGCAATTTTTTTTCCCTTTATTTTTGTTAAATAAGATTCCAGAAAGTATAGTGCAAACACTGAGTAGAAAAGTTGCAATTAAGAAATGTACATTCACATTTAACATTTCAGTCCATTCACTTTGTTTTTAAATAAAAATAGGACAAATTATTCAATCACTTGTCTCAATTTAACAATCTTGGAAAAGACTCGAAGCTGCTCTAGTGTCCAGTGGACGTAAAAATAGACCCGTATTGATTAAACAAATCTATCATGAGAAGTTACCCACTGATATTGAGTTGTTGTCCTTCTGACACAGACATCTCGTTTCCACGTCTAGAGAGGTGTTCTCAGTGAGCTCTACTGGTGGGAGGATGTGTCACCTGGGCCACTCTGTGCCCAGGAAGGGACACGGAAGGGCTGAAGGGTTCCCACAACCCTTCTGAGTGAGTAAAGGGAACCCAAGAGTGGGCTTTGGGTTTACCTTAAATGAGAGTGGAATCTGCTGCTAAGAGGTGGCCATGATCACCTTACATCATCTCCGCGTGTGCAGGGTGGTGTGCCGTCGGTGTGCACGAGAGATGGGGAGGGTGCCGGGGCGAAGTGGGGGCGCTTCAGAAAGGGTGAGGGAGCCGCTGAGGTGCGGGGGCCAGGACCCGCCAGGGCGGGATGCTCTGCGGTCAGCCGGGAGATGACCCGTGGTGACCGGGGCATGTCCCTTTGCGCATGCTGCGTGTCTTGGAATCCAAAGTAAGTGACACACAATTAGGAACTTCACTGCATGCGATGCTGAGTGCAAAGGGCTTGTGCAGCCACAGTTTCGCCAGGGGCAAAGGCAGAACTGCAGGCCTCTCTGGGACTGATGCCTGGGCGGGGAGAGCCGGCACTCCAGGCCGGCAGGAGAGGCCTTGGTGTCTTCGTCAGGAGACCCAGGACGTGGGAGTGGTCCCCTGAGACGTGTGCTTCGTGCCCGACATCAGGGGGCATGGGAGTTGCTGGTGAGAGGCAAGAAACAAGTTCTGGCTGCTGGTGGGCCCACTGCCCAATGCATGTGCCCCGGGGAGTGAGAGCCCGTGGACGGGATGCTGCGTGGCTGTGCCTGCAGGCGGCCCTGCGCATCTTTACAAAGCCCAAGTGGTGGACAGATCTCTTGGGGGTTGGTCTGGGACTTCCTCGCTGTTTAAACACCAATTCTTAGTCAACGATTGCCAGCTGTTTTGGAATCCAACCCATCCAAAGTCTGATCTGCCTGGAACCACAGAAGTCAGTGCCTGGGGGAGCCCAGGACACCCGTGCTCCAGCGGCTGCCAACTGCTCACCATCCATCATGATCCCCATCTCGCCTTCTGCACATTTTCAGTGAAATCTGCTCTTGTATGTCCTGTCATCCCCAGGAAGGTCCAGTGACCACCTACACCGCTCCACAGAATGACGGGGACACGGGAGGGCTCTGATCAGGCATTGGGGGCCGGGTTGGCTCCACATAAGTGGAGAAGCGTGTGGAGTATGAGGGCACCTGGGGGCCCGCGGTCTCCCCCTGGTTGGTGTCAAAGAGGCCTTACAGAAAGAGACAGGACAACTGTCCTCACTGAGGGAAGAATCTGTGTTTTCTAAGATGCGCTGGCAGGTGGCGCTGCCGGATACAGTTTTAGGATAGAACATATGCCAAAATAAGGCAGGGAGTTTTCAGGCCAATGCTGTATGACTTTGCTAAAGATCTGTTGTTAAAGCAGAGGCACGGCTCAGCTGAGAGTCCATGTGCTCTTCCAATCTCACAGCATGAGGCCTAAGTGAGGGTGACTCTGTGCCTGGGCACATCCGGGGATGGGCGGTGGGGCAAACCCGATGCCTGGGGACCCGCCTGGGTGTTCCAAACCAGCCGGCCAGGCACCGCCACCACCGTGCGCGCTTGAGCTAAGGGCTCCAACAACACCAGCACCACTCTGCTGGTGTCACTGTTAGCTGAGAGGTGCTGACCTTGAGTGGCTCCCTGGGTAACTGGGAGGGAGGTGGGTGGGGGGATGCCGGCTCTTCCCTCCAGAATCCCTGCACCAACACCCACCTGTGGCTCTCCCCTCAGGCCTCCACGTATACCCAAAACCTAAACACAACAAAATGAAACAAAGGATAAACTATGGAGAATGGGACCAATTCAGTGCCTTGATGCTGCGGGACTTCAGTAAAGGAAAAAAGAAAAGAGACTTTCTTCCTCCCTAGCAGATGTTGGAGACAGAAGCCCAGGCACCACTGGGACCTCGGCAGGAGTCAATGCCACCTCTGTGTCCCAGAGCTGCTGCCCCCTCTCCTCCCGGGGTCAGGATGTCTAGGAGAAATCAAGTCATGGCCGTCAGGGAATTCCCTGGGGGAGGCAGCCGTCTGTCCGTATTCCAAGTTAATTTGTTCTTTATATGCATCCATCTTAATCCCAGGAACAAATAACTGATTTTAACTTTGCTTACGCCATGCCATTCACACACACACACACACCACACACACTTGCATTAAGCATGACCTCTGGCAGAATAATTTCTTTTTATCTTAGAGAACAGATTTGATATGGAACAGATTATAGTTTCAGAGTAATTAAGGAATACAAATGTCTGAGTCGTTACTACAAAGTCAAGTCGTGTAAGGAGTTCTAGCCCCAAAGTGGGACCCTCGAAATTCAGATTGTTATGAAACAGATGATGGAGGAGACATATTCCGCTACTCCATCACAGGACCTGCCTCCACGACGTGTGCGTGCACACGAGAGACAAAGGGAAACTCCCCGAATCTTTTCCAAAGCATCCTGTGGCTTCCCAGAAGTGAAAGTTCACCAGGCGCTCCCTGTCTGGGGTGCCGGCCCCTAACCCCGAGAGGGAAAATCTAGGTCAGATTCCAGTTGCTGGGGCTGGGCCCATGGTCCATGCTGGTCTCACTGGCCGCCCTGCTGGCCACGCCAACCCCAGTCCCAGCCACTCGAGTGTCCCCTGCACCCCACGCTCCTACTTTCCTATGTTCAGGTGCTACGCCCACACTGCCTCCCTCCCAGGCATGGGGCCTGCCTGTGGCTCTTGCCCATCAGGTCACACAGAATCAAGGGTGCCCTCCCACCACTGAGGGACTGGGCGGTGGTGGACAACTGTCTGTCAGCGCTCCCTGGGGCCAGCTACCCCTGCCTTGGACGGGACGCCCTCGAGCTCCTGAGTCCATCCCGGGAAAAGTCACAACACTATTCCCCCCACCGCCCACTTTGCCAACCACTGGGCACCTGGCTTGGACTTTTCTTGCCACATATATCGCTGGACGATGTGTACTGCGGAATCGGAGCTCTTCAAATCTCTTTGCTGTACCCCAAAGTCAACTTGGAGGCCTGACCCATCACGACCAGCCTCCTGAAACCCAGGTGGGGGTCCCCGTCCTGCCTGCTGACCTCTGGGCCTGGCGACACAGCTCCCAGCAGACCTTGAACCTCCTGATTTAGACCCACCCACAGCCTCACAGCCTAAGGACTTGTGAAGCCAGATGAAACCCAATGCGCCGTATGGAGAAACGTCATGTCTTTCGTCATCCACTGCGGAACCTGGAGTATTACATGAAAATGAGAGGCTGCTAGTGCAAATTCGACTTTCAAAGCAAACTGCAGCTGGGGAGGCAGGATGGTCAGGCCCAGGGACACTGCCGAGGCCGCCAACTGTCAGGTGGCCACAGCTCACCCCTCATTTATTTCACCAAACCAAAATATTTTGAAACTCATGGTGTCTACGGAGTTTGGATTTTTGGATTTTGCTTTGCTGCTCTTTTGTTCATTGAAGGCATTACAAAACCAAGGATAAGTCAGTTTCTGGGGAGTCAGTTACACATAACTAATGGGGCTGCATACTGAGAATGACAAGTGTACCAGCAGATCTGTGACCCCTCCCAAGAGCGCTACTTAATGCAGGGCACAGTGTGACCTTGCATTTCCTGCGTGGGCGACACACACAGAGGCAGCGGTTGCCTTACGAGTCATGCGTGCGGGGCAGGGGCAGGGCTGGCCACACGGGTAGACCAGCAGGATCCCAACTCAGGTGATCACAGAACACACCACGCAGAAGGGTGGGCGCACCCTGGAACCTAGATGGTTCACCACCTGGTGAACCTGGACATGGTGACAGGCCAACCCAGACTTTCCTTCTCGAGAGAGAGGTGAAAGCAGGGATTCAAGCACTCTATCCAGCTCACTCCTGGGACGATGGTGCAGGATTTCTATCAGCTGCAGACAGAGCATCGTGTCTCTGAAGGCCGGCCGGATCCTGCCTGAGCCCAGAGCCTACCCATCAGCCAGGTTTTGGGGGTGTCAGCCCCCACGGTGCCCTGCAATCTGGGGAAACGTGTACACGTGGCTTGTCTCTGAAACACCAATCTGCTTTGGACCAGACCTGTCTCTACACTTTAGAATTAGTTTTTGCTTCTAGTGACAGAAGATATTGGAAGCCCTGATGGCTTTGGAGTCAGATAAACATGGCAGGCTCAGGGTGGTTGGGTCTTGGGGTCCACCCTGAAGACACAGACCCTGGAGTGGACCGGCCATGGGTCAGGGTCCATGGAACCATTTGGAAGTTCGAGGCTGTCCTCTACTCTACTGAGGCTGAAGCACAGGAGGCATGCAAGGGTCTAGAGGGAACACACGGAAGGGGTCTTTTCAAAGGACAGCAGCCACGCCAAGCAGGGTGTGATGCCTTGGGAACCTCACACACCGGCTAAGGCGGGCTGTCCACACAGGCGGTCGTGCCTGTCTTCATTTTGGTCAGAAGGCAACAGGCAGCAAATGGAAGCGGTGCACTATTTACAGAGCATCTTATATAATTTAGAGGTACTCCCACTTAGAAGGCGCTAACATTTGTACACGACAATTGTACAAGGTTAAAAATAACTAAGGCAGTATCATACAGTGTAATCACAAATAAAAAGGAAGTTGTTGAACAAACCCCAAGGAACGTTATGGCTGAACGGAGCCCATGTGCCCACAGGAAGCAGGTAGGGTTTGGAACTGCTTATGATGGAGGAGGTGCTGCTCACAAAGTGGAACCTCGCTGTCTCAGCACAGCCAAGGCCCCAATGGCTTCCCACGGCCGCGGTAAAGCTGGCCACACGTTCCATGGCTTTGCCAATACTCATAGTGTGTCCCATGGCTCTGCGGATCTGATGTCCCGACACGGCCAGGCTGGGCTCTCGCCCAGAGGCTCAGGGACGATCTCACTCAGGTAGACGCGAATTCAGCGCCCATGGGAGTGGGTTGTGGGAGTGCCGATCGCTTACTCACTAGCTGATGGCAGCGGCGTCCTAACCTTAGACTGGCTGTGGCCACTCAGATTTAAACAGCAACCTCATGCTTTGAATATTCCTGAACACCCCGACTGCCACGTCCACTATAAGGGGCCACGTGGTCACATGATCAAACACGGCACAGGATCCCCTCCCCAACTTCTGGCCTGAGCTAACGTTGCTCATGAAGATCCTGCGGCTCCTGCCACTACTGTATCTCCTGCTTCTCCTGACGATCCCGAAGCTCCTGCTGCTCCAAAAGCGCCCGCAGCTCCCGCTGCTTCCGAACATCCTGAAGATGCTGCAACTGCAGCTGGAATACTGGGCCAAAGAGAGCATGTACAGGTGTCATCAGCCCCTGGGGCTGAGCTTCCTCTGTGCCCACACGCACCTTTTACCTCAAAAGACCACAATGAATCCCCTCCCGCACCCGAACTTGACTTCCATTCCCCTGAAGTTCTTCGTGATTGCTTTTTCTTGACTTCCAACTCTTTGTTTCATATCGGTTATGGCATCCTTTCTTTTCCGTTTTTTTTAGTTTGTTTTAATAAAATATAGACTTGGTCCCTCTGAAATTGTGCAATTTAGGAGCACTAGGTGCCTTCACGATGCCGTGTGACCATCACTACCATGTAGGTTCACAACATTACTTTCCTGAAAGTAAAATCCTGGATCCAGAGCACGCACTCCCCACCCCCCGAGCCCCCTGGCCCCTGACAGCCCCGAGTCCTCTTCCCCTCTGAGTGTCTTTACCTCTCCTGGGTGTTCCCTGTCAATGAAGCCACAGGAAAGGTGGCTTTGCGTGCCTGCCCACGTGACTTAAGCGGGGGCTGGTGATGTTTTCTTTTGTTTTCACTTGAAACAGCATTTTGATTATTTGAAAGGGAAATCCAGGTGGGCTAAAAATGTCATGTGCAAAATGAAGCCCTTTCGGGAACTCTGTGCATAACCTCGGGGGAGGCACTGCTCTTCCCCCTGTGACACCACAGACACAAGACACAAGGGAGATGCTTAGCTCTTCCTGGGGCAAAAGCAAAACCAAGCAAATCAAGAAACCAGCAAAAGCCCACAAATATAGCCGGAAACACACTCCACGACCCGCAAGAAGCGTTCCTCAGAACCCAAAGTTGGAGAAAGGCTACACATCCTCGGGGTCCAAAAACCTCTCGAAACCCAGTGCTCTAAACAAACACAACACACATGGGCAGTGCCAACGAGAGGCACAGCAGGTGGCCAGTGTCTGTTAGATGTGCTCGACATCTCGCGGGAGGACACAGGTGGACGGACGCACTGTGGAGACAGCACTGGCCACCATGACGCTGGCAGGTCTTTAGCCTGGTGACAGCCAGCCCTGGTGACAACGTGAGGAGGCAGAGGCCCCAGCAGATCCCCCGGAGGGACCAGAGAACAGACATTCCTCTCCAGGGAAACAGTGTGCAGGATGCATCAAAGGGCCACAGGCGCAGCAGCCCTTCCCCGTCAGTGCTGATCCTTAGAGCTGACCCCACCAAAGTGGTAGCACAACTTGCAAACAAGTTTTTACTTCAGCAACATGAAAAGAACCACTATGTCATCAAGGCATTTTCAGAAGTGGCCTGCCCTGGGCCGTAACGATACAAACACGTAAATACACAGATACGCACGTAAATGTACACGCACATGCATCCAGGAAAAGAGACAGAGAGACTGAAACACACAGAGGCAGAGGGAGAGAGAAACAGAGAGAGAGAGAGACAAGACAGCTGCTGAGAGACAGAGAGGGGGTGAAGGAACACCCAAATTGTGAACGAGTGGAAGTCACACCCATTTTCAAAGGAAAGATACTGAGGATGAAAAGCTTATTTCATTTATTCCAGAAAGAAAGCTACTCATAAGCTATCTTTATTTGAGAAACCTAATTCTCTTGGTCATTTATTATGATGATATATTGAATGGAATATAGACATGTTCCATTCAACATATACATATTTATATGCAACAAAATATATATTATACATAAATATATATTAACACACTCAATTTTATATTCTATAAAAGCAACCTGAAAGAATTTGAAGGGCAGAGTATACAGTTCTTCAAAAAGCCACCTTGCAGAACACATTAGGCGATGTCTTTCCTATTTCTCTATAACTCCAATGCTAGCCAAACGAGCCACTAAGCACCCTAAAGATCTGTAATGAAGGGTGCCTCTCTTTGCTACTTTTATGCTTTTCATGTCCAGAGCATAATCGGTGCTAGGAAGAAACTGATGTTTTTGGCCTTGGACCTCAATGTCACTATGCATTTGGTTGGCTTAGACTTTCCAAAGAATAAAATCATCCCTTTGTCACGTCAAACAAACTACCAGAAAACAAAATTGGCAAAGGAGAGTTATTATTTCCTATAATGAAAAAAGAACCTACCTTGTGAGAAAGGAAGATTTTCCAAATTGTAAAAGAGTCAGATCAGTTGGGGGGCTGCGGGAGCCAAGGGCACCAGCCCCCTCTAGGCATGCAGGGCGCTGGCGACTCTGAGAGTACGGGCGCGGGGTGGCCTTGGCGGTGGCCCGAGTCCTCGGAGGCTTCCGCGACCGTCACCTGAGCGCCCAAGCGGAGGGGGCACAGATTTGGGGCCACGGGAGGGATAGGGAGCAACAAGGGCTCCAAAGTGCTCAGGGTGGGGAGCGACAAGGGCTCCGGGGTGCTCAGGGTGGGGAGCGACAAGGGCTCCAGGGTGCTCAGGGTGGGGAGCGACAAGGGCTCCAGGGTGCTCAGGGTGGGGAGCGACAAGGGCTCCGGGGTGCTCAGGGTGGGGAGCCACAAGGGTTCCGGGGTGCTCCCCATGCCCACAGCTGTGGACCCCCGGCTCCCAGACCGCCGGCCACCGCCCTCCCCGCCCCGCAGTGGCCCGCGCGACCTCCCTCCCCCCGTGGGGACCCAGGGCGGCAGCCGCCGCATCCTCCCTCCTTCTGGCGCCCAACTCCCCGCGCCCCGCGGCCGCCGCCGCCGCCTTACTCACCTCAGGGGCGCAACCGGCACAGCCGGCCGTCGGCCTCGTTCCCGCCGAAGCGTCTCAGTGCGGTACTCCGTGCGTGGGCGGGTTGTTCCCTGGCCGTCGCAGGGGGTTCCGGGGTGGGGGGGGCGGGGAGCACCAACCGATGCGCCGCCTGCTGGCATTTTCCACAGGCCGACCCACCACAGCCGCCTTGGGTCCGCACAGCCCCCTGCCGGCCGCAGCTCTTCCTGTCTCGCCGAGCCGACAAGCCTCCGCGGACAGGGGAGGGAGCCACAGCGCGAAGAGGAGGCCGGGCGAGGGTGTGCGCAGACTCTTTCCTGTGCGGACTGCGCGCATGCGCACCAGCGGGGCGTGACCAGCGGGGCGTGACCAGCGGCCGCTTTCTGGGGGCGGGACCCGCGGCCGCTGCGTGGGGGCCGGCCCCACCCAGGGGCGCTGGTCCGGCCCAGCCAATCGCGAGCGCCGGGTACCTGTTGGCGCGGGCGCTTTGAATGGTTCCTGGGCTGCCTGAGTCAGTGACAGGCTGGCCATGCTGCTGCTGCTTTGGGAGATTTCCTGAGATCGGGAGGGGAACCCGCCCCTCATCCTTTCCCCGGAGCCCCACCCTCGACAACCTACAGAATGGGAGAAAGTATTTGTAAATGACTCGACTCACAAAGGCTTAATTTCCAGAATATATAAACAGCTCATAAAACTTAATAACAAAAGACAAAACACCCAATCCAAAATTGGGCAGAAGACCTAAACAAGCATTTCTCCAATGAACACTGCAAATGGCCAATAGGCACATGTAAAATTGCTCAGTATCACTAAATACCAGAGAAACACAAATCAAAACTACAATGAGGTATCACCTCACACCAGTCAGAATGGCCATCACTCAGAAGCTGATGAAGTTAAATGCTGGAGAGTGTGGAGAAAAGGGAACCCTCTTACACTGCTGGTGGGAATGTAGTTTGGTGTAGCTATTATGGAAAACAGTATGGAAATTCCTCGAAAAACTAAAAAAACAGACTTACCCTATGATACAGTAATCCCACTTCTGGGTATTTATCTGTAGGGAACTCCAATGCAAAAAGATACCTGCACCTCAGTATTCAAAGCACCACTCTGTAAAATAGCCAAGACATTGAAGCAACCTAAATGAAGCAACAGATGACTAGGTAAAGAAGATGTGGTATTTTTATACAGTGGAATACTACTCTGCCATAAAAAGGATCAAACCATGGGCCCACATCTCTCACTTTCCTGTCTAAACATGAGATGCAAAATCGATCAGCAAACCAGCTTCCACTCGAAATCCACTTCCTTCAGGTCCAGGCTCTAATTGCTTCTGGAAATTCCACATCTGGAGAAACACTTCTGCCACCAAAGTATGTTTCATGATTATTCTTCCTGTTACCTACCTGCTGTTCTTGTCCAAATCATGATAAAAATCTAAGTGTGTTTTTAAGTGCTAGTAAAGCAGTTACAGCACTGTGGATTTAAGTTTTCAAAATGAATGGCGATTTCCCTATTGAAACATAAACATGATTCAAATGCTCAGGCTTAGTTTACACTTTGTAACCCTTGGTGGACTGTGTTTGTTCATCTCTGTCTGTACTTGGTTCTGTAGTAGCTGTGCTTTGGTTTTTCTCTGTCTTTTTAACTTTTTTAAACTTTTTTTATTGAGTAATGGTCATTTTACAGTGTTGTGTCAAATTCCAGTGTAGAGCACAATTTTTCAGTTATACATGAATATACATATACTCACCGTCGCATTCTTTTTCACCGTGAGCTACCACAAGATCTTGTATGTATTTCCCTGTGCTATATGGTATAATCTTGTTTATCTGTTCTACAGATGCCTGTCAGTATCTACAAATTTTGAACTCCCAGTCTGTCCCTTCCCACCCCCTTCCCCCTTGGCAACCACAAATTTGTATTCTATGTCTGTGAGTTCTCTTTGTCTTAATCATGGAGTCAGTTCCTATTACTCTTTGCCTTAGTGGTGTTAAGTTGATGATTATTAAAGATGATAAAAAGAATCAGATCCATTGGGCCACGTTCAGTAATGGGATTGCAGCCTGCTTTCTGAGGTGTGGAGTGTGTTTACACCCCCACCCCCTGATCCCAGGTGATTAGCAAAAGCATCACCTTGGCTCTCAGTTAACCCTGGTAACTGTAGGTAGACAAGTAATCAAGAAATCTCAGTGAAGTTGGAAAGAAAGGTGGACTTTTGAAAGACATGTAAAGGAAGGGGAGGGAGGCATGGCAAGTGGGAAGAAGCGATATGGAAGTGTAAGGAGGTGGGAGAGGAGAACAATGATCAATTGAGGGGAAGAAGAAAAAGTCACGTGAATGTCAGACTGGACCCTGTTATTTTTATTTAATGAGAATGTGCGTCTTTAAAGTAACCTGGGATTACTTTGCAATAATGTAGCTGATACTTAACATGAGTCAAATACAACCATCTTTATTTACCCTATAGCTTTTCAAAGTACAAGGGAAGAAAGGAAAACTGCCAGGGTAGAAAATACACCCCCTACCCCGGTGTTAGTGATTAGTGCTCCAGGAGGGGGTAAGTAGGGGGGGTGGAATGACACAAATTAACTGGTGCCGTCTCTCCAAGGCTAGTATTCATGGACAGTGACTCCTTATATCATGAAATCTATGTTCTCATCAGTGGCAAAATAAATCCTCATATGCCCACCAAGTTTTGGTAAAAGATCCTAGAATTTTCAAGGTTGCCTTTTATTCCCAAGAGAGGTGTTTAAAAAATAGTGGGGGGGGTTGCACAAGTCAGGATCCTAGTAGCTCCACGGGGAATAAAAGGTGTTTATGTCCCATTGATTCTGACACCTGCTCACTTTTAAATGAGTCATCAGAGACAGAGTGTAAGTGGAGCAGCTTCGTAATTCCAGTGTCTTCACCTTTTTTTTTTCATTACACCATTAAACACAGTAAGGCTACAACTTGGGTTATTATACAGATCAGCAGGTAAAGAGATGGCATTTTCTGAGTTTCACTTTATCTGATTTGGAATCCCTCTTTATGTGCCTACATGTGATTGAGTCACTGTTACAGAGTGAATTAAACTTGCATACGAGATGCAGGTTTTCAAATCCATAACTCAAGCACAGTAATAAAATGGCAGCTCCCTTTAAGGGAAAAAAAAAACCAAAAAACAAACCTGGCTCAAAGTCTCCCTGGTTCCTTTTGCGAGCGATCGTAATTGTTACTCTCTGTGAAGTTCAGCTAACTGTTACAGGAGAGCACTGATTCATGCTAAATGTTTTTAATGTTCTCTTGCTCAAATGTAAGCTCAAAATTAAAATGCCATTTTTGCCATTTAGCATTATGACTCATCACCGCTTAAGTGGCAGTTGGATTTCTGAGTCGGGCTGCCTAGTTCTGAACCACCAAACAGCGCTGCCTATCTGAAACAGTTTGCTGCAAAACCAAACCCTGAAACAAATTACAAGCAAGCAATTAAATCAGAAGGCGCTTTTCAGTAGAGCAGCAATCATCTGCGTGCAGTTATTGGCCCTGTAGTCTCTCTTTTTAAGAATTTGATTTTTTAAATTGAAGTATAGTTGATTTACAATGTTGTTATTTGCCCTGTATTTTCTTAATTATGCAATCTGTTCAGTGGAATTTAAAAACAATAGTCCAGTCTCCTTTCTTATTTAGTAAACTTCGGGGTCATGCCCGTGGACCGGCTTATCTTTCTGAATTGAATCAGATGATCTAATTTGAAGACCTGTCTCCCAGGGTGGGATTTGGGTAAGTCAGTTTCTACTTCCCTGAAATCAGAGAGCGACTAACTCCTCGTATTTGCCTGCCACAGTTGAGACGCTTTGCGAAGTCAAGAATAATAAAAGCAGAAATATTGGAAAAATATAATCCCACTATTAAGAGACAATATAACCCTTTGATCCCACAGAAGCAGTAGCTCAGCTGCACAGGGATAATGAAGAGAACGAGGAGGCTTTTTACCTGCGTGTAGATGGCCATCAATTTAATAGAAATATGAGAGTATCAAACTCATTTCATTTTAGTGTTTGAGATTCAGCTTGAATTTAAGATGAAAAGTCTGAGTTTCATTAGGAATGGAAGCAAAGTTATATCTGTCTTCTGAACATATTTTATTCGTAATAAGTGGCATTTCTTTTAATCTAGTCAATCTGAGAACATTTTAGATGAAAATTATTGCTGCATGAAGAACAATGATTATAAAATGACAAGGGCAACTTTAGAGCAATTTAGGAACCCAGAAGATTTTCATCAACCAAAATCAGGGCAAGAGACAGCATAAATCAATCTGCTTTTTTTTTTTTTCCTGAGACTTTGAAAGCTTTGAAGGGATTATATTTGGGGTATGAGTGCATCATATTTTGAATTTTAAATAGACAATGTTATCTCAGTGTTAGAAAAAGCCCTTCATTCTATTGTCTGTTGCAGAGGTTTGCAAACTTTGTTGCATGCTAGGAGCATCAGGGAATCTTTTAAAATTCCTGATGCCCACCCCATATCCCAGACCATAAGATCAGAATTATGTGCCATTGAACTTGAACTTGAAATTTTAATTGTTTCTTCCAAAAATTTTCCTTGACTTATTAGGGAAGAAAATGATTGTCAATAGGTGACCCCACATAAGTAATTGTAGCGACTGTTCTCAACCAGAATATAGAAATAGGATTATACTTGATATTTTTCCCTCCGCTGATGAAGATAAGGGTTTTTTTTTTTGTCCATCAATCTCTATCCTTGATAAGCACTATTTAATGATGTGGTATCCAGCATTTCATTTTATGATTCAGTGAATTATCTTGCAAGGATGGATGTTGAAAGTATTTTAAGAACACTTAAGATGGCTTAATACTTTAGAAACTCTAGACAACTAATGAAATTCATTGGTAAGTTGTTGAATTTCGAAAGTACTTTGACTTTTCTGCTAGTCTCAGGATTTTGTTAGAATGTGAATCTCTGCCTTAGGCTGCAGGGGTGTGATTGACAGCAGAGATTATAAGCTGCAGGCTTGTAGGACGTGTTTGGCCCAAGTATGTGCTGCACCGTGTTTCAGTGTGGGAATATCATGTCTAAATCTTACTTTCTAGTTTCTAACAAAGTATTAGCATATCTTGCTAGATTAAGCGGATTTGACAGATACATACAGAACATTCTATCCCAGATCAACTGAATACATATTCTTTTCAAGTGCACATGGAACCTTCTCCAGGGTAGCTCAAATGTTAGGTCACCAAAGTTGTAATAAATTTAAATTTGAAATCGTATCAAACCACAGTGGTATAAAGTAGAAATTGGTTTCAAGAGGAAAACTGGAAAATTCAAACTTATGTAGAGACTAAACAACTTGTTACTGAATGGCTCAAAGAAGAAATCAAAAGAGTAATAAAAAAATACCTTGAGACATGTGAAAATGGAAACGCAACATACCAAACTTATGGGATGCAGCAAAAGCAGTTCTAAGAGGGGAGATCATAGCAATAAATGCCTACATCAAAAAACAAGGAAAATCTCAAATAAACAACAGGAACTAGACAAAGAAGAACAAGTGAATGCCAAAGTTAGTCGAAGAAAGGAAATAACAGAGATCAGAGTGGAAATAAACAGAATAAGAAGACAATAGAGAAGGTCCATGAAACTAAGTGCTGGGTCTTTGAAAAGATAAACCAAAGGAACATAAGGACTTCTACAAAAACCTACGCCTAGACAAGAGATGCTCCCATTTGTTTCTGCACCTGGTTTAGTTATATAGCTGCTTCTCTCATTTACTTTATGGCCTTTGAAGCTTAAGATTGCTGCTTCACCTGAAGCAGGGTATAGTTTTTTTTCTTGGGTGTCTGGTTCTTCTGATGGAAACAGAGCACTATCTTTTCTTCTCTCTCACCCCTTTCAAATGATGGTATGTTCCAAAGAGAAATACCATTCTTTGCTGTATTAATTACCCAAGGCTGCCATAACGAAGTACCACAAACTAGGTGACTTTAAACAACAGAAATTTACTCTATCATTTCTGGAGGCTAAATGCCCGAAATTGAGGAGCTGACGGGGCTGCGCTCCCCTTGATGGCTCTTAGGAGAGGGTCTTCCTTGCTCTACTTTCTGGGTAGTCCCAGAAAGGTTGTCCTTGGCTGGATGCTGCAGCATTTCCATCTCTGCCTCCATCATCACATTCTGTGTGTCTCTTCCTTCACATGATGTATTCTTCCTCTTATTTAAAAGGACATCAGTCATGTTAGATTAGACCTCATCTTAGCTTGATTACATCTGCAAAAACCTTATTTGCAAGCAAGGTCACATTTATAGCTGCTGGGGGTTAGGACTTCAGCAGATCTTTTTGGGGACATAATTCAACACCCGTCACTTGGATTGAGCAGAGAGCAGGACCAGCATGACCAGTGGCTCCTGGAACATAGGTAGTCAGGTGGTTAGAGTCGAGCCCTTTTGTGGACCATGTGGCTTGATATCAGTTCAGAGGAAGAAGATGACTTCAGCCCAATGACCTTGTTTTAGTTCTTTATGGTGTTCCTTCCTGTTTCAATCACACATCTCTGTAAGCTCCTCCATTTGTACTTATCTGCTGTATCCTCCCAGTAAGCCACTGCGCATATTTGAGGGTTACCATAAATATTTCAAAAGGAAATCAGTATGCTGTTAGGGAGTGGGCATGGATGCCAGAGAGCCCAAAATACCACAGTAGGATTCCTGAGTCTTGCTTCCTTCCTTCCTTAGTGCTGAGGTGGTACAAAAGGCAGGAAATCCTTTTCAAGTTTTTGCTGATTCTGCTTCATCCTCCCCCATTTTGACCCAAGTTTCCAAACCTAATGGTTCAGCCAGTTTACTTTATTACTGTGCCATTGTAACAGTTTGTTTCCTGGTTGTGATGCCTGTCCACTTAAGTCTAATTTGAGATAATTTGCAGAATTAATTCAGGGGATTTCCGTCTCTATATGAATGTGATGCTGACTTTCCAACTGAGGACTTACTGTGTAATACAAGTCACCTGAGTATACTCAGCATTGTCCTTTTCTTCAACAGATAAAGGGTTCTTCTTTTGATAAATTGTGAGTATTTTCATTTTAAGCAATCTGATAACCTTTGTCTTTTAATTAGTGTGTTTAGACCATTTACATTTAATGTAATTATTGTTCTGTTTGGACTTAGGCCTACCATTTTATTCTTTGTTTTCTGTTTGTCATGTTTGGGTTTTTTTTGTTTCTTTGTTCCCCTCTCTTGCCCTCTTTTGGGTCATTTGAATAGTTCTTAATATTCCATTTTAATTTGTCTATTGGTTTTTTGGCTGTATCTCTGTGTTTTTTTACGAGTTGCTCTGTGGCTTAAAAGGTGCATACTAATCTTTCACAGTCAGTTTAGAGTTACTATTTTGAGCAAAATGTAGAAGCCTTAAAAGCATATAGGTCCATTTATCCTCCTCTCCTGCCTTTATGTACTACATGTGTAATATATTACATCTACATACATTGAAAACCCTAGCAGATAATGTTATAATTTTTGATTTCAACAGTCATCCATATTTTTAAAAGTGGAAGAGGAAAAAAATAGACTATATTTACCTAGATATTAATCATTTACCTGTTGCTCTTCCTTATTTGATGGGGTTCCAAATTTCTTTCTAAGATTTTCCTTCATCCTGAAGAATGGCCTTTAGCTTTTCTTAGGGCAGATCTATTGCTGATTAATTGTACTCTCCTTTTAGAGGTGTGAGGTCGCCGTGGTTTCACTGAAGTGTGTGAATATGTGTTGAGTCTGTGCTTTTCTTTTGTTTCCTGATGAGAAACGAAGTTAATTTATCCAATGTTTTTTTTTCCAGTGCTCCTGTGTGCCCAGGACTGATGATATTCATCAGGTAATTGATGATAGAACAGTGAACATAACAGAAAAAATCTTTGCTCTCTTGAGGTTTGCATCATGTCTAGAAGGAGACAAACAACAGATAAGCAAATAAAGCAAGTGAATCAGATGTCATGAGTTCTATGGGGGAAATAAAGCAAGAGTCAGAGACGGACTTTTAAATCTGGTGGTCAAAGATGACCTCGCTGAGAAGGGAATGTGGGAATAAAGATTTGAGTTAGGTGAAGGAACTGGATAATACCTGGGGAAAGGAAGTTCCAGCTAAAGGAACAGTAAGTGCAGATGTCCTGAGGCAGAGGGTGACTGGCATGTGTGAGGAGCAGCCAGGAGGCCAGCGTGGCCCATGTAGTGAGAGGGAAGCATGGTGAGGCATGCAGAAATACGGCCGAGTAGGGGAAGCTGGGGCTATAAAGCTGCTGCTGTGAAAAAGAGGTAGGAAATACTGGCCATCTGTTACACCACAGCCTGAGATTTACATAGGGACAGCTGTATTTGATTGTTAATATTTCACTCTTCTGGGGCTGTTACCAGGGGTCAACAAACTCAAATACCTAAGACGAGGCTTGTCTTTTATGCAAGTGTAGGTCTAACGTTGCAATCTCCCGATTTTGCCAGACAAGCTGGACACAGACCATGAAGTTACTTGTCTTGAGTTTTGAACGTTGACAATTTAAAACTTAGAATGTTTTTGGAGCTCTAAGCCAGACACACCATCAGTGGGTCAGAACTGGGCTACAAGCCACCGTTGTATGTGCGCTGGCCTGGAAGCTTTCTCATACAACAGGCATCCATCACTCTCTAAGAGAAACAACAGTTAGTGCACAGGCTGTTTTAAATCTAATTTGTACTCCTCTGCCCTCTTTTGTTTAATTTAATGTTGTAGTTGAGGATTATGTGCCACAGTGAATAACTTAGTGAAAAATGTTTTCTTGGACAGGTGTGGCAGCTTGTAGTGTAGTTTGGATGTGACCTGGGGAGATGGGTCACGGGGCTTTGGTTTGTAAATATCTCAAGGACAAGTCCCGTGATGCCACTGGGCGTCCACTCCGCAATTCCTTCCTCCTCACGTGGCAGAATTTGGACATTCATCTGGTTTTATTGCCCGAGATGTTTATTAAAATTAGCACAGCTTTCTCCACAGCCTGGTGATATAATCGTGATTGTTATCTTCTCCACATCTTTCCTCTCTCCCCGTTTTATGAGATGAAAACCTCTGGTATAAATATGTGACAGGGATGGCATGCATTTTTTTTTCTTCTCAGCCTAATGGATGAACAGCTGGCAGTAAATGAGCTTTTAATAGTGAGTGTAGGGGGTTAGTTTTTTGCAATTTCGGTCCCCATCAAATGCTCTGAAGTCTCATTGTTTTTCTGCTTCTCCTTAACATTAGCTTTATTGACACCTGCAAATGCCTCTTTAAAATTCACTCAGCATGGAGGGAACATAGTTCTCTTTGGATCACCTTGGCCTCAACTGACTTTCCTTTAATTATAAGGCCCCTGTGGAACTCCCCATAAGGTTTTTATCTTCATTTTTAAGGACCTCAAAAATGTTATATAGGATTAAGTTTTTATGTAGCAGAGACTATTTTAAAAAGGATTAAATGAGCGTTTGTGTATATATTTTTTGACTCTTTTGATTTTTTTCTACGCTGGCCTTAAAGGCAAACAAGACAAAAGGCTTTTTCCACGAATGTATTTTATAGCAGTGTTCTTAGCCGTTTTTTTCTCATTTATCTTTCCACTTAAATTAAATTATCCTCATGTCTATCTGTTGTAAATCCTGGGTCATAAAATGATTTCCTATAGCTAAAAAAATTATGATTAGCAATAACATCTAATTTTTATGCAGTTTATGCACCACTATATAAAACCTCCAAATCACTTTCTGTATATCTGCATTTTCTCATTTAGTATTCACGATTATCTTCTGAGGTGAGCTGGACAAGTATTACTACTTATACAGAGTAGGAAACCAAGGGACAGTCCATTATTAGTCAAGGTTAAATGGTTATAAAATCTAAGACATGTCAATGGTAAAATTCAAAACAGTACAAAGGATATCCAAAAGTTTCCCTAGCTGGAGGTAACCGTAGTTAACCATTTTCTTGTGTTTCTTCCAGTAGTTTTCTATGCATGTTCAAACTTGTCGTTTGTTTTTTTTTTTTTTAACACGGGAAGATAATATTCTCCATAGTGTCTGCAAATTGCTTTATTTAGTAAATTGTGTAGGAGGAAATTGAACTTATGTGATAGCAGGTCCTGCAGCTCTCTCTCCTATCTTGTGGGACTTGGCATAGTTTATTTAACCCATCCCCTATTGATGGACATTTACGTTGCTTCCAGTTTTTTGGAACTATGAAAGAGGACTGCTCTGAAGAGCCTTGCACATGACCTTGGCATGTACATAACAAATATGCCTGATCCTAGATAAATAGAGAGATTCCTAGGAGTAGAATTGCTGAGTTATCAGGTAGATGCATGAAAAATTTTAATGAATATTTCTAAAGATGTTCTAATACTTCATTACAGTATTTACACAGTATAACAATTTACACAAAAGATTATGCCTTTCCCTATGACCAATCTAATACCTTAAGTCATAAAGCTTTTTTTATTGCCAATCTGAGTTATTTTAATTTGCATTTCTTTAATTAATGACATTGAACATCTTTTCATATGGTTATAAGCAGTTTGTATTTCATTTCCAGTTCTCTGTTCTTCATGTTGCTGTGGATTCTCCATAATCTTACTGATTTTAAAAACTCTATGTATTGAAGAACATGTCTCTGTCTTGTCACACATATTTCCCCCAATTTATCATGTATGTCTTCACCTTTTTTCATTTAAAAAACCAATTTTTATTGCAAGAGTAAACATGGTCATTATAAGATGGAAGTTGCGAAAATCTGAAAAGCAAAAAGAAGAAAATGATAGTCCCCATAATTCTGTTATTTCGTGAGAACCACTTTTGTTATTTTGTTGTAAGTTCTTTTCTTCTATTTCTGGTATGCATGAGCGTGTGTGATAATTGTTTCTCAAAGCTTATTTTATCTTGCAATTTCTAGAGCCACCGTGGAGTGTTAAAAAGAACTAGACAAGGAACTCTGCAGCAGATCCACCAACATGTTTTGTATCACCTCCCTCTTTCCATTTTCTTTAAGAAGGAAACTCCTCAGTGCTTACAAGGGTCCTTTTCTTGCTTTTCTAAGGTTACTCCTGGGAGGGGTTAAATGGGCCTTGCCCTGTTTGGTCTTTGCTCATGTAGCTGAAGTTCCCAAGCTGGGTGGAGCTCCTTTGTCTGTATTTGTCTCTCTGATTCTGAATCTGTCTGCCTTTGTTTTGGTTTGTTACTGAGGATGGAATTATTCTACCTGAGGGTCAGCCTCTGCCTCTCAACCTGTAGTTATATAGTCAGCTTTATTAAGGCATAATTTATACATACACAGTTACCCCTTTTGAACATACAGTTTGATGAGTTTTGATACATATATACAGGAGGTAGAATCATCATAATTAAGAGACACAAAATTTCCATCAACCTCAGAAGTTTCCCCTAGCACTCAGGCAATCTACCCTTTCCCCCAACACTCAGCTCTGATTTCTGTCCTTGTAATTTTGCTATTTCTAGATTAACATACAGACAGAATCATACAGTATGTATTCTTCTGAGTGTGGCTCCTTTCACTCATGTAATAATGCATTTAAGATTCATCCGTGTTGTGATGTGTGTCATTAATTCATTCATTTTTATTGTTCAGTAATAGTATTTCATTGTATGCATGTACCACAACTTGCTTGTCTGTTCACCAGGTGATGGGCATTCGGGATCTTGACATGTTTTGACTTTTAGGGAAAAAAGCTGCTGTAGCCATTCATATATAAGTCTTTGTATAGAAGTATCTTTGCATTTCTCTTGGGGAAGTACCTGGGACATGGATTCCTGGGTTGTATGGTAGTTGTATTGCTAATTTTGAAATAAGTTATGCTGCATTCCCACCAATGATGAATGAGAATCCTGGTTGGTCCTCATTCTCGCCAGCAGTTGGTTTTGTCACTTATAATTTTAGCCATTCTAGCAGATACCTAGTGGTATCTTACCACAGTTTTAAATTGCATTCCTCTGATAAGCATGGGTGTTGTGCACACTTCCATATGTTTATTGTCCACTCAGAAATGTTCTTTGTTGAAGTGTCTGTTCAAATATTGTCCCTATTTTTCCATGATAAAAATCTTACTGAGTTGTAAGAATTCTTCACAGATTCTAGATAAGAGCCCTTTATTACAGTTTTCAAGTTATTTTCCCCAGTGTGTCCTATAATTTAATGTTTAAATGTCTTTTGATGAGCAAAAGTTATTAATTATTATGAAGTCCATTTTATGTATTTTTTTGTTTTCTGGCTTATACTTTTGGTGTTGTATATGTATTGAATAAGCCATTGCTAAATCCAAGGTCACAATCCAGCCCTTGTGTTTTCTTAAAAAAGTTTTACAGTTTTGGCTCTTATAAATTTGCTTAATTTTAAATGCACATTTACCTCTATGTTTATGAGAGATACTGGTCCATAATTTTCTTTGACTGTAATGTTTTTATTTGGTTTTGGTATTGGGATAATGCTGGCCACAAAAAATGAGGAAGTAAGTGTTCCCTCCTCTTCTGTTTCCTGGAAGGGTTTACATAGAATGGGTATTAATTCTTCCTTAGTTGTTTCTATAAATTGAGCAGTAAAGTAATCTAGCATCTGGCTTTCTTTCTGGGAAGGTTTTAAAATAAAACTTGAATCTCATAATTAGGAATAAGGATACTCAGGTTGTCTGCATCTTTTTGAATGAGCTTTGGTAAGTTTGTATTTTTCAGGGAATTTTTCTAATAAGTTATCAAATTTATTGGCATAGAGTTGTTCATGATATTTGCGTATCTCTTTTTTTTTGCTTCTGGCAACTTCTCTTTTTTTTGATGGTTCCATTTTATTTTATTTTAATGTTTAAACATTTTTTATTGATTTATAACCATTTTACAATGTTGTGTCAAATTCCAGTGAAGAGCACAATTTTTCAGTTATACATAAACATACATATATATTCATTGTCACATTTTTTTCTCTGTGAGCTACCATAAGATCTTGTGTGTATTTCCCTGTGCTATACAGTATAATCTTGTTTATCTATTCTACAATTTTGAAATCCCAGTGTATCTCTTTCCTACCCCCACCCCCTTGGCAACCTTTCTGACATGTTGTATTTTCATTTTCGTTCAATTCAGAGTTTTTGAATTA
This sequence comes from Vicugna pacos, assembly GCF_048564905.1. Lineage (NCBI taxonomy): Eukaryota > Metazoa > Chordata > Mammalia > Artiodactyla > Camelidae > Vicugna > Vicugna pacos. The sequence continues at coordinate 2,358,211 of NC_133003.1, read as the reverse complement.
CTCTTGTGATTTCTTATTTGACCAATTTAAAAACTTGTAGTTTAATTTCAATAGTTGGAATTTTTCCAAATATTTTTCTGTTTCTTATTTCTAGTTTAATTCACTTGCATTTAGAGAACATACTTTGCCTGTTTTCTGTCCTTTTAAATTTTTAGAGATTTCTTGTTATGGCCTAGAATATAATTTATCTTGGAGAATATGCCATGTGTACTAAAAATATGTGTATTCTGATGTTGCTAGAGTTGCTTCATAAATGTCAGGTAGTTGCTAATTATTTGTTTATTGATTTATTCATTACGAGGAGTAGAGTTTTGAAGCTTCTACTTTTAATTGTGAATTTTTCTATTTCTTCTCTTAGTTGCATGAGTGTTTGCTTTGTATATTTTGAAACCTTGGTATTGGGTGTATACATATTTAGGATTATTATGTCCTCTTGACATACATTGACTGTTTTATGATCATGAAGTTCCAATTTTTACTTCTAGTAGTACTGCTTTTTCTGAAATTTACATAGGTAATGATATGGCTACTCCCACTTTCCTTTCATTAGTGTTTGCATATTTTTGCATCCTTTGGTATGTCTGGTGTATTTGGTTGGTATATTTTTTCCATCCTTTTCTTTTAAAGCAAACTATATCTTTATATTTAAAGTACATAGCATATAGCTAGCTGGGTTTTGTTATTTATACATTCTAACAATCTCTTCCTTTTCATTGTGTATTTAATGATTTATGTTTAACATACTTATATACATGGTTGGGTTTTTCTTTTTAATTGAAATATAGTCAGTTACAGTGTGTCAATTTCTGGTGCAGAGCACCACGTCGCAGTCATGCATATACATACGTATATTTGTTTTCATAGTCTTTCTCATTAAAGGTTACTATAAGATAGTGCAGTTCCCTGTGCTATACAGAAGAAATTTGTTTTTTATCTATTTTTATATATAGTGGCTAACATTAAAAAGAAAAAAGAGGACACTGATGAGCTCACCTACAAAACAGAGCAAATGCACAGACATGTTTGGGTTTCAATCCATTACATTACTAATTGCTTTCTACTTCTTTCATATATCTTTACTTTCTTTTTTCTGTTTACCTGCCTTTTTTGAATTGAGTGTTTTTCCTGATTGTATATTTTCCCACCATTATTGTTAATTATTTATACTTTTCTTTAAACACAATTTTTTGGTGATTATTCTTGACCTGGCCTGCACTGTCCAAAATGGTAGGCACTACTCATATATGACCAGTTAAATTTAATTTTTTTTAATTAAAGTTAAATACACCCAAAATTTCATATCGTTAGGTGAACTGACCACATTTCAAGTGTGCAGTATTCACATGTGGCTAGTGGCTATTGTATTGGATAAGGGAGATATGGAACATTTCCATCATCAACGATTGTCTTGGATGGTAATGCTCTGGAGTTTAACATACATAACTTTAACTTCTTACAGTCTAACTTCACATAAGATACCACTGCATGTACAGTGTAAGAACCTTACAGTAGAGTGATTTCATTTCATCCATCCGTTACGATTTAAACCCTTTTAATACATGACCATTTTTGCTTTAGATGGTCAGTTATAGTTTTTAGAGATTAAAAGTAAGAAAAATATCCTCCAAATTTACTTACATTACTACCATTTCCAACATACTTTATTTATCTGTATGGTTCCAAATTTCTATCTGGGGTTAAATTCCTTCTCCCTGAAGAAATTTCGTCTCCCTGAAAAAATTCTTTTATTAGTCTCTTTTGTTGATCTGCTGGCACTAACTTCTCTTGGCTTTTGTTTGTCTAAGGAAGGTTTTATTCTGCCTTCTCTTTTAATTATCATTCAGGTCAGAGTATCTTCCAATTTCTTTCATGATTTTTTCTTGACCCAATGATTATTTAGAACTTTGCTGCTTAATATCCAAACAGTTTTCCTGGTTATCTTAGTATTACTGGTTTTCCATTTTAATTATGTCATGTTCACTTATCACACTTTTATGATTTTAATAGTTCTAAATTAAGAGTCTTATTATATGGCACACAATATGGTCTCTTCTGATAAACTTACCAAATGTGTCCAAAATAATGTATTTCCTGTTGTTGGCAAGAGTGTTCTTTAAATATTAAGTTGAGTTGCTTGATGGTGCTGTGCTGATTTTCTGTGTCTTTCTTGATTTCTTCTTGCTGCTTTAATAGTTGTTGAGAGAAGGAGGTGAAACTTTCCACTATGAATGCAGAATTATCTATTTTTCCTTTTATTCCATAATTTTGCTTCATGTATTTTTTAAGCTGTATTGTATAGTATACATTTGAATGATTTCTGTATCTTCTGTTAAGTTTACATTTTTATTATAATAAAATATCCCTCTTTATTCATGGCAATGCATATTGTTTAGAAATATATTCTATCTACTATTAATAGAGTGATTTCAATTTTTTTTATTCTTACTTTTTGCATGGGGTATCTTTTTAAAAATTCAGTTACTTTCCACCTGTTTCTTGGCATGTGTCTCTTGTAGACAGTGTACGTTTGGGGTTTGTTTTTGTTTTGTTCATTCTGACGATCTCTGCTTCTTAACTGAATTCTATAATGGGTTATAGATTGATTAATGTTTGGGTTTGAGTCTACCAGTTTGATTATTTTGGTTTTCTGCTTGGGACTTCTCTTTCTCTGTCCCTCCCTTTCCTCCTTCCTGCCATTTCTGAATGATTTTTTTTAAGAATTCTATTTTAATTTTTCTGTTGTGTTTTGCCTTCAATTTGGAACATGAAATTCCGGGTTGACACTTTTCCTCTTGGTACTTTAAGGATGGTGCTCTGTTGTCTGGGTCCTTTTTCCTTCATTTCTTGTGTGAATCTCTCAGTTTTGTTTCACTGAATGTGAGACAGTGTGTGCAGAGCAGGAGACTGAGATAAACGTTACCTATGACTGGAAATAGGCCCTCCCTTCTTCGCTTAGGCCAGGGCTCGGCTCTGTCTCGTTTGTAAGTTGAGCCGGATTGGTTCTTTGCTGTTGGTCTCACTACCCTCGGTGTCTCTTAGCCTTCCTGTCCCTTCAGCAGTGGATTCATGCCCCCTTGTGCATAGTGTGGGGCCTGTGTTACCAGAGCATCTTTTCTCCATTGTCCCTGCTTCACCGCAGCAGGTCCCATACACCATGACATGAGGGGACCTCCCTCCCTGCCCTTGTCCCCTCTCCACTGGTAGACTGATGTTGTCATTATTCATGGTGCATCTTGTGAGGAGCAGAGTTTCTGGTCTCTTCTACTCCAGCATCAGTCGTAGGCTGGCCCTGTGTGCCTGAGCTTCAAGGGTGGGGCTCTCTCAGATCTCTTGCTCCTTAGTGGTGGCTGAACTTTCTCTCGTATCTGGAGGGGAAAGTGATGTGGGAGGGGGCAGTTGCCTGCTTTCTCCTCTGCCTGCTCTGATTTACGCATAATATGTGAGAAGGTTCTAACCCAGTGAGTCATGAGTGTTCCCCAGTGACAGCTGACCCCCAGTCTCACACCTGTACCGCCTGGGGAGTTTCTCTCTGTCCCAGCCTTTGTCCTGAGCTCCCAGTGCAGGACCTTGAAGGAGAGTGTAAATTTCCCTTGTGCGTTGAGCTCCCTGCTTACATTGGCCTTTAAGAAATGGTTACAGTTTCATTTGTTTTCCCAGTATCTGTTTTGATGACAGCCACCTTTTTCTCCCCTTTTGACAGAAGGCAAACAATTCACATCTTCAGAGGCATGGCCATCCTTTGGAATTCAGTTCACCCAAGTTCTTTATGACTCTCTGGTAGGATCAGAGAAGTTATGCTTCTGTAGGTTGGCTTTTTGTTTGTTATGGTGGGAGTGGCTTGCTTTTGCCATTTTCACAAGCGGAGCCCCCTCCTGGGTTTCACTCTGTTTTTTGGGGGTTTGCCACATAATTTCCTTTTTACACAGTCAAGTATATGATTTTTCTCCCTTAGGCCTCCGAGTTTGTGTTTTGAATAGAAAGAATATCCTTACTACAACATTAAAAAAACAAACAAATCTCTCATGTTTTCTCATAGTGCATTTACGTTTTACTATTTTCTGTTCAAATTTTTCACCCACCTGGAGTGTATATTGGTGTTTATAGCATTATAGATATTAATTTGATTGATTTGTTTCCAAGTGGCTATCTGGTTGAGCTTATACCACTTGTTGATGAATTCATCTTTGATCTGCTGCTTCCCATGTATGTGCTATTAGGGAGTAAAAGGTAGGATTCGGGTTGTGTGTTTAACCTTTACTGATACTCTACTTACTCACATTGTCTTTACTTACTTTCTCATGTTGTTGCTTGAGAGTACAGAGGATGCAGTTACAAAATAAAAAAAAAAAATATCTGTGTTCCTCTCTCTTAAATTTGGCTTGCCCGTATCTCATTTGGTTGCATTTTCCCAGCTTGCCTTCGAGCCTGGGTTTCCAAGCATTTGGCTGACTTTTTGGAGAGGTAACAACTCTTTCATTTTACAGAATATTCAATTAGGTCACATAATTCCAGTTGCACTACAAATGGTGTAAATGTGTTTGGTAATACACACTAAATTTTGATAAGTGTGCAACTCAGCTTTTGCTCACCCTGTGTATGAGCATTCAGTGTGCCCTGGCAAGCCATCAGAATATTCTAGAAAGTCATTGAGTAGTGTCGTGACCTTCACACTTAAAACATCTTGGAACTTTCCTGCATATTTTAGGTTGGCAACTAAAGTTCCTCCTCGTTAGTAAAATTTTATTGGCATTTTGTTGCTTAATGAAATGAACGTTGGACAACACCAAACTGCAAACTCTCCTTTTGTTGGGTGTTAATCCAGAAAGGTTTACTCCTGATACTGTAGTGAGAAATGGGTTGCCCAAAACTTCTACTTTCTTTATTAAGTTAAGAGAAGTTGAGGTGTGTCTGGAGAGCCTTTATCATAGGCACATCGTGTATTTTTAGGCTAAAAATTATTTGGAGAGTAGTCTAGAAATTGACTCCCGTAAAGCTGTATATGGGTGTACCCCATGGAAAGCCTTTGTGTATGTCTAAGGGTTCACATACCCTCATTTGAAAACTGCTATTTCAGAACATTGGTTAAGAGAGCATCTGCTTTTATAACTTCCATTGCTATCATTGCTTTTATTTTCTTTTATCATCATAATCATCCCTTGCCTGTTCCAAAACTTGTTGTCCCTGGTCTCATTCCTCAGAGATAATCGTTGTTACCAGCAGTAGTTTATTGTACACTAGATTTTTTCTGGTAATTTCAAAACATGTTAGCAACTTTTCCTGACTGGTCGCAAACTTTTCTACCCTTACAGCATTTAAAATGTTTACCCACCACAAGTTAACCCTACATTTTATCCCTATCAGGGCATCATTCCTAAAGCCATCATCTTTTTAGGAGGGAGGCATTTTTGACAAAGTGTTTTTACCTAGAGTTTCATTAAAAACAAATGAAATAAAAGAAAGATCCCAAATGAAGTAACAAATTAAAATCCAGGATATAAAAGGATTGGCGTCTGAATGTGATTATCTTTGGATTTTTAAAAACTGAGTTGGAATCCGTGACTGTAACCTAGAGGACAGGCACACAGTTTCATGCAGGGAAATCCTCCCAGGATTTTCATGATGCAAAGATACTGCTGGTTCAGGTTTGTAGGACACTGATGAAGCTTTTTCCTTCTAGATGTAGCAATCTTCTTCTAGTATTAGGGTAAGCCACGTGTGAAGAAGAGACTTAAAAGGATTATCTTCTTAATTATTTCTTACTACAGGGATCCAGTCATGCAGAAGGGAGCTGCGTTCCCTGCCCTGATGAAGCTTATAGTCTAAGAGATGGTGCATCAGGAAAAGATTAATGTCAATTAAACATTATTATATACTCAGTGGGATTTTCTCTCCTGTCCTAGAGGTTTTAAGAAGAGTTTTTAGTTCATGTAAGGAATTGTGTGTGTATGCGGTGTTTGCTTAAGTAGATCTGAAAAAAATGCAGCACATAAAGATGTAATATATATATTTTTTTCCTAAAAATGACTTTAGTATTATAGGAAAAATTTACCAAAAATAGAAAACTTATTTAGGCATAATTATCAAATGCATAGGAGTCAATCTATGTGCATGTACGCATACACATGTGTGTGCCTGTGGGTGTATGTATGTATTGTAAGGTCTTAGCTATGAATGTAAGATATTGTGGCTTTGGAAATCCTCCAGCTGGTTAGAATTTCAAAATAAGATTAAATGTGTCAAAATGATACTGGTATATATTTGAAAAATCCACAACAGCATCACCTCTCTGTCCTTCATCCCATTGTCCAGCTGCAAATACTGTTTTCTTTTTTTATATCTTTGATTTTCTTTTAGCCCCATATTTCTAAATAATACGCTTATGCTGTGATTGATTGATTCAGCAACGGTAGATCTTATGCTCCGACCTTCTGTTATGCTACATAAAGGTTACATTTCCTTTCCGGTATGGTTCTATTGCTTCCCGCTGCTTTGTTTATTTGCGTGTCTAGATGTTTTTAGCTTATGCCTCAGATCAGATTCCCTTTTGTTTCATAGAGCTTGTGCGTTCTGGGCACTCCTGTTCTGGCTAGCTGCAACCCCGACCCATGGCTTTGTTTTCCCCGTCTTTTGGATCGGGTTCCTTCTTTTCCCACATCTCTCTCTTTCTTGCATTACTCCTTTATTTTGCTACAGCACATCCTCCATTAAAGTCCTAAACAGCTGGGTTCATGAAAAGAAAACATTTGAGACAATGTCTGAACATTTTTAAATTTCACACTTTATTGGTATTTTTGTTGAATATAGCAGTCTTTTCCTTTAGAATTTTGAAAGCATGGCTCAGTTGTGTTTTAGCACAGTCTTGCTTTCAAGAAGTCTAATGACATTGTTTTATTTCATTTTCCACATGTTGATATTTTCCCTTTGGCTTCTCAAAGCTCTTACCCTTTTGTTTTTCTTTTATTTTTGTTGTTATTCTGAGAAGTTTAAATTTCCACGTGGATGTGTCTTGGTGTAGGTGACTCTGCATCCTGCACTTCTGGGCACCAACTGGATTCAGGTCCTTTTGATCTTGAACAAGTATTTCTTTGATAATATCCTGACTACACTTTGTTGCTGTTGTTCTTCTTTACCTTTAGAATAGGGTATGGAGCCATAGGGGTTGTTTCTGTATTTACTTCCTGTTTGCATTTGCAATTTGTCTCTTTATCTTTTTTTTTCTTCTTCTAATTTTCTGAGAGATTTTCTTCAGGAAAATTGAATTCAGCTATTAAAAAATTGTCAAGAGTGCTGTTTTATTATCAGATGGATTTTGTTACCATGGCATTCTTCATTCCCAGATTCCCTGCGTTTGAGATATGGCTTGTTCTTTTTTTGATTATTTGATGGATGGCCTTGTAAAACCTGTCTTATTCCCTTCTCTTCCCTATTGTGGAAGAATTAAAGAGAGTTCTGTAACTATGAGATTTCATGTATAATATAATTATACATAAAACTAGTAGGGGTGTATTATATGTGTTTATTATAATATATATTAAATATGAATTAACACTTAGAATATTTAGCACATAGTAAATGTCAATCATCTCTTCCTTCTCATCTTTTGGAGTCATACTGCTGCTGTTAGTAATCTTAGGTCTTTGTCTATTCCTTGCATTAACTCTGTGCCCTCTAGTTTTATTTCTCTTATTTGCTTATTTTGGTCTTTTTCCTATTGGAGACTTCCTCTAAGTGCTGTACCTCCTTATGGAAGAATGGAATCTCTGCATATGTATGGGACTTGGGGACCAGTGCAATTTGATTTCGAGTATACTGGGGTCAGCCGGGCCTCCTGCTTTCAGGCCCCTGCCTTGAAGGACCCATTGCGGTCCTTGGAAGTCAATCAGTCTCCTTCACCCACCTCTGCCTTCTCAGTCAGTCACTCCTAACCCACCTGCTTTCCATCTCCCGAAACGCTATTAAATGTTTCTCACGTGCTGATATCTCCGCTTTTATTCTTTGCTCTCGTGAATTTGGATCTTTTGTCTTAACTATAGTATTAGCTGGATCTTAGGAGAGAAGGTCAACACGGGTAACTTACCGTCTTTAACTGGAATTAAAAAATGAAAACATCTGTCGAAAACTGGTTCTGCTAAGTCGCTGTCAAGGAAAGGCTCATGGTGCCATGTCAGCGTGGCACGTCAGAGGGCTGTTCTAATTCCGGGCTTGGAGACTTAGTGACATGTATAACGTGTCAGGAAATAATGTTTATAAGAGAGAGTTTAAATAACTAAACTGTTGTTTAGGTTATGAAAAAAACATTACGCAGTATTTTGCTAGGGTCTATTTTAGTTTGAAATAAATTCAGAACAAAATTTGCTAAGTGAAAATGTTAAAAAAAATACATACATACTTTTTTGTGTTTTGAATGTACACGTGGAAGCTTACCACCAATTCTACATGCACATAGACTTATTTATTTTTGTCTACTGAGATGGTTCTGCATATAAATTTAGTAGAAGAATGATTAAGAAATCTATCCAACTGTGCATGAGTTGTTGAAATCACAGATACAGACACTGAAGGGATTTGCGGGGACTGAAACGAGTCCTCTTGCTTATTTTTATTTTTTTAACTCTCTGTTTGGCTTTACTCTAACTCCTACACACACACACACACACACACACACTAGTTGTGTAACAGGTTCTTTGAGAGTGAACACACCAGTGTCACTTCTCCTTCCACCTTCTGTTTCTTTCTCACAGTCAGCTGTCACCCAGCTCAGTGGGAGTGCTGGGATGGGGGGAAGTGTGTCCGGGGCTGAGAGGGAGGGTACCAGTGAACCATTATGTCAGTTCTGTGTTTCATCAGCTACCTCCCTGGGAGAGGCTTTTTGCAATCTCTCTGTGTCTCTGCAATTATGTTCCCCTTTCAGAAGAAAAAGTTGCTCAGTCTGCTTAACTGAGTCACTTTATTTGATTTCCTGTGCCCCAGTGGTCCTGCTCAGTTTTAAACCTTTAAAAGTACTAGGCAGTGATGAAATCAGGAGCCAGAGAAACAGAAATTGGAGTGCATTGGGGTTAGTATGTCTATGTTTGGTAATGACTGGCTTTTGATGGGAGAGCTAAGGGTTTAAGGAGGCATTGAATGGATACTTTTGGGGAAATAACAGAATTCATGCATCAGGTGGGGAAAAAATTTAAAAGATGGCTATTTCAAATCTTAAATTCAATAAATATCAGTTGAGTAAGGGGACCACGATAAGGTGGGTTTTTAGCTCCTAGAAGGCATTTACTTTTTTTTATTATTCTGAGAAGTATAATTTTTTAAAAAATGAATTCAGTTCTTTGTATTTCTTCCTAGATGTTCCCAGTTCAATAGTTCTGTAAATAGTCTATAATAATAGCAGTAATGTTAACGATCATACTTATTATTAGCACTAGCACTTTTTATTGAGCACTTACTACACACCAGGCACCGTTCTGACCGCTTTACCTATATTACTACTTAGCCTCCCATCGGACCTCTGAAGGTTTATTATTTTGCAGATGTGGAAACCCAGGCGATGGGAAGCGAAGCCACTTGTTGAAAACCTCGTTAGAAGTAGAGAGATGGCAGGGCAGCACTGAGACAGAGGAACCTGGAGTCTTTACCTGTAGGATGACTTCTAGTTATTTCTTGTGAAGTCCGTTTTCCCCCTCAACTTCTTATTTGAAAGCTTTTCAAATCTAAAGAAAGGTGGAATGGAAAGTACATCTCTAAAAAGGAAGACACTACTGAACTCATGTACAAAACAGAAAGAGACTCACAGACATAATAAACAAACTTACAGTTACTGGGGTGGGGCGAAAAGAGGGTGGAAAGGATAAATAGGGAGTTGGAGATTTGCAAATACTAACTACTGTATATAAAGTAGATAAAAACAAATTTTTTCTGTAGAGTGCAGGGAACTATGTGCAGTGTCTTTTAGTAATCTATAATGAAAAAGAATATGGAAAGGAATATTTTGTTTGTATATGTATGACTGAAACATTATGCTGTGCACCAGAAATTGACACATTGTAACCGACTATACTTCAGTTAGGAAAAAGCCCATCTTTATACTCCTCTCTAGATTTATCACCTGTCACATCCTATCACATTAGAACTACTAATTACATATTTCTATGTCTATCCAGCCATCCTTTTTTTTCCTGAATTACTTGAAACTAAGTGGCAAACTGCATGTATTTCCCAATAACAAGACCATTCTCCAATGCACTTTCATATTGTAATAATCTGTGTTGCTATAAACTAAGGCAGATAATGAATTGGGCTGAAAAAAATCCAATTTACCATACACACATGCGGACAGAGACTTTGTTGGAAACATGAGTGATCCCAAAAGATCTACTTTGCCCACGTGTTTCCACCGTGATACTCCTTGATGTGAAGCCTGTCACCCCCTCCAGTCTATGGAGCTGGGATTAACAAGTGACGATGCATGAGTCATCTCAGTCCGCTGTGATGAAATACCACAGACTGAGTGGTTTAAACAACAGAAATTTATGTCCTCACAGTTTTTGAAGTTAGAAGTCCAAGATCAAGGTGCCAGCACACCCGTTTTCTGGTGAGGTGTCCCTCCTGGCTTGCAGCTGGCCCCCATCTTGCTGTGTCCTCACATGGCTGGTTCTGTGTATGTGTGTGTGTGAGAGGGGGGCATGCTCTCTGGTGTCTCTTCCTCTTCCTATAAGAGCACCAGTCCTGTTCAGTTAGGACCTCATCCTTAACACCTCATTTAACCTGAATTACCTCCTGAAAGGACCTGTCTCCAAATACTGTCACATTGAGGGTTATGGGTTCAACATATAAATTTGGGGGGGGGAAACAATTCAGTCTATAACAGTTGGAAGGAACACTTCTGAAATATGGGAGGATTAAGCCTGCTAAAAGTAAGGAGTATCTCAATATAACATGTGAAAGTGTACATTACTAATTAAAGCAGCTTTTATATTGTAATTAAACTGGGAACCATTTCTACTTGATATATATATATAAATAACAGGAAGTGCTATATATATTATATACACTCATCTAACAATGGGATCCGGTCAGAGTATTTATTCCATGAGTTTATCATCTGTGTCTTTTTCTTCTAGTTGATGGTACTCTTGGCAAAGAACAGCAAAGAGACAGTAAACTTGATTAAGAAAGGTGTGGAGGGAAGTTCTTAGGTGTACTGTTTTGAGCAGTGAAAGAAGATAAAATTTTGTTAAGATGAATTAGGAATGCTGAGAATGGGAAGTTTTTAGTTATCCTAAAATCTAGGGTAAAAATCTAAAAAATGATACAAATGAACTTATTTACAAAACAGAAATGGACTCACAGACACAGAAAACAAAGGAGAATGGGGGTGGGGGAGGGATAAATTAGGAGTTTGGGCCTAGCAGATACACACTACTGTATATAAAATAGACAAACAACGAGGCCCTACTGTATAGCACAGGGAACTGTATTCAGTGTCTTGTAATAACCTATAATGGCAAAGAGTATCTATTTCTGTATAATGGAATCACTATGCTGTACACCACAAACTAACACAATATTGTAAGACAACTATACTGCAATAAAAAAGAAGAGAGACTGGGGTGCATTGAGTTCAAACATATTGTTTTGTTCTGACTTTCAATCAGTTACTGAAAAACTGTATTTGTTAATGTCTATTAGAATAGAATAATAATAGTTTTTCCCTATTCCGGGAAGATGGTCAGTTTTTCTTGAGAAAAGTTGTATTTTTTGGGTGCAGGAGGAACGTCTTGAGGGGAAAAGGAGAAGGTAGCTGGGATGTAATTCTTAGACTGGATTAGATATGGCATAGATAGAGCTTTTCCGGGAAACACTGTAACACAGTGTAATATATCATCCTTCATTTTATCATTACCTTTTGCCGCATGATCATAAATGTCCACAAAAGCATTCAGGAGCTTCAGCAATTTCCCTGCGAGCCTCTCTTTAGCCCTTGGCCACTTCAGTCACTGCCTTTTGAGAAGTCTGCCCAGAGGACTTTCTCCTCTTCAGTTACTGACCTAAATCTGCCACATGCTCAGTGAATGGCTTTGAGTGGTATTCAAGCATCTCCACTACGTCACTTTCAGTGACTATGAAATTCTTCATCCTTTGTAATATTTTCCTCATAGAAGGTTTTGGACCGTCGCTGTGAGGCTGGCTGACTTGACAGGACAGCCCCAGGTGTTGAGTGGGGGCTAGTTTTATGCATGATGAGGCATATTTGTTTTATTCTGATGGTGTTAATGAACACTCACGTGGTGGTTAAAACACCTCCCATGTGGACCGTCCTCCACAAGGGAGATACACAGAACGTTGGGAAGAGGAAGACTATGGATGAACTGTCTGTGCTTTTGTCAAGTCCCTGCCTCTTCATTTATGTTCTATCCCTACCTCCTACCTCATCAGACATCTCTATAGCAGTTTTCCCTCTATCAGACTTTTCCCAACAGTGTACATGTTTGCTATCATTTCTCACAGTAAAAAAAAAAACTGCTCACACCTGCAATCCTGTCTGTTACATTCCGATTTCTCTTCTTGCCATTGCAGCTCCATTTATAGCTACAATAATTGTCTCTAATCTCTCACTTTATGCTTTCTCTGAAGCCCATTCCAGTCATGATTTGCCTCCATTGTTCTTCTGATACTTTTCTTGTGAAAGCCAACAGCGACCTTAATATTGCAGCAACCAGTCATCCTCATCTTTCACGACAGCATCTAACATGATCACTCCCTTATCCTTTGATACCTTTGTCCACTGCACGTCCAGAACAGCACACAGTCATCCTTGGTTCTCTCTCATTTTCACTGAGTCTTGTTGGTTTACACTGTTTTGTTAGTTTCTGGGGGTACTGCATAGTGACTTAGTTACATATGTAATATATATTTTTCATTATAGGTTATTACAAGATAGTGAATATAGTTCCCTGTGCTATACAGTAGGACCTTGTTGTTTATCTATTTTATATATAGTAGTTTGTATCTGCTACTCCCAAACTCCTAATTGATCCCTTGCCACACTTTCCCCTTTGGTAACCATAAGTTTGCTTTCTATGTCTGTGAGTCTGTTTCTGTTTTGTAAATAAGTTCATTTGTATCTTTTTTTAGATTCCACATAAAAATGATATATTTGTCTTTCTCTCTCTGACTTAGTGCGATAATCTCAAGGATCATTTGTGTTGCTACAAATGGCATTATTTCTTTTCAATGGCTGAGCAGTATTCCATTGTATATATACACCACATCTTTATCCATCCATCTGTCGATGGACATTTAGGTTGCTTCCGTGTCTTGGCTGTTGTAAACACTGGGGTGCATCTATCTTTTTGAATTAGGGTTTTCTCTGGATATATGACCAGGAGTGTGATAGTGTGATTGATGGATCATATGGTAACTCTATTTTTAGTTTATTTTTTTTTTAAAGGAATCTCCATACTCTTTTCCACAGTGGCTGCACCACATTACATTACCACTTCCTTTGTTCTCGTTTTTGCCCACTGGTCACTCCTTCTCTTCTCCTAAACTCTTACCATTGACGTGATACTTAAAAAAAAAAAATCTCAGGCTACAGTTATTTCCTTGGGGATTTTATCAAGTCTGGGTTTAAATACCATCCACATACTCTAATGATGAGCAAATGTCCATCTTAAAACCAGCCTTTTCTCCTAAACCCCAGACTCAAATGTCTCATCTAACTGCCTACTTGACCTTCCTCAGTTAGGTGTCTAATCAGCACCTGAATCCTGACGAGCACTCACGCTCCTGGCTCGCCCTCATTCACGTAAGGGGCAACCTCACCCTTCTCGTTAAGGGCGACAGCTCTGTAGTCAGCGCTGACTCCTCTCTTCCTCTCACTTCGTACGTTTAACCCATCAACACATCCTGTCACCTCTATCTTCTACACAGATCCAGAATCCCACCTTTTCTTACGTCTCCACTGCCGCAGCCTGGTCCAGGCCATCGTCACCTCTGCCTGGATTGTTCTGACAGGAGCCCTGTCCCTGCTTCCATCCTTGTTCCTCCTTAGTCTGTGCTCATCACAGTGGATCCTTTACAAATATTTGTCATAGCAGGTCATTTTTAAGTTCAAAATTTCCAGGGGCTTCCTATCCTATTGTGAGTTAAAGCCCAGACCCCCCCCCAGTGACCCAGGAGGCTCCGTGGGACCTGCCCGTTCACCGTCAGCTATCTTTTGGGTCATCATCTCCTACTGATCTTCCCACCTGTCACACAGCTCTGGGTATCGGGGCCTCTTTCCCTTAGACACCTGCGAGGCTTGTTCTCTCACCTGCTGTAATGTCACACTAAGACGTTAGCTTCCCAGGTCGTCCCTGTTTTAAATTGCATCTTTCCTGCGCTGTGTTTCTTTCATCACTGAAACACGAAAGGTCCTCAAGGAAGAGAGTTTTTTTTTGCCCTGTTTTGTTCATCATCATGTTTCCATGTGCCTGGCCCAGAGCAAGTGCTCCACAAATATTCACTGAATAAATACATAAACAGAAAACCTAGACATTTATTCAGCATCTGTGGTGTTTCAGGTAGCTCACTATGTTCATTAAGCACTTGAATTGAAACTTCATGACCGTCACGTGAGATAGATAATACACTAGTTGACTAGTTGTATGTGAGAAAACCGAGACGGAGTTACTCAGTCGAATTCCCCAAGTCCGGAGGCTGGCATTCCAGCTCAGCAGTTCTGACTCCAGGTCCAGTGCTCTCTCCTTTGTGGCCAGCAGGTAAGAAGCAGCACATTCCCACTGTAGGGGCATCATCAGATACTTCCTTTTTGGTATCTCTCTCCTTTACTCCTCTGGCCTCATCCCCAGCAGAGGCCTGGCACAAGGCGAGGGCTCAGAGGGTATTTGTCTCCACAAGCGAGTTACCAAATTGGTCCAGCTGATGGGCCCATGGCTACCATGGTCTTATGTTCTATATTATGACATTTCCCTTTGTGACAAGAAGCCAAGTTGGGGCTGGGACAGGGAAGCACAACTAGGAATAGCAGGCATGTTTCCCCAGGGCGAGTGGCTAGCCCCAGCCTCATTCTCTGCTTTCATCTCGTGAAACCTTTTCAGTCTCCTGTTTCCTCGATGCAGCTCCTGCGGGGAGAGAGACGGAGGATGCCATAGCGAAAACCCTGCTCAAATCAAACCGGCACCTTCTAAGACCGCTGGAGTGTGAGGCTTCCCTTTGAGGGGGTCTTTTCTCATGCAAGGCTGGAGGGGGATGGGGAAAAAGGATCTGAACGAAAGTAAAGGATACAAGAGAAGTAACAGGGTAAAGGAAATCACCCTAATCTGATGCTTTCTGTCTCCATCAGCTTTCAAGTAGTTTCAACCGAAGGACTTCTATTGCAAATGTAGTTTTGTATTTAATCTCTTTTACGATGGAAAGGTCCTGACTGCACTGGGACAAATAGTTATTTACCCTGTTGGCTGCAACTTTTCTTAAGAGCATGTTTAACAAGGGGAAAAAAACATAGGCGTTTAGGCAGATAAAGTTAATCCATCCTCTATAGCGACCCCACAACAATCAATTCTGTTGTAAGGATTGTGATAACACTTACAATGGTGTATATGTTGATTATGTAGGTGAGTGAGGAACCAGGCATCTGAAGCTTTACAATTCTGCCAATATGTTAAGTTACCTTTTTTGAAAAGAACATATGCAACTTGATTGCACATTCAGACGTGTGGAAAGGAATCAGGAACAGTTTAAAGTTTCCCCACTTACAGAATATGTCACTGAGAGCGCTGAGGACAGTGTCTGGCACATAGTACACTGTATGTAAGTTCTGGTTAAATAAATAGAAATAAACAGCCTCCCATCTCCATACCCAGAGCAAACTGGAAGGGAAATGGCCCAGCAACTGACAAGGACTAACTGCACAAAACAGATAATTTTGTTTGTTTGTCTCCCTCTGGCCAGTTTGTCTCTGGTGAACCTGGCCTCACTTATGGATAACTCAGTCTTACAAACTCCAATCCACACCGTGAAACTCTAAAGTAAACCTCACTGAGAAATTTCAGCTGCAGCCTCTCACTTACTGCATAGGACTAATGTTACGTATATGTATTCAGCTGTAGTTTTGAAGACAGATTTCCCATCTAGAATGTTCCTCGCTGTTTAAAGGAGAATTTGCATTTTTGTTTTAAGTGAATTTACCTGAAGTGGCCAGTTTCTGGTACAAGCTTTTTGAACAAGGCTGCCATCTTGTACCTCTTTAGAGAGCCATGAAAGCCACTGGTTTCTTGTCTGTTGTCTGTTTTCACTTTTTCTCCTGTCCAGCAACACTGTACTGCACAGCTGTATGGTGTTTATGATGGTGCATTTTATATGTCAACCGGCCTGGGCCTTGGGGTCCCCAGATATGCAGTGCAACACTTTTCTGGATGTTTTGGGGAGGACTTTATTTGGATAAGTTGAACATTTGAATCTATACATTGAGTGAAGCAGATTGCGCTCTCTAATGTGGGTGGGCCTCACCCAAGCAGTTGAAGGCCTGAATAGAACAAAAGGCCTGCCTTCCCTTGAGTAAGAGAATTCTTCCTGCCTTTCAACTGGGACATCAGTCTTTTCCTGCTTTTGGACTCAAACTGACCCATCAGCTCTTGCTGGGCCTTGAATCTGCCCACTTTTAGACTGGAATGACCCCGGTGATTCTCCTGGGTCTCAGGCCTCTGGACTCAGACTGGAACTAAGCCATCAGTCTCATGCATCTCCAGCTTGCTGACACCCTGCAGATCTTGGGAATTGCTAGCTTCCATGATCATATAAGCCAGTTCCTTTATAATGAATCTCTTCATACGTATATACACACATTGTATTCCTTCTGGAGACCCCTACTCCAGTGTTATAACGTGAGTTGTCAAGCATGTCTGATTAGTGATTTCTGTACAGAGCCCACACTGGATCCCTGTCTTCTGCCACGAGTTCTTCAGCAATTTTAGGTACGTGTTTGAGTACCTATCTCCTGTGCCAGGAACAAAGATTACACAGAAACAGGGCACATCCTTATTCAAAGGTTATTGTTGAATATCAGCAGTACACAAATTTCTGAGAAGACTGTCTAAATGGATCCACACAGACACTGTCACCAAGTAGAAAAGGTGTTTTCACTGGGAAACTGAGCCATGTCTTGTGACCGGCTGAGGTGGAGATACGGTTTCGGCTCTACTTGGTGAAATGTTAGCGACCGTGGCTGCTACCTGTTCCACCATCCCGTGAGAGCACAGACACTGCCTGGGTTTGAGTCTCTCCTCTTTCTGTTTTCTAGTTGTGTTAACTTGGGCAAATTAATTTTTGGACATTCTGTTAAAGGTAAAATAGGAATAAAAATAGTACTTACGTGACAGCATTTTACAAGATGACATAGGGTAATATTTGTAGATGGTTTAGAACAGTGCCTGCAATCTACCACACTTCGTCAAAGGTAAGGTGCTGTCACTTGTGAAACACACTGCTATCTTGTGTATTTCAGAGAAAGGAAAGCAATGCCAATTAAAATGGTAAGATGCTCTCAGCTGTGAGATCTCCCGACATGTTAAAAGCTGAAAAAGATACGTATCTTCAAAATCAATGAAGTACCATAGTTGGCACTATATAAATGAATAAAATCCTAGACCAGGCAAGCTGATTATTCAGAGACAAGATTGAATGGGAAAAAGAAAATCTATTTGCATTTGTGGATGGTTATCTAAATAGCAACAAAATTCTAAGCAAACTGTAATATTAATGAATGTTCAAATCACTTCTTGACTATTCTCAGAAGTTACTAAAGCATATTTCTTTTATTCTCTTAATGAGGCTGAGAGCTGCCTTCATTATAGACTCTCTAGGGCTATTTAAAATCTAATTAAGGCGTGATGGCTGTCACAGACTGTTTGTATCCCTACCCCCCTCCAGGCCCCACATCCGCCAAATTCGTATGTTGAAGCCGTAGCCTCCAGGCATGAGTGTATTTGGAGACAGGGTCTATGAAGTGGTAAGAGTTAAATGAAATCATAGGGTGGGGCCCTAATTTAATAGGGTTAGTGCCCTTAGGGAAAAAAGGAAGAGACCAGAGTGCACTCTGTCTCTGCCATGTGAGGACACAGTAAGAAGATGGCTGTCGCAAGCCAGCGAAGAGAGCCCTCACCAGGAACCAGCTTGCTCAGCTGCCCCAGCAAACTACCACAGACCGCGTGACTTAAAACAAACACTAGCTCCTCACAGTTCTGGGAGCGAGAAATCCAAGATCAGGGTGCTGGCTGATTCGAGACACTGAGCAACAGGCAGGACAGTCACTGAGACAGGATGGAGGATGAATTCACCTGGTACCCTCCTTTCCATGTGGCTAGTCCTTACCCATCAGGGGATGTTTGACCTGATGGTGCTTATTGGCAATTGGAAATGAGAGAAAGGATAGCCCTGTGAAGTCTTCCCAGTCTTCACTCTTCTGCTGACTCGATGCTGAAGCCCCATACTACTTCACTGACACTGTAATAACTCTCCATTCTTATTTATACTGTTGTAGACAACTAAGTACCTATGGGAAATCAACACTCTTCTTGTGAACATTTAATTAGGTTTATAGCTTTAACTACGTCTTTCATATTTATGTTTTCTTCTGGAGTGGATTGAAAACTTTCTCTCACGCTGGTGGTCTGATTGTCTGGGTACTGGTGTTGCTTTTTATGTATTTTACAAATGAAACTTTGCCTTAGTATTTGTTCTCACCATCAGCTGAATTTTGATAGGGAAAGGCTAGAAGAAAAAATTCAGCATGATAGGGAGGTTATTTTGTGCAAGGCCTATGTTTATGGATTAAAACTCTGAAATATGGAATATTGTTAAACCTTTTCTTGTTATTTGAAGCACATACACCAAACAACAGAAAGCAAGCAAAGAATTAACCTGTGGGAATCCTTGGGGAAACCTATTTTAATGAATAGATGAGATTTCTTGTAATTCACAGAACAATTTATATGTAAATGGTGTATCTGAAAATCATGAGGGTGCTCGAAGGTGCCTGAAAAACTTGCCTTTCATTAATAATTTCTAAACATCGCCTCCACAATCTTGTTTATATTGGTTTTTATCAGAGCAAAGCTAAGTCTTTCCACCCTGGTATAACCAGAGTTGGTGTATTAGTTATCCATTGCTTTGTAACAAATTAGCCCCAATCTTAGATGCTTAACACAATCCACATACAGCTGACCCTTGAACAACAGGGGTTTATACACACATTTTCTCAGTAAATATTTACTAAAGTACTGCATGACCCATGGTTGGTTGGCTGAATTCACAGATGTGTAACCAGTGATAAGGAGGGCCAGCCTCAGATTTTCAACTGTGAGTTTCCTCCAGAGTGGGTGATGAACAAGGAAGCGAGTACACCACTGTCTTTGGTAACCTAACTGTGAGAGACAAACCATCACTTCTGACATATGCTACTGGCACTGACACAGAGACCAACGCTGACCGTGTGGGAGGGAGTTGCTTACAAACTCACTGACAGGACTGTTGGCAGGAGACTTCAGTTCCTTGCCACAAGGGCCTCTTCAGAGGGCTGCTTATGCCATGGTTTCCCTCAAGTGAGGGATGCAGGGGGCACAGAAAGAGAGTGGCCATCTAATTTTGGAAGTGACACATCAACATTTCTGCTGCATAAAGACCAACCCTGGTACCATGTGGGACGGGACTGCACAAAGGAGCAGGTAGTAAGAGGCAGGGATGACTGGGGACGGTCTTAGATGGTGGTTGCCACAGCTGACGTGACCTTGAACAGAATGGCAGACTCACTAAGTGGAATTACACACTCAGGTCCAGCCATGAGAATGGGTCCACTTACTGTTAAGCTTCATTCTCTCTTGGTTTTGCAATCTTCTGATAATCTTCCAATAAATTCTCTTTCGATGAAGTGAGCTCAGATAAGTTTCTGTTGTTAGAACAAAAGACTCCCAACTGATAAAATGAATTAAATTATTTTCTATTCACTACAGGACTATGGAGGGCAGGTTTCTCATTGCTGGTGATGGGAGATACAAATATAGAATTGTGGAGGGAGTAGTGAGAACCTGTGGTGCTAGGCTGGGACTGCAGATCTCAGTGCGGACTTAAGACTGTACATACACACTTTGTAGATCTCGCTGCCCTTTCAGCCCTGAACCACTCCCTGGTAGCTGTGATTAAACCTTTGTGCCAAGATCTTGGTCTCTAGATCTGATGCCCCACTAAAAATAATCAAGGCTCCTTGGAGAAAAATGATAAGGGCAGGGAAAATACAAAAGAAGCCTGGCACATCTTTTGAGCCAGAAAGTTAGTAAGATCGCAGAGAATAATGGGGACGTGTCAAAATGACACAGCTGCCGGTATGAAGGGTCTCCTCCTGTCTGGATCTGAGCTAATTTCAACATTAATATAGAATTAGTTTTGTAACCATCATATGAATATTTGGTTCAGGTGGAAATCGTCAGTGGATGCTAAAAATTGTGGGTAACAGTTTGATGAAAAATGGGGGTATTTACATAGTTCCAGTATATCTCCCCTTAAAAAGCTTACTAATTGTAAAGGGCAAACTAGTAACTTTAGAAATGGAGAAACCTGGCAGACACCACCGTCAGCATGTGATTAAAGATAACATCACCAATAGCAGGACAAATGGACATTACGTGGCTCCTGATATGATGCACTGAGAAGAACATACTGTCATTTTGAGGGTAATCTGCTAAAAGCGCATTACCTGACTCTAATCAAGAAGAAACACCAGACCCATCCAAACGGAAGAACTTTCTACAAGGAAACTGACATACAGTCTTTAAAAATGTCAAGGTCAAGAAAAATTCTGAGGAATAGTTTCTGATTAAAGAAAGCTAAAGAAACATGAACTAAATATAATGTGGGCTCCTGTATTAGATCCTGAGCAGGGGGAAAAATGACTCTAACGGACATTTTTGGGATAGTTGGTAAAATCTGACTATAGAATATGGAATAGGATTGTACTAGTGTGAAATGTCCTGAATTTGTTAATTATATCAGAGAATGTCTTTTTTTCCCTTTCGGATTACACATGAAATATTTAAGGGTAAAGGAGTATCATGTCTGCAACACACTGTCAAATGGCTCAGACAAATATAAGAAAGACAATGAATGATAAAGCAAATGAGATCACATGTTAAATAGGGAATCCAGATAAAAGGTCCTAACAGTTTGCTGTGGATGCTGTGACAGATTCCCCCAGATTTAGTGGCATGAGTCAGTTGGTCAGAAGTCTGGCACAGTGTGGCTGGTTTCTCTGTGCAGGGTCTCATCACTGGGTAAAATCAAGGTATCATCAGGACAGCATGCCTTTATGGGGGTTCTGGGGAAGAACCCACTGCCAAGTGCCTCCAGGTTTCTGGCAGACGTCAGTTTCCTGCGGTTGTAGGACTGTAGTCCCCCATTTCCTTCACTTGTGGCTCCAGCCAGCCAGCATTGATGCTTTGGGTCCTCCTCATGTTTTAAATCTAATTTCCTCTTGTGCTTCATCCCTCTACTTGGAAGAAGTCCAGTGGATTACATTAGGTCAGTGTGGGTAATCTAGGATAACCTCCTTCTCTTAAACTCAACCCCTTAGTAATCTTAATTACATCTGCTAAATCTCTTTTGACATGTAAGTAACATAACATGACCATGGGTGTGATACCAGGGGCTGAAGTTCCTGGAAGCCAAACTTCTGTCTCCTTCAGATTCAGAGGAGGTTTTGTTTGTTTGTTTTTTTGTTTTGCACTATTGTTGATACCTTCATCTAAATTTGAAACTACATTAAAACAAAATGTTATAAAGATTTATAAACATGGTACACGGAGCTGGAAAATGTAGTCATGGCATCGTTCATACTCTTGGTAGATTCATTTCTTACTAATAGCATTGGGTGTGTTTTTCTCCCTGAATGTCTACCAGGTCACCACCAAATCAAGCAAGGGACCTGTGAGGTGGTGGCTGTGCACAGGTGCTCTAACAAGAACAGCATAGAAGAGCGATCACAAACTGTCAAGTGTTCTTGCTTCCCAGGACAGGTTGCCGGCACAACTCGAGCCCAGCCTTCTTGTGTTGAAGGTAAGATCTTTCTGGTCAGGTTCCCCGGTGCTGTGAAAGGACTTTATGCCAAAGAACTTCCCTACTTTACTGTCTTTGCAACCAAAAAACAAACGACAAAAAAAGTAGTATTTTAAAAAAATTATATATACATATATTTATAAACATATATATATATCTAATTTTAATTGAGTTAGTCAGTTTACAATGTTGTGTCAGTTTCTGGTGTACAGCACAATGCTGCAGTCAAACATGAACATACATATATTCCTTTTCATATTCTTTTCCACCATAAGTTTCTATAAGATATTAAATATAGTTCCCTGTGCTATGCAGTATGAACTTGCTTATCTATTTTATATATATTAGTTAGTATCTGCAAATCTTGAACTTCTGATTTATCCCTTCCCAACCCACTCCCCCCACTGGTAACCATATGTCTGTGAGTCTGTTTCTGTTTTGTACATAAGTTTGTCTTTTGTTTAGATTCCACATAGGAGTGATATCATATGATACTTTTCTTTCTCTTTCTGGCTTACTTCACTTAGAATGACATTCTCCAGGTCCATCCATGTTGCTGCAAATGGCATTATTTTATTAATTTTATGGCTGAGTAGTATCCCATTGTATAAATATACCACAGCTTCTTTATCCGGTCATCTGTCGACGGACATTTAGGCTGTTTCCATGTCTTGGCTGTTGTAAATAGTGCTGCTGTGAACGTAGTGGGGTGCATGTATCTTTGAATTAAGATTCCCTCTGGATATATACCCAGGAGTGGGATTGCTGGATCATAAGGTAAGTCTATTTTCAGTCTTTTGAGGAATCTCCATACTGTTTTCCATAACGGCTGCACCAAACTACATTCTCATCAGCAGTCTAGGAGGGTTCCCTTTTCTCCTCACCCTCTCCAGCATTTATCATTCATGGACTTTTGAATGGTGGCCATTCTAACTGGTGTGAGGTGATGCCTCATTGTAGTTTTGATTTGCATTTCTCTGATAATTAGCCATATTGAGCATTTTTTTCATGTGCCTATTGGCCATTTGTATGTCTTCCTTGGAGAATTGCTTGTTTAGGTCTTCTGCCCGTTTTTGGATTGGGTTGTTTGTTTTGTCTTATTAAGTTGTATGAGCTGTTTACATATTCTGGAAATCAAGCCCTTGTCACTCTTATCTTTTGCAAATATTTTCTCCCATTCCATAGGTTGCAGGACACTGTCATTTTTAAAGTGACATGGAACTCCATAAAATTTTTGATGAGTGAGGTTAGTTATTAATGATGTCTCTGAAGAGGTTCCAATGAGGAGTTCCTTTACTGGACACTCAGGAAGATAAACTTTGATTCCTTCTTGCCCAGCTGTCTCCCCAGATAGCCCCCGTCGGAGCAGTTGCTTCCCTAGACGTGCCATTCTCCCAGCTCCTAAACTGAGAAAATGAGCAACCTTGTTTTCTCACCTCATGTTGAATGTTACAGACTAACATTTTCTCTATTTCTAGTAAACGATTTTAACAAACATTTATAAAAATATCTTTTTTTGGAGCAACTTCCATGAGAATAGTTTGGGATCGGGTATCATTCACTTGTTGTTTCCAAATCCCCTACCAGAGTAGCGTGGAGATGGTTTAGAAAGAAATGAAGGAATGGTGATGCTTGTAGGTGGAGGCCTGGGATTGATCCCTTTTGGTGCCCCTGGCTCCTGCCAGCAGACACCTTGTTAGAAACAAGCGTCAGTCCCCAGGGGAACAGATACATGAGGTTAAGCCTTGTAGAAGTTTCTCTACAGTGGCATGAAACCTCCCTGAAAATGAACACTTCCAGTCTTATCTGATGCATGTGTAAAGGTCAGCTGTGAAAACACACACACATTCTTCCCTCCAGAATCATACGAGCGACAATAATAGCTGACTAGCCGCATCCCACCTTCCCTTACCCAATAAAGACACAACTCTATGGGCTGTAGGGTGTGCATGTCTGATATACACACTCAGCCGTCTTTCAAGCTGTAAAGTGAACGTAGAAAATTCCCCATCTACAATTCCATCAGAAACCCTGGGGGCCAAGTATGTTGCCAGATTCAGATCTTATCAAGGTAACAGTGTGTGTACCATCTTTCACCTGACAGACCCAGTGCCTTCTCCATTTGCACCCAGTAGTCACGGAGAGTAATATTTATACAGTTACATATATGAATATTCATGCAGAATGGGATAAGGCGAGAAGAACCTCATGTTAATTCAAGTCAGGTTTTGCTGCCATCCTAAAGAAGTAACTGACATGTTTAGAGCTTTTTGGATTTGGAGATTAAAGATAAAGGATTGTGGACCTATTTAAAAAAAAAAAAGATGAACACCTTTAACACTGAAAAAACTTTGCTGAGTTCCCGTCTCCCCAGCTGGGGCAGCTTAGTATACATGTTCCCTGTCACTGATTCCAAATCATATGCATTCTGCCCCCTTGCTGTCTCTCAGATCAATCCTCTGTCTCTGCCCCGCTGGCACCTCCACAGCCTGGGGGCCTCATTACATTTTGCTGGGCTTCCCACTCTCAGTCTTCCGATGTTCACCCTGTAGCCAGAATGGTCCTTCTACAGAAACAGAACCCATCATGTCACTCCATGTTTCAAACCACACTTCAGTGACTTTTCACCGTCTTTAAAATGAAACCCGCATTCCTGGCCGTGGCTTGGCTGATGCAGCCTTGCATCATCTGGTTCTGCCCACCAGCTGCACCCCACCAGACTGGAGTCTTTTCTGTTCCCTTTCGGCTCTGCGCTTCACCTGTCTGTATCCTTTGTCTGAGTCGTTGGCTTCATCCCCACCACACACACTGGCCCACTCTCCTTTCACACCTCCTGTATGTTCCTGTATTTCTTCAGACCCCCAGTTCATGACCTGCATCTCATTTCGCTGTAGAAGCTCGTTGAACGTGTGCCTTCCCACTAGTCTGCAGGTTGCTTGAGGACAGGAACGGGGTCTCCTATTTACATCTCCCCCACTGGCTGCTGTATTCTTCTCCTGAGTTCAGTGGGCTTCTTTATGACTATTACTTTAAACTCTTCAGCCGGTAAGTTACTTACATCCCTTTCATTTAGTCCTTTTCCTGAGGTTTCATCTGGAAAGGTGTTTCTTTGTGTCCTCATTTTGGCTGACCTTCTCTATGAGTTATGTCAGCTATGCCTCGCAGTCTTAAAAGAGTGGCCTTATGTGTAAGGTGCCCTGGTGTGGGGCATAGTGAGTGGCACGATCGCCCTTGCTCATCAGAGCCACGTGCTCCGGGGCTATCACCAGTGTGGGGTGCGCGCCTTCCTGCAGTGGCTGGGTCTTGATTGCTGCAGACATGCCGGTGGGCGGGACTAGCCCCAAGCTGGCTGGCTGCCGTGGTTGGCCTTGGCCGCTGAGCAGCACGTGTCTGCGTGCGACTGGTCTCTGCCACAACTCGCTGTGAGGCCTGATCACAACTCCTGTGGGTGTGCTGGTGTGTAGGGCTCCCCAGGTGGGAGCTGCTTCGGAGGGACACTGGCGCTGGCCAAGGTGGACTGCGGGGTGGGGTGGAAGGTGGGAACCATTTTGGAGGGGTGCTGCTAGCAGCTGAGGTCGCACCCCGGGGAGGGCGGGAGCCACTCTGGAGGGCCGACCACCGTGGGTAGGGTCCTCAGGGGAGAGCAGGGGGAGGCGCACAGTGTCAGCTAGGTAGATGGAGCGTGACAGAAGTGGTACACATCGGCCGAGGGCCAGCTGGTAACAGCAGAGTGAAAAACATGGTTCCTGCCCGCAGTTCTGTCCCTGGAGAAAGTTCCACCAGATCCCTAGCCCTCTGACACATGCCCTAAATTTAGCTCATGAACCCTTGTACGATACAGGTACTTGTCAAGCTTCTGTCTCTGTCCAGGGACTGGGGGTGTGTGAGTCTGTGTGTGATCCCTGCAGAGCGGGTTCTTAGTCTTCTCCAGTCCTCCAGCTCTCCTGCATGTTAGCCCCACTAGTTCAAAAAAAATATATATATATATTGTGTATATGTATTTATTGATTGAAGTATAGTCAGTTACAACATGTCAGTTTCTGGTGTACAGCACAATGTTTCAGTCATACATGAACACACATATATTCATTTTCCTATTCTTCACCATAAGTTACTGCAAGATATTGTATATAGTTCTCTGTGCTATACAGTATGAACTCATTTATCTATTCTATATATATTTGTTAGTATCTGCAAATCTTGAACTCCTAATTTACTGCTTCCCACCCTCTTCCCCCCAGTAACTGTAAATTTGTTTTCTATGTCTGTAAGCCTGTTTCTGTTTTAGAAATAACTTTTTTTCATATTCCACATATAAGCAGCTCATACAACTTAATAAAAAAAAAACTCAATCTAAAAATGGGCAGAAGGCCTAAACAAGCAATTCTGCAAAGAATACATGGCCAATAGGCACATGAAAAATTGTTCAGTACCACTAACTATCAGAGAAATGCAAATCAAAACTACAGTGAGGTATCACCCCACTAGTTTTTAAAGCCAGACATTCTAAGGGCTCATCTTGCTGGTGTGGGTGTGGGACCCCCCTCACGTGGGGCTTGGACTCTTTGCTCCTCAGCAGGGAGTCTCTTTGACAATTGTAACATCCCTTCCTGTGTGTGCCTGCCCCCCCATGCGTCTCAGTGTGCCTCTTCTTTATATCCTTAGTTGTAGAAACTGTGTTCTCCTGGTCTCCAGGTCATTCTCAAAAATAGTTGTTCTGTATGTAGTTGGAGTTTCGGTGCGTCCGTGGGAGGAGGTCAGCTCAGGGTGTTCCTCTTCTGCCATCTTTATCTGGAACCAACGCTGTCTCTGTAGATTTGAAACTTTGACAGGAACTCATGATTCATAAGCTATATTTATACTGTGTGGCCTAGAATATTTGGATATAAAAATCTTATGTCTAAATAATGTTTCACCACATTCAAAGCAGTTGCGGGTAGGGTAGCAGAATTAGCATCTTTTAGTAAAGAAATTATTAATATCTTACTGTAAACTAGCTAGTTTAAACTTTTATATATGGGCAAAATCCCTTTTGTCTACTTCCCTAAGGGTAACTATCTTTATCTGTTGGGTCAATATATTTTTCCATGTATTTGTGTATTTAAAATAGGTCTGTAGAAAATGGTAGATTTCCATAGAAGTGCGTGTCTTACACAAATGGCATCACATTAGATGTTTCTTAGTCCAGCGAGCTTTATTCCCCTCAGTATTAGGTTGTGGAGATCTGTGTGTGTTAGTACATAATGACTTTTTTATTAAAAATTGCTCCATACTATTCCACCGTATGGCTAGGTTGTAATTTTTTCAGCCATTCTTCTGCTTAAAGGCATTTTGGTTGTGTCTGTGGCAAAGGAAACAGACTCACAAACTAACTCAATGACTTCTCTACTATCGTAGGACCAGGAAGTGATGGATGGAGACCAATTATTTGGTGTGTGAGCAGAGTCTGTAGAGAACTTTCTGTGCCGATGCAGATGTCCTTTCTGTGTATCTCCATGTCTATATGGGATGATGGGTATGTGTCCATTACCACTGGTAGCCACTCCACCATGTGTGGCTGTTGAGCATATGAGACGTGACTAGTTTCAATGTAAATGGGAACTTGTGACTAGAAGCTGTTATACTGGACAAAGCAGGAGAAGCTCTATGTAGATATGTAATTTGAATGTAACATTTATGGCCAAAGAATACCAAAACTCTGAAAGATGGGAGTGTGACTGTGTCCTGCAATTTATGTCCCCTGCACCTGGCATTGCCTGGCATACAGTTGGTGTTCAATAAATGTTTATTGGCTCAAAGTCACTGAGGAGGCATAGGAAGTTGTGGTTTAGGCTAGGCAGGATGTGTGTGTGTTTTCCTTTCTTGCTGATCTTCTATTCCTTACCAGAGTGTGCTTTGATTAGGGCTTTCTAGCTTCACCTGCTTAATCCTCACCCCGTATAATTATGCAGTATCATGCTGCTGACTGGCATGGGGGAAGACCTAGCCTCCGCCGATATGGTCCCCATAGCTTATTTGTCAATAAGAATAGAGAGGATCTGAAATATAAAATTCTCTTGAATTTACATTTAAATTAAAACAAAGGCGAGAAGACATTGGTGGGGGCGCTAATTAATGTGAGTATAGAAGTTGGACTATCTTTATGCATTTTTGTTAATCCACACCACAGATACTTATCTGGTGTTTTCATTGCTTCTCCATGAAATCATGGCTTTTTTTTAGCTAGAAAGGAGAAAAATCAGCTGTTTTGTCCCCTCCCATCAAGCTTTTTTGTTCTAATTGACATATGAAATTCCCCTGAATTATTGAAATGTGTCTGTAATACACATTGGGGATTTGGGAGAAGAGATGGAGGAATTATTTGATTAAAGCTATGATTTCTTGGATCTTAAAACAGAAACTATTTAGCTGGTAAGCATTCTTCCTTTTGAATTTTCTACTGGCATATTCAGGGCTGTTTTGTTGTAGGAACTGTCTTCTACCCATTTATCAAAATCCATCTCTGTAGAGATAACATGGAATGGTTTCATGATAAAGTGAGATTAATGTATAGTACCATGAAGGTTAATTTATTTTGTCAAAGAGAATGCTTTCTAAACATTGGGTTTAGAAATGATTAATAAGACAAAAGCGTAGGAGTGGAAGATGGTTACTTTTTAAAGGTTTGTTTTTTTCTGTCAATGATGCCAGAATGTCTTTTCTGAGACTTCACATTTCGCTTGGTTAAGGACAAGAGTTACTGCTCATCCTGCAGACAGCTTTCATGGCTTT
The DNA here is from genome assembly GCF_048564905.1 of Vicugna pacos. Taxonomy (NCBI): domain Eukaryota; kingdom Metazoa; phylum Chordata; class Mammalia; order Artiodactyla; family Camelidae; genus Vicugna; species Vicugna pacos. The sequence continues at coordinate 2,329,342 of NC_133003.1, read as the reverse complement.
ATGGATCATGTGTTGATACACTGTGTCTGTCTTTAAGATGTGAGTTCACAGGTTTTGTTACTGGCTGTGTTCTCTGTGCCACCTCAACGACGAAGCAGTCTTCTGAGCGGTTTTTACCCCGCGGTGGTCAGGTGCATGACAGTGAGTATCTGTTTAAAAAGCACTTTGGGAGTTGGAAGGACAAGCCCTTTGCATATGTTGGTTCATTCATCGAGTTTTAATTTAGCACCTTTGTCCCCAGCATGACCGAGATGCTGGAGGGTGGCATGGTAATTGGACTCCTTGAATTAGATGATTCCTAGAAGCCTAGAGTTTACTGGGAAAGACTGACAAACTAGCACGGGAAGCCGTGGGCCTAACTTCAGCAGGTAGGAGTGGACGAGGGAGCACCCGGGTGTAAAGTGCACGAGCGTGAATGGGACAGACTCGGGAAGAGGGAGCAGCTCGTCTGACCTGGAAATGGTAGACGACAAAGCAGGAGGTGTAAACAAGTTGACATTAGAGGTCTTAGGTCAAGTCCAATTTTAGGACTTAATGCCTGCCTTCTGGGGCTTTTTAATCAAGGAGAGCCCAGAGTCTGCCAGTAAGGGTAAGAGGTACTGAGAAGAAACTTCATATGAAATAGCCTGAGATGTCTGAGAAGGAACAATGTGATCTCTGAATTTGACAGGGCCAGTAGGGTTTCATGGTGGGTCCGGGATTAGCCAGGATTTGTGTGTCTGTGGGGGACAGAGAGAGAGGGGACGTGTAGACATTAGACTTGTGTCATGGCCCACAGTGGAGGCGGGGAGACATGGAATAGAGGTGACACGGTGTTTACTAGGATCTAGTGCTAGTTTCCCCAGCCAAAGCTCTGATGGGGTCTGATGAGCCAGCACAGGGTCTCACTCTGGGCTGAGTACATGTAGGCGATAACTGTAGATGACCGCAGATCAGCGTTTCTCAACCAACAGAGATCTGCTCCCCCTTGGGGACATCTGGCAGTGTCTGGGGATACTGCTGGTTGTTGTGCCAGGGGACAGGGTGCTACTGGCATCTAGCAGGTAGAGGCCAGTTATGCGGGCCGTGTTCCTACAGTGAGGAGTCAGCATCTGGCCCCAAATGTCAGTCGTGCTAAAGTCGAGAACCCCTGCCTCAGACTCTCTGCTCCATGTGGATGCGTTTGTGGGAGACGGTGCTGAGCTGAGAAAGTCTATGCACACTCACCTAAGAGGAGTGTACTTTGTGGAAATAACTATGCTGCGCCATTTGTGAAATGTGTGAACAAGTGGAACATTCTTTAAAAAGGCCCTGTAACTACTGCTTTTATGCACGTTACCCAGGTCCGGTTGGAATGGAATTCTTCTCTTAAATAATAAGAATTAGAAATTGGCGAGGCTTTCCCCCTACCTATCTTAAAAGTTAATAAGTGGTGTAATTTCTAAAGAACACAGTGTGTGTCTAGAAATAGCAACGGTAAGTGCAAAACAGCTGAAGAGAAAAAACATTAAAACCTCACAGCACATTCTTGTGACTGTTTCCATTTTCTCGAGGATGTATATTCTAGGAAGACGTGTTCTTAATCTTTCTGTCTGTAGTTTCAGTGTAAAAATACACTTTTCTTTAGAAAAGCCTGAACTCTGTAAATACAACCCTACTGAATCAACAAATGAGAGGCCAACTTGAGAAGTGAGCCTGTCAGTCTTATTCAAAGGTTAGCTTGTCTGAATAGCTATATAAATACATACTGTGTTTTTAGTTGACGGAGTGGTATTTATTTGGGACAAGGCATAGGGGAAAAAACTCCTCCATCTATTTCATACAACAGAGAGTATAGAAAATGCACCAGCAACAAAGTAGCTACTCAGTCACGTTACGTTTTCACCTAAAAAACATGATGGAAGGCACTAGTTGTTACCGCAAAACCAGGGCTTCACTGTTCTTTTGTTTGTTTTTTAATTTCCTTTCTGGATAAAACTAGAAATTTGTTATAGCTTGGCAGCTTGAAGACAGGGACTTTTTGTGTGTATTTTCCTAAGCCAGGAAGGCATGGGGCTTTTAAAAGAATTTTATAAATAGAAGTGAAAAGACACGTTCTCATTTAGAGTGTATTATGGTATTTTGTAACAGGAGGAGAAATATGTATCCCTCCTACAAACTGGTCTTCCTGTGGAGACAAGGCTCAGTGAAGTGGGCAGGTGTTCTGTATTTTAATAGAATCCTATTTCTGAGTCCTGGGTCTCAGCTCCCAGTCCTACGCAGGGTGCGCTCTCAGCTGGGACTTCTGGGCGCCTTCAGCACCTTACTCACTGTCAGGTCAGACCCTCCGTTGGTTTTCGCCGTCGCTGTGAGTTCCTTAGTCCCTCACCCGTCACTCCTAAAGGAATCTGAAATTTATATTTTGGCTCCGGTGATGGCGCTTACTGTCTCCCTTTCCTGCAAGAACATGTGGGATGAAGTCTTCCGCAAAGAAAACTTCACTCTCTATCAAGTGCCTGCCTGCAGGGCCCTCCCTCAGTGGGTTCTTCTCTCACATAGGAACACGGTGTCTTTCTGGCAAATAGAAATAATATAAATTCCAGGGCAGTATGCTGTTTTAAGGTGCCTATGGTGATCTGTCTTTCAGAGTATCTCCCTGTGTTTCCCAGTTAAATGAAAGGACAGTGACATGATCTTATAAGGGCTTGATCGTATATGTTTCTTTCCCTCTTGTGTTTATGTAAGTAAATTACATTTAAATCCTAAACAAAATATTAGCCAAATAATGCTTTATTTTCTTTCTAATTGAGAAATGGCATATTTTTTCTGTGATGGATGCCTGAATCCATCATTTTTTCCCACCTCAAGCTCCTTTTCTAGATTTGGCATCGGATTATCTTGGATTCCCAGGAGTCCAGTAAGAAAGGACTAGCACTTCTCTGCTATGAGGTTGTGATAAACTTTCCTCTGTAGGGAGTTTATTCCCAGATTTCTCACCTCCCTCTTTTGGTCTACTCCCTCAGAGTAATGATTCAAAAGAATGGATGTAGTAAATTCTTTCATCATCCTCTACCAGACTCATTCCTCTAGGGACACAATTTCCCGCCTTACTGCACTACCTTTCTCAGAAACTTTCCATGGCTCCCTACTGCGTAGAGATTCAAGTCTTGAGTTGGTCTTGACGGCCCCTCAAGGTTGCTTCCCAGACCACCCTCCTCAACTGAACATCCCTCGCTTCCTTGCTGACCCCTCGCCTCCGCCCCAGGGTCCTCCTGCCTTCCGGGTGGCCACTCCCTGTCTCACTGCCCCTGCTGCCTTCCCTCAAACCCATCACCAGCCCCCATCAAGGCTTCTTTTGAATCGTCCATGTACCCCCAGGCAAGGCTTCTTTTCAATCGTCCATGTAGCTCTGAGACCTGTCAAGAGTACAGAGGTTTCCCCTGCTGATCGGAAGCAAGTTTGTGTGAGGTACAGTTTTAAAGATTAAAAAAAAAGTATTTCAAATGTAGCTTTAACTCTGTGTAAATATAACAAAGCTCTGTCAACATTTATATAACTTGTCCAGTCCTGCAGATGGTATTTCAAATTGAGGGCTGGGAACTGTGTCTTATCTTTATATCCACTTGGGACCATTGCAAGGTATTCAGAAAATAATGAACGACTGGTCAGTGCTATGAATACAGTCAAGTCTATGTAGCACTGATTAATCTAAACTGTTACTGTAAAGTGTGATCTAGGTGGAAAGACAGATGGATAGAGAGGAAGGGACTCTAGATTCAGTTACCTCCTCCCTGACTACACACTTGGTGGGGAGCTCTGGGTTTTGTTTCTAGAAGCATCTGCCGCCAGGTCTTGCTTCTGAAGGTGGTTGGGACAATCACAGGGTAGATCATACTTAAAATTGTATGGAGCTGTGTCATTTTCAAGGCACTTATAAGGCGAGATGGCTGTGCGGCTGGGGGCTGAAGAGAATGCAAGTTCCTCCGACTTGGCCCCAGTGCGCCCACCCACTCCAGGCCAGTGTCAGGCTGTGCTCTGTGCTGTTCTCCATGCTGGCACCTTCTGATTTAAACAGCAAATGGTTGTTGTAGGTCACAGATCTGCCTCACATAGGTCCTACTGGTCTGGATGGGACCAAATGGATAGTAGCTCAGTATTTGGCCAGAATCTGGAAGGGTGGCTGCATGCGGTGAAGACACAGCATGTGGTCACTTCGGCCAGCAATGGAGCCATCCTGTGCCCTCATCGTGCCACGTGGCATTATCTGCCTGACAGGAGGGGTTCTGAGCACCCTGTCTTGCTGTGTTACTGACGTTTGTGGCTGCGTATGCACAAGGAGTTGTTTCCAGTAGGGATCTCTGGTGTGAGGGAGGGGTACCTATTAAGGGTTAACAGGGAGGCGCTGGCTTTAGCCTGCCTCAGATCAAATGCCACTTGGCTCCTTGCAGAATGCGTGACTTTCGCTGAGTCACTTAATACCACTGGGCCTCCATTTTTCTCTTTTTGATAAAATGCAGGAAAAAATCACATTTTTAACCTCAGCGTTGCAGTAAAAATTGATATGCCTAAATGCCTTTGGAGCATTTTCTGCTGTGTCTGGCCCTCCAGGAAAAGTAGCTAGGAGGATTTACAGGGGAACCTCATGTTCCTGAACTTCACACATAACTGCGTTTTTGCAAATTGACGGTTTGAGGCAACTCTGCATCAAGCAAGTCGAGCGGTGACATGTTTCCAACTGCGCTTGCCCATTTCATGTCTCTGTGTCACATTTTGAGAATTCCTGCAATATTTCAAACGCTCCATGAGCAAAAAAGAATATGACTTGCTGAAGGCTCAGATGATGGTTAGCAATTTTGCGCTATAAAATGTTTTTTAAATTAAGGTATGTACTTTAGAAAAAACGATATAACGCTCTCACACCTTTAATAGACAATAGCATAGTGTAAACTTAACTTTTAGATGCACTGGGAAATCATATTTGATCCTTGCTGCAACATGGATAGACCGAGAGGTCATCATTCTAAGTGAAATGAGTCAGAAATGAGCCAGAAAGAGAAAAATACCATATTAATCACTCACATATGCAATCTAAAAAATAAAAAAACACACACTATGAACTCATCTACAAAACAGAAACAGACTTGCAGACTTAGTAAACAATCTCATGGTTACCAGGGAAAGGGGGTGGGAAGGGATAAATCTGGGAGTTGACAATTTACAAATATTACACTATATATAAAAACAGATTTTTTAAAAACTTTCTTCTGTGTAACACAAAAACCTATGTTCAATAGCTGATAACAACCTATAATGGACAAGCCGCTACAGCCACCGACTGAGGAAGCAAAAGAGGAAAGGAAAATTAGTTATCCTGGGCTACAGCCCAGTCCTGGGAAGTCCTTGCCTGTATCTGACGCTGCCCCTTGACTGCACTGTCCCCTCCTCCCAGGAGCAGGTTGACATGAAGACATGAGTCCTTTGAACCCGGGTCAACAGAGGCCGCCCCCAGGACAGGCCAGGGGGAGCTAGGAGCAAGTCCACCTGCTCCCAGGGGACAGCAACCCTCTCCGCTGCCGCCCCCAAACCGCACGGCACCTGCCTCCCTCCCAAGAGCCAACTGACCTGGAAACAAACGTCCCGCAAATTTGGGGTAGCGGCATGGACAGGGGCGCTGCCCCTGGTGAACTGGTCCATTTGTCCCCATCTTCCCCGCGGCCTGTCCTGGGGGCGGACTCGGCTACCCCAGGTTCGCGGGTCACAGGTTACAGGCCAGCCTGCTCCTGGAAGGCGAGCGCTGTGCTGTCAGGGAGCGGCGACAGCGGCGGCGATGGCGGGATTGGGGCTGCCCCGTGCGAGCGCGGGGATTTGCTCCCATTTCCCGCTGCCGCTGCCCCCTCACACTGACCACACGGCGCCCGCCCCTCAGAACCAGACTGATCTGTAACCTGAGTCCCAAGAACTTGGAGCATTAGAGGCCGCCCACAGGCCAGGCCGCCGGGAGATGGGAGCAAATCAACAGATTTATAGGGACAGACCCCTTTCCCTGCAGCGGCGGCACAGGCCGCCGCCCCCACAACCCCCACCCCGCCACCTAACAACACAGCGCCCGTCTCCCAGGAGAAGGCTGCCTGCGACACATGCACCCCCACGAACATGGGGAAGCAAGACCGGCGGGGTCCAGGCCGCGGGGGACTAGGGTACACATCCAGGGGCTCCCACCGGGCAGCCCCCATCCCCCCGCGGCCGCAGCCGCCGCGGCCCCGAGACCGCACCACACCCGCCCCCTGGGAGCAGACCACGGTCTGAGAGCCGGTCGCAGGTGCTCCGGGGCCGTCAGGCGCCCTCCCACCTCCCAGAGCTGCACCTGCTTCTCCAAACCCCGGCATAAGAGGCAGCGAAGACGCGGCGTTCAGGGGCTACTAATGTGGAGAGGCGGGGTACACTACGAACCAGGGCGGTGAGTCCGGACCCGCCTCAGGGCCCTAACGGGACGCGCGGCCGGGACCTCACCCACGCACCTCTCCCTGTGCGCCTCCCCAACGGCACAGCCCAGGCCTCACCCGCCGACTCCCTAACCTGCGCGCCCCCACCAGCGCCCCCTTACCTGCCTGGCGGCGGCAGCGGAGACGACGACACGCGGCGGCCCAGACCCCAGGCCGCGTTCCTCCTCCGGGAGCTGGTCCGGGAGCACCCGGCTCTCGCCCAGCTTCTACACGCTCTGGGCGGTTTCCGGCGTCTGCGCGTCTGCGCGTGCGCGCCCCTCCTCCTCCCGCCCGCAAAGCGGCGCAGGGGCGGGGTCTCCTGCTGTACCGCCCTTGGACAGTGGGGCCGGGCCGGACCGGGATGGGGGGGCTGGGCCGGGCAAAACCCCGCCCCCCCGCCCGCCCTGCCCTCGCTGCCCGCCTTGCCCGCCCTGCCAGGTCTCCATCCCCAATGCCCCCACCCCACCACTCCACCAGCAATCGGGTCCGCACTCAACCAGAACTACCGCTGGCCCGGGCTGGGGCCAAAGCCCTCGGCCCCACTTCCCTCGGCCCCATTCCCCTCGGCCCCATTCCCCTCGGCCCCACTTCTCCTGCTCTCCTCCCTCTCCCCGTTACTGCCTCCCAGACCCGGGCCAGGCCCAGTTTCCAACTGGACCTCCAAGATGGGGCTCCCTCTCTTCACACCAAGAAGCAAGCACAGGGTCTCCCTGCAGGGCTGGTGGAACTGGACCCAGTCCTGGACCTCCTGGAGGAGCAGGCTCTGGGTTAGGGTTGGGGTTGGGGTTGGTGTTCAAGGTTAATGTTAGTGTTGGGGTTGGGGTCGGGATCAGGTTTTGGGATTTGGGGTTAGGGTTAGGATTTCAGGTGAGGGCTGAGGGGTTAGGGTTAGGGGTAGGAGTAGCTTTAGGGTTAGGGTTTTAGGGTTAGGCTTATTGCTAAGGTTAGGATTTGGGAGGAGGAGGAGGAGTTAGGGTTAAGGCTAGGGGTAGGGATAGGGTTAGGTTTAGGGGTTAGGGTTAGGTTTAGAGGTTAGGGTTCAGGACCAGAGTCAGAGTTTATGGATAGGTTTGGGGTTAGGGTAGGTGTTAGGGTTAGGGTTAGGGGTTGGGGATAGAGTTAGGGAAGAAGGAGGAGAATGGTTAGAGGGGAGGAGGAGCAGGAGTAGGATAATGTTAGAGTTAGCATTGGGTCAAATTAAGGTTTGGTTTAAGGTTAGGGTTTGTGTTCTCGTTTGGGTTTGAGGTTCTGGTTAAGGCTAGGGTTAGGGTTAGGGGCTGGGTTAGGGTTAGGACTTGGGGTAGGGGTTAGGGTTATGGGTTAGTGTTACGACTAGGGATAGGGCTAGGGCTGGACTGTACTTGGGGGAGGGGGAGCCAGACTAGGATGAGATGTCAGTTGGAAGATCCCAGTCTCTGCAGATGACAGCAGCCATGGGGTTGGAGGGGAAGGACACTACCCACATGAAGGAAGACCCCAGTCCTGGAGGCTCCCTGGTGTGCGGGGGTTCCTGCCATCAGTAGTCCCATCACCTGGAGGGAGAAAGGACCACTGGGAGTCATACATAGCTATCAAAGGAATAAAACCAAAGTTCTGCTAACATGTAAGTAACTGATGAGCAAGAAATGTCATGGAAGTGGTCATGTGAAAAGCCCTGTAGGTCGAAAGGACAGGAAGGCAAAAAGGCTTCATGTCTAAGGGAGAGTAGGGCAGACATAGAAACAGACCTGAACTGGAAAGAGAAGCCAAGGAGAGAATACAGAGTCTTCTGGGCTGTGATAAGTCATCTAGAAGCCTCACTAAGGATGCTGAGATACCACTAGGTTAATAACATTATCTGATTTAAATACATACCCGACACACTCTGACTGCTATGTGGAGGATGGAGAGTAGGGGAAAGACTGAAGGCATGGAGATCAACTGTGAGATATTTTTCAGTGTCTTAGTTGAGAGATGTTAGTAACCTCAACAGTGGAAGAGACAGCTAAATTGGAGACTATAGAATAGCATGAGAATAAATTTTCAACTAAGCTGGGTATGCTGGGGCTGTGTGTGTGGGAGCCGAGTGAGAGGACATTTGACTGCCCTTTATGATTGGATTACCACATTCTCCTGATTCTTATTTTGTGTTTGGTTTTATTCCTTTGATAGCTATGTATGACTCCCAGTGGTCCTTTCTCCCTCCAGGTGATGGGACTACTGATGGCAGGAACCCCCGCACACCAGGGAGCCTCCAGGACTGGGATCTTCCTTCATGTGGGTAGTGTCCTTCCCCTCCAACCCCATGGCTGCTGTCATCTGCAGAGACTGGGATCTTCCAACTGACATCTCATCCTAGTCTGGCTCCCCAACCCCCACGTACAGCCCAGCCCTAGCCCTAGCCCTAGTCCTAACACTAACCCCTAACCCTAACCCCTACCCGAAGTCCTAACCCTAACCCGGCCCCTAACCCTAACCTTAACCAGAACCTCAACCCGAACGAGAACACAAACCCTAACCCTAAACCAAACCTTAACTTGACCCAACTGCTAACTCTAACCTTATCCTACTCCTGCTCCTCCTTCCCTCTAACCCTAACCATTCTCCTCCTTCTCCCCTAACTCTAACCCCAACCCCTAACCCTAACCCCAAACCTATCCCTAAACTCTGGCTCTGGTCCTAACCCCAAACCTCTAAACCTAACCCTATCCCTACCCCTACCCTTAATCCTAACTCCTCCTCCTCCTCCTCCTCCCAAATCCTAACCTTAGCAATAAGCCTAACCCTAAAACCCTAACCCTAAAGCTACCCCTACCCCTACCCCAACCCCTCAGCCCTCACCTGAAATCCTAACCCTAACCCCAAATCCCTAAACCTGATCCCGACCCCAACCCCAACACTAACATTAACCTTGAACACCAACCCCAACCCCAACCCTAACCCAGAGCCTGCTCCTGCAGGAGATCCAGGACTGGGTCCAGTTCCACCAGCCCTGCAGGGAGACCCTGTGCTTGCTTCTTGGTGTGAAGAGAGGGAGCCCCATCTTGGAGGTCCAGTTGGAAACTGGGCCTGGCCCGGGTCTGGGAGGCAGTAACGGGGAGAGGGAGGAGAGCAGGAGAAGTGGGGCCGAGGGGAATGGGGCCGAGGGAAGTGGGGCCGAGGGCTGTGGCCCCAGCCCGGGCCAGTGGTAGTTCTGGTTGAGTGCGGACCCGATTGCTGGTGGAGTGGTGGGGTGGGGGCATTGGGGATGGAGACCTGGCAGGGCGGGCAGGGCGGGTAATGAGGGCAGGGCGAGTAGGGGGGCGGTGCCCTGCCCGGCCCCGCCCCCCCAGCCCGGTCCCGCCCGGTCCTACAGTCCAAGGGCGGTACAGCATGAGACCCCGCCCCAGCGTCCGCCTTGCGGGCGGGAGGAGGAGGGGTGCGCACGCGCAGACGCGCAGACGCCGGAAACCGCCCAGAACGTGTAGAAGCTGGGCGAGAGCCGGGTGCTCCCGGACCAGCTCCCGGAGGAGGAACGCGGCCTGGGGTCTGGGCCGCCGCGTGTGGTCGTCTCTGCTGCCGCCGCCAGGCAGGTAAGGGGGCGCTGGTGGGGGCGCGCAGCTCGTGGAGTCGGCGGATGAGGCCTGGGCTGTGCCGTTGGGGAGGCGCACAGGGAGGGGTGCGTGGGTGAGGTCCCGGCCGCGCGTCCCGTTACGGCCCTGAGGCGGGTCCGGACTCACTGCCCTGGTTCGTAGTGTACCCCGCCTCTCCACATTAGTAGCCCCTGAACGCCGCGTCTTCGCTGCCTCTTATGCCGGGGTTTGGAGAAGCAGGTGCAGCTCTGGGAGGTGGGAGGGCGCCTGACGGCCCCGGAGCACCTGCGACCGGCTCTCAGACCGTGGTCTGCTCCCAGGGGGCGGGTGTGGTGCGGTCTCGGGGCCGCGGCGGCTGCGGCCGCGGGGGGATGGGGGCTGCCCGGTGCGAGCCTCTGGATGTGTACCCTAGTCCCCCGCGGCCTGGACCCCGCCGGTCTTGATAACCCATGTTCATGGGGTGCACGTGTTGCAGGCAGCTTTCTCCTGGGAGGCGGGCGCGGTGCTGTCAGGTGGCGGGGGGGCGGGGGGGCGGGGCCACTGAGACTCCCCCCACCCCAGGGGCGCGAGGTAACCGTTACCTGAAGTCACTATTGTTTTACTTTCCCAGAGACTCCGGGAAATGGATTAGGGGCGAGTTCCCATCCAGATCTCGGAAAAGCTCCCAAAACGGCAGCAGCGTGGTCACCCTGCCGCTGCCTCAGGCGGTCCACGAACCATTCAAACCGCCCGCTCCAAGAGGTACCCGGCGATCGCGATTGGCTGAGCCGGACCAGCGCCCCTGGGCGGGGCCGGCCCCCACGCAGCGGCCGCTCGTCCCTCCCCGCTGGTGCGCATGCGCGCAGTCCCCACAGGAAAGAGTCTGCGCACACACCCGGCCGGCCTTCTTCTGGCGCCGCGGCTCCGTCCCCTGTCCTCGGAAGTTTGTCGGCTCGGCGAGACTGTAAGAGCTGCGGCCGGCGGGGGGCTGTGCGGACCCAAGGCGGCTGCGGTGGCGCCGGCCTGTGGAAAATGCCAGCAGACGGCGCTTCGGTTCGTTGCTCTCCGCCCCCCCACCCTGGAACCCCGTGCGACCGCCGGGGAACAGCCCGCCCACGCAGGGAGTACCGCAGCGAGACACTTCGGCGGGAACGAAGCCGACGGCCGGCTGTGCCGGCTGCGTCCCTGAGGTGAGTACGGCGGCGGTGGCGGGGCTTGGGGTGCGGGGTGCCTGAAGGAGGGGGATGCGGTGGCTGCCGCCCAGGGTCCCCGCGGTAGGAGGGAGGCCCCGCGAGCCTCCACGGGGCGGGGAGTGCGGGCGCCGGCACTCTGGGCACCAGGGTCCATGGCTGTGGGCGCAGTTGAGCACCTCGGAGCCTTGGTCGCTCCCCACCCTGAGCACCCTGGAGCCCTTGTCCCTCCGCACTGTGAGCACCCCGGAGCCCTTGGTGCTCCCCAACTGGGCACCTCGGAGCCCTTGTTGCTCTCCACCCTGAGCACCCAGGAGCCCTTGTCGCTCCTCACCCTGGAACCACGGGAGCTCTTGTCGCTCCTCACCCTGGAACCACGGGAGCCCTTGTCGCTCCCCACCCTTCCCTCGGCCCCAAAGTTGTGCCCCCGCTGCTTGGGCGCTCCGGGGATGGGCGCGGAAGCCTCAGTGGGGCTTGGCCCGCCACCGAGCCTGCCCAGCACCTGGACTCTTGGAGTCGCCCGCGCCCTATGGGGCCAGAAGGGGGTGGTGCCCGTGCCTCCCGCCGCCCCCCCCAATGATCTGATTCCTGGATAATTTGGAGAAACTCCCATTGTCACAAGCTAGGTTCTATTTCCATTTTAGGAAATTATAAGTCTCCTTTGACAGTTTTGTTTTCTAGTAGTTTCTTTGATGTGACATAGGCATGATTTGATTGTTTGGAAAGGCTAAGCCAACCAAATGTATAGTGACATTTAGGTCCAAGGCCAAAAAATCAGTTTCTTCCTAGCACCGATTATGCTGTGCACAAGAAAAGCATGAAAGTAGCAAAGAGAGGCACCCTTCATTACAGATCTTTAGGCTGCTTAGTGGCTCGTTTGGATAGCATAGGAGTTACACACAAATAGGAAAGACACCGCGTAATGTGTTTTGAAAGGTGGCTTTTTGTACAAGTGTATACTCTGCCCTTCAAATTCTTTCAGGATCCTTTTCTGAAACATAAAATTGAATGTGTAAATATATATATATATTTGTGCATAATATGTATTTTGTGGCATATACCCATGTATATGTCAAATGGAACATATATATATTCCATTCAATGTATCATGGTAGTAAATAACGATGGAGAGAATTAGTTTTCTCAAATAAAGATAGACTATGAGTAGCTTTGTTTCTGGAATAAGTGAAATAAGCTTTTGATCCTCACTATCTTTGCTTTGAAAATGGGTGTGACTTCTGCTCGTTCGTAGCTCCAGTGTTCCTTCTCCCCCTCTCTGTCTCTCAGCACCTGTCTTGTCTCTCTCTCTCTCTGTTGCTCTCTCCATCTGCCTCTCTGTGTTTCAGTCTCTCTGTGTCTTTACCTGGATGCATGTGCGTGTACATTTACCTGCGTATCTGTGTATTTATGTGTTTGTATTGTTAGGGCCCGGGGCAGGTCCCTTCTGAATATGTCTTGATGACATACTGATTCTTTTCATGTTGCTGAAGTACAAACCTCTTTGCAAGTTCTGCGAGCACTTTGGTGGGGTCAGCTGTAAGGATCGGCACTGCTGGGGAAGGGCTGCTGCGCCTGTGGCCCTTTGATGCGTCCTGCTCACTGTTTCCCTGAAGTGGAGTGTCTGTTGTCTCATCCCTCCGGGGATCTGCTGAGGCCTCTGCCTCCTCACGTTGTCACCAGGGCTGGCTGTCACCAGGCTAAAGACCTGGCAGCGTCATGGTGACCAGTGCTGTCTCCACAGTGTGTCCGTCTGCCTGTGTCCTCCACCGAGAGGTCGAGCACGTCTAACGCACAGTGGCCACCTGCTGTGCCTCTCCTTGGAACTGCCCGTGTGTGTTGTGTTTGTTTAGAGCACTGGGTTTCGAGGGGTTTTTGGACCCCGGGGATGTGTAGCCTTTCTCCAACCTTGGGACCTTGCGGGTCGTGGAGTGTCTTTCCGGGTATATTTCTGGGCTTTTGCTGGTTTCTTGATTTGCGTGCTTTTGTTTCTGCCCCAGGAAGAGCTAAGCATCTCCCTTGTGTCTTGTGTCTGTGGTGTCACAGGGGGAAGAGCAGTGCCTCCCCCGAGGTTATGCACAGAGTTACGGAAAGGGCTTCATTTTGCACATGACCTCTTTACCCAAATGGATTTCCTTTTCAAATAATCAAAATGAAATTTCAAGGGGAAACAAAAGAAAACATCACCAGCCCCCGCTTAAGCCACGTGGGCAGGCACGCAAAGCCAGCTTTCCTGTGGCTTCATTGACAGGGAACACCCAGGAGAGGTAAAGACACCCAGAGGGGAAGAGGACTCGGGGCTGTCAGGGGCTGGGGGGTGAGGGGGTGGGGGGCAGTGCGTGCTGTGGATCCAAGTTTTTACTTTGAAGAAAGGAATGGTGTGAGCCTGCATGGTAGTGATGGTCGCACGGCATCGTGAAGGCACCCAGTGCTCCTGAATTGCACAATTTCAGGGGGACAAAGTCTATATTTTTTTAAAAGAAACTTAAAAAGGCAAAATAAAGGATGCCATAACCGATATGAAAGAAAACAGCGGAAAGTGAAGAAAAAGCAAGCACAAATCACTTCAGGGGAATGGAAGTCAAGGTCGGGTGCGGGAGGGGATTCATGGTGGGATTGTGAAGAAGAAGGTGCGGGTGGGCGCAGAGGGGGCTCAGCCCCAGGGGCTGGTGATGCCTGAACTGGCTGTCCGTGGCCCAGCGTTCCAGCTGCAGGTGCAGCATCTTCAGGGCCTTTGGAAGCAGCAGGAGCTGCGGGAACTTCAGGAGCAGCAGGAGCAGCAGGATCTTCAGGAGCAGCATTAGCTGCTGGAACTGCAGAAGCTGCAGGAGCAGCAGGAGGGAGCTCGGGGTCTCCCGCTGGATCCTGATGGTCCTGGTTTTGGTCTCTGGCATCTTCCCCTGCCCCCGCCTGCTCTGGATCTGGGACTGTTGGAAGTGGAGAGAGCTTTCAGTCTCGTGGAAGCGCTCGCTCGTGCTGTGAGAGAGGAAAACTTGAGCCTTGTGCCTCCCTTTCCGTGGGCCTCTTCAAGGCCAGACATCTTCCCAGAGCTTTCCGGACAGCTCCCACCCAGCAGGTGCCCACAGGATGTGTTTTGTGACTGAAGTCTTGTAGAAAGGTGGTCTGAGACCAATGTTGGCTCTGGTGCCAGCAGCAGCCTCTGGGAACGCCTCCCTCTGTGGCCCAGCCCTCGGCCCACCCTCGCCTCCGCCCTTACACCGGCCCCGCCCTTCTCACCTTGGGGCTGTGATTCGGTGGGCTCCTGGTCCTCCACCGGACTCCCAGGGAGCTGCTCCAGGTCAGAGCCGGGTCTGCTGAGCTGCCTGTCAGCCGCGGGCAGGACCCTTGCGTGACGCCTGGGTGGTTTCTGGGGAGGAGGCCGTCGTGGTGGAGGGGTCCCCTCCGTGTGCAGACTCACCCGGAGGTGGTGCTGGCCCTGAGAAGTGTGCAGCGGCCCCTCGCTCGGGGAGGAGGCGTGGGTGTCCTGATCCAGCGGCTCCTGCGGTGTCCGGCTCTGCAATAACAGTGAGTGGCAGCGTGCCGGGCCCGGAGGTCTCAGAGCCCTGCCCGGCCAGGACCACTGCCGCTTCTGTCCGCTCGACCCTCTGCTGCCAGATCAGACTGGGACCTCGGTCATCTGAGCCGGCCACCCGGGAGGGAAGAGACACTGCCAGAGGGCAAGGGCTTCGACTCTGGCGGCAGGGCCCTGCCCGGCTGGCCACAGCCCAGCCCGCCACCTGGGACCCGTGGTGCGGACTTGACAGGCCCCCCAGGCCTCTGACCTACTCGTGCTTGAGGCAGGCCCCCCCACCCCAGCCCAACATGACTGCCCACCTCCACCAGCAAAGGGAAGGGGATGTGGGGCTATACCCGGGTGGGGTCTGAGTGGTGGCCCGGCCTGGGCGGGCCTGCCCCGGGCCTCCCTGGGTTACCTTTGGGTCCCTGTGGCCAAAAGGCCAGAGGCGCCTGGGGTGAGAGCTGAGCCAGCGCCGGCACCGCTGGCCCAGGCCCTCGCTGCGGGCCTTCTGGGGGCCGCGTCCTCGGGTTGTTGGGACGCAGCAGAACATGTGTGACTGAGTTGAACTGAGTTGACCAACCGGGTGAGCTGAGTAGGGGCTTCTCGACAGAGTGGGTGCCCAGTGACCTGGGTTCTAAGTTGTGTTGGGTTCGGTAGCCAGGGAAGTGAGGTCACTTCCTGGGGTCCCCTTCCTCAAGCTTCCTCTTTCCGCAGAGCTCCCCAAGGGCCTCTCTGGGCTGCTGACTGCTCAGCTCCCAGCCCATGCCGTGTCCGCACACAGTGACACCAACTCGGCCCCCCTGCCCAGGACCCTGCGGAGGCCTGGATGCAGCCAGGGCGCCAGCTCTGAGGAGGCAGCTGGGTTCGGACCCGGCCCGCCGTCGCCCGCAGTGCTGTCACCCTGGACGAGCCGCCTGCCTCTCAGGGTCTCCCCAGTCCCCCGTCGGCACAGTGGGGATCATCCTGGCCCCTTCTTCCCGGGAAAGCCATCGTGTCTCCAGAGGCACAAACACCTACCGCACCTGTCAGCCCCGCGGGCTGGCATCACAGGGAGCTCGTGCGCAGACTCAGCAAAGGGAGGGCCCCACAGAGGGCTGGCGGAGCGCAGAGCACACCCCACACAGGCTGGGTGGGGTCTGCCCTGGGGTCCGGAGAAAGTCACTCCCCTTGCCACCTGCTTCCCAGCTCCCTGTCGGGGCGGGAGGGAGGGGAGAACCTGAACATAACTGTGACTTCGTTCTTGCTGACATACCACCTCCTGGGTCACTGTGTCATGTTTAGATTCAGGCCCAGTGTGTCATCTCGGCCCCTGGGGTTGGCTGCCCCACAATGCTCTCAGCTTTTATGCCTTCTGGTCACGTGTCCTCGTGTGAGCCCCCACCACACCCTCCCCTGCAGGGTGGATGGACATTGGGACCTGGTTGTGACATGCAGAGTGACGTGTGAAAATAGGCGTGACTTCCGCTCGTTCCCAGCTCCGGTGTTCCTTCTCCCCCTGTGTGTCTCTCAGCGCCTGTCTTGTCTCTCTCTCTCTCTCTCTCTGTTTCTCTCTCCCTCTGCCTGTCTGTGTTTCAGTCTCTCTGTCTCTTTTCCTGGATGCATGTGCGTGTCCATTTACCTGCGTATCTGTGTATTTATGTGTTTGTATCGTTAGGGCCCAGGGCAGGTCACTTGTGAAAATGCCTTGATGACATAGTGATTCTTTTCATGGTGCTGAAGTACAAACCTCTTTGCAAGTTGTGCGAGCACTTTGGTGGGGTCAGCTGTAAGGATCGGCACTGCCGGGGAAGGGCTGCTGCGCCTGTGGCCCTTTGATGCGTCCTGCTCACTGTTTCCCTGAAGAGGAGTGTGTGTTGTCTCGTCCCTCCGGGGGATCTGCTGAGGCCTCTGCCTCCTCACGTTGTCACCAGGGCTGGCTGTCACCAGGCTAAAGACCTGGCAGCGTCATGGTGACCAGTGCTGTCTCCACAGTGTGTCCGTCTGCCTGTGTCCTCCCCCGAGAAGTCGAGCACGTCTAACGCACCCTGGCCACCTGCTGTGCCTCTCGTTGGAACTGCCCGTGTGTGTTGTGTTTGTTTAGAGCACTGGGTTTCGAGGGGTTTTTGGACCCCGGGGATGTGTAGCCTTTCTCCAACCTTGGGACCTTGCGGGTCGTGGAGTGTCTTTCCGGGTATATTTCTGGGCTTTTGCTGGTTTCTTGATTTGCGTGCTTTTGTTTCTGCCCCAGGAAGAGCTAAGCATCTCCCTTGTGTCTTATGTCTGTGGTGTCACAGGGGGAAGAGCAGTGGCTCCCCCGAGGTTATGCACAGAGTTACGGAAAGGGCTTCATTATGCACATGACCTCTTTAGCCCACCTGGATTTCCCTTTCAAATAATCAAAATGCGATTTCAAGTGGAAACAAAAGAAAACACCACCAGCCCCCGCTTAATCCACGTGGGCAGGCACGCAAAGCCAGCTTTCTTGTGGCTTCATTGACAGGGAACACCCAGGAGAGTTAAAGACACCCAGAGGGGAAGAGGACTCGGGGCTGTCAGGGGCTGGGGGGTGAGGGGGTGGGGGGCAGTGCGTGCTGTGGATCCAAGTTTTTACTTTGAAGAAAGGAATGGTGTGAGCCTGCATGGTAGTGATGGTCGCACGGCATCGTGAAGGCACCCAGTGCTCCTGAATTGCACAATTTCCGAGGGACAAAGTCTATATTTTATTAAAACAAACTTAAAAAGGCAAAATAAAGGATGCCATAACCGATATGAAAGAAAGAGAGGAAAGTGAAATAAAAGCAAGCGCAAATCACTTCAGGGGAATGGAAGTCAAGGTCGGGTGCGGGAGGGGATTCATGGTGGGATTGTGAAGAAGAAGGTGCGGGTCGGCGCAGAGGGGGCTCAGCCCCAGGGGCTGGTGACGCCTGAACTGGCTGTCCGTGGCCCAGCGTTCCAGCTGCAGGTGCAGCATCTTCAGGACCTTTGGAAGCAGCAGGAGCTGCGGGAGCTTCAGGAGCAGCAGGAGCTGCAAGATCGTCAGGAGCAGCAGGAGCGGCAGGATCTTCAGGAGCAGCGTTAGCTGCTTGAGCTGCAGAAGCTGCAGGAGCAGCAGGAGGGAGCTCGGGGTCTCCCGCTGGATCCTGATGGTCCTGGTTTTGGTCTCTGGCATCTTCCCCTGCCCCCGCCTGCTCTGGATCTTGGACTGTTGGAAGTGGAGAGAGCTTTCAGTCTCGTGGAGGCGCTGGCTCGTGCTGTGAGGGAGGAAAACTTGAGGCTCGTGCCTCCCTTTCCGTGGGCCTCTTCAAGGCCAGACATCTTCCCAGAGCTTTCCGGACAGCTCCCAACAGCAAGTGCCCACAGGATGTGTTTTGTGACTGAACTCGTGTAGACAGGTGGTCTGAGACCAATGTTGGCACTGGTGCCAGCAGCAGCCTCTGGGGACGCCTCCCTGTGTGGCCCAGCCCTCGGCCCTCCCTCGCCTCCGCACGTACAGCGGCCCCGCCCTTCTCACCTTGGGGCTGTGCCTCGGTGGGCTCCTGGTCCTCCACCGGACTCCCAGGGAGCTGCTCCAGGTCAGAGCCGGGTCTGCTGAGCTGCCTGTCAGCCGCGGGCAGGACCCTGGCGTGACGCCTGGGCGGTTTCTGGGGAGGAGGCCGTCGTGGTGGCGGGGACCCCTCCGTGTGCAGACTCACCCGGAGCTGGTGCTGGCCCTGAGAAGCGTGCAGCGGCCCCTGGCTCGGGGAGGAGGCGTGGGTGTCCTGATCCAGCGGCTCCTGCAGTGTCCGGCTCTGCAATGACAGTGAGTGGCAGCGGGCCGGGCCCGGAGGTCTCAGAGTCCTGCCCGGCCAGGACCACTTCCGCTTCTGCCCGCTCGACCCTCTACTGCCAGATCAGACTGGGACCTCGGTCAGCTGAGCCGGCCACCCGGGAGGGAAGAGACACTGCCAGAGGGCACGGGCTTCGACTCTGGCGGCAGGGCCCTGCCCGGCTGGCCACAGCCCAGCCCGCCA
This sequence comes from Vicugna pacos, assembly GCF_048564905.1. Taxonomy (NCBI): domain Eukaryota; kingdom Metazoa; phylum Chordata; class Mammalia; order Artiodactyla; family Camelidae; genus Vicugna; species Vicugna pacos. The sequence goes on along the minus strand of NC_133003.1, from coordinate 2,310,679 downwards.
GCTGGGACCCGGGGTGCGGACGTGACAGGCCCCCCAGGCCTCTGACCTGCTCGTGCTTGAGGCAGGCCCCCCCACCCCAGCCCAACATGACTGCCCACCTCCACCAGCAAAGGGAAGGGGATGTGGGGCTATACCCGGGTGGGGTCTGAGTGGTGGCCCGGCCTGGGCGGGCCTGCCCCGGGCCTCCCTGGGTTACCTTTGGGTCCCTGTGGCCAAAAGGCCAGAGGCGCCTGGGGTGAGAGCTGAGCCAGCGCCGGCACCGCTGGCCCAGGCCCTCGCTGCGGGCCTTCCGGGGGCCGCGGTCTCGGGGTGTTGGGACGCAGCAGAACATGTGTGACTGAGTTGAACTGAGTTGACCAACCGGGTGAGCTGAGTAGGGGCTTCTCGACAGAGTGGGTGCCCGGTGATCTGGGTTCTAAGTTGTGTTGAGTTCGGTTGCCAGGGAAGTGAGGTCACTTCCTGGGGTCCCCTTCCCCAAGCTTCCTCGTTCCGCCGAGCTCCCCAAGGGCCTCTGTGGGCTGCTGACTGCTCAGCTCCCAGCCCATGCCGTGTCCGCACACAGTGACACCAACTCGGCCCCCCTGCCCAGGACCCTGCGGAGGCCTGGATGCAGCCAGGGCGCCAGCTCTGAGGAGGCAGCTGGGTTCGGACCCGGCCCGCCGTCGCCCGCAGTGCTGTCACCCTGGACGAGCCGCCTGCCTCTCAGGGTCTCCCCAGTCCCCCATCGGCACAGTGGGGATCATCCTGGCCCCTTCTTCCCGGGGAAGCCATCGTGTCTCCAGAGGCACAAACACCTACCGCACCTGTCAGCCCCGCGGGCTGGCATCACAGGGAGCTCGTGCGCAGACTCAGCAAAGGGAGGGCCCCACAGAGGGCTGGCGGAGCGCAGAGCACACCCCACACAGGCTGGGTGGGGTCTGCCCTGGGGTCCGGAGAAAGTCACTCCCCTTGCCACCTGCTTCCCAGCTCCCTGTCGGGGCGGGAGGGAGGGGAGAACCTGAACATAACTGTGACTTCGTTCTTGCTGACATACCACCTCCTGGGTCACTGTGTCATGTTTAGATTCAGGCCCAGTGTGTCATCTCGGCCCCTGGGGTTGGCTGCCCCACAATGCTCTCAGCTTTTATGCCTTCTGGTCACGTGTCCTCGTGTGAGCCCCCACCACACCCTCCCCTGCAGGGTGGATGGACATTGGGACCTGGTTGTGACATGCAGAGTGACGTGTGAAAATGGGCGTGACTTCCGCTCGTTCCCAGCTCCGGTGTTCCTTCTCCCCCTGTGTGTCTCTCAGCGCCTGTCTTGTCTCTCTCTCTCTCTCTCTCTGTTTCTCTCTCCCTCTGCCTGTCTGTGTTTCAGTCTCTCTGTCTCTTTTCCTGGATGCATGTGCGTGTCCATTTACCTGCGTATCTGTGTATTTATGTGTTTGTATCGTTAGGGCCCAGGGCAGGTCACTTGTGAAAATGCCTTGATGACATAGTGATTCTTTTCATGGTGCTGAAGTACAAACCTCTTTGCAAGTTGTGCGAGCACTTTGGTGGGGTCAGCTGTAAGGATCGGCACTGCCGGGGAAGGGCTGCTGCGCCTGTGGCCCTTTGATGCGTCCTGCTCACTGTTTCCCTGAAGAGGAGTGTGTGTTGTCTCGTCCCTCCGGGGGATCTGCTGAGGCCTCTGCCTCCTCACGTTGTCACCAGGGCTGGCTGTCACCAGGCTAAAGACCTGGCAGCGTCATGGTGACCAGTGCTGTCTCCACAGTGTGTCCGTCTGCCTGTGTCCTCCCCCGAGAAGTCGAGCACGTCTAACGCACCCTGGCCACCTGCTGTGCCTCTCGTTGGAACTGCCCGTGTGTGTTGTGTTTGTTTAGAGCACTGGGTTTCGAGGGGTTTTTGGACCCCGGGGATGTGTAGCCTTTCTCCAACCTTGGGACCTTGCGGGTCGTGGAGTGTCTTTCCGGGTATATTTCTGGGCTTTTGCTGGTTTCTTGATTTGCGTGCTTTTGTTTCTGCCCCAGGAAGAGCTAAGCATCTCCCTTGTGTCTTATGTCTGTGGTGTCACAGGGGGAAGAGCAGTGGCTCCCCCGAGGTTATGCACAGAGTTACGGAAAGGGCTTCATTATGCACATGACCTCTTTAGCCCACCTGGATTTCCCTTTCAAATAATCAAAATGCGATTTCAAGTGGAAACAAAAGAAAACACCACCAGCCCCCGCTTAATCCACGTGGGCAGGCACGCAAAGCCAGCTTTCTTGTGGCTTCATTGACAGGGAACACCCAGGAGAGTTAAAGACACCCAGAGGGGAAGAGGACTCGGGGCTGTCAGGGGCTGGGGGGTGAGGGGGTGGGGGGCAGTGCGTGCTGTGGATCCAAGTTTTTACTTTGAAGAAAGGAATGGTGTGAGCCTGCATGGTAGTGATGGTCGCACGGCATCGTGAAGGCACCCAGTGCTCCTGAATTGCACAATTTCCGAGGGACAAAGTCTATATTTTATTAAAAGAAACTTAAAAAGGCAAAATAAAGGATGCCATAACCGATATGAAAGAAAGAGAGGAAAGTGAAATAAAAGCAAGCGCAAATCACTTCAGGGGAATGGAAGTCAAGGTCGGGTGCGGGAGGGGATTCATGGTGGGATTCTGAAGAAGAAGGTGCGGGTGGGCGCAGAAGGGGCTCAGCCCCAGGGGCTGGTGACGCCTGAACTGGCTCTCCGTGGCCCAGCGTTCCAGCTGCAGGTGCAGCATCTTCAGGACCTTTGGAAGCAGCAGGAGCTGCGGGAGCTTCAGGAGCAGCAGGAGCTGCAAGATCGTCAGGAGCAGCAGGAGCGGCAGGATCTTCAGGAGCAGCGTTAGCTGCTGGAGCTGCAGAAGCTGCAGGAGCAGCAGGAGGGAGCTCGGGGTCTCCCGCTGGATCCTGATGGTCCTGGTTTTGGTCTCTGGCATCTTCCCCTGCCCCCGCCTGCTCAGGATCTTGGACTGTTGGAAGTGGAGAGAGCTTTCAGTCTCGTGGAGGCGCTGGCTCGTGCTGTGAGGGAGGAAAACTTGAGGCTCGTGCCTCCCTTTCCGTGGGCCTCTTCAAGGCCAGACATCTTCCCAGAGCTTTCCGGACAGCTCCCAACAGCAAGTGCCCACAGGATGTGTTTTGTGACTGAACTCGTGTAGACAGGTGGTCTGAGACCAATGTTGGCACTGGTGCCAGCAGCAGCCTCTGGGGACGCCTCCCTGTGTGGCCCAGCCCTCGGCCCTCCCTCGCCTCCGCACTTACAGCGGCCCCGCCATTCTCACCTTGGGGCTGTGCCTCGGTGGGCTCCTGGTCCTCCACCTGACTCCCAGGGAGCTGCTCCAGGTCAGAGCCGGGTCTGCTGAGCTGCCTGTCAGCCGCGGGCAGGACCCTGGCGTGACGCCTGGGCGGTTTCTGGGGAGGAGGCCGTCGTGGTGGCGGGGACCCCTCCGTGTGCAGACTCACCCGGAGCTGGTGCTGGCCCTGAGAAGCGTGCAGCGGCCCCTGGCTCGGGGAGGAGGCGTGGGTGTCCTGATCCAGCGGCTCCTGCAGTGTCCGGCTCTGCAATGACAGTGAGTGGCAGCGGGCCGGGCCCGGAGGTCTCAGAGCCCTGCCCGGCCAGGACCACTGCTGCTTCTGCCCGCTCGACCCTCTACTGCCAGATCAGACTGGGACCTCGGTCAGCTGAGCCGGCCACCCGGGAGGGAAGAGACACTGCCAGAGGGCACGGGCTTCGACTCTGGCGGCAGGGCCCTGCCCGGCTGGCCACAGCCCAGCCCGCCAGCTGGGACCCGGGGTGCGGACGTGACAGGCCCCCCAGGCCTCTGACCTGCTCGTGCTTGAGGCAGGCCCCCCCACCCCAGCCCAACATGACTGCCCATCTCCACCAGCAAAGGGAAGGGGATGTGGGGCTATACCCGGGTGGGGTCTGAGTGGTGGCCCGGCCGGGGCGGGCCTGCCCCGGGCCTCCCTGGGTTACCTTTGGGTCCCTGTGGCCAAAAGGCCAGAGGCGCCTGGGGTGAGAGCTGAGCCAGCGCCGGCACCGCTGGCCCAGGCCCTCGCTGCGGGCCTTCCGGGGGCCGCGGTCTCGGGGTGTTGGGACGCAGCAGAACATGTGTGACTGAGTTGAACTGAGTTGACCAACCGGGTGAGCTGAGTAGGGGCTTCTCGACAGAGTGGGTGCCCGGTGATCTGGGTTCTAAGTTGTGTTGAGTTCGGTTGCCAGGGAAGTGAGGTCACTTCCTGGGGTCCCCTTCCCCAAGCTTCCTCGTTCCGCCGAGCTCCCCAAGGGCCTCTGTGGGCTGCTGACTGCTCAGCTCCCAGCCCATGCCGTGTCCGCACACAGTGACACCAACTCGGCCCCCCTGCCCAGGACCCTGCGGAGGCCTGGATGCAGCCAGGGCGCCAGCTCTGAGGAGGCAGCTGGGTTCGGACCCGGCCCGCCGTCGCCCGCAGTGCTGTCACCCTGGACGAGCCGCCTGCCTCTCAGGGTCTCCCCAGTCCCCCATCGGCACAGTGGGGATCATCCTGGCCCCTTCTTCCCGGGGAAGCCATCGTGTCTCCAGAGGCACAAACACCTACCGCACCTGTCAGCCCCGCGGGCTGGCATCACAGGGAGCTCGTGCGCAGACTCAGCAAAGGGAGGGCCCCACAGAGGGCTGGCGGAGCGCAGAGCACACCCCACACAGGCTGGGTGGGGTCTGCCCTGGGGTCCGGAGAAAGTCACTCCCCTTGCCACCTGCTTCCCAGCTCCCTGTCGGGGCGGGAGGGAGGGGAGAACCTGAACATAACTGTGACTTCGTTCTTGCTGACATACCACCTCCTGGGTCACTGTGTCATGTTTAGATTCAGGCCCAGTGTGTCATCTCGGCCCCTGGGGTTGGCTGCCCCACAATGCTCTCAGCTTTTATGCCTTCTGGTCACGTGTCCTCGTGTGAGCCCCCACCACACCCTCCCCTGCAGGGTGGATGGACATTGGGACCTGGTTGTGACATGCAGAGTGACGTGTGAAAATGGGCGTGACTTCCGCTCGTTCCCAGCTCCGGTGTTCCTTCTCCCCCTGTGTGTCTCTCAGCGCCTGTCTTGTCTCTCTCTCTCTCTCTCTCTGTTTCTCTCTCCCTCTGCCTGTCTGTGTTTCAGTCTCTCTGTCTCTTTTCCTGGATGCATGTGCGTGTCCATTTACCTGCGTATCTGTGTATTTATGTGTTTGTATCGTTAGGGCCCAGGGCAGGTCACTTGTGAAAATGCCTTGATGACATAGTGATTCTTTTCATGGTGCTGAAGTACAAACCTCTTTGCAAGTTGTGCGAGCACTTTGGTGGGGTCAGCTGTAAGGATCGGCACTGCCGGGGAAGGGCTGCTGCGCCTGTGGCCCTTTGATGCGTCCTGCTCACTGTTTCCCTGAAGAGGAGTGTGTGTTGTCTCGTCCCTCCGGGGGATCTGCTGAGGCCTCTGCCTCCTCACGTTGTCACCAGGGCTGGCTGTCACCAGGCTAAAGACCTGGCAGCGTCATGGTGACCAGTGCTGTCTCCACAGTGTGTCCGTCTGCCTGTGTCCTCCCCCGAGAAGTCGAGCACGTCTAACGCACCCTGGCCACCTGCTGTGCCTCTCGTTGGAACTGCCCGTGTGTGTTGTGTTTGTTTAGAGCACTGGGTTTCGAGGGGTTTTTGGACCCCGGGGATGTGTAGCCTTTCTCCAACCTTGGGACCTTGCGGGTCGTGGAGTGTCTTTCCGGGTATATTTCTGGGCTTTTGCTGGTTTCTTGATTTGCGTGCTTTTGTTTCTGCCCCAGGAAGAGCTAAGCATCTCCCTTGTGTCTTATGTCTGTGGTGTCACAGGGGGAAGAGCAGTGGCTCCCCCGAGGTTATGCACAGAGTTACGGAAAGGGCTTCATTATGCACATGACCTCTTTAGCCCACCTGGATTTCCCTTTCAAATAATCAAAATGCGATTTCAAGTGGAAACAAAAGAAAACACCACCAGCCCCCGCTTAATCCACGTGGGCAGGCACGCAAAGCCAGCTTTCTTGTGGCTTCATTGACAGGGAACACCCAGGAGAGTTAAAGACACCCAGAGGGGAAGAGGACTCGGGGCTGTCAGGGGCTGGGGGGTGAGGGGGTGGGGGGCAGTGCGTGCTGTGGATCCAAGTTTTTACTTTGAAGAAAGGAATGGTGTGAGCCTGCATGGTAGTGATGGTCGCACGGCATCGTGAAGGCACCCAGTGCTCCTGAATTGCACAATTTCCGAGGGACAAAGTCTATATTTTATTAAAAGAAACTTAAAAAGGCAAAATAAAGGATGCCATAACCGATATGAAAGAAAGAGAGGAAAGTGAAATAAAAGCAAGCGCAAATCACTTCAGGGGAATGGAAGTCAAGGTCGGGTGCGGGAGGGGATTCATGGTGGGATTGTGAAGAAGAAGGTGCGGGTGGGCGCAGAAGGGGCTCAGCCCCAGGGGCTGGTGACGCCTGAACTGGCTCTCCGTGGCCCAGCGTTCCAGCTGCAGGTGCAGCATCTTCAGGACCTTTGGAAGCAGCAGGAGCTGCGGGAGCTTCAGGAGCAGCAGGAGCTGCAAGATCGTCAGGAGCAGCAGGAGTGGCAGGATCTTCAGGAGCAGCGTTAGCTGCTGGAGCTGCAGAAGCTGCAGGAGCAGCAGGAGGGAGCTCGGGGTCTCCCGCTGGATCCTGATGGTCCTGGTTTTGGTCTCTGGCATCTTCCCCTGCCCCCGCCTGCTCTGGATCTTGGACTGTTGGAAGTGGAGAGAGCTTTCAGTCTCGTGGAGGCGCTGGCTCGTGCTGTGAGGGAGGAAAACTTGAGGCTCGTGCCTCCCTTTCCGTGGGCCTCTTCAAGGCCAGACATCTTCCCAGAGCTTTCCGGACAGCTCCCAACAGCAAGTGCCCACAGGATGTGTTTTGTGACTGAACTCGTGTAGACAGGTGGTCTGAGACCAATGTTGGCACTGGTGCCAGCAGCAGCCTCTGGGGACGCCTCCCTGTGTGGCCCAGCCCTCGGCCCTCCCTCGCCTCCGCACTTACAGCGGCCCCGCCATTCTCACCTTGGGGCTGTGACTCGGTGGGCTCCTGGTCCTCCACCGGACTCCCAGGGAGCTGCTCCAGGTCAGAGCCGGGTCTGCTGAGCTGCCTGTCAGCCGCGGGCAGGACCCTGGCGTGACGCCTGGGCGGTTTCTGGGGAGGAGGCCGTCGTGGTGGCGGGGACCCCTCCGTGTGCAGACTCACCCGGAGCTGGTGCTGGCCCTGAGAAGCGTGCAGCGGCCCCTGGCTCGGGGAGGAGGCGTGGGTGTCCTGATCCAGCGGCTCCTGCAGTGTCCGGCTCTGCAATGACAGTGAGTGGCAGCGGGCCGTGCCCGGAGGTCTCAGAGCCCTGCCCGGCCAGGACCACTGCTGCTTCTGCCCGCTCGACCCTCTACTGCCAGATCAGACTGGGACCTCGGTCAGCTGAGCCGGCCACCCGGGAGGGAAGAGACACTGCCAGAGGGCACGGGCTTCGACTCTGGCGGCAGGGCCCTGCCCGGCTGGCCACAGCCCAGCCCGCCAGCTGGGACCCGGGGTGCGGACGTGACAGGCCCCCCAGGCCTCTGACCTGCTCGTGCTTGAGGCAGGCCCCCCCACCCCAGCCCAACATGACTGCCCATCTCCACCAGCAAAGGGAAGGGGATGTGGGGCTATACCCGGGTGGGGTCTGAGTGGTGGCCCGGCCGGGGCGGGCCTGCCCCGGGCCTCCCTGGGTTACCTTTGGGTCCCTGTGGCCAAAAGGCCAGAGGCGCCTGGGGTGAGAGCTGAGCCAGCGCCGGCACCGCTGGCCCAGGCCCTCGCTGCGGGCCTTCCGGGGGCCGCGGTCTCGGGGTGTTGGGACGCAGCAGAACATGTGTGACTGAGTTGAACTGAGTTGACCAACCGGGTGAGCTGAGTAGGGGCTTCTCGACAGAGTGGGTGCCCGGTGATCTGGGTTCTAAGTTGTGTTGAGTTCGGTTGCCAGGGAAGTGAGGTCACTTCCTGGGGTCCCCTTCCCCAAGCTTCCTCGTTCCGCCGAGCTCCCCAAGGGCCTCTGTGGGCTGCTGACTGCTCAGCTCCCAGCCCATGCCGTGTCCGCACACAGTGACACCAACTCGGCCCCCCTGCCCAGGACCCTGCGGAGGCCTGGATGCAGCCAGGGCGCCAGCTCTGAGGAGGCAGCTGGGTTCGGACCCGGCCCGCCGTCGCCCGCAGTGCTGTCACCCTGGACGAGCCGCCTGCCTCTCAGGGTCTCCCCAGTCCCCCATCGGCACAGTGGGGATCATCCTGGCCCCTTCTTCCCGGGGAAGCCATCGTGTCTCCAGAGGCACAAACACCTACCGCACCTGTCAGCCCCGCGGGCTGGCATCACAGGGAGCTCGTGCGCAGACTCAGCAAAGGGAGGGCCCCACAGAGGGCTGGCAGAGCACAGAGCACACCCCACACAGGCTGGGTGGGGTCTGCCCTGGGGTCCGGAGAAAGTCACTCCCCTTGCCACCTGCTTCCCAGCTCCCTGTCGGGGCGGGAGGGAGGGGAGAACCTGAACATAACTGTGACTTCGTTCTTGCTGACATACCACCTCCTGGGTCACTGTGTCATGTTTAGATTCAGGCCCAGTGTGTCATCTCGGCCCCTGGGGTTGGCTGCCCCACAATGCTCTCAGCTTTTATGCCTTCTGGTCACGTGTCCTCGTGTGAGCCCCCACCACACCCTCCCCTGCAGGGTGGATGGACATTGGGACCTGGTTGTGACATGCAGAGTGACGTGTGAAAATGGGCGTGACTTCCGCTCGTTCCCAGCTCCGGTGTTCTTTCTCTCCCTGTGTGTCTCTCAGCGCCTGTCTTGTCTCTCTCTCTCTCTCTCTCTGTTTCTCTCTCCCTCTGCCTGTCTGTGTTTCAGTCTCTCTGTCTCTTTTCCTGGATGCATGTGCGTGTCCATTTACCTGCGTATCTGTGTATTTATGTGTTTGTATCGTTAGGGCCCAGGGCAGGTCACTTGTGAAAATGCCTTGATGACATAGTGATTCTTTTCATGGTGCTGAAGTACAAACCTCTTTGCAAGTTGTGCGAGCACTTTGGTGGGGTCAGCTGTAAGGATCGGCACTGCCGGGGAAGGGCTGCTGCGCCTGTGGCCCTTTGATGCGTCCTGCTCACTGTTTCCCTGAAGAGGAGTGTGTGTTGTCTCGTCCCTCCGGGGGATCTGCTGAGGCCTCTGCCTCTTCACGTTGTCACCAGGGCTGGCTGTCACCAGGCTAAAGACCTGGCAGCGTCATGGTGACCAGTGCTGTCTCCACAGTGTGTCCGTCTGCCTGTGTCCTCCCCCGAGAGGTCGAGCACGTCTAACGCACAGTGGCCACCTGCTGTACCTCTCGTTGGAACTGCCCGCCCGTATGTGTTGTGTTTGTTTAGAGCACTGGGTTTCGAGGGGTTTTTGGACCCCGGGGATGTGTAGCCTTTCTCCAACCTTGGGACCTTGCGGGTCGTGGAGTGTCTTTCCGGGTATATTTCTGGGCTTTTGCTGGTTTCTTGATTTGCGTGCTTTTGTTTCTGCCCCAGGAAGAGCTAAGCATCTCCCTTGTGTCTTGTGTCTGTGGTGTCACAGGGGGAAAAGCAGTGGCTCCCCCGAGGTTATGCACAGAGTTACCGAAAGGGCTTCATTTTGCACATGACCTCTTTAGCCCACCTGGATTTCCCTTTCAAATAATCAAAATGCGATTTCAAGTGGAAACAAAAGAAAACATCACCAGCCCCCCCTTAAGCCACGTGGGCAGGCACGCAAAGCCAGCTTTCCTGTGGCTTCATTGACAGGGAACACCCAGGAGAGGTAAAGACACCCAGAGGGGAAGAGGACTCGGGGCTGTCAGGGGCTGGGGGGTGAGGGGGTGGGGGGCAGTGCGTGCTGTGGATCCAAGTTTTTACTTTGAAGAAAGGAATGGTGTGAGCCTGCATGGTAGTGATGGTCGCACGGCATCGTGAAGGCACCCAGTGCTCCTGAATTGCACAATTTCCGAGGGACAAAGTCTATATTTTATTAAAAGAAACTTAAAAAGGCAAAATAAAGGATGCCATAACCGATATGAAAGAAAGAGAGGAAAGTGAAATAAAAGCAAGCGCAAATCACTTCAGGGGAATGGAAGTCAAGGTCGGGTGCGGGAGGGGATTCATGGTGGGATTGTGAAGAAGAAGGTGCGGGTGGGCGCAGAGGGGGCTCAGCCCCAGGGGCTGGTGACGCCTCAACTGGCTCTCCGTGGCCCAGCGTTGCAGCTGCAGGTGCAGCATCTTCAGGAACTTTGGAAGCAGCAGGAGCTGCGGGAGCTTCAGGAGCAGCAGGAGCGGCAGGATCTTCAGGAGCAGCGTTAGCTGCTGGAGCTGCAGAAGCTGCAGGAGCAGCAGGAGGGAGCTCGAGGTCTCCCGCTGGATCCTGATGGTCCTGGTTTTGGTCTCTGGCATCTTCCTCTGCCCCTGCCTGCTCTGGATCTGGGACTGTTGGAAGTGGAGAGAGCTTTCAGTCTCGTGGAGGTGCTCGCTCGTGCTGTGAGAGAGGAAAACTTGAGGCTCGTGCCTCCCTTTCCGAGGGCCTCTTCAAGGCCAGACATCTTCCCAGAGCTTTCCGGACAGCTCCCAACAGCAAGTGCCCACAGGATGTGTTTTGTGACTGAACTCGTGTAGACAGGTGGTCTGAGACCAATGTTGGCTCTGGTGCCAGCAGCAGCCTCTGGGGACGCCTCCCTGTGTGGCCCAGCCCTCGGCCCTCCCTCGCCTCCGCACGTACACCGGCCCCGCCCTTCTCACCTTGGGGCTGTGCCTCGGTGGGCTCCTGGTCCTCCACCAGACTCCCATGGAGCTGCTCCAGGTCAGAGCCGGGTTTGCTGAGCTGCCTGTCAGCCGCGGGCAGGACCCTGGCGTGACGCCTGGGCGGTTTCTGGGGAGGAGGCCGTCGTGGTGGCGGGGACCCCTCCGTGTGCAGACTCACCCGGAGCTGGTGCTGGGCCTGAGAAGCGTGCAGCGGCCCCTGGCTCGGGGAGGAGGCATGGGTGTCCTGAGCCAGCGGCTCCTGCAGTGTCCGGCTCTGCAATGACAGTGAGTGGCAGCGGGCCGGGCCCGGAGGTCTCAGAGCCCTGCCCGGCCAGGACCACTGCCGCTTCTGTCCGCTCGACCCTCTGCTGCCAGATCAGACTGGGACCTCGGTCACCTGAGCCGGCCACCCGGGAGGGAATAGACACTGCCAGAGGGCACGGGCTTCGAGTATGGCGGCAGGGCCCTGCCCGGGTGGCCACAGCCCAGCCCGCCAGCTGGGACCCGGGGTGCGGACGTGACAGGCCCCCCAGGCCTCTGACCTGCTCGTGCTTGAGGCAGGCCCCCCCACCCCAGCCCAACATGACTGCCCACCTCCACCAGCAAAGGGAAGGGGATGTGTGGCTATACCCGGGTGGGGTCTGAGTGGTGGCCCGGCCTGGGCGGGCCTGCCCCGGGCCTCCCTGGGTTACCTTTGGGTCCCTGTGGCCAAAAGGCCAGAGGCGACTGGGGTGAGAGCTGAGCCAGCGCCGGCACCGCTGGCCCAGGCCCTCGCTGCGGGCCTTCCGGGGGCCGCGGCCTCGGGGTGTTGGGATGCAGCAGAAAATGTGTGACTGAGTTGAACTGAGTTGACCAACCGGGTGAGCTGAGTAGGGGCTTCTCGACAGAGTGGGTGCCCGGTGATCTGGGTTCTAAGTTGTGTTGGGTTCTGTTGCCAGGGAAGTGAGGTCACTTCCAGGGGTCCCCTTCCCCAAGCTTCCTCATTCCGCAGAGCTCCCCAAGGGCCTCTGTGGGCTGCTGACTGCTCAGCTCCCAGCCCATGCCGTGTCCGCACACAGTGACACCAACTCGACCCCCCTGCCCAGGACCCTGCGGAGGCCTGGATGCAGCCAGGGCGCCAGCTCTGAGGAGGCAGCTGGGTTCGGACCCGGCCCGCCGTCGCCCGCAGTGCTGTCACCCTGGACGAGCCGCCTGCCTCTCAGGGTCTCCCCAGTCCCCCATCGGCACATTGGGGATCATCCTTGCCTCTCCATCACGGGGAAGCCATCATGTCTCCAGTGGCACAAACACCTACCGCACCTGTCAGCCCCGCGGGCTGGCATCACAGGGAGCTCGTGCGCAGACTCAGCAAAGGGAGGGCCCCACAGAGGTCTGGCGGAGCGCAGAGCACACCCCACACAGGCTGCGTGGGGTCTGCCCTGGGGTCCGGAGAAAGTCACTCCCCTTGCCACCTGCTTCCCAGCTCCCTGTCGGGGCGGGGGGGAGGGGAGAACCTGAACATAACTGTGACTTCATTCTTGCTGACATACCACCTCCTGGGTCACTGTGTCATGTTTAGATTCAGGCCCAGTGTGTCATCTCGGCCCCTGGGGTTGGCTGCCCCACAATGCTCTCAGCTTAATGCCTTCTGGTCACGTGTCCTCGTGTGAGCCCCCACCACACCCTCCCCTGCAGGGTGGATGGACATTGGGACCTGCTTGTGACATGCAGAGTGACGTGTGAAAATGGGCGTGACTTCCGCTCGTTCCCAGCTCAGGTGTTCCTTCTCCCCCTGTGTGTCTCTCAGCGCCTGTCTTGTCTCTCTCTCTCTCTCTCTCTCTCAGTTTCTCTCTCCCTCAGCCTGTCTCTGTTTCAGTCTCTCTGTCTCTTTTCCTGGATGCATGTGCGTGTCCATTTAACTGCGTATCTGTGTATTTATTTGTTTGTATCGTTAGGGCCCAGGGCAGGTCACTTGTGAAAATGCCTTGATGACATAGTGATTCTTTTCATGGTGCTGAAGTACAAACCTCTTTGCAAGTTGTGCGAGCACTTTGGTGGGGTCAGCTCAAAGGATCGGCACTGCGGGGAAGGGCTGCTGCGCCTGTGGCCTTTTGATGCGTGCTGCTCACTGTTTCCCTGAAGAGGAGTGTCTGTTGTCTCGTCCCTCCGGGGGATCTGCTGAGGCCTCTGCCTCCTCACGTTGTCACCAGGGCTGGCTGTCACCAGGCTAAAGACCTGGCAGCGTCATGGTGACCAGTGCTGTCTCCACAGTGTGTCCGTCTGCCTGTGTCCTCCCCCGAGAGGTCGAGCACGTCTAACGCACACTGGCCACCTGCTGTGCCTCTCCTTGGACCTGCCCGTGTGTGCTGTGTTTGTTTAGAGCACTGGGTTTCGAGGGGTTTTTGGACCCCGGGGATGTGTAGCCTTTCTCCTACCTTGGGACCTTGTGGGTCGTGGAGTGTCTTTCCAGGTATATTTCTGGGCTTTTGCTGGTTTCTTGATTTGCGTGCTTTTGTTTCTGCCCCAGGAAGAGCTAAGCATCTCCCTTGTGTCTTGTGTCTGTGGTGTCACAGGGGTAAGAGCATTGCCTCCCCCGAGATTATGCACAGAGTTACCGAAAGTACTTCATTTTGCACATGACCTTTTAGCCCACCTGGATTTCCCTTTCAAATAATCAAAATGCGATTTCAAGTGGAAACAAAAGTAAACATCACCAGCCCCCGCTGAAGCCACGTGGGCAGGCACGCAAAGCCAGCTTTCCTGTGGCTTCATTGACAGGGAACACCCAGGAGAGGTAAAGACACGCAGAGGGGAAGAGGACTCGGGGCTGTCAGGGGCTGGGGGGTGAGAGGGTGGGGGGCAGTGCGTGCTGTGGATCCAAGTTTTTACTTTGAAGAAAGGAATGGTGTGAGCCTGCATGGTAGTGATGGTCGCACGGCATCGTGAAGGCACCCAGTGCTCCTGAATTGCACAATTTCCGAGGGACATAGTCTATATTTTATTAAAAGAAACTTAAAAAGGCAAAATAAAGGATGCCATAACCGATATGAAAGAAACAGAGGAAAGTGAAATAAAAGCAAGCGCAAATCACTTCAGGGGAATGGAAGTCAAGGTCGGGTGCGGGAGGGGATTCATGGTGGGATTGTGAAGAAGAAGGTGCGGGTGGGCGCAGAGGGGGCTCAGCCCCAGGGGCTGGTGACGCCTGAACTGGCTCTCCGTGGCCCAGCGTTCCAGCTGCAGGTGCAGCATCTTCAGGACCTTTGGAAGCAGCAGGAGCTGCGGGAGCATCAGGAGCAGCGTTAGCTGCTGGAGCTGCAGAAGCTGCAGGAGCAGCAGGAGGGAGCTCGGGGTCTCCAGCTGGATCCTGATGGTCCTGGTTTTGGTCTCTGGCATCTTCCCCTGCCCCCGCCTGCTCTGGATCTGTGACTGTTGGAAGTGGAGAGAGCTTTCAGTCTCCTGGAGGCGCTGGCTCGTGCTGTGAGAGAGGAAAACTTGAGCCTCGTGCCTCCCTTTCCGTGGGCCTCTTCAAGGCCAGACATCTTCCCAGAGCTTTCCGGACAGCTCCCAACAGCAAGTGCCCACAGGATGTGTTTTGTGACTGAACTCGTGTAGACAGGTGGTCTGAGACCAATGTTGGCTCTGGTGCCAGCAGCAGCCTCTGGGGACGCCTCCCTGTGTGGCCCAGCCCTCGGCCCTCCCTCGCCTCCGCAGGTACACCGGCCCCGCCCTTCTCACCTTGGGGCTGTGCCTCGGTGGGCTCCTGGTCCTCCACCTGACTCGCAGGGAGTTGCTCCAGTTCAGAGCCGGGTCTCCTGAGCTGCCTCTCAGCCGCGGGCAGGACCCTGGCGTGACGCCTGGGCGGTTTCTGGGGAGGAGGCCGTCGTCGTGGCGGGGACCCCTCCATGTGCAGACTAACCTGGAGCTGGTGCTGGCCCTGAGAAGCGTGCAGCGGCCCCTCGCTCGGGGAGGGGGCGTGGGTGTCCTGATGCAGCGGCTCCTGCAGTGTCCGGCTCTGCAATGACAGTGAGTGGCAGCGGGCCGGGCCCGGAGGTCTCAGAGCCCTGCCCGGCCAGGACCACTCCCGCTTCTGCCCGCTTGACCCTCTGCTGCCAGATCAGACTGGGACCTCGGTCAGCTGAGACGGCCACCCGGGAGGGAAGAGACACAGCGAGAGGGCACGGGCTTCGACCCGTGCGGAAGGGCCCTGCCCGTCTGGCCACAGCCCAGCCCGCAAGCTGGGACGCGGGGTGCGGACGTGACAGGCCCCCCAGGCCTCTGACCTGCTCGTGCTTGAGGCAGGCCCCCCCACCCCAGCCCAACATGACTGCCCACCTCCACCAGCAAAGGGAAGGGGATGTGGGGCTATACCCGGGTGCGGTGTGAGTGGTGGTCCGGTCTGGACGGGCCGCCCCGGGCCTCCCTGGGTTACCTTTGGGTCCCTGTGGCCAAAAGGCCAGAGGCGCCTGGGGTGAGAGCTGAGCCAGCGCCGGCACCGCTGGCCCAGGCCCTCGCCGCGGGCCTTCCGGGGGCCGTGGCCTCGGGGTGTTGGGACGCAGCAGAACATGTGTGACTGAGTTGAACTGAGTTGACCAACCGGGTGAGCTGAGTAGGGGCTTCTCGACAGAGTGGGTGCCCGGTGACCTGGGTTGTAAGTTGTGTTGGGTTCGGTAGCCAGGGAAGTGAGGTCACTTCCTGAGGTCCCCTTCCCCAAGCTTCCTCGTTCCGCAGAGCTCCCCAAGGGCCTCTCTGGGCTGCTGACTGCTCAGCTCCCAGCCCATGCCGTGTCCGCACACAGTGACACCAACTCGGCCCCCCTGCCCAGGACCCTGCGGAGGCCTGGATGCAGCCAGGGCGCCAGCTCTGAGGAGGCAGCTGGGTTCGGGCCCGGCCGGCCGTCGCCCGGAGTGCTGTCACCCTGGGCGAGCCGCCTGCCTCTCAGGGTCTCCCGAGTCCCCCATCGGCACAGTAGGGATCATCCTGGCCCCTCCTTCCAGGGGAAGCCATCGTGTCTCCAGAGGCACAAACACCTACCGCACCTGTCAGCCCCGCGGGCTGGCATCACAGGGAGCACGTGCGCAGACTCAGCAAAGGGAGGGCCCCACAGAGGGCTGGCGGAGCGCAGAGCACACCCCACACAGGCTGGGTGGGGTCTGCCCTGGGGTCCGGAGAAAGTCACTCCCCTTGCCACCTGCTTCCCAGCTCCCTGTCGGGGTGGGAGGGAGGGGAGAAACTGAACATAACTGTGATTTCGTTCTTGCTGACATACCACCTCCTGGGTCACTGTGTCATGTTTAGATTCAGGCCCAGTGTGTCATCTCGGCCCCTGGGGTTGGCTGCCCCACAATGCTCTCAGCTTTTATGCCTTCTGGTCACGTTTCCTCATGTGAACCCCCACCACACCCTCCTCTGCAGGGTGGATGGACATTGGGACCTGGTTGTGACATGCAGAGTGACGTGTGAAAATGGGCGTGACTTCCGCTCGTTCCCAGCTCCGGTGTTCCTTCTCCCCCTGTGTGTCTCTCAGCGCCTGTCTTGTCTCTCTCTCTCTCTCTGTTTCTCTCTCCCTCTACCTGTCTGTGTTTCAGTCTCTCTGTCTCTTTTCCTGGATGCATGTGCGTGTACATTTACCTGCGTATCTGTGTATTTATGTGTTTGTATCGTTAGGGCCCAGGGCAGGTCACTTGTGGAAAGCCTTCATGACATAGTGATTCTTTTCATGATGCTGAGGTACAAACCTCTTTGCAAGTTGTGCGAGCACTTTGGTGGGGTCAGCTCTAAGGATCGGCACTGCGGGGAAGGGCTGCTGCGCCTGTGGCCTTTTGATGCGTGCTGCTCACTGTTTCCCTGAAGAGGAGTGTCTTTTGTCTCGTCCCTCCAGGGGATCTGCTGAGGCCTCTGCCTCCTCACGTTGTGACCAGGGCTGGCTGTCACCAGGCTAAAGACCTGGCAGCGTCATGGTGACCAGTGCTGTCTCCACAGTGTGTCCGTCTGCCTGTATCCTCCCCCGAGAGGTCGAGCACGTCTATCGCACCCTGGCCACCTGCTGTGCCTCTCGTTGGAACTGCCCGTGTGTGTTGTGTTTGTTTAGAGCACTGGGTTTCGAGGGGTTTTTGGACCCCGGGGATGTGTAGCCTTTCTCCAACCTTGGGACCTTGCGGGTCGTGGAGTGTCTTTCCGGGTATATTTCTGGGCTTTTGCTGGTTTCTTGATTTGCGTGCTTTTGTTTCTGCCCCAGGAAGAGCTAAGCATCTCCCTTGTGTCTTGTGTCTGCGGTGTCACAGGGGGAAGAGCAGTGCCTCCCCCGAGGTTATGCACAGAGTTACCGAAAGGGCTTCATTTTGCACATGACCTCTTTAGCCCACCTGGATTTCCCTTTCAAATAATCAAAATGCGATTTCAAGTGGAAACAAAGGAAAACATCACCAGCCCCCGCTTAAGCCACGTGGGCAGGCATGCAAAGCCAGCTTTCCTGTGGCTTCATTGACAGGGAACACCCAGGAGAGGTAAAGACACCCAGAGGGGAAGAGGACTCGGGGCTGTCAGGGGCTGGGGGGTGAGGGGGTGGGGGGCAGTGCGTGCTGTGGATCCAAGTTTTTACTTTGAAGAAAGGAATGGTGTGAGCCTGCATGGTAGTGATGGTCGCACGGCATCGTGAAGGCACCCAGTGCTCCTGAATTGCACAATTTCAGAGGGACCAAGTCTATATTTTATTAAAAGAAACTTAAAACGGCAAAATAAAGGATGCCATAACCGATATGAAAGAAAGAGAGGAAAGTGAAATAAAAGCAAGGGCAAATCACTTCAGGGGAATGGAAGTCAAGGTCGGGTGCGGGAGAGGATTCATGGAGGTATTTTCAAGAAGAAAGTGCATTTGAGCACAGAGGGAGCTCAACCCCATGGGCTGATGAGAGCTGCACATGCTCTCTGTGGCTCAGTATTCCAGCTGCTGTTGCAGCATCTTCAGGATGTTCGGAAACAGCGGGAGCTGCGGGTGCTTTTGTAGCAGCAGGAGCTTCGGTACCGTCAGGAGAAGCAGGAGCTACTGTAGTGGCAGGAGCCGCAGGATCTTCATGAGCAACGTTAGCTCAGGCCAGAAGTTGAGGAGGGAATCCTGTGCCGTGTTTGTATGCTCATTGTGACCACTTGGCACCTTATAGTGGACGTGGCATTTGGGGTGTTCAGGAATATTCAAAGCATGAGGTTGCTGTTTAAATCTGAGGGGCCACAGCCAGTCTAAGGGTAGGACGCTGCTGCCATCAGCTAGTGAGTAAGCGATCGGCACTTCCACAACCCACTCCCACGGGCGCTGAATTCACGTCTAACTGAGTGAGATCGTGACTGAGCCTCTGGGCGAGAGCCCAGCCTGGCCGTGTCGGGACATCAGATCCGCAGAGCCATGAGACACAGTACGAGTATTGGGAAAGCCATGGAACGTGTGGCCAGCTGTTCCCACGGCCGTGGGAAGCCTTTGGGTCTTTGGCTGTGCTTAGACAGCGAGGTTCCCCTTTGTGAGCAGCACCTCCTCCATCATAAACAGTTCCAAACCCTACCTGCTTCCTGCGGGCACATGGGCCCCGTTGATCCATAACGTTCTTTGGGGTTTGTTCAACAACTTTCTTTTTATTTGTGATTACACTTTATGATCCTGCCTTAGTTATTTTTAACCTTGTACAGTTCTCGTGTACAAATGTTAGCGCCTTCTAAGTGGGAGTACCTCTAAATTATTTAAGATGCTCTGTAAATAGTGCACCACTTACATTTGCTGCCTGTTTCCTTCTGACCAAAATGAAGACAGGCACGACCGCCTGTGTGGACAGCCCACTGTAGCCGGTGTGTGAGGTTCCCAAGGCATCACACCCTGCTTGGCATGGCTCCTGTCCTTTGAAGTGACCCATTCCGTGTGTTCCCTCTAGACCCTTGCATGCCTCCTGTGCTTCAGCCTCAGTAGAGTAGAGGACAGCCTCGAACTTCCAAATGGTTCCATGGACCCTGACCCTGGGCCGGACCACTCCGGGGTCTGTGTCTTCAGGGTGGAACCCCAGACCCAGCCACCCTGAGCTTGCCATGTTTATCTGACTCGAAAGCCACCAGGGCTTCCAATATCTTCTGTCACTTGAAGCAATAACTAATTCTAAACTGTAGAGACAGGTCTGGTCCAAAGCAGATTGGTGATTCAGAGACAAGCCACGTGTATGCATTTTCCCAGATTGCAGGGCACCGTGGGGACTGACACCCCCAAACCCTGGCTGATGGGTGGGCTCTGGGCTCAGGCAGGATCCAGCCAGCCTTCAGACACACGATGCTCTGTCTGCAGCTGATAGAAATCCTGCACCATCGTCCCAGGAGTGAGCTGGATAGAGTGCTTGAATCCCTGCTTTCACCTCTCTCTCGAGAAGGAAAGTCTGGGTTGGCCTGTCACCATGTCCAGGTTGACCATGGGGTGAACCATCTAGGTTCCAGGGTGCGCCCACCCTTCTGCGTGGTGTGTTCTGTGATCGCCTGAGTTGGGATCCTGCTGGTCTACCCGTGTGGCCAGCCCTGCCCCTGCCCCGCACGCATGACTCGTAGGGCAACCGCTGCCTCTGTGTGTGTCGCCCACGCAGGAAATGCAAGGTCACACTGTGCCCTGCATTGAGTAGCGCACTTGGGAGGGGTCACAGATCTGCTGGTACACTTGTCATTCTCAGTATGCAGCCCCATTAGTTATGTGTAACTAACTCCCCAGAAACTGACTTATCGTTGGTTTTGTAATGGCTTCAATGAACAAAAGAGCAACAAAGCAAAAACCAAAAATCCAAACTCCGTAGACACCATGAGTTTCAAAATATTTTGGTTTGGTGAAATAAATGAGGGGTGAGCTGTGGCCAGCTGACAGTTGGCGGCCTCGGCAGTGTCCCTGGGCCTGACCATCCTGCCTCCCCAGCTGCAGTTTGCTTTGAAAGTCGAATTTGCACTAGCAGCCTCTCATTTTCATGTAATACTCCAGGTACTGCAGTGGATGACGAAAGATGTGACGTTTCTCCATACGGCGCGTTGGGTTTCATCTGGCTTCAGAAGTCCTTAGGCTGTGAGACTGTGGGTGGGTCTAAATCAGGAGGTTCAAGGTCTGCTGGGAGCTGTGTCGCCAGGCCCAGAGGTCAGCAGGCAGGACGGGGACCCTCACCTGGGTGTCAGGAGGCCGGTCATGATGGGTCAGGCCTCCAAGTTGACTTTGGGGTACGGCAAAAAGATTTGAAGGGCTCCGATTCCACAGTACGCATCGTCCAGCGACATATGTGGCAAGAAAAGTCCAGGCCAGGTGCCCAGTGGTTGGCAAAGTGGGCGGTGGGGGGAATAGTGTTGTGACTTTTCCCGGGATGGACTCAGGAGCTCGAGGGCGTCCCGTCCAAGGCAGGGGTAGCTGGCCCCAGGGAGCGCTGACAGACAGTTGTCCACCACCGCCCAGTACCTCAGTGGTGGGAGGGCACCCTTGATTCTGTGTGACTTGATGGGCAAGAGCCACAGGCAGGCCCCATGCCTGGGAGGGAGGCAGTGTGGGCGGAGCAGCTGAACATAGGAATGTAGGAGCGTGGGGTGCAGGGGACACTCGAGTGGCTGGGACTGGGGTTGGCGTGGCCAGCAGGGCGGCCAGTGAGACCAGCATGGACCATGGGCCCAGCCCCAGCAACTGGAATCTGACCTAGATTTTCCCTCTCGGGGTCAGGGGCCGGCACCCCAGACGGGGAGCGCCTGGTGAACTTTCACTTCTGGGATGCCACAGGATGCTTTGGAAAGGATTCGGCGAGTTTCCCTTATGTCTCGTGTGCGCGCACACGTCGTGGAGGCAGGTCCTGTGATGGTGCAGCGGAATTTGTCTCCTCCATCATCTGTTTCATAACAAACTGAATTTCAACGTTCCCACTTTGGGGCTAGACTTCGTTACACGACTTTACTTTGTGGAAATGACACAGACATTTGTATTCCTTAATTTCTCTGAAAATATAATCTGTTCCATATCAACTCTGTTCTCTAAGATATAAAGAAATTATTCTGCCAGAGGTCATGCTTAATGCAAGTGTGTGTGGTGTGTGTGTGTGTGTGAATGGCATGGCGTAAGCAAAATTAAAATCAGTTATTTGTTCCTGGGATTAAGATAGATTCATATAAAGAACAAATTGTCTTGGAATACGGACAGACGACTGCCTCCCCCTGGGAATTCCCTGACGGCCATGACTTGATTTCCCCTAGAAATCCTGACCCCGGGAGGAGAGGGGGCAGCAGCTCTGGGACACAGAGGTGGCCTTGACTCCCACCAAAGTCCCAGTGGTGCCTGGGCGTCTGTCTCCAACATCTGCTAGAGAGGAAGAAAGTCTCTTTTCTTTCTTCCTTTACTGAAGTCCCGCAGCCTCAAGGCACTGAATTGGTCCCATTCTCCGTAGTTTGTCCTTTGTTTCATTTAGTTGTGTTTAGGTTTTGGGTATACGTGGAGGCCTGAGGGGAGAGACACAGGTGGGTGTTGGTGCAGGGATTCTGGAGGGAAGAGCCGGCAGCCCCCCACCCACCTCCCTCCCAGTTACCCAGGGAGCCACTCAAGGTCAGCACCTCTCAGCTAACAGTGACACCAGCAGAGTTGTGCTGGTGGTGTTGGAGCCCTTAGCTCAAGCGCGCACGGTGGTGGCAGTGCCTGGCCGGCTGTATCGGAAAGCCAGGCGGGTCCCCAGGCATCGGGTTTGCCCCACCGCCCATCCCCGGATGTGCCCAGGCACAGAGTCACCCTCACTTAGGCCTCATGCTGTGAGATTGGAACAGCACATGGACTGTCAGCTGAGCCCTGCCTCTGCTTTAACAACGGATCTCTAGCAAAGTCATACAGCATTGGCCTGAAAACTCCCTGCCTTATCTTGGCATACGTTCTATCCTAAAACTGTATCTGGCAGCGCCACCTGCCAGCGCATCTTAGAAAACACAGATTCTTCCCTCAGTGAGGACAGTTGTCCTGTCTCTTTCCATAAGGCCTCTTTGACACCAACCAGGGGGAGACCGCGGGCCCCCAGGTGCCCTCATACTCTACACGCTTCTCCACTTATGTGGAGCCAACCCAGCCCCCAGTGCCTGATCAGAGCCCTCCTGTGTCCCCGTCATTCTGTGGAGCGGTGAAGGTGGTCACTGGACGTTCCTGGGGATGACAGCACATACAAGAGCAGATTTCACTGAAAATGTGCGGGAGGCGAGATGGGGATCATGATGGATGGTGAGCAGTTGGCAGCCGCTGGAGCACGGGTGTCCTGGGCTTCCCCAGGCACTGACTTCTGTGGTTCCAGGCAGATCAGACTTTGGATGGGTTGGATTCCAAAACAGCTGGCAATCGTTGACTAAGAATTGGTGTTTAGACAGCGAGAAAGTCCCAGACCAACCCCCAAGAGATCTGTCCACCACTTGGGCTTTGTAAAGATGCGCAGGGCCACCTGCAGGCACAGCCACGCAGCGTCCCGTCTGCGGGCTCTCACTCCCCGGGGCACGTGCATTGGGCAGTGGGCCCACCAGCACCCAGAACTTGTTTCTTGCCTCTCACCAGCAACTCCCATGCCCCCTGAGGTCGGGCACGAAGCACACGTCTCAGGGGACCACTCCCACGTCCTGGGACTCCTGATGAAGACACCAGGGCCTCTCCTGCCGGCCTGGAGTGCCGGCTCTCCCCGCCCAGGCATCAGTCCCAGAGAGGCCTGCAGTTCTGCCTTTGCCCCTGGCGAAACCGTGGCTGCACAAGCCCTTTGCACTCAGCATCGCATGCAGTGAAGTTCCTAATTGTGTGTCACTTACTTTGGATTCCAAGACACGCAGCATGCGCAAAGGGACATGCCCCGGTCACCACGGGTCGTCTGCCGGCTGGCCGCAGAGCGTCCCGCCCTGGCGGGTCCTGGCCCCCGCACCTCAGCGGCTCCCACACTCCTCCTGCAGCGCCCCCACTTCGCCCCGGCACCCTCCCCATCTCTTGTGCACACTGACGGCACACCACCCTGCACACGCGGAGACGATGTAAGGTGATCATGGCCACCTCTTAGCAGCAGATTCCACTCTCATTTAAGGTAAACCCAAAGCCCACTCTTGGGTTCCCTTTACTCACTGAGAAGGGTTGTGGGAACCCTTCAGCCCTTCCGTGTCCCTTCCTGGGCACAGAGTGGCCCGGGTGACACATCCTCCCACCAGTAGAGCTCCCTGAGAACACTTCTCTAGACGTGGAAACGAGATGTCTGTGTCAGAAGGACAACAACTCAATATCACTGGGTAACTTCTCATGATAGATTTGTATAATCAATACGGGTCTATTTTTACGTCCACTGGACACTAGAGCAGCTTCCAGTCTTTTCCAAGATTGTTAAATTGAGACAAGTCATTGAATAATTTGTCCTATTTTTATTTAAAAACAAAGTGAATGGACTGAAATGTTAAATGTGAATGTACATTTCTTAATTGCAACTTTTCTACTGAGTGTTTGCACTACACTTTCTGGAATCTTATTTAACAAAAATAAAGGGAAAAAAAATGCTTGACTAAACTCCGTGGCCAATTTAATTGAAAAACAGATGACTGTGTGGATGTTTTCAAGACACTCCTGTGTGTTTCATGTACCCTGTCATTTTGTACAATGCAGTCACCCTGTCCTCCTTCAGGGCCCTGGCGTGGGGTCTGCTCCCCTTCTGATGAGCAGCCCCATCTCGTGACAGGTGGGAGCAGTGGATGGGCATACGTCGGTGCTCAATTTTTGCACCTAAATGTGAGATTCCAGGGAAGAACATTTGAATTATTTGTAATTCCTCATGACTAGTCTCTCTAACCAGTGTCTTCCCGCTATTTTAATCTTTTATAAAACAATAGGAAGAAATCTTGCCTGCCTGAAATGAAATACGGAAGTTAGGGTCCAGCCTCACTGTTGGTCGGTGCCCCATGCAGACCTAGGGAGTCCTGGGCCCTTTGGGCAGATGGGGTCGGCCACCTCCAGGCAGAGGCCTCGGTGAAACAGGGCAATCCAGGGCTGCTGGGAACAGCATTTAGTAGAGTGAGTGATGGCTGTCATGGTGACTTAGGGAAAAAAATCCATCCCAGCCCAGAGTGGAGTGTGGGCCCTAATTGTGGCAGATGCTAATTCTCCTGCATCCTCAGAGAATGTCAGTGGGTGCCTCTGTCCCCCTTGAGAGCAGGTTAAGTTGTATCCCTGCCCTGGACCTTCCAAAGCTTCCTGCCCGATGAGCCCGTGGGGTGGTGCGAGGCATGGCCAGGAGAGGAGTGCAGTCACCATGGAGACCTGAGAACTGCCAGTGGGGAGCCTGGACCACTGGGAAGCCGTGGGCAGAGGGAGGCGCAGGAGGAGACCCCAGGAGATCGCGCTGGAGGAGAGGTGGGGTGCGCGGGTTCCACGCTCTGGAAGCGCTCAGACTTTTCTCAGGTTCTGTGTCGTGCGGGCGTGTGGGGGGAACCTAGTAACTGAGGGTGTAAGCCTGGGTGTGCTTGAGCTGTGACCGCCACGCGGCAGGCTCCACGGTGCTGCTGGTGAGGAGAAAGTATTCACTGGACACTTGTTAACAATGGTAGGAAAGAGTTTATTCAAGGCTAGTGCCAAAAGGGAGAGAGATCGCACTCCACTCCAGATACAGCAAAGACAGCTGAGGGTTCTTGGCCACCGGGCAGAGTATGCGGCTCCTCTGTGGATGGAGAGGTACCAAGAGGAGCTTGGTCAGGTATCCAGCACCAGGATTCTTGCTTCAGGACAGCCAAGGACTTGGACATCGGGGGTGGGGGATGAGGAATTTCTAAGAAGAGCCATGATAAAGTGGAAGAAGAACAAGAAGTGGACATTGCCCTCCCAGGTGTTAAGGCTTCTTATAAACTTATGGACAGTCATCTGACGGGGTAAAATTCGAGGCCGAGAAACAAACCTAAATAGGTCAATGTGTAGGGCCTTAGCACCTAGAGAGAAGGCCTTGCACATTGGGAGGAGAGGCATGGAAACCTGTCCACCTGGAGAACACTGGCTCACGGAACAAGGGAATCCCCCTGGTATCCCTGGGACGGTGTACTGAGTCTGGTGTCCCAGCCAGCGGGGCCTCTGAGCACAGGTCGCTGGCGGGGAAGAAAAGTGGGCAGGGGGATCCAGATGAGGGGAGCTGTGTAGCAACTTGGGGCAACGATGCAGATGCCAAAGCTGGGCCTATCCGACAGCGAGCTCAAGAGGGATTCAGCTGCTGCTTTGGGAGGTGTCAGGAGGTGGGGGGGGATACCCCGACCCTGGCTCCTGAAGCACCCCTCCCGTCCCTTCCTACTTCGCTCCCACACAGCGCCCCTCACTCCAACCTGCCTTGGCCTACCTGTGCCCCACATAGACCTCGATGCTTCCCTCCACATTGCCCGACCTCCAGCCTCCCTGCCTGCCTTCGACCATCCCCAGTATCCCCATCCTGCCTTGACCTACCTGCACCTGGGGCTCCGTCCTGCTTCCCTGATGAGGCCTGGCCTTCTTGGATATGTGCATCTCCCGGCAACCTCTGGAGCCCTGAAGTACCTGAAAGAACCGTAATTTAAGAAAAAGAATAAAGTCCAATTATAAAATTTCTATAATTTTATTCATTGAATAATGTTTTTTACGTTTAGGTATAAAATATGCATATCTGTGTGCATATGCATGAATATATATTGGGTATTTATGTAACAAAATTACATAGTAACATTTTCTTTCTTTATAAATTTAAGCATTCTGGGAAAATGTTAGCATTTAAAAATCTTTCTTTTAAGAAATCAAATAATATACAAACGCTTGAAGTTTCTTTTTCACCTTTCCTTTATCCCATTCCCTTCCTTCCATCCGAAGAGGTAACCCTTACCTGAAGTCAGTGTTGTTTTAGTTTCCCAGCTGTTTTTTTTTTTTCGCCAGTCCCGCGGCCTGGCGAGGGTGGGGCTCCGGTGAAAGGATGAGGGGCGGGTTCCCCTCCCGATCTCAGCAAAGCTCCCAAAACGACAGCGGCGTGGCCAGCCTGCCGCTGCCTCAGGCGGCCAACGAACCATTCAAAGCGCCCGCGCCGAGGTACCCGGCGCTCGCGATTGGCTGAGCCGGACCAGCGCCCCTCGGCGTGGCCGGCCCCCACGCAGCGGCCGCGGGACCCGCCCCGCCGATGCGCATGCGCGCAGTCCCCACAGGGAAGAGTCTGCGCACACCCCCGCGCGGCCTCAGTCTCGCGCCGCAGCTCCGTCCCCTGTCCGCGGAGGCTTGTTTGCTCGGCGACACAGCAAGCGCTGCGGCCGGCAGGGGGCTGTGCGGACCCAAGGCGGCTGCGGTGGGCCGGCCTGTGGAAAATGCCTCAATCAAAACTTTTAAAATATCGCAGAATAATGGCTAAGCAGGCAATCTACTTTCGAGCCATCTTCCAAAAGCTATTATTTCAGGGTTTCAGTGTTCCCTGCTTTTTCATTCACTGTCCTTCAGAAGTATATTTTCAAATAGATTTCTACCATTATAAACACACAGTCAAAGCAAAAGCCTGGAATAAATTCTGAAATGCAGAGAACTAAAGGTCACCACTGTTTCAGGCATTGCCCTCTCAACGCCACGACTCAGGGGAAAGCAACCTAAGTGATGAAGTAGAAAACAGTAGAAAAAAGTTCACAAATCACAGGGTGATTTTTTATTTTAAAACTATTTATTCAAAAGAAAATTCATTATTCTTGTAACTGAAGCCTGTGACAGTCACAAATGTGGCAAATCTATAAGAACAGCCGTAGCTTCTCTGGATTGAGAAAATGGAAACCTTCTATGCTCTCAAACACAATGCGGATGGCCGCCTTCGCCTTTTTTATCCCCTGAGAGCTGAGACATTGGAGCGATGAGGCACTTACTAATGAGGACCTGTATAATATTTGAAAGTTAGATCATTTCAATTCTGATGCTATATTCAATCCATGCCTTTGCAAATGTTGCTGGTGATAATTGAAGCAAACTAAAATGTAACTTGGATTCTAGTGATTTTTTTTGTCTCTGTCTGCAAATAATCTCCACAAAGGAAAAAGCAGATGAAATAGCATTGATTTTTAAACCTCAATTTTATGTGTCTCCTTAAACATTCAAGCAGTTCTCAGTAGATTTCTTTACCAAAATCCAAATGGCTATTTATTGGGTCAAGATGGCAACGAATAGGGCAAGAAAGTTTATTAGCTCAGCTTATTTGACTGTTAATTAAAGATCTAAAACCTAGTCTCTATCACCAGAAGCTCTTAATGGTGCTAGGTCACTAGGTCATTCCATTAGAGTTCATGGAAATCTTTTTCTATTTGATAGAATAACAATGGATACACATGCTATAATTCAGGTGCTGCATTTTGTGCCCACGTACTGCATGGGGAATCGTGTGAATGAGAGTGGTACTTGCATCAGCACCCAATATAAGCATAACTGTTTATGGAAACCAGTTCTAAACTTTCTGATTCACTGGGCCTCATTTTTACTGATAGTATTAAAGTCATTCTGGTCACATTTAATCTTCACATTCTGAATGTTGTTTCACATTTAAATAATTACTTCATAATTAAATTGTAAAGTTCCTACACCAAAATGCATAAGGGTTTGGTGAAGGTAACTTTTATCACTTTCATGCAAATAACTTTGCAATTTGGGGCTACTAGGTCACTAAGAGTGAAGGGCAATACACTATCTGTAAAAGGTTCCATAGGGACAGTTCATTGATGCAAGCTTATCTATTGCAGTTTGACACCTAGGTCTTAGAACATAGGCTTAAAAATCTGATTTCCATCAGCACAACAAATTTAATAGTAACAATAACACAAGAAGAAACAGCAACAACTAATAGTCTGTGTTACCATCAGCCACAATTATTACCCCCACTTACAGATGAGAAATATAAACATAAAGTGGCTATGCCACTGTCCCTTCCCCAACCCCCAGCTGACTCCATTGACTAAACCATAAAAGAACCTCAGAATATTCTGTCTTCTGTCCCCATCTTCCCTCTCTCTCCGTGATAGTGAGCTGGCTGGAAAGACGATGGTCTCCTGTTTCTAATTTAATAAGCATCAGAGACTCCTTTAAAGACGCATGCTTTTAGATCACAGTTTTCAGTCTCATTTACCCTAGCTGTACTCATTTTCTCCTTTCACTGGAGAGAGATGCCACCTTTTGAAGGGTAAAATGGGAGCATCTCTAATTGCTTCCCATTTCACGGTAAAGGCTGAAGTACTTGCAATGGCCTCCAGAGGGCGCCCGCCTCGCTAACCTGAGATCCTCCCTGATCCTCCTCTCTTGCTCGCTCAGGTCCAAGCACATGATCCGCAGCCCTACTGGCTCCTGGACGCACCACACGCTGACCTGCCTCGGGATCTGTGCTTCCTGTATCTGAAAGTCTCTTCCTTTTGAGATCTATTTCCTCACTTCTTCGCCTCCTTCTGGTCTCTCCTTAATGTCACCCTAGCGGAGATGCCCGCCCAGAGATCGCGGTTTCAGATAGCACCCTGCCCAGTCCCTCTTATCCTGCTTTATGTTCTCACGAGCATCTTCTATCCCTATGCATTTGTTGTTCTGCTTCCTGTTGTCTCCTCCAGCAGCGTGAAACTCACACCAGGAGCCGTGACTGGGTTTATCTCCTGTTACACTTCCTGAGCAGAGAACACTGTCTCGTATGCAATGAACCCTTGAAAATACCTGAATGAAGAATGAGCTAAATATGGGAAAAATAGATTCCTCTTCAATACCTCACCCTGCATTTTAATCTAATCACCACTTTGTCAAATATATGACGCACAGGAAAAAAACAGGAAGATTAGAATACATTCCATATCCTTTTGTTTGCTCCCTGAATTTCTCTAGAATCACTCCATATTACTTTTGTCCACATTCTATATATCAGTGTTCTTTATAACTAGCTATCAGATCACTAATATTTTGCTAGAGTAGAAAGAAGACATGTTTAAATTAAATCATCATAAAAATATAACAAAATCATTTTCATGTTTTAGAAGTATATTCGTTGGAGAAATCTTAATCATGTTCATTTTGGGAAAAATTTACATGAGTCTAGGTTGTTTACATTTTCTCCTTATGATGTGCTCTTAAAACGAAAAAGAAAAAGACAACTCAGATTGTTTTTTTTCCTCGGCTGGTTAGGCAGCTCGATTTTAACACTCCCTGGAGAGCTCTTAGACATTTGTGTGATTTAATGGCCCACTATTATTATGCCAGAGATATTTTATTTTGTGTTGTGATTGCCATATCATTGCATTAGCGTTTGAATAATAGGCAATGTCATTGAGAATGTATCGATGTATCTTTCAGTGAATTAATCTATACCCCTTCCTTATAACTGGCTTATTGATGCATGATAAATGCTGTAATAACAAAAGCAAGTCATCAATCATCCTGGCAGGGTTGCAGGGGGTGGGGTTACGGGTGCATGGAAATGGAGCTTGTTGAGAGACAGTTCAACATAGGAGAAATGACAGGGGCCATATAATCTCACGGTGACATGACAGAGGACATGGGATGGCGTAGTGTCACTCACGTGCAAGTTTGGCATGCTTGGAGTTGTGTTTCTGGTTAGTCTATCAAACAATAAAAATGAGTCATTAAAACAGTCAAACCCTATAGGTCATGTATCATCTGGAATACAAGAGGGAGAAAGAATGTGAAAAACGTAGAAACCATATTCCCCTGTAAATCATACCTCCCAGCAGTCTGTAAGGGTCCGAAACGTAGGTACCTAGGGCAGAAAAAAACCTGATATACAGAAAGAAATATCAAAACCCCCCCTTACAGGCAAATGTATCTCACTATGAGAAAATATGGAAATGCAACCTAAATGGTTTAATATTCAGATTGATGTAAGCGTGTACTTTTTATATCTCCTTGTATTGGTTTTGGTTTCTCCGTAACAGACCTTGCTCTGTTTTCCTTCTCTCCTTGAAGATGTGTTTGCAGGGTAACTGTTTTATGGGTATGTTTCCCATGTTAGATTATAGTCTTGAAAGACACGACAGTGAATGTGTCTTAATGCTATTTTTATTCCTAGGGTTAAGAATATATCAGTCCACGAAAAAAATTTACTGACTTCATGAGTATTTTGCACCAGAATCATTGCAACCACTTCACCCTACTGAAAATGGTGCAGAGGTCATGACGGCTGTCTGCAGACTTACCTTCCACTCCAGGCCAGGCCGTGCTGTTCAGCTCGCAGAAGGCTTTGGGGAGACTGTGCCGACAGCAGCCACCAACCCCTGTCACCAAATAGGATTTTCTTTAACACATTTCCTCCCTTTCCCCCTTATTCTCTCATTCCTGGTTCTGTGTCTACTGAGAGGACAGGTTTCCTTCAAAGTCATTACAGTTCTCTTCTGCCACTGAGCATTTTAAGTCACCGTACCCTTTGTGGTTTGCTGCTGTACTGCGGTGTGGCTGCTGGCCAGGCTGGGTGCGTCTCTGCTTTGTAGGGTGGATTCATGTGAAGGAAGAGTTGCTGACTTTAAAAGAAAGTCAAAGCAAGTACATCCTGCAGTTTTATAATTGGCAGTGTGTTTTATTTGATCATACCTTTATTCACTATTGTTTTTATGATTTAAAGAACAGACTTTTATCCTGGGTTTTGTGTTGGGGACTAAAAGGGGGATGTGAGAGCTCTTGGACCAATGGGGCCAGTGGGAGGTGTGCTGCACATACAGGGCTAAGCATAAGGTAATGTGATAAGGCCACAGTAGAAGTAGGAGGAGGGGAGAAGAAAGTGGGGGTACAGGAAAATGTTTCACAGAGGACTTCAGTTTGAATGGGTTTATTTACTTATTTACTGAAATATAGTCAGTTTGCAATGTGTCAGTTTGTGGCGCACAGCATAATGTTTCAGTCATACGTATACATGCACACTTGTTTTCATTTTGTTTTTCATTATAGGTTACTACAAGATATCAAATATATCTCCTGTGCTCTACAGGAGAAATTATTGTTTACCTACTTTATATATGGTAGTTAACATTTGCAAATCTCAGACTCCCAGCTTATCCCTTCCTACCCCCTTTCCCCCTGGTAACCATAAGTTTTGTTTTGTTTTGTTTTTTTACTATGTCTTTGAGTCTGAATGGGGTTTTGAAGGTAAAGGAGAAGTTGGAAAGCTTTAACAAAAGCATTCGGGCAGAGGGAATAGTATATTCAAAAACACAAGAGCTGTGAAAGGCATAGCTTATTAGGAAAGCAACTGAGTGTGGTTATATCAGATACAAGAACTGCTCATCCAGAGAACAGGCATCAGAGAGTGCTGCGTTAGTGCTGGGTGGCCCTTTCCAGGTCGGGAAAGGGTCCTGATTCGTACTTAAATCTCAACTCACAATCAACACCACCTCACCCACAGAGCTTGAGAGGTCAGATGTAAAACGTAGTCACCGTCTGGATATGCTGAGTAGATGAGAGAGCACATTTCGCAGGGCAGGCCCTCTTCTCCCTCTCTGACCATAACTCAGGACAGCGCAGAATGGTTCATAGGCTAGACAAAAGCATGGACTTCAGGATCTGGCACCTGTGATCAGGCCAGTACTTCACCAGTGGATTTTACCATGAAGGAGCTGCAGGGCACTTTCCTAGGTGTGGCTTCATGTCTCTCATGTGTCACCCAGGACCTGAACCCAGCTTGGGCTCAAACTCCACACTAACAAAGACCCTCATTCTCTGCACCCCAAAGCAGTAGAAATTCCAGGAGTAAATGAAGTTCCCCTGACATCCACCAGTTTGTTTATTTCATGTTTTCTCTGGGTGCACATTCCTCTATTTCTGGACACCAGCAAGTTTGGAGCACATTTTGGTTGGTAGAACAAATCACATTCAGAGGCCAAATTTAAAAGCAGTGCAGCCTTTTCACCTGGCAGCCGTGGGTCAGGCTGTCACCTACTCTGGTGGCTTAATCCTGAAGAAGATTTAGATTTGCTGTTTTCTCCAAGGAGCCCATTAAAAGCCCCTTGGGGTCATTGGGACCCTGTTACCACCCTCTCCAGTGCAGTTCTCAATGCTCAGAGCCACACTTGTAGTTCAAGGGCCTGTTCACCTCGGAAATGGGCAGTTGGGAAGTGATGCTCTGGGCTTGCAGCTGGAAGTTTGAACTCCTTGGCTCGTCACCCTCTGATGGCATCCGCTGACATCATCCAGCTGGAACAGAGGAGGGGGCGGTCACCACATGGCCCTCGGTGTCATCTGCAACCTGGCCTCCAGGTTGTTTGTGGCTGTTTTTAAACTAGCCTTTCCCCTGGGATGAGAAATCAGGATTCTGTGATGGCGACTGTTAACCACAGTGCTCTCAGCCTGAGGAGTTGACCTCCACTTGTCTCCACTCCTCCTGACTGACCAGTTATGAGGACTTAGGTGGGAGCTGACGGCCTGGTGTAAAGCTGCAAACAGCCCATCATTTGGGGTCAGGCCCTCTCTGAGAAGTTACTTTCATAAAAAGATACCATTTATAGTAAGTTTTGTGATTGTTTCTATGCAAATTATTTCTAAATAATGGCTATTAAGTTCATTACGTGGCAATAATGATACGCCTGCTATAATCTCATATATTCATGGGCAGAATACAGACTCTGTGTGAGTGACCTCAAGATCCAAAGTGAGGGTTGAAATGGATGGCATTTTCTCAGGGAGCATCTGTTTAGATGGTGCTGGTCAAGCTGTCCTTTTCCTTCACCTGGGCAGGGCCTGGACAAGGTCATTAGGATGAGCTGGTAGTGGGGCTGGGCCAGGAGTCTGGAGATCAGAGTTTTAGCCCCTGTGAGTGACCGGGGGCAGGCTGTGCACACTGTGGAGTGTCAACTTTTCTGTGTGTAAAGTGAAAAAAAAAAGGCGATTGTCTTAGGGGTCAGGTTATTATTTTCCTGCAACTAAACGCCATATATTAAGAAGGTACTGAAACTCAATGACTTGTAAAGAGGAGTCATAAGGAAGGAGATTTCTTCACAATGTAAGGATTTTTCAGACAAATGACAATAAAATAATGAATGCTCTGGAATTTAAAAAACTAAATAAATGCCCAGTACTTATAACCTAAAATGATATACAAAGAATTTTCCATTCTTCATATATTTCTGTTTGAGAAAGGTTTCCTCACAAAAGACCCCAAATAACCAAAACAATCTTGAAAAAGAAGAACAGAGCTGGAGAAATCGTGCTCCCTGTCTTCAGACTATACTACAAAGCTACAGTAATCAAAGCAGAACAGTACTGGCACAAAAACAGACACATAGGTCAGTGGAACAGGATAGAAAATCCAGAAATTAACCCACACATATATGGTCAATCGACAACAAAGAAGACAAGAATATACAATGGAGAAAAGGCAGTCTCTTCAGTAAGCGGTGCTGTGAAAACTGGACAACTACCTGTAAAAGACTGAAATTAGAACATTCTACAATACCATGTACAAAAATAAACTCAAAATGGATGAAAGACCTAAATATAAGACCAGATACTATAAAACTCCTAGGGGAAAACACAAGCAGAACACTCGTGGACATACATAACAGCAAAATATTTTTTGAACCAGCTCTTTGAGTACTGAAAATAAAAGCAAAAATAAACAAGTGGGATCTAATTAAACTTAAAATCTTTTCCACAGCTAAGGAAACCATCAACAACATGAAAAAACAACCTACAGAATGGGAGAAAATATTTGCAAATGATGTTACAGACAAGGGACTAATTTCCAAAACATACAAACAGCTCATACACCTTATATCAAAGAAACAAGCAACCCGATCCAAAAATGGGCAAAAGACCTAAACAAGCAATTCTCCAATGAAGACATACAAATGGCCAATAGGCACATGAAAAAAATGCTCAGTATCACTGATTGTAAGAGAAATGAAGAGCAAAACTACAATGAGGTATCACCTCACAACAGCCAGAATAGCCATCATTGACAAGTCTGCAATTGAAAGATCCTGAAGCGGGTGTGTAGAAAAAGTAACCCTCCCACAGTGTTGGTGTGAGTGTAGATTGGTGCAGTGAGTGTAGATGGAGGACGTTATGGAGGTTCCTTTAAAAACTGAAAATAGACTTATGTTCCATGTGTTCCAGCAATCCCACTCCTGGGCATTTACGTACGAATCAGGACACTTTCCCGACCTGGAAAGGGCCGCCCAGCACTAACGCAGCACTCTCTGATGCCTGTTCTCTGGATGAGCAGTTCTTGTATCTGATATAACCACACTCAGTTGCTTTCCTAATAAGCTATGCCTTTCACAGCTCTTGTGTTTTTGAATATACTATTCCCTCTGCCCGAATGCTTTTGTTAAAGCTTTCCAACTTCTCCTTTACCTTCAAAACCCCATTCAGACTCAAAGACATAGTAAAAAAAAAAAAACAAAAAAACTTATGGTTACCAGGGGGAAAGGGGGTAGGAAGGGATAAGCTGGGAGTCTGAGATTTGCAAATGTTAACTACCATATATAAAGTAGGTAAACAATAATTTCTCCTGTAGAGCACAGGAGATATATTTGATATCTTGTAGTAACCTATAATGAAAAACAAAATGAAAACAAGTGTGCATGTATACGTATGACTGAAACATTATGCTGTGCGCCACAAACTGACACATTGCAAACTGACTATATTTCAGTAAATAAGTAAATAAACCCATTCAAACTGAAGTCCTCTGTGAAACATTTTCCTGTACCCCCACTTTCTTCTCCCCTCCTCCTACTTCTACTGTGGCCTTATCACATTACCTTATGCTTAGCCCTGTATGTGCAGCACACCTCCCACTGGCCCCATTGGTCCAAGAGCTCTCACATCCCCCTTTTAGTCCCCAACACAAAACCCAGGATAAAAGTCTGTTCTTTAAATCATAAAAACAGTAGTGAATAAAAGTATGATAAAATAAAACACACTGCCAATTATAAAACTGCAGGATGTACTTGCTTTGACTTTCTTTTAAAGTCAGCAACTCTTCCTTCACATGAATCCACCCTACAAAGCAGAGACGCACCCAGCCTGGCCAGCAGCCACACCGCAGTACAGCAGCAAACCACAAAGGGTACGGTGACTTAAAATGCTCAGTGGCAGAAGAGAACTGTAATGACTTTGAAGGAAACCTGTCCTGTCAGTAGACACAGAACCAGGAATGAGAGAATAAGGGGGAAAGGGAGGAAATGTGTTAAAGAAAAACCTATTTGGTGACGGGGGTGGTGGCTGCTGTCGGCACAGTCTCCCCAAAGCCTTCTGCGAGCTGAACAGCACGGCCTGGACTGGAGTGGAAGGTAAGTCTGCAGACAGCCGTCATGACCTCTGCACCATTTTCAGTAGGGTGAAGTGGTTGCAATGATTCTGGTGCAAAATACTCATGAAGTCAGTAAATTTTTTTCATGGACTGATATATTCTTAACCCTAGGAATAAAAATAGCATTAAGACACATTCACTGTCGTGTCTTTCAAGACTATAATCTAGCATGAGAAACATACCCATAAAACGGTTACCCTGCAAACACATCTTCAAGGAGAGAAGGAAAACAGAGCAAGGTCTGTTACGGAGAAACCAAAACCAATATAAGGAGATATAAAAAGTACACGCTTACATCATTCGGAATATTAAAGCATTTAGGTTGCATTTCCATATTTTCTCATAGTGAGATACATTTGCCTGTAAGGGGGTTTCTGATATTTCTTTCTGTATATCATGCTTTTTTCTGCCCTAGGTACCTACGTTTCGGACCCTTACAGACTGCTGGGAGGTATGATTTACAGGGGAATATGGTTTCTACGTTTTTCACATTCTTTCTCCCTCTTGTATTCCAGATGATACATGACCTATAGGGTTTGACTGTTTTAATGACTCATTTTTATTGTTTGATAGGCTAACCAGAAACACAACTCCAAGCGTGCCACACTTGCACGTGAGTGACACTACGCCATCCCATGTCCTCTGTCATGTCACCGTGAGAGTATATGGCCCCTGTCATTTCTCCTGTGTTGAACTGTCTCTCAACAAGCTCCATTTCCATGCACCCGTAACCCCACCCCCTGCAACCCTGCCAGGATGATTGATGACTTGCTTTTGTTATTACAGCATTTATCATGCATCAATAAGCCAGTTATAAGGAAGGGGTATAGATTAATTCACTGAAAGATACATCGATACATTCTCAATGACATTGCCTATTATTCAAACGCTAATGCAATGATATGGCAATCACAACACAAAATAAAATATCTCTGGCATAATAATAGTGGGCCATTAAATCACACAAATGTCTAAGAGCTCTCCAGGGAGTGTTAAAATCGAGCTGCCTAACCAGCCGGGGAAAAAAAACAACCTGAGTTGTCTTTTTCTTTTTCGTTTTAAGAGCACATCATAAGGAGAAAATGTAAACAACCTAGACTCATGTAAATTTTTCCCAAAATGAACATGATTAAGATTTCTCCAACGAATATACTTCTAAAACATGAAAATGATTTTGTTATATTTTTATGATGATTTAATTTAAACATGTCTTCTTTCTACTCTAGCAAAATATTAGTGATCTGATAGCTAGTTATAAAGAATATTGATATATAGACTGTGGACAAAAGTAATATGGAGTGATTCTAGAGAAATTCAGGGAGCAAACAAAAGGATATGGAATGTATTCTAATCTTCCTGTTTTTTTCCTGTGCGTCATATATTTGACAAAGTGGTGATTAGATTAAAATGCAGGGTGAGGTATTGAAGAGGAATCTATTTTTCCCATATTTAGCTTATTCTTCATTCAGGTATTTTCAAGGGTTCATTGCATACGAGACAGTGTTCTCTGCTCAGGAAGTGTAACAGGAGATAAACCCAGTCACGGCTCCTGGTGTGAGTTTCACGCTGCTGGAGGAGACAACAGGAAGCAGAACAACAAATGCATAGGGATAGAAGATGCTCGTGAGAACATAAAGCAGGATAAGAGGGACTGGGCAGGGTGCTATCTGATACAGCGATCTCTGGGCAGGCATCTCCGCTAGGGTGACATTAAGGAGAGACCAGAAGGAGGCGAAGAAGTGAGGAAATAGATCTCAAAAGGAAGAGACTTTCAGATACAGGAAGCACAGATCCCGAGGCAGGTCACTGTGTGGTGCGTCCAGGAGCCGGTAGGGCTGCGGATCATGTGCTTGGACCTGAGCGAGCAAGAGAGGAGGATCAGGGAGGATCTCAGGTTAGCGAGGCGGGCGCCCTCTGGAGGCCATTGCAAGTACTTCAGCCTTTACCGTGAAATGGGAAGCAATTAGAGGTGCTCCCATTTTACCCTTCAAAAGGTGGCATCTCTCTCCAGTGAAAGGAGAAAATGAGTGCAGCTAGGGTAAATGAGACTGAAAACTGTGATCTAAAAGCATGCATCTTTAAAGGAGTCTCTGATGCTTATTAGATTAGAAACTGGAGACCATCGTCTTTCCAGCCAGCTCACTATCACGGAGAGAGAGGGAAGATGGGGACAGAAGACAGAATATTCTGAGGTTCTTTTAAGGTTTAGTCAATGGAGTCAGCTGGGGGTTGGGGAAGGGACAGTGGCATAGCCACTTTATGTTTATATTTCTCATCTGTAAGTGGGGGTAATAATTGTGGCTGATGGTAACACAGACTATTAGTTGTTGCTGTGTTTCTTCTTGTGTTATTGTTACTATTAAACTTGTTGTGCTGATGAAAATCAGATTTTTAAGCCTATGTTCTAAGACCTAGGTGTCAAACTGCAATAGATAAGCTAGCATCAATGAACTGTCCCTATGGAACCTTTTACAGATAGTGTATTGCCCTTCACTCTTAGTGACCTAGTAGCCCCAAATTGCAAAGTTATTTGCATGAAAGTGATAAAAGTTACCTTCACCAAACCCTTATGCATTTTGGTGTAGGAACTTTACAATTTAATTATGAAGTAATTATTTAAATGTGAAACAACATTCAGAATGTGAAGATTAAATGTGACCAGAACGACTTTAATACTATCAGTAAAAATGAGGCCCAGTGAATCAGAAAGTTTAGAACTGGTTTCCATAAACAGTTATGCTTATATTGGGTGCTGATGCAAGTACCACTCTCATTCACACGATTCCCCATGCAGTACGTGGGCACAAAATGCAGCACCTGAATTATAGCATGTGTATCCATTGTTATTCTATCAAATAGAAAAAGATTTCCATGAACTCTAATGGAATGACCTAGTGACCTAGCACCATTAAGAGCTTCTGGTGATAGAGACTAGGTTTTAGATCTTTAATTAACAGTCAAATAAGCTGAGCTAATAAACTTTCTTGCCCTATTCGTTGCCATCTTGACCCAATAAATAGCCATTTGGATTTTGGTAAAGAAATCTACTGAGAACTGCTTGAATGTTTAAGGAGACACATAAAATTGAGGTTTAAAAATCAATGCTATTTCATCTGCTTTTTCCTTTGGGGAGATTATTTGCAGACAGAGACAAAAAAATCACTAGAATCCAAGTTACATTTTAGTTTGCTTCAATTATCACCAGCAACATTTGCAAAGGCATGGATTGAATATAGCATCAGAATTGAAATGATCTAACTTTCAAATATTATACAGGTCCTCATTAGTAAGTGCCTCATCGCTCCAATGTCTCAGCTCTCAGGGGATAAAAAAGGCGAAGGCGTTCATCCGCATTGTGTTTGAGAGCATAGAAGGTTTCCATTTTCTCAATCCAGAGAAGCTACGGCTGTTCTTATAGATTTGCCACATTTGTGATTGTCACAGGCTTCAGTTACAAGAAAAATGAATTTTCTTTTGAATAAATAGTTTTAAAATAAAAAATCACCCTGTGATTTGTGAACTTTTTTGTACTGTTTTCTACTTCATCACTTAGGTTGCTTTCCCCTGAGTCGTGGCGTTGAGAGGGCAATGCCTGAAACAGTGGTGACCTTTAGTTCTCTGCATTTCAGAATTTATTCCAGGCTTTTGCTTTGACTGTGTGTTTATAATGGTAGAAATCTATTTGAAAATATACTTCTGAAGGACAGTGAATGAAAAAGCAGGGAACACTGAAACCCTGAAATAATAGCTTTTGGAAGATGGCTCGAAAGTAGATTGCCTGCTTAGCCATTATTCTCCGATATGTTAAAATTTTGATTGAGGCATTTTCCACAGGCCGGCCCACCGCAGCCGCCTTGGGTCCGCACAGCCCCCTGCCGGCCGCAGCGCTTGCTGTGTCGCCGAGCAAACAAGCCTCCGCGCAAAGGGGACGGAGCTGCGGCGTGAGACTGAGGCCGCGCGGGGGTGTGCGCAGACTCTTCCCTGTGGGGACTGCGCGCATGCGCACCGGCGGGGCGGGTCCCGCGGCCGCTGCGTGGGGGCCGGCCACGCCGAGGGGCGCTGGTCCGGCTCAGCCAATCGCGAGCGCCGGGTACCTCGGCGCGGGCGCTTTGAATGGTTCGTGGGCCGCCTGAGGCAGCGGCAGGCTGGCCCCGCCGCTGTCGTTTTGGGAGCTTTGCTGAGATCGGGAGGGGAACCCGCCCCTCATCCTTTCACCGGAGCCCCACCCTCGCCAGGCCGCGGGACTGGCGAAAAAAAAAAACAGCTGGGAAACTAAAACAACACTGACTTCAGGTAAGGGTTACCTCTTCGGATGGAAGGAAGGGAATGGGATAAAGGAAAGGTGAAAAAGAAACTTCAAGCGTTTGTATATTATTTGATTTCTTAAAAGAAAGATTTTTAAATGCTAACATTTTCCCAGAATGCTTAAATTTATAAAGAAAGAAAATGTTACTATGTAATTTTGTTACATAAATACCCAATATATATTCATGCATATGCACACAGATATGCATATTTTATACCTAAACGTAAAAAACATTATTCAATGAATAAAATTATAGAAATTTTATAATTGGACTTTATTCTTTTTCTTAAATTACGGTTCTTTCAGGTACTTCAGGGCTCCAGAGGTTGCCGGGAGATGCACATATCCAAGAAGGCCAGGCCTCATCAGGGAAGCAGGACGGAGCCCCAGGTGCAGGTAGGTCAAGGCAGGATGGGGATGCTGGGGATGGTCGAAGGCAGGCAGGGAGGCTGGAGGTCGGGCAATGTGGAGGGAAGCATCGAGGTCTATGTGGGGCACAGGTAGGCCAAGGCAGGTTGGAGTGAGGGGCGCTGTGTGGGAGCGAAGTAGGAAGGGAGGGGAGGGGTGCTTCAGGAGCCAGGGTCGGGGTATCCCCCCCCACCTCCTGACACCTCCCAAAGCAGCAGCTGAATCCCTCTTGAGCTCGCTGTCGGATAGGCCCAGCTTTGGCATCTGCATCGTTGCCCCAAGTTGCTACACAGCTCCCCTCATCTGGATCCCCCTGCCCACTTTTCTTCCCCGCCAGCGACCTGTGCTCAGAGGCCCCGCTGGCTGGGACACCAGACCCAGTGCACCGTCCCAGGGACACCAGGGGGATTCCCTTGTTCTGTGAGCCAGTGTTCTCCAGGTGGACAGGTTTCCATGCCTCTCCTCCCAATGTGCAAGGCCTTCTTTCTAGGTGCTAAGGCCCTACACATTGACCTATTTGGGTTTGTTTCTCGGCCTCCAATTTTACCCCGTCAGATGACTGTCCATAAGTTTATAAGAAGCCTTAACACCTGGGAGGGCAATGTCCACTTCTTGTTCTTCTTCCACTTTATCTTGGCTCTTCTTAGAAATTCCTCATCCCCCACCCCTGATGTCCAAGTCCTTGGCTGCCCTGAAGCAAGAATCCTGGTGCTGGATACCTGACCAAGCTCCTCTTGGTACCTCTCCATCCACAGAGGAGCCGCATACTCTGCCCAGTGGCCAAGAACCCTCAGCTGTCTTTGCTGTATCTGGAGTGGAGTGCGATCTCTCTCCCTTTTGGCACTAGCCTTGAATAAACTCTTTCCTACCATTTTTAACAAGTGTCCGGTGAATACTTTCTCCTCACCAGCAGCACCGTGGAGCCTGCCGCGTGGTGGTCACAGCTCAAGCACACCCAGGCTTACACCCTCAGTTACTAGGTTCCCCCCACACACCCGCATGACACAGAACCTGAGAAAAGTCTGAGCGCTTCCAGAGTGTGGAACCCGCGCACCCCACCTCTCCTCCAGCGCGATCTCCTGGGGTCTCCTCCTGCGCCTCCCTCTGCCCACGGCTTCCCAGTGGTCCAGGCTCCCCACTGGCAGTTCTCAGGTCTCCATGGTGACCGCACTCCTCTCCTGGCCATGCCTCGCACCACCCCACGGGCTCATCGGGCAGGAAGCTTTGGAAGGTCCAGGGCAGGGATACAACTTAACCTGCTCTCAAGGGGGACAGAGGCACCCACTGACATTCTCTGAGGATGCAGGAGAATTAGCATCTGCCACAATTAGGACCCACACTCCACTCTGGGCTGGGATGGATTTTTTTCCCTAAATCACCATGACAGCCATCACTCACTCTACTAAATGCTGTTCCCAGCAGCCCTGGATTGCCCTGTTTCACCGAGGCCTCTGCCTGGAGGTGGCCGACCCCATCTGCCCAAAGGGCCCAGGACTCCCTAGGTCTGCATGGGGCACAGACCAACAGTGAGGCTGGACCCTAACTTCCGTATTTCATTTCAGGCAGGCAAGATTTCTTCCTATTGTTTTATAAAAGATTAAAATAGCGGGAAGACACTGGTTAGAGAGACTAGTCATGAGGAATTACAAATAATTCAAATCTTCTTCCCTGGAATCTCACATTTAGGTGCAAAAATTGAGCACCGAAGTATGCCCATCCACTGCTCCCACCTGTCACGAGATGGGGCTGCTCATCAGAAGGGGAGCAGACCCCACGCCAGGGCCCCAAAGGAGGACAGGGTGACTGCATTGTACAAAATGACAGGGTACGTGAAACACACAGGAGTGTCTTGAAAACATCCACACAGTCGTCTGTTTTTCAATTAAATTGGCCACGGAGTTTAGTCAAGCATTTTTTTCCCTTTATTTTTGTTAAATAAGATTCCAGAAAGTGTAGTGCAAACACTCAGTAGAAAAGTTGCAATTAAGAAATGTACATTCACATTTAACATTTCAGTCCATTCACTTTGTTTTTAAATAAAAATAGGACAAATTATTCAATGACTTGTCTCAATTTAACAATCTTGGAAAAGACTGGAAGCTGCTCTAGTGTCCAGTGGACGTAAAAATAGACCCGTATTGATTATACAAATCTATCATGAGAAGTTACCCAGTGATATTGAGTTGTTGTCCTGACACAGACATCTCGTTCCACGTCTAGAGAAGTGTTCTCAGGGAGCTCTACTGGTGGGAGGATGTGTCACCCGGGCCACTCTGTGCCCAGGAAGGGACACAGAAGGGCTGAAGTGTTCCCACAACCCTTCTCAGTGAGTAAAGGGAACCCAAGAGTGGGCTTTGGGTTTACCTTAAATGAGAGTGGAATCTGCTGCTAAGAGGTGGCCATGATCACCTTACATCATCTCCACGTGTGCAGGGTGGTGTGCCGTCAGTGTGCACGAGAGATGGGGAGGGTGCCGGGGCGAAGTGGGGGCGCTGCAGGAGGAGTGTGGGAGCCGCTGAGGTGCGGGGGACAGGACCCGCCAGGGCGGGACGCTCTGCGGCCAGCCGGGAGACGACCCGTGGTGACCGGGGCATGTCCCTTTGCGCATGCTGCGTGTCTTGGAATCCAAAGTAAGTGACACACAATTAGGAACTTCACTGCATGCGATGCTGAGTGCAAAGGGCTTGTGCAGCC
Organism: Vicugna pacos; assembly: GCF_048564905.1. Classification (NCBI taxonomy): domain Eukaryota; kingdom Metazoa; phylum Chordata; class Mammalia; order Artiodactyla; family Camelidae; genus Vicugna; species Vicugna pacos. Next base: position 2,268,223 of record NC_133003.1, on the reverse strand, counting down.
ACGGTTTCGCCAGGGGCAAAGGCAGAACTGCAGGCCTCTCTGGGACTGATTCCTGGGCGGGGAGAGCTGGCACTCCAGGCCGGCATGACAGGCCCTGGTGTCTTCGTCAGGAGTCCCAGGACGTGGGAGTGGTCCCCTGAGATGTGTGCTTCGTGCCCGACCTCAGGGGGCATGGGAGTTGCTGGTGAGAGGCAAGAAACAAGTTCTGGCTGCTGGTGGGCCCACTGCCCAATGCACATGCCCCGGGGAGTGAGAGCCCGCGGACGGGACGCTGCGTGGCTGTGCCTATAGGCGGCCCTGCGCATCTTTACAAAGCCCAAGTGGTGGACAGATCTCTTGGGGGTTGGTCTGGGACTTCCTCGCTGTCTAAACACCAATTCTTAGTCAACGATTGCCAGCTGTTTTGGAATCCAACCCATCCAAAGTCTGATCTGCCTGGAACCACAGAAGTCAGTGCCTGGGGAAGCCCAGGACACCCGTGCTCCAGCGGCTGCCAACTGCTCACCATCCATCACGATCGCCATCTCGCCTCCTGCACATTTTCAGTGAAATCTGCTCTTGTATGTCCTGTCATCCCCAGGAATGTCCAGTGACCACCTTCACCGCTCCACAGAATGACGGGGACACAGGAGGGCTCTGATCAGGCACTGGGGGCTGGGTTGGCTCCACATAAGTGGAGAAGCGTGTGGAGTATGAGGGCACCTGGGGGCCCGCGGTCTCCCCCTGGTTGGTGTCAAAGAGGCCTTATGGAAAGAGACAGGACAACTGTCCTCACTGAGGGAAGAATCTGTGTTTTCTAAGATGCGCTGGCAGGTGGCGCTGCCAGATACAGTTTTAGGATAGAACGTATGCTAAGATAAGGCAGGGAGTCTTCAGGCCAATGCTGTATGACTTTGCTAGAGATCCGTTGTTAAAGCAGAGGCAGGGCTCAGCTGACAGTCCATGTGCTGTTCCAATCTCACAGCATGAGTCCTAAGTGAGGGTGACTCTGTGCCTGGGCACATCCGGGGATGGGCTGTGGGGCAAACCCGATGCCTGGGGACCCGCCTGGCTTTCCGATTCAGCCGGCCAGGCACTGCCACCACCGTGCGCGCTTGAGCTAAGGGCTCCAACAACACTAGCACAACTCTGCTGGTGTCACTGTTAGCTGAGAGGTGCTGACCTTGAGTGGCTCCCTGGGTAACTGGGAGGGAGGTGGGTGGGGGGCTGCCGGCTCTTCCCTCCAGAATCCCTGCACCAACACCCACCTGTGTCTCTCCCCTCAGGACTCCACGTATACCCAAAACCTAAACACAACAAAACGAAACAAAGGACAAACTACGGAGAATGGGACCAATTCAGTGCCTTGAGGTTGCGGGACTTCAGTAAAGGAAGAAAGAAAAGAGACTTTCTTCCTCTCTAGCAGATGATGGAGACAGACGCCCAGGCACCAGTGGGACTTTGGTGGGAGTCAAGGCCACCTCTGTGTCCCAGAGCTGCTGCCCCCTCTCCTCCCGGGGTCAGGATTTCTAGGGGAAATCAAGTCATGGCCGTCAGGGAATTCCCAGGGGGAGGCAGTCGTCTGTCCGTATCCCAAGACAATTTGTTCTTTATATGGATCCATCTTAATCCCAGGAACAAATAACTGATTTTAATTTTGCTTACGCCATGCCATTCACACACACACACACACACCACACACACTTGCATTAAGCATGACCTCTGGCAGAATAATTTCTTTATATCTTAGAGAACAGAGTTGATATGGAACAGATTATATTTTCAGAGTAATTAAGGAATACAAATGTCTGAGTCGTTACCACAAAGTAAAGTCGTGTAAGGAAGTCTAGCCCCAAAGTGGGAACCTTGAAATTCACTTTGTTATGAAACAAATGATGGAGGAGACAAATTCCGCTGCACCATCACAGGACCTGCCTCCACGACGTGTGCGCGCACACGAGACATAAGGGAAACTCCCCGAATCCTTTCCAAAGCATCCTGTGGCATCCCAGAAGTCAAAGTTCACCAGGTGCTCCCCGTCTGGGGTGCCGGCCCCTGACTCGAGAGGGAAAATCTAGGTCAGATTCCAGTTGCTGGGGCTGGGCCCATGGTCCATGCTGGTCTCACTGGCCGCCCTGCTGGCCACGCCAACCCCAGTCCCAGCCACTCGAGTGCCCCCTGCACCCCACGCTCCTACATTCCTATGTTCAGCTGCTCCGCCCACACTGCCTCCCTCCCAGGCATGGGGCCTGCCTGTGGCTCTTGCCCATCAGGTCACACAGAATCAAGGGTGCCCTCCCACCACTGAGGGACTGGGCAGTGGTGGACAACTGTCTGTCAGCGCTCCCTGGGGCCAGCTACCCCTGCCTTGGACGGGACGCCCTCGAGCTCCTGAGTCCATCCCGGGAAAACTCACAACACTATTCCCCCCACCGCCCACTTTGCCAACCACTGGGCACCTGGCCTGGACTTTTCTTGCCACATATATCGCTACATGATGTGTACTGTGGAATCGGAGCTCTTCAAATCCCTTTGCCGTACCCCAAAGTCAACTTGGAGGCCTGACCCATCATGACTGGCCTCCTGACACCCAGGTGGGGGTCCCCGTCCTGCCTGCTGACCTCTGGGCCTGGCGACACAGCTCCCAGCAGACCTTGAACCTCCTGATTTAGACCCACCCACAGCCTCACAGCCTAAGGACTTCTGAAGCCAGATGAAACCCAACGCGCCATATGGAGAAACGTCACGTCTTTCGTCATCCACTGCAGTACCTGGAGTATTACATGAAAATGAGAGGCTGCTAGTGCAAATTCGACTTTCAAAACAAACCGCAGCTGGGGAGGCAGGATGGTCAGGCCCAGGGACACTGCCAAGGCCGCCAACTGTCAGCTGGCCACAGCTCACCCCTCATTTATTTCACCAAACCAAAATATTTTGAAACTCATGGTCTCTACGGAGTTTGGATTTTTGGTTTTTGCTTTGTTGCTCTTTTGTTCATTGAAGCCATTACAAAACCAAGGATAAGTCAGTTTCTGGGGAGTTAGATACACATAACTAATGGGGCTGCATACTGAGAATGACAAGTGTACCAGTAGATCTGTGACCCCTCCCAAGAGCGCTACTCAATGCAGGGCACAGTGTGACCTTGCATTTCCTGCGTGGGCGACACACACAGAGGCAGCGGTTGCCTTACGAGTCATGCGTGCGGGGCAGGGGCAGGGCTGGCCACACGGGTAGACCAGCAGGATCCCAACTCAGGCGATCACAGAACACACCACGCAGAACGGTGGGCGCACTCTGGAACCTAGATGGTTCACCTCCTGGTCAACCTGGACATGGGGACAGGCCAACCCAGACTTTCCTTCTCGAGAGAGAGGTGAAACCAGGGATTCAAGCACTCTATTCAGCTCACTCCTGGGACGATGGTGCAGGATTTCTATCAGCTGCAGACAGAGCATCGTGTCTCTGAAGGCTGGCTGGATCCTGCCTGAGCCCAGAGCCCACCCATCAGTCAGGGTTTGGGGGTGTCAGTCCCCATGGTGCCCTGCAATCTGGGAAAACGCATACACGTGGCTTGACTCTGAATCACCAATCTGCTTTGGACCAGACCTGTCTGTACAGTTTAGAATTAGTTATTGCTTCAAGTGACAGAAGATATTGGAAGCCCTGGTGGCTTTGGAGTCAGATAAACATGGAAGGCTCAGGGTGGCTGGGTCTGGGGGTCCACCCTGAAGACACAGACCCCGGAGTGGACCGGCCCAGGGTCAGGGTCCATGGAACCATTTGGAAGTTCGAGGCTGTCCTCTACTCTACTGAGGCTGAAGCACAGGAGGCATGCAAGGGTCTAGAGGGAACACACGGAATGGGTCACTTCAAAGGACAGGAGCCACGCCAAGCAGGGTGTGATGCCTTGTGAACCTCACACACCGGCTACGGCGGGCTGTCCACACAGGCGGTTGTGCCTGTCTTCATTTTGGTCAGAAGGAAACAGGCAGCAAATGGAAGTGGTGCACTATTTAAAGAGCATCTTAAATAATTTAGAGGTACTCCCACTTAGAAGGCGCTAACATTTGTACACGAGAATTGTACAAGGTTAAAAATAATTAAGGCAGGATCATAAAGTGTAATCACAACTAAAAAGAAAATTGTTGAACAAACCCCAAAGAACGTTATGGATCAACGGGGCCCATGTGCCCGCAGGAAGCAGGTAGGGATTGGAACTTTTTATGATGGAGGAGGTGCGGCTCACAAAGGGGAACCTCGCTGTCTAAGCACAACCAAAGACCCAAAGGCTTCCCACGGCCGCGGTAACAACTGGCCACACGTTCCATGGCTTTACCAATACTCGTAGTATGTCCCATGGCTCTGAGGATCTGATGTCCCGACACGGCCAGGCTGGGCTCTCGCCCAGAGGCTCAGTCATGATCTCACTCAGTTAGACGCGAATTCAGCGCCCGTGGGTATGGGTTGTGGGAGTGCCGATCGCTTACTCACTAGATGATGGCAGCAACGTCCTAACCTTAGACTGGCTGTGGCCCCTCAGATTTAAACAGCAACCTCATGCTTTGAATATTCCTGAACACCTCGACTGCTACGTCCACTGTAAGGGGCCACGTGGTCACAATGAGCAGACAAACACGACACAGGATTCCCTCCTCAATTTCTGGCTGAGCTAACGTTGCTCATGAAGATCCTGTGGCTCCTGCCACTACAGTAGCTCCTGCTTTTCCTGACGGTTCCGAAGTTCCTGCTGCTACAAAAGCACCCACAGATCCCACTGTTTCCGAACATCCTGAAGATGCTGCAACTGCAGCTGGAATGCTGAGCCACAGAGAGCATGTGCAGCTGTCATCAGCCCGTGGGGCTGAGCTCCCTCTGTGCCCAAATGCACTTTCTTCTTGAAAATACCTCCATGAATCCCCTCCAGCACCCGAAATTGACTTCCATTCCCATGAAGTCCTTCGTGATTATTTTTCTTGACTTCCATCTCTTTGATTCATATCGGTTATGGCATCCTTTATTTTGCCGTTTTAAGTTTCTTTTAATAAAATATAGACTTGGTCCCTCTGAAATTGTGCAATTCAGGAGCACTGGGTGCCTTCACGATGCCGTGCGACCATCACTACCATGCAGGCTCACACCATTCCTTTCTTCAAAGTAAAAACTTGAATCCACAGCACGCACTGCCCCCCACCCCCTCACCCCCCAGCCCCTGACTGCCCCGAGTCCTCTTCCCCTCTGGGTGTCTTTACCTCTCCTGGGTGTTCCCTGTCAATGAAGCCACAGGAAAGCTGGCTTTGCGTGCCTGCCCACGTGGCTTAAGCGGGGGCTGGTGATGTTTTCCTTTGTTTCCACTTGAAATCGCATTTTGATTATTTGAAAGGGAAATCCAGGTGGGCTAAAGAGGTCATGTGCATAACGAAGCCTTTCGGTACCTCTGTGCATAACCTCGGGGGAGGCACTGCTCTTCCCCCTGTGACACCACAGACACAAGACACAAGGGAGATGCTTAGCTCTTCCTGGGGCAGAAACAAAAGCACGCAAATCAAGAAACCAGCAAAAGCCCAGAAATATACCCGGAAAGACACTCCACGACCCGCAAGGTCCCAAAGGTTGGAGAAAGGCTACACATCCCCGGGGTCCAAAAACCCCTCGAAACCCAGTGCTCTAAACAAACACAACACACACGGGCAGTTCCAACGAGAGGCACAGCAGGTGGCCAGTGTGCGTTACACGTGCTCGACCTCTCGGGGGAGGACACAGGCAGACGGACACACTGTGGAGACAGCACTGGTCACCATGACGCTGGCAGGTCTTTAGCCTGGTGACAGCCAGCCCTGGTGACAACGTGAGGAGGCAGAGGCCTCAGCAGATCCCCCGGAGGGACGAGACAACACACACTCCTCTTCAGGGAAACAGTGAGCAGGACGCATCAAAGGGCCACAGGCGCAGCAGCCCTTCCCCGGCAGTGCCGATCCTTACAGCTGACCCCACCAAAGTGCTCGCACAACTTGCAAAGAGGTTTGTACTTCAGCACCATGAAAAGAATCACTATGTCATCAAGGCATTTTCACAAGTGACCTGCCCTGGGCCCTAACGATACAAACACATAAATACACAGATACGCAGGTAAATGGACACGCACATGCATCCAGGAAAAGAGACAGAGAGACTGAAACACAGACAGGCAGAGGGAGAGAGAAACAGAGAGAGAGAGAGAGAGAGACAAGACAGGCGCTGAGAGACACACAGGGGGAGAAGGAACACCGGAGCTGGGAACGAGCGGAAGTCACGCCCATTTTCACACGTCACTCTGCATGTCACAAGCAGGTCCCAATGTCCATCCACCCTGCAGGGGAGGGTGTGGTGGGGGCTCACACGAGGACACGTGACCAGAAGTCATTAAGCTGAGAGCATTGTGGGGAGGCAAACCCCAGGGGCCGAGATGACACACTGGGCCTGAATCTAAACATGACACAGTGACACAGGAGGTGGTATGTCAGCAAGAACGAAATCACAGTTATGTTCAGTTTCTCCCCTCAGCCCCGCCCCGACAGGGAACTGGGAAGCAGGTGGCAAGGGGAGTGACTTTCTCCGGACCCCAGGGCAGACCCCACCCAGCCTGTGTGGGGTGTGCTCTGCGCTCCGCCAGCCCTCTGTGGGGCCCTCCCTCTGCTGAGTCTGTGCACGAGCTCCCTGGGATGCCAGCCCGCGGGGGTGACAGGTGCGGTAGGTGTTTGTGCCTCTGGAGACACGATGGCTTCCCCGGGAAGGAGGGGCCAGGATGATCCCCACTGTGCCGATGGGGGACTGGGGAGACCCTGAGAGGCAGGCGGCTCATCCAGGGTGACAGCACTGCGGGCGACGGCGGGCCGGGTCCGAACCCAGCTGCCTCCTCAGAGCTGGCGCCCTGGCTGCATCCAGGCCTCCGCAGGGTCCTGGGCAGGGGGGCCGAGCAGGTGTCACTGTGTGCGGACACGGCATGGGCTGGGAGCTGAGCAGTCAGCAGCCCAGAGAGGCCCTTGGGGAGCTCTGCGGAACGAGGAAGCTTGGGGAAGGGGACCCCAGGAAGTGACCTCACTTCCCTGGCAACCGAACCCAACACAACTTAGAACCCAGGTCACCGGGCACCCACTCTGTCGAGAAGCCCCTACTCAGCTCACCCGGTTGGTCAACTCACTTCAACTCAGTCACACATGTTCTGCTGCGTCCCAACACCCCGAGGCCGCGGCCCCCGGAAGGCCCGCAGCGAGGGCCTGGGCCAGCGGTGCCGGCGCTGGCTCAGCTCTCACCCCAGGCGCCTCTGGCCTTTTGGCCACAGGGACCCAAAGGTAACCCAGGGAGGCCCGGGGCAGGCCCGCCCAGGCCGGGCCACCACTCAGACCCCACCCGGGTAGAGCCCCACATCCCCTTCCCTTTGCTGGTGGAGGTGGGCAGTCATGTTGGGCTGGGGTGGGGGGGCCTGCCTCAAGCACGAGCAGGTCAGAGGCCTGGGGGGGCCTGTCACGTCCGCACCCCGGGTCCCAGCTGGCGGGCTGGGCTGTGGCCAGCCGGGCAGGGCCCTGCCGCCCGAGTCGAAGCCCGTGCCCTCTGGCTGTGTCTCTTCCCTCCCGGGTGGCCGTCTCAGCTGACCAAGGTCCCAGTCTGATCTGGCAGCAGAGGGTCGAGCGGGCAGAAGCGGGAGTGGTCCTGGCCGGGCAGGGCTCTGAGACCTCCGGGCCCGGCCCGCTGCCACTCACTGTCACTGCAGAGCCGGACACTGCAGGAGCCGCTGGATCAGGACACCCACGCCTCCTCCCCGAGCGAGGGGCCGCTGCACGCTTCTCAGGGCCAGCACCAGCTCCGGGTGAGTCTGCACACGGAGGGGTCCCCGCCACCGCGACGGCCTCCTCCCCAGAAACCGCCCAGGAGTCACGCCAGGGTCCTGCCCGCGGCTGACAGGCAGCTCAGCAGACCCGGCTCTGACCTGGAGCAGCTCCCTGGGAGTCAGGTGGAGGACCAGGAGCCCACCGAGGCACAGCCCCAAGGTGAGAAGGGCGGGGCCGGTGAACGTGCGGAGGCGAGGGAGGGCCGAGGGCTGGGCCACACAGGGAGGCGTCCCCAGAGGCTGCTGCTGGTACCAGAGCCAACATTGGTCTCAGACCACCTGTCTACACGAGTTCAGTCACAAAACACATCCTGTGGGCACTTGCTGTTGGGAGCTGTCCGGAAAGCTCCGGGAAGACGTCTGGCCTTGAAGAGGCCCACGGAAAGGGAGGCACGAGGCTCAAGATTTCCTCTCTCACAGCACGAGCGAGCGCCTCCACGAGACTGAAAGCTCTCTCCACTTCCAACAGTCACAGATCCAGAGCAGGCGGGGGCAGGGGAAGATGCCAGAGACCAAAACCAGGACCATCAGGATCCAGCGGGAGACCCCGAGCTCCCTCCTGCTGCTCCTGCAGCTTCTGCAGCTCCAGCAGCTAACGCTGCTCCTGAAGATCCTGCCGCTCCTGCTGCTCCTGACGATCCCGCAGCTCCTGCTGCTCCTGAAGCTCCCGCAGCTCCTGCTGCTTCCAAAGGTCCTGAAGATGCTGCACCTGCAGCTGGAACGCTGGGCCACGCAGAGCCAGTTCAGGCGTCACCAGCCCCTGGGGCTGAGCCCCTCTGCGCCCACCCGCACCTTCTTCTTCACAATCCCACCATGAATCCCCTCCCGCACCCGACCTTGACTTCCATTCCCCTGAAGTGATTTGTGCTTGCTTTTTCTTCACTTTCCTCTGTTTCTCTCATATCGGTTATGGCATCCTTTATTTTGCCGTTTTAAGTTTCTTTTAATAAAATATAGACTTGGTCCCTCTGAAATTGTGCAATTCAGGAGCACTGGGTGCCTTCACGATGCCGTGCGACCATCACTACCATGCAGGCTCACACCATTCCTTTCTTCAAAGTAAAAACTTGGATCCACAGCACGCACTGCCCCCCACCCCCTCACCCCCCAGCCCCTGACAGCCCCGAGTCCTCTTCCCCTCTGGGTGTCTTTACCTCTCCTGGGTGTTCCCTGTCAATGAAGCCACAGGAAAGCTGGCTTTGCGTGCCTGCCCACGTGGCTTAAGCGGGGGCTGGTGATGTTTTCCTTTGTTTCCACTTGAAATCGCATTTTGATTATTTGAAAGGGAAATCCAGGTGGGCTAAAGAGGTCATGTGCATAACGAAGCCCTTTCGGTAACTCTGTGCATAACCTCGGGGGAGGCACTGCTCTTCCCCCTGTGACACCACAGACACAAGACACAAGGGAGATGCTTAGCTCTTCCTGGGGCAGAAACAAAAGCACGCAAATCAAGAAACCAGCAAAAGCCCAGAAATATACCCGGAAAGACACTCCACGACCCGCAAGGTCCCAAAGGTTGGAGAAAGGCTACACATCCCCGGGGTCCAAAAACCCCTCGAAACCCAGTGCTCTAAACAAACACAACACACACGGGCAGTTCCAACGAGAGGCACAGCAGGTGGCCAGTGTGCGTTACACGTGCTCGACCTCTCGGGGGAGGACACAGGCAGACGGACACACTGTGGAGACAGCACTGGTCACCATGACGCTGGCAGGTCTTTAGCCTGGTGACAGCCAGCCCTGGTGACAACGTGAGGAGGCAGAGGCCTCAGCAGATCCCCCGGAGGGACGAGACAACACACACTCCTCTTCAGGGAAACAGTGAGCAGGACGCATCAAAGGGCCACAGGCGCAGCAGCCCTTCCCCGGCAGTGCCGATCCTTACAGCTGACCCCACCAAAGTGCTCGCACAACTTGCAAAGAGGTTTGTACTTCAGCACCATGAAAAGAATCACTATGTCATCAAGGCATTTTCACAAGTGACCTGCCCTGGGCCCTAACGATACAAACACATAAATACACAGATACGCAGGTAAATGGACACGCACATGCATCCAGGAAAAGAGACAGAGAGACTGAAACACAGACAGGCAGAGGGAGAGAGAAACAGAGAGAGAGAGAGAGAGAGACAAGACAGGCGCTGAGAGACACACAGGGGGAGAAGGAACACCGGAGCTGGGAACGAGCGGAAGTCACGCCCATTTTCACACGTCACTCTGCATGTCACAAGCAGGTCCCAATGTCCATCCACCCTGCAGGGGAGGGTGTGGTGGGGGCTCACACGAGGACACGTGACCAGAAGTCATTAAGCTGAGAGCATTGTGGGGAGGCAAACCCCAGGGGCCGAGATGACACACTGGGCCTGAATCTAAACATGACACAGTGACACAGGAGGTGGTATGTCAGCAAGAACGAAATCACAGTTATGTTCAGTTTCTCCCCTCAGCCCCGCCCCGACAGGGAACTGGGAAGCAGGTGGCAAGGGGAGTGACTTTCTCCGGACCCCAGGGCAGACCCCACCCAGCCTGTGTGGGGTGTGCTCTGCGCTCCGCCAGCCCTCTGTGGGGCCCTCCCTCTGCTGAGTCTGTGCACGAGCTCCCTGGGATGCCAGCCCGCGGGGGTGACAGGTGCGGTAGGTGTTTGTGCCTCTGGAGACACGATGGCTTCCCCGGGAAGGAGGGGCCAGGATGATCCCCACTGTGCCGATGGGGGACTGGGGAGACCCTGAGAGGCAGGCGGCTCATCCAGGGTGACAGCACTGCGGGCGACGGCGGGCCGGGTCCGAACCCAGCTGCCTCCTCAGAGCTGGCGCCCTGGCTGCATCCAGGCCTCCGCAGGGTCCTGGGCAGGGGGGCCGAGCAGGTGTCACTGTGTGCGGACACGGCATGGGCTGGGAGCTGAGCAGTCAGCAGCCCAGAGAGGCCCTTGGGGAGCTCTGCGGAACGAGGAAGCTTGGGGAAGGGGACCCCAGGAAGTGACCTCACTTCCCTGGCAACCGAACCCAACACAACTTAGAACCCAGGTCACCGGGCACCCACTCTGTCGAGAAGCCCCTACTCAGCTCACCCGGTTGGTCAACTCACTTCAACTCAGTCACACATGTTCTGCTGCGTCCCAACACCCCGAGGCCGCGGCCCCCGGAAGGCCCGCAGCGAGGGCCTGGGCCAGCGGTGCCGGCGCTGGCTCAGCTCTCACCCCAGGCGCCTCTGGCCTTTTGGCCACAGGGACCCAAAGGTAACCCAGGGAGGCCCGGGGCAGGCCCGCCCAGGCCGGGCCACCACTCAGACCCCACCCGGGTAGAGCCCCACATCCCCTTCCCTTTGCTGGTGGAGGTGGGCAGTCATGTTGGGCTGGGGTGGGGGGGCCTGCCTCAAGCACGAGCAGGTCAGAGGCCTGGGGGGGCCTGTCACGTCCGCACCCCGGGTCCCAGCTGGCGGGCTGGGCTGTGGCCAGCCGGGCAGGGCCCTGCCGCCCGAGTCGAAGCCCGTGCCCTCTGGCTGTGTCTCTTCCCTCCCGGGTGGCCGTCTCAGCTGACCAAGGTCCCAGTCTGATCTGGCAGCAGAGGGTCGAGCGGGCAGAAGCGGGAGTGGTCCTGGCCGGGCAGGGCTCTGAGACCTCCGGGCCCGGCCCGCTGCCACTCACTGTCACTGCAGAGCCGGACACTGCAGGAGCCGCTGGATCAGGACACCCACGCCTCCTCCCCGAGCGAGGGGCCGCTGCACGCTTCTCAGGGCCAGCACCAGCTCCGGGTGAGTCTGCACACGGAGGGGTCCCCGCCACCGCGACGGCCTCCTCCCCAGAAACCGCCCAGGAGTCACGCCAGGGTCCTGCCCGCGGCTGACAGGCAGCTCAGCAGACCCGGCTCTGACCTGGAGCAGCTCCCTGGGAGTCAGGTGGAGGACCAGGAGCCCACCGAGGCACAGCCCCAAGGTGAGAAGGGCGGGGCCGGTGAACGTGCGGAGGCGAGGGAGGGCCGAGGGCTGGGCCACACAGGGAGGCGTCCCCAGAGGCTGCTGCTGGTACCAGAGCCAACATTGGTCTCAGACCACCTGTCTACACGAGTTCAGTCACAAAACACATCCTGTGGGCACTTGCTGTTGGGAGCTGTCCGGAAAGCTCCGGGAAGACGTCTGGCCTTGAAGAGGCCCACGGAAAGGGAGGCACGAGGCTCAAGATTTCCTCTCTCACAGCACGAGCGAGCGCCTCCACGAGACTGAAAGCTCTCTCCACTTCCAACAGTCACAGATCCAGAGCAGGCGGGGGCAGGGGAAGATGCCAGAGACCAAAACCAGGACCATCAGGATCCAGCGGGAGACCCCGAGCTCCCTCCTGCTGCTCCTGCAGCTTCTGCAGCTCCAGCAGCTAACGCTGCTCCTGAAGATCCTGCCGCTCCTGCTGCTCCTGACGATCCCGCAGCTCCTGCTGCTCCTGAAGCTCCCGCAGCTCCTGCTGCTTCCAAAGGTCCTGAAGATGCTGCACCTGCAGCTGGAACGCTGGGCCACGCAGAGCCAGTTCAGGCGTCACCAGCCCCTGGGGCTGAGCCCCTCTGCGCCCACCCGCACCTTCTTCTTCACAATCCCACCATGAATCCCCTCCCGCACCCGACCTTGACTTCCATTCCCCTGAAGTGATTTGTGCTTGCTTTTTCTTCACTTTCCTCTGTTTCTCTCATATCGGTTATGGCATCCTTTATTTTGCCGTTTTAAGTTTCTTTTAATAAAATATAGACTTGGTCCCTCTGAAATTGTGCAATTCAGGAGCACTGGGTGCCTTCACGATGCCGTGCGACCATCACTACCATGCAGGCTCACACCATTCCTTTCTTCAAAGTAAAAACTTGGATCCACAGCACGCACTGCCCCCCACCCCCTCACCCCCCAGCCCCTGACAGCCCCGAGTCCTCTTCCCCTCTGGGTGTCTTTACCTCTCCTGGGTGTTCCCTGTCAATGAAGCCACAGGAAAGCTGGCTTTGCGTGCCTGCCCACGTGGCTTAAGCGGGGGCTGGTGATGTTTTCCTTTGTTTCCACTTGAAATCGCATTTTGATTATTTGAAAGGGAAATCCAGGTGGGCTAAAGAGGTCATGTGCATAACGAAGCCCTTTCGGTACCTCTGTGCATAACCTCGGGGGAGGCACTGCTCTTCCCCCTGTGACACCACAGACACAAGACACAAGGGAGATGCTTAGCTCTTCCTGGGGCAGAAACAAAAGCACGCAAATCAAGAAACCAGCAAAAGCCCAGAAATATACCCGGAAAGACACTCCACGACCCGCAAGGTCCCAAAGGTTGGAGAAAGGCTACACATCCCCGGGGTCCAAAAACCCCTCGAAACCCAGTGCTCTAAACAAACACAACACACACGGGCAGTTCCAACGAGAGGCACAGCAGGTGGCCAGTGTGCGTTACACGTGCTCGACCTCTCGGGGGAGGACACAGGCAGACGGACACACTGTGGAGACAGCACTGGTCACCATGACGCTGGCAGGTCTTTAGCCTGGTGACAGCCAGCCCTGGTGACAACGTGAGGAGGCAGAGGCCTCAGCAGATCCCCCGGAGGGACGAGACAACACACACTCCTCTTCAGGGAAACAGTGAGCAGGACGCATCAAAGGGCCACAGGCGCAGCAGCCCTTCCCCGGCAGTGCCGATCCTTACAGCTGACCCCACCAAAGTGCTCGCACAACTTGCAAAGAGGTTTGTACTTCAGCACCATGAAAAGAATCACTATGTCATCAAGGCATTTTCACAAGTGACCTGCCCTGGGCCCTAACGATACAAACACATAAATACACAGATACGCAGGTAAATGGACACGCACATGCATCCAGGAAAAGAGACAGAGAGACTGAAACACAGACAGGCAGAGGGAGAGAGAAACAGAGAGAGAGAGAGAGAGAGACAAGACAGGCGCTGAGAGACACACAGGGGGAGAAGGAACACCGGAGCTGGGAACGAGCGGAAGTCACGCCCATTTTCACACGTCACTCTGCATGTCACAAGCAGGTCCCAATGTCCATCCACCCTGCAGGGGAGGGTGTGGTGGGGGCTCACACGAGGACACGTGACCAGAAGTCATTAAGCTGAGAGCATTGTGGGGAGGCAAACCCCAGGGGCCGAGATGACACACTGGGCCTGAATCTAAACATGACACAGTGACACAGGAGGTGGTATGTCAGCAAGAACGAAATCACAGTTATGTTCAGTTTCTCCCCTCAGCCCCGCCCCGACAGGGAACTGGGAAGCAGGTGGCAAGGGGAGTGACTTTCTCCGGACCCCAGGGCAGACCCCACCCAGCCTGTGTGGGGTGTGCTCTGCGCTCCGCCAGCCCTCTGTGGGGCCCTCCCTCTGCTGAGTCTGTGCACGAGCTCCCTGGGATGCCAGCCCGCGGGGGTGACAGGTGCGGTAGGTGTTTGTGCCTCTGGAGACACGATGGCTTCCCCGGGAAGGAGGGGCCAGGATGATCCCCACTGTGCCGATGGGGGACTGGGGAGACCCTGAGAGGCAGGCGGCTCATCCAGGGTGACAGCACTGCGGGCGACGGCGTGCCGGGTCCGAACCCAGCTGCCTCCTCAGAGCTGGCGCCCTGGCTGCATCCAGGCCTCCGCAGGGTCCTGGGCAGGGGGGCCGAGCAGGTGTCACTGTGTGCGGACACGGCATGGGCTGGGAGCTGAGCAGTCAGCAGCCCAGAGAGGCCCTTGGGGAGCTCTGCGGAACGAGGAAGCTTGGGGAAGGGGACCCCAGGAAGTGACCTCACTTCCCTGGCAACCGAACCCAACACAACTTAGAACCCAGGTCACCGGGCACCCACTCTGTCGAGAAGCCCCTACTCAGCTCACCCGGTTGGTCAACTCACTTCAACTCAGTCACACATGTTCTGCTGCGTCCCAACACCCCGAGGCCGCGGCCCCCGGAAGGCCCGCAGCGAGGGCCTGGGCCAGCGGTGCCGGCGCTGGCTCAGCTCTCACCCCAGGCGCCTCTGGCCTTTTGGCCACAGGGACCCAAAGGTAACCCAGGGAGGCCCGGGGCAGGCCCGCCCAGGCCGGGCCACCACTCAGACCCCACCCGGGTAGAGCCCCACATCCCCTTCCCTTTGCTGGTGGAGGTGGGCAGTCATGTTGGGCTGGGGTGGGGGGGCCTGCCTCAAGCACGAGCAGGTCAGAGGCCTGGGGGGGCCTGTCACGTCCGCACCCCGGGTCCCAGCTGGCGGGCTGGGCTGTGGCCAGCCGGGCAGGGCCCTGCCGCCCGAGTCGAAGCCCGTGCCCTCTGGCTGTGTCTCTTCCCTCCCGGGTGGCCGTCTCAGCTGACCAAGGTCCCAGTCTGATCTGGCAGCAGAGGGTCGAGCGGGCAGAAGCGGGAGTGGTCCTGGCCGGGCAGGGCTCTGAGACCTCCGGGCCCGGCCCGCTGCCACTCACTGTCACTGCAGAGCCGGACACTGCAGGAGCCGCTGGATCAGGACACCCACGCCTCCTCCCCGAGCGAGGGGCCGCTGCACGCTTCTCAGGGCCAGCACCAGCTCCGGGTGAGTCTGCACACGGAGGGGTCCCCGCCACCGCGACGGCCTCCTCCCCAGAAACCGCCCAGGAGTCACGCCAGGGTCCTGCCCGCGGCTGACAGGCAGCTCAGCAGACCCGGCTCTGACCTGGAGCAGCTCCCTGGGAGTCAGGTGGAGGACCAGGAGCCCACCGAGGCACAGCCCCAAGGTGAGAAGGGCGGGGCCGGTGAACGTGCGGAGGCGAGGGAGGGCCGAGGGCTGGGCCACACAGGGAGGCGTCCCCAGAGGCTGCTGCTGGTACCAGAGCCAACATTGGTCTCAGACCACCTGTCTACACGAGTTCAGTCACAAAACACATCCTGTGGGCACTTGCTGTTGGGAGCTGTCCGGAAAGCTCCGGGAAGACGTCTGGCCTTGAAGAGGCCCACGGAAAGGGAGGCACGAGGCTCAAGATTTCCTCTCTCACAGCACGAGCGAGCGCCTCCACGAGACTGAAAGCTCTCTCCACTTCCAACAGTCACAGATCCAGAGCAGGCGGGGGCAGGGGAAGATGCCAGAGACCAAAACCAGGACCATCAGGATCCAGCGGGAGACCCCGAGCTCCCTCCTGCTGCTCCTGCAGCTTCTGCAGCTCCAGCAGCTAACGCTGCTCCTGAAGATCCTGCCGCTCCTGCTGCTCCTGACGATCCCGCAGCTCCTGCTGCTCCTGAAGCTCCCGCAGCTCCTGCTGCTTCCAAAGGTCCTGAAGATGCTGCACCTGCAGCTGGAACGCTGGGCCACGCAGAGCCAGTTCAGGCGTCACCAAACCCTGGGGCTGAGCCCCTCTGCGCCCACCCGCACCTTCTTCTTCACAATCCCACCATGAATCCCCTCCCGCACCCGACCTTGACTTCCATTCCCCTGAAGTGATTTGTGCTTGCTTTTTCTTCACTTTCCTCTGTTTCTCTCATATCGGTTATGGCATCCTTTATTTTGCCGTTTTAAGTTTCTTTTAATAAAATATAGACTTGGTCCCTCTGAAATTGTGCAATTCAGGAGCACTGGGTGCCTTCACGATGCCGTGCGACCATCACTACCATGCAGGCTCACACCATTCCTTTCTTCAAAGTAAAAACTTGGATCCACAGCACGCACTGCCCCCCACCCCCTCACCCCCCAGCCCCTGACAGCCCCGAGTCCTCTTCCCCTCTGGGTGTCTTTACCTCTCCTGGGTGTTCCCTGTCAATGAAGCCACAGGAAAGCTGGCTTTGCGTGCCTGCCCACGTGGCTTAAGCGGGGGCTGGTGATGTTTTCCTTTGTTTCCACTTGAAATCGCATTTTGATTATTTGAAAGGGAAATCCAGGTGGGCTAAAGAGGTCATGTGCATAACGAAGCCCTTTCGGTACCTCTGTGCATAACCTCGGGGGAGGCACTGCTCTTCCCCCTGTGACACCACAGACACAAGACACAAGGGAGATGCTTAGCTCTTCCTGGGGCAGAAACAAAAGCACGCAAATCAAGAAACCAGCAAAAGCCCAGAAATATACCCGGAAAGACACTCCACGACCCGCAAGGTCCCAAAGGTTGGAGAAAGGCTACACATCCCCGGGGTCCAAAAACCCCTCGAAACCCAGTGCTCTAAACAAACACAACACACACGGGCAGTTCCAACGAGAGGCACAGCAGGTGGCCAGTGTGCGTTACACGTGCTCGACCTCTCGGGGGAGGACACAGGCAGACGGACACACTGTGGAGACAGCACTGGTCACCATGACGCTGGCAGGTCTTTAGCCTGGTGACAGCCAGCCCTGGTGACAACGTGAGGAGGCAGAGGCCTCAGCAGATCCCCCGGAGGGACGAGACAACACACACTCCTCTTCAGGGAAACAGTGAGCAGGATGCATCAAAGGGCCACAGGCGCAGCAGCCCTTCCCCGGCAGTGCTGATCCTTACAGCTGACCCCACCAAAGTGCTCGCACAACTTGCAAAGAGGTTTGTACTTCAGCACCATGAAAAGAATCACTATGTCATCAAGGCATTTTCACAAGTGACCTGCCCTGGGCCCTAACGATACAAACACATAAATACACAGATACGCAGGTAAATGGACACGCACATGCATCCAGGAAAAGAGACAGAGAGACTGAAACACAGACAGGCAGAGGGAGAGAGAAACAGAGAGAGAGAGAGAGAGAGAGACAAGACAGGCGCTGAGAGACACACAGGGGGAGAAGGAACACCGGAGCTGGGAACGAGCGGAAGTCACGCCCATTTTCACACGTCACTCTGCATGTCACAAGCAGGTCCCAATGTCCATCCACCCTGCAGGGGAGGGTGTGGTGGGGGCTCACACGAGGACACGTGACCAGAAGTCATTAAGCTGAGAGCATTGTGGGGCAGCCAACCCCAGGGGCCGAGATGACACACTGGGCCTGAATCTAAACATGACACAGTGACCCAGGAGGTGGTATGTCAGCAAGAACGAAATCACAGTTATGTTCAGTTTCTCCCCTCCCCCCCGCCCCGACAGGGAACTGGGAAGCAGGTGGCAAGGGGAGTGACTTTCTCCGGACCCCAGGGCAGACCCCACCCAGCCTGTGTGGGGTGTGCTCTGCGCTCCGCCAGCCCTCTGTGGGGCCCTCCCTCTGCTGAGTCTGCGCACGAGCTCCCTGGGATGCCAGCCCGCGGGGGTGACAGGTGCGGTAGGTGTTTGTGCCTCTGGAGACACGATGGCTTCCCCGGGAAGGAGGGGCCAGGATGATCCCCACTGTGCCGACGGGGGACTGGGGAGACCCTGAGAGGCAGGCGGCTCGTCCAAGGTGACAGCACTGCGGGCGACGGCGGGCCGGGTCCGAACCCAGCTGCCTCCTCAGAGCTGGCGCCCTGGCTGCATCCAGGCCTCCGCAGGGTCCTGGGCAGGGGGGCCGAGTGGGTGTCACTGTGTGCGGACACGGCACGGGCTGGGAGCTGAGCAGTCAGCAGCCCAGAGAGGCCCTTGGGGAGCTCTGCGGAACGAGGAAGCTTGGGGAAGGGGACCCCAGGAAGTGACCTCACTTCCCTGGCAACCGAACCCAACACAACTTAGAACCCAGGTCACCGGGCACCCACTCTGTCGAGAAGCCCCTACTCAGCTCACCCGGTTGGTCAACTCACTTCAACTCAGTCACACATGTTCTGCTGCGTCCCAACACCCCGAGGCCGCGGCCCCCGGAAGGCCCGCAGCGAGGGCCTGGGCCAGCGGTGCCGGCGCTGGCTCAGCTCTCACCCCAGGCGCCTCTGGCCTTTTGGCCACAGGGACCCAAAGGTAACCCAGGGAGGCCCGGGGCAGGCCCGCCCAGGCCGGGCCACCACTCAGACCCCACCCGGGTATAGCCCCACATCCCCTTCCCTTTGCTGGTGGAGGTGGGCAGTCATGTTGGGTTGGGGTGGGGGGGCCTGCCTCAAGCACGAGCAGGTCAGAGGCCTGGGGGGGCCTGTCACGTCCGCACCCCGGGTCCCAGCTGGCGGGCTGGGCTGTGGCCAGCCGGGCAGGGCCCTGCCGCCCGAGTCGAAGCCCGTGCCCTCTGGCTGTGTCTCTTCCCTCCCGGGTGGCCGTCTCAGCTGACCAAGGTCCCAGTCTGATCTGGCAGCAGAGGGTCGAGCGGGCAGAAGCGGGAGTGGTCCTGGCCGGGCAGGGCTCTGAGACCTCCGGGCCCGGCCCGCTGCCACTCACTGTCACTGCAGAGCCGGACACTGCAGGAGCCGCTGGATCAGGACACCCACGCCTCCTCCCCGAGCGAGGGGCCGCTGCACGCTTCTCAGGGCCAGCACCAGCTCCGGGTGAGTCTGCACACGGAGGGGTCCCCGCCACCGCGACTGCCTCCTCCCCAGAAACCGCCCAGGAGTCACGCCAGGGTCCTGCCCGCGGCTGACAGGCAGCTCAGCAGACCCGGCTCTGACCTGGAGCAGCTCCCTGGGAGTCAGGTGGAGGACCAGGAGCCCACCGAGGCACAGCCCCAAGGTGAGAAGGGCGGGGCCGGTGAACGTGCGGAGGCGAGGGAGGGCCGAGGGCTGGGCCACACAGGGAGGCGTCCCCAGAGGCTGCTGCTGGTACCAGAGCCAACATTGGTCTCAGACCACCTGTCTACACGAGTTCAGTCACAAAACACATCCTGTGGGCACTTGCTGTTGGGAGCTGTCCGGAAAGCTCCGGGAAGACGTCTGGCCTTGAAGAGGCCCACGGAAAGGGAGGCACGAGGCTCAAGATTTCCTCTCTCACAGCACGAGCGAGCGCCTCCACGAGACTGAAAGCTCTCTCCACTTCCAACAGTCACAGATCCAGAGCAGGCGGGGGCAGGGGAAGATGCCAGAGACCAAAACCAGGACCATCAGGATCCAGCGGGAGACCCCGAGCTCCCTCCTGCTGCTCCTGCAGCTTCTGCAGCTCCAGCAGCTAACGCTGCTCCTGAAGATCCTGCCGCTCCTGCTGCTCCTGACGATCCCGCAGCTCCTGCTGCTCCTGAAGCTCCCGCAGCTCCTGCTGCTTCCAAAGGTCCTGAAGATGCTGCACCTGCAGCTGGAACGCTGGGCCACGCAGAGCCAGTTCAGGCGTCACCAGCCCCTGGGGCTGAGCCCCTCTGCGCCCACCCGCACCTTCTTCTTCACAATCCCACCATGAATCCCCTCCCGCACCCGACCTTGACTTCCATTCCCCTGAAGTGATTTGTGCTTGCTTTGTCTTCACTTTCCTCTGTTTCTTTCATATCGGTTATGGCATCCTTTATTTTGCCGTTTTAAGTTTCTTTTAATAAAATATAGACTTGGTCCCTCTGAAATTGTGCAATTCAGGAGCACTGGGTGCCTTCACGATGCCGTGCGACCATCACTACCATGCAGGCTCACACCATTCCTTTCTTCAAAGTAAAAACTTGGATCCACAGCACGCACTGCCCCCCACCCCCTCACCCCCCAGCCCCTGACAGCCCCGAGTCCTCTTCCCCTCTGGGTGTCTTTACCTCTCCTGGGTGTTCCCTGTCAATGAAGCCACAGGAAAGCTGGCTTTGCGTGCCTGCCCACGTGGCTTAAGCGGGGGCTGGTGATGTTTTCCTTTGTTTCCACTTGAAATCGCATTTTGATTATTTGAAAGGGAAATCCAGGTGGGCTAAAGAGGTCATGTGCATAACGAAGCCCTTTCGGTACCTCTGTGCATAACCTCGGGGGAGGCACTGCTCTTCCCCCTGTGACACCACAGACACAAGACACAAGGGAGATGCTTAGCTCTTCCTGGGGCAGAAACAAAAGCACGCAAATCAAGAAACCAGCAAAAGCCCAGAAATATACCCGGAAAGACACTCCACGACCCGCAAGGTCCCAAAGGTTGGAGAAAGGCTACACATCCCCGGGGTCCAAAAACCCCTCGAAACCCAGTGCTCTAAACAAACACAACACACACGGGCAGTTCCAACGAGAGGCACAGCAGGTGGCCAGTGTGCGTTACACGTGCTCGACCTCTCGGGGGAGGACACAGGCAGACGGACACACTGTGGAGACAGCACTGGTCACCATGACGCTGGCAGGTCTTTAGCCTGGTGACAGCCAGCCCTGGTGACAACGTGAGGAGGCAGAGGCCTCAGCAGATCCCCCGGAGGGACGAGACAACACACACTCCTCTTCAGGGAAACAGTGAGCAGGACGCATCAAAGGGCCACAGGCGCAGCAGCCCTTCCCCGGCAGTGCCGATCCTTACAGCTGACCCCACCAAAGTGCTCGCACAACTTGCAAAGAGGTTTGTAATTCAGCACCATGAAAAGAATCACTATGTCATCAAGGCATTTTCACAAGTGACCTGCCCTGGGCCCTAACGATACAAACACATAAATACACAGATACGCAGGTAAATGGACACGCACATGCATCCAGGAAAAGAGACAGAGAGACTGAAACACAGACAGGCAGAGGGAGAGAGAAACAGAGAGAGAGAGAGAGAGAGACAAGACAGGCGCTGAGAGACACACAGGGGGAGAAGGAACACCGGAGCTGGGAACGAGCGGAAGTCACGCCCATTTTCACACGTCACTCTGCATGTCACAAGCATGTCCCAATGTCCATCCACCCTGCAGGGGAGGGTGTGGTGGGGGCTCACACGAGGACACGTGACCAGAAGTCATTAAGCTGAGAGCATTGTGGGGAGGCAAACCCCAGGGGCCGAGATGACACACTGGGCCTGAATCTAAACATGACACAGTGACCCAGGAGGTGGTATGTCAGCAAGAACGAAATCACAGTTATGTTCAGTTTCTCCCCTCCCCCCCGCCCCGACAGGGAACTGGGAAGCAGGTGGCAAGGGGAGTGACTTTCTCCGGACCCCAGGGCAGACCCCACCCAGCCTGTGTGGGGTGTGCTCTGCGCTCCGCCAGCCCTCTGTGGGGCCCTCCCTCTGCTGAGTCTGCGCACGAGCTCCCTGGGATGCCAGCCCGCGGGGGTGACAGGTGCGGTAGGTGTTTGTGCCTCTGGAGACACGATGGCTTCCCCGGGAAGGAGGGGCCAGGATGATCCCCACTGTGCCGATGGGGGACTGGGGAGACCCTGAGAGGCAGGCGGCTCGTCCAGGGTGACAGCACTGCGGGCGACGGCGTGCCGGGTCCGAACCCAGCTGCCTCCTCAGAGCTGGCGCCCTGGCTGCATCCAGGCCTCCGCAGGGTCCTGGGCAGGGGGGCCGAGCAGGTGTCACTGTGTGCGGACACGGCATGGGCTGGGAGCTGAGCAGTCAGCAGCCCAGAGAGGCCCTTGGGGAGCTCTGCGGAACGAGGAAGCTTGGGGAAGGGGACCCCAGGAAGTGACCTCACTTCCCTGGCAACCGAACCCAACACAACTTAGAACCCAGGTCACCGGGCACCCACTCTGTCGAGAAGCCCCTACTCAGCTCACCCGGTTGGTCAACTCACTTCAACTCAGTCACACATGTTCTGCTGCGTCCCAACACCCCGAGGCCGCGGCCCCCGGAAGGCCCGCAGCGAGGGCCTGGGCCAGCGGTGCCGGCGCTGGCTCAGCTCTCACCCCAGGCGCCTCTGGCCTTTTGGCCACAGGGACCCAAAGGTAACCCAGGGAGGCCCGGGGCAGGCCCGCCCAGGCCGGGCCACCACTCAGACCCCACCCGGGTATAGCCCCACATCCCCTTCCCTTTGCTGGTGGAGGTGGGCAGTCATGTTGGGCTGGGGTGGGGGGGCCTGCCTCAAGCACGAGCAGGTCAGAGGCCTGGGGGGGCCTGTCACGTCCGCACCCCGGGTCCCAGCTGGCGGGCTGGGCTGTGGCCAGCCGGGCAGGGCCCTGCCGCCCGAGTCGAAGCCCGTGCCCTCTGGCTGTGTCTCTTCCCTCCCGGGTGGCCGTCTCAGCTGACCAAGGTCCCAGTCTGATCTGGCAGCAGAGGGTCGAGCGGGCAGAAGCGGGAGTGGTCCTGGCCGGGCAGGGCTCTGAGACCTCCGGGCCCGGCCCGCTGCCACTCACTGTCATTGCAGAGCCGGACACTGCAGGAGCCGCTGGATCAGGACACCCACGCCTCCTCCCCGAGCGAGGGGCCGCTGCACGCTTCTCAGGGCCAGCACCAGCTCCGGGTGAGTCTGCACACGGAGGGGTCCCCGCCACCGCGACGGCCTCCTCCCCAGAAACCGCCCAGGAGTCACGCCAGGGTCCTGCCCGCGGCTGACAGGCAGCTCAGCAGACCCGGCTCTGACCTGGAGCAGCTCCCTGGGAGTCAGGTGGAGGACCAGGAGCCCACCGAGGCACAGCCCCAAGGTGAGAAGGGTGGGGCCGGTGAACTTGCGGAGGCGAGGGAGGGCCGAGGGCTGGGCCACACAGGGAGGCGTCCCCAGAGGCTGCTGCTGGTACCAGAGCCAACATTGGTCTCAGACCACCTGTCTACACGAGTTCAGTCACAAAACACATCCTGTGGGCACTTGCTGTTGGGAGCTGTCCGGAAAGCTCCGGGAAGACGTCTGGCCTTGAAGAGGCCCACGGAAAGGGAGGCACGAGGCTCAAGATTTCCTCTCTCACAGCACGAGCGAGCGCCTCCACGAGACTGAAAGCTCTCTCCACTTCCAACAGTCACAGATCCAGAGCAGGCGGGGGCAGGGGAAGATGCCAGAGACCAAAACCAGGACCATCAGGATCCAGCGGGAGACCCCGAGCTCCCTCCTGCTGCTCCTGCAGCTTCTGCAGCTCCAGCAGCTAACGCTGCTCCTGAAGATCCTGCCGCTCCTGCTGCTCCTGACGATCCCGCAGCTCCTGCTGCTCCTGAAGCTCCCGCAGCTCCTGCTGCTTCCAAAGGTCCTGAAGATGCTGCACCTGCAGCTGGAACGCTGGGCCACGCAGAGCCAGTTCAGGCGTCACCAGCCCCTGGGGCTGAGCCCCTCTGCGCCCACCCGCACCTTCTTCTTCACAATCCCACCATGAATCCCCTCCCGCACCCGACCTTGACTTCAATTCCCCTGAAGTGATTTGTGCTTGCTTTTTCTTCACTTTCCTCTGTTTCTCTCATATCGGTTATGGCATCCTTTATTTTGCCGTTTTAAGTTTCTTTTAATAAAATATAGACTTGGTCCCTCTGAAATTGTGCAATTCAGGAGCACTGGGTGCCTTCACGATGCCGTGCGACCATCACTACCATGCAGGCTCACACCATTCCTTTCTTCAAAGTAAAAACTTGGATCCACAGCACGCACTGCCCCCCACCCCCTCACCCCCCAGCCCCTGACAGCCCCGAGTCCTCTTCCCCTCTGGGTGTCTTTACCTCTCCTGGGTGTTCCCTGTCAATGAAGCCACAGGAAAGCTGGCTTTGCGTGCCTGCCCACGTGGCTTAAGCGGGGGCTGGTGATGTTTTCCTTTGTTTCCACTTGAAATCGCATTTTGATTATTTGAAAGGGAAATCCAGGTGGGCTAAAGAGGTCATGTGCATAACGAAGCCCTTTCGGTACCTCTGTGCATAACCTCGGGGGAGGCACTGCTCTTCCCCCTGTGACACCACAGACACAAGACACAAGGGAGATGCTTAGCTCTTCCTGGGGCAGAAACAAAAGCACGCAAATCAAGAAACCAGCAAAAGCCCAGAAATATACCCGGAAAGACACTCCACGACCCGCAAGGTCCCAAAGGTTGGAGAAAGGCTACACATCCCCGGGGTCCAAAAACCCCTCGAAACCCAGTGCTCTAAACAAACACAACACACACGGGCAGTTCCAACGAGAGGCACAGCAGGTGGCCAGTGTGCGTTACACGTGCTCGACCTCTCGGGGGAGGACACAGGCAGACGGACACACTGTGGAGACAGCACTGGTCACCATGACGCTGGCAGGTCTTTAGCCTGGTGACAGCCAGCCCTGGTGACAACGTGAGGAGGCAGAGGCCTCAGCAGATCCCCCGGAGGGACGAGACAACACACACTCCTCTTCAGGGAAACAGTGAGCAGGACGCATCAAAGGGCCACAGGCGCAGCAGCCCTTCCCCGGCAGTGCCGAT
The DNA here is from genome assembly GCF_048564905.1 of Vicugna pacos. Classification (NCBI taxonomy): domain Eukaryota; kingdom Metazoa; phylum Chordata; class Mammalia; order Artiodactyla; family Camelidae; genus Vicugna; species Vicugna pacos. Next base: position 2,243,416 of record NC_133003.1, on the reverse strand, counting down.
CCTTACAGCTGACCCCACCAAAGTGCTCGCACAACTTGCAAAGAGGTTTGTACTTCAGCACCATGAAAAGAATCACTATGTCATCAAGGCATTTTCACAAGTGACCTGCCCTGGGCCCTAACGATACAAACACATAAATACACAGATACGCAGGTAAATGGACACGCACATGCATCCAGGAAAAGAGACAGAGAGACTGAAACACAGACAGGCAGAGGGAGAGAGAAACAGAGAGAGAGAGAGAGAGAGACAAGACAGGCGCTGAGAGACACACAGGGGGAGAAGGAACACCGGAGCTGGGAACGAGCGGAAGTCACGCCCATTTTCACACGTCACTCTGCATGTCACAAGCAGGTCCCAATGTCCATCCACCCTGCAGGGGAGGGTGTGGTGGGGGCTCACACGAGGACACGTGACCAGAAGTCATTAAGCTGAGAGCATTGTGGGGCAGCCAACCCCAGGGGCCGAGATGACACACTGGGCCTGAATCTAAACATGACACAGTGACCCAGGAGGTGGTATGTCAGCAAGAACGAAATCACAGTTATGTTCAGTTTCTCCCCTCCCCCCCGCCCCGACAGGGAACTGGGAAGCAGGTGGCAAGGGGAGTGACTTTCTCCGGACCCCAGGGCAGACCCCACCCAGCCTGTGTGGGGTGTGCTCTGCGCTCCGCCAGCCCTCTGTGGGGCCCTCCCTCTGCTGAGTCTGCGCACGAGCTCCCTGGGATGCCAGCCCGCGGGGGTGACAGGTGCGGTAGGTGTTTGTGCCTCTGGAGACACGATGGCTTCCCCGGGAAGGAGGGGCCAGGATGATCCCCACTGTGCCGACGGGGGACTGGGGAGACCCTGAGAGGCAGGCGGCTCGTCCAAGGTGACAGCACTGCGGGCGACGGCGGGCCGGGTCCGAACCCAGCTGCCTCCTCAGAGCTGGCGCCCTGGCTGCATCCAGGCCTCCGCAGGGTCCTGGGCAGGGGGGCCGAGTGGGTGTCACTGTGTGCGGACACGGCACGGGCTGGGAGCTGAGCAGTCAGCAGCCCAGAGAGGCCCTTGGGGAGCTCTGCGGAACGAGGAAGCTTGGGGAAGGGGACCCCAGGAAGTGACCTCACTTCCCTGGCAACCGAACCCAACACAACTTAGAACCCAGGTCACCGGGCACCCACTCTGTCGAGAAGCCCCTACTCAGCTCACCCGGTTGGTCAACTCACTTCAACTCAGTCACACATGTTCTGCTGCGTCCCAACACCCCGAGGCCGCGGCCCCCGGAAGGCCCGCAGCGAGGGCCTGGGCCAGCGGTGCCGGCGCTGGCTCGGCTCTCACCCCAGGCGCCTCTGGCCTTTTGGCCACAGGGACCCAAAGGTAACCCAGGGAGGCCCGGGGCAGGCCCGCCCAGGCCGGGCCACCACTCAGACCCCACCCGGGTAGAGCCCCACATCCCCTTCCCTTTGCTGGTGGAGGTGGGCAGTCATGTTGGGCTGGGGTGGGGGGGCCTGCCTCAAGCACGAGCAGGTCAGAGGCCTGGGGGGGCCTGTCACGTCCGCACCCCGGGTCCCAGCTGGCGGGCTGGGCTGTGGCCAGCCGGGCAGGGCCCTGCCGCCCGAGTCGAAGCCCGTGCCCTCTGGCTGTGTCTCTTCCCTCCCGGGTGGCCGTCTCAGCTGACCAAGGTCCCAGTCTGATCTGGCAGCAGAGGGTCGAGCGGGCAGAAGCGGGAGTGGTCCTGGCCGGGCAGGGCTCTGAGACCTCCGGGCCCGGCCCGCTGCCACTCACTGTCATTGCAGAGCCGGACACTGCAGGAGCCGCTGGATCAGGACACCCACGCCTCCTCCCCGAGCGAGGGGCCGCTGCACGCTTCTCAGGGCCAGCACCAGCTCCGGGTGAGTCTGCACACGGAGGGGTCCCCGCCACCGCGACGGCCTCCTCCCCAGAAACCGCCCAGGCGTCACGCCAGGGTCCTGCCCGCGGCTGACAGGCAGCTCAGCAGACCCGGCTCTGACCTGGAGCAGCTCCCTGGGAGTCAGGTGGAGGACCAGGAGCCCACCGAGGCACAGCCCCAAGGTGAGAAGGGCGGGGCCGGTGAACGTGCGGAGGCGAGGGAGGGCCGAGGGCTGGGCCACACAGGGAGGCGTCCCCAGAGGCTGCTGCTGGCACCAGAGCCAACATCGGTCTCAGACCACCTGTCTACACGAGTTCAGTCACAAAACACATCCTGTGGGCACTTGCTGTTGGGAGCTGTCCGGAAAGCTCCGGGAAGACGTCTGGCCTTGAAGAGGCCCACGGAAAGGGAGGCACGAGGCTCAAGATTTCCTCTCTCACAGCACGAGCGAGCGCCTCCACGAGACTGAAAGCTCTCTCCACTTCCAACAGTCACAGATCCAGAGCAGGCGGGGGCAGGGGAAGATGCCAGAGACCAAAACCAGGACCATCAGGATCCAGCGGGAGACCCCGAGCTCCCTCCTGCTGCTCCTGCAGCTTCTGCAGCTCCAGCAGCTAACGCTGCTCCTGAAGATCCTGCCGCTCCTGCTGCTCCTGACGATCCCGCAGCTCCTGCTGCTCCTGAAGCTCCCGCAGCTCCTGCTGCTTCCAAAGGTCCTGAAGATGCTGCACCTGCAGCTGGAACGCTGGGCCACGCAGAGCCAGTTCAGGCGTCACCAGCCCTTGGGGCTGAGCCCCTCTGCGCCCACCCGCACCTTCTTCTTCACAATCCCACCATGAATCCCCTCCCGCACCCGACCTTGACTTCCATTCCCCTGAAGTGATTTGTGTTTGCTTTGTCTTCACTTTCCTCTGTTTCTTTTATATCGATTATGGCATCCTTTATTTTGCCGTTTTAAGTTTCTTTTAATAAAATATAGACTTGGTCCCTCTGAAATTGTGCAATTCAGGAGCACTGGGTGCCTTCACGATGCCGTGCGACCATCACTACCATGCAGGCTCACACCATTCCTTTCTTCAAAGTAAAAACTTGAATCCACAGCACGCACTGCCCCCCACCCCCTCACCCCCCAGCCCCTGACAGCCCCGAGTCCTCTTCCCCTCTGGGTGTCTTTACCTCTCCTGGGTGTTCCCTGTCAATGAAGCCACAGGAAAGCTGGCTTTGCGTGCCTGCCCACGTGGCTTAAGCGGGGGCTGGTGATGTTTTCCTTTGTTTCCACTTGAAATCGCATTTTGATTATTTGAAAGGGAAATCCAGGTGGGCTAAAGAGGTCATGTGCATAACGAAGCCCTTTCGGTACCTCTGTGCATAACCTCGGGGGAGGCACTGCTCTTCCCCCTGTGACACCACAGACACAAGACACAAGGGAGATGCTTAGCTCTTCCTGGGGCAGAAACAAAAGCACGCAAATCAAGAAACCAGCAAAAGCCCAGAAATATACCCGGAAAGACACTCCACGACCCGCAAGGTCCCAAGGTTGGAGAAAGGCTACACATCCCCGGGGTCCAAAAACCCCTCGAAACCCAGTGCTCTAAACAAACACAACACACACGGGCAGTTCCAACGAGAGGCACAGCAGGTGGCCAGTGTGCGTTACACGTGCTCGACCTCTCGGGGGAGGACACAGGCAGACGGACACACTGTGGAGACAGCACTGGTCACCATGACGCTGGCAGGTCTTTAGCCTGGTGACAGCCAGCCCTGGTGACAACGTGAGGAGGCAGAGGCCTCAGCAGATCCCCCGGAGGGACGAGACAACACACACTCCTCTTCAGGGAAACAGTGAGCAGGACGCATCAAAGGGCCACAGGCGCAGCAGCCCTTCCCCGGCAGTGCCGATCCTTAGAGCTGACCCCACCAAAGTGCTCGCACAACTTGCAAAGAGGTTTGTACTTCAGCACCATGAAAAGAATCACTATGTCATCAAGGCATTTTCACAAGTGACCTGCCCTGGGCCCTAACGATACAAACACATAAATACACAGATACGCAGGTAAATGGACACGCACATGCATCCAGGAAAAGAGACAGAGAGACTGAAACACAGACAGGCAGAGGGAGAGAGAAACAGAGAGAGAGAGAGAGAGAGACAAGACAGGCGCTGAGAGACACACAGGGGGAGAAGGAACACCGGAGCTGGGAACGAGCGGAAGTCACGCCCATTTTCACACGTCACTCTGCATGTCACAAGCAGGTCCCAATGTCCATCCACCCTGCAGGGGAGGGTGTGGTGGGGGCTCACACGAGGACACGTGACCAGAAGTCATTAAGCTGAGAGCATTGTGGGGCAGCCAACCCCAGGGGCCGAGATGACACACTGGGCCTGAATCTAAACATGACACAGTGACCCAGGAGGTGGTATGTCAGCAAGAACGAAATCACAGTTATGTTCAGTTTCTCCCCTCCCCCCCGCCCCGACAGGGAACTGGGAAGCAGGTGGCAAGGGGAGTGACTTTCTCCGGACCCCAGGGCAGACCCCACCCAGCCTGTGTGGGGTGTGCTCTGCGCTCCGCCAGCCCTCTGTGGGGCCCTCCCTCTGCTGAGTCTGCGCACGAGCTCCCTGGGATGCCAGCCCGCGGGGGTGACAGGTGCGGTAGGTGTTTGTGCCTCTGGAGACACGATGGCTTCCCCGGGAAGGAGGGGCCAGGATGATCCCCACTGTGCCGACGGGGGACTGGGGAGACCCTGAGAGGCAGGCGGCTCGTCCAAGGTGACAGCACTGCGGGCGACGGCGGGCCGGGTCCGAACCCAGCTGCCTCCTCAGAGCTGGCGCCCTGGCTGCATCCAGGCCTCCGCAGGGTCCTGGGCAGGGGGGCCGAGTGGGTGTCACTGTGTGCGGACACGGCACGGGCTGGGAGCTGAGCAGTCAGCAGCCCAGAGAGGCCCTTGGGGAGCTCTGCGGAACGAGGAAGCTTGGGGAAGGGGACCCCAGGAAGTGACCTCACTTCCCTGGCAACCGAACCCAACACAACTTAGAACCCAGGTCACCGGGCACCCACTCTGTCGAGAAGCCCCTACTCAGCTCACCCGGTTGGTCAACTCACTTCAACTCAGTCACACATGTTCTGCTGCGTCCCAACACCCCGAGGCCGCGGCCCCCGGAAGGCCCGCAGCGAGGGCCTGGGCCAGCGGTGCCGGCGCTGGCTCGGCTCTCACCCCAGGCGCCTCTGGCCTTTTGGCCACAGGGACCCAAAGGTAACCCAGGGAGGCCCGGGGCAGGCCCGCCCAGGCCGGGCCACCACTCAGACCCCACCCGGGTAGAGCCCCACATCCCCTTCCCTTTGCTGGTGGAGGTGGGCAGTCATGTTGGGCTGGGGTGGGGGGGCCTGCCTCAAGCACGAGCAGGTCAGAGGCCTGGGGGGGCCTGTCACGTCCGCACCCCGGGTCCCAGCTGGCGGGCTGGGCTGTGGCCAGCCGGGCAGGGCCCTGCCGCCCGAGTCGAAGCCCGTGCCCTCTGGCTGTGTCTCTTCCCTCCCGGGTGGCCGTCTCAGCTGACCAAGGTCCCAGTCTGATCTGGCAGCAGAGGGTCGAGCGGGCAGAAGCGGGAGTGGTCCTGGCCGGGCAGGGCTCTGAGACCTCCGGGCCCGGCCCGCTGCCACTCACTGTCATTGCAGAGCCGGACACTGCAGGAGCCGCTGGATCAGGACACCCACGCCTCCTCCCCGAGCGAGGGGCCGCTGCACGCTTCTCAGGGCCAGCACCAGCTCCGGGTGAGTCTGCACACGGAGGGGTCCCCGCCACCGCGACGGCCTCCTCCCCAGAAACCGCCCAGGCGTCACGCCAGGGTCCTGCCCGCGGCTGACAGGCAGCTCAGCAGACCCGGCTCTGACCTGGAGCAGCTCCCTGGGAGTCAGGTGGAGGACCAGGAGCCCACCGAGGCACAGCCCCAAGGTGAGAAGGGCGGGGCCGGTGAACGTGCGGAGGCGAGGGAGGGCCGAGGGCTGGGCCACACAGGGAGGCGTCCCCAGAGGCTGCTGCTGGCACCAGAGCCAACATCGGTCTCAGACCACCTGTCTACACGAGTTCAGTCACAAAACACATCCTGTGGGCACTTGCTGTTGGGAGCTGTCCGGAAAGCTCCGGGAAGACGTCTGGCCTTGAAGAGGCCCACGGAAAGGGAGGCACGAGGCTCAAGATTTCCTCTCTCACAGCACGAGCGAGCGCCTCCACGAGACTGAAAGCTCTCTCCACTTCCAACAGTCACAGATCCAGAGCAGGCGGGGGCAGGGGAAGATGCCAGAGACCAAAACCAGGACCATCAGGATCCAGCGGGAGACCCCGAGCTCCCTCCTGCTGCTCCTGCAGCTTCTGCAGCTCCAGCAGCTAACGCTGCTCCTGAAGATCCTGCCGCTCCTGCTGCTCCTGACGATCCCGCAGCTCCTGCTGCTCCTGAAGCTCCCGCAGCTCCTGCTGCTTCCAAAGGTCCTGAAGATGCTGCACCTGCAGCTGGAACGCTGGGCCACGCAGAGCCAGTTCAGGCGTCACCAGCCCTTGGGGCTGAGCCCCTCTGCGCCCACCCGCACCTTCTTCTTCACAATCCCACCATGAATCCCCTCCCGCACCCGACCTTGACTTCCATTCCCCTGAAGTGATTTGTGTTTGCTTTGTCTTCACTTTCCTCTGTTTCTTTTATATCGATTATGGCATCCTTTATTTTGCCGTTTTAAGTTTCTTTTAATAAAATATAGACTTGGTCCCTCTGAAATTGTGCAATTCAGGAGCACTGGGTGCCTTCACGATGCCGTGCGACCATCACTACCATGCAGGCTCACACCATTCCTTTCTTCAAAGTAAAAACTTGAATCCACAGCACGCACTGCCCCCCACCCCCTCACCCCCCAGCCCCTGACAGCCCCGAGTCCTCTTCCCCTCTGGGTGTCTTTACCTCTCCTGGGTGTTCCCTGTCAATGAAGCCACAGGAAAGCTGGCTTTGCGTGCCTGCCCACGTGGCTTAAGCGGGGGCTGGTGATGTTTTCCTTTGTTTCCACTTGAAATCGCATTTTGATTATTTGAAAGGGAAATCCAGGTGGGCTAAAGAGGTCATGTGCATAACGAAGCCCTTTCGGTACCTCTGTGCATAACCTCGGGGGAGGCACTGCTCTTCCCCCTGTGACACCACAGACACAAGACACAAGGGAGATGCTTAGCTCTTCCTGGGGCAGAAACAAAAGCACGCAAATCAAGAAACCAGCAAAAGCCCAGAAATATACCCGGAAAGACACTCCACGACCCGCAAGGTCCCAAGGTTGGAGAAAGGCTACACATCCCCGGGGTCCAAAAACCCCTCGAAACCCAGTGCTCTAAACAAACACAACACACACGGGCAGTTCCAACGAGAGGCACAGCAGGTGGCCAGTGTGCGTTACACGTGCTCGACCTCTCGGGGGAGGACACAGGCAGACGGACACACTGTGGAGACAGCACTGGTCACCATGACGCTGGCAGGTCTTTAGCCTGGTGACAGCCAGCCCTGGTGACAACGTGAGGAGGCAGAGGCCTCAGCAGATCCCCCGGAGGGACGAGACAACACACACTCCTCTTCAGGGAAACAGTGAGCAGGACGCATCAAAGGGCCACAGGCGCAGCAGCCCTTCCCCGGCAGTGCCGATCCTTAGAGCTGACCCCACCAAAGTGCTCGCACAACTTGCAAAGAGGTTTGTACTTCAGCACCATGAAAAGAATCACTATGTCATCAAGGCATTTTCACAAGTGACCTGCCCTGGGCCCTAACGATACAAACACATAAATACACAGATACGCAGGTAAATGGACACGCACATGCATCCAGGAAAAGAGACAGAGAGACTGAAACACAGACAGGCAGAGGGAGAGAGAAACAGAGAGAGAGAGAGAGAGAGACAAGACAGGCGCTGAGAGACACACAGGGGGAGAAGGAACACCGGAGCTGGGAACGAGCGGAAGTCACGCCCATTTTCACACGTCACTCTGCATGTCACAAGCAGGTCCCAATGTCCATCCACCCTGCAGGGGAGGGTGTGGTGGGGGCTCACACGAGGACACGTGACCAGAAGTCATTAAGCTGAGAGCATTGTGGGGCAGCCAACCCCAGGGGCCGAGATGACACACTGGGCCTGAATCTAAACATGACACAGTGACCCAGGAGGTGGTATGTCAGCAAGAACGAAATCACAGTTATGTTCAGTTTCTCCCCTCCCCCCCGCCCCGACAGGGAACTGGGAAGCAGGTGGCAAGGGGAGTGACTTTCTCCGGACCCCAGGGCAGACCCCACCCAGCCTGTGTGGGGTGTGCTCTGCGCTCCGCCAGCCCTCTGTGGGGCCCTCCCTCTGCTGAGTCTGCGCACGAGCTCCCTGGGATGCCAGCCCGCGGGGGTGACAGGTGCGGTAGGTGTTTGTGCCTCTGGAGACACGATGGCTTCCCCGGGAAGGAGGGGCCAGGATGATCCCCACTGTGCCGACGGGGGACTGGGGAGACCCTGAGAGGCAGGCGGCTCGTCCAAGGTGACAGCACTGCGGGCGACGGCGGGCCGGGTCCGAACCCAGCTGCCTCCTCAGAGCTGGCGCCCTGGCTGCATCCAGGCCTCCGCAGGGTCCTGGGCAGGGGGGCCGAGTGGGTGTCACTGTGTGCGGACACGGCACGGGCTGGGAGCTGAGCAGTCAGCAGCCCAGAGAGGCCCTTGGGGAGCTCTGCGGAACGAGGAAGCTTGGGGAAGGGGACCCCAGGAAGTGACCTCACTTCCCTGGCAACCGAACCCAACACAACTTAGAACCCAGGTCACCGGGCACCCACTCTGTCGAGAAGCCCCTACTCAGCTCACCCGGTTGGTCAACTCACTTCAACTCAGTCACACATGTTCTGCTGCGATCCCAACACCCCGAGGCCGCGGCCCCCGGAAGGCCCGCAGCGAGGGCCTGGGCCAGCGGTGCCGGCGCTGGCTCGGCTCTCACCCCAGGCGCCTCTGGCCTTTTGGCCACAGGGACCCAAAGGTAACCCAGGGAGGCCCGGGGCAGGCCCGCCCAGGCCGGGCCACCACTCAGACCCCACCCGGGTAGAGCCCCACATCCCCTTCCCTTTGCTGGTGGAGGTGGGCAGTCATGTTGGGCTGGGGTGGGGGGGCCTGCCTCAAGCACGAGCAGGTCAGAGGCCTGGGGGGGCCTGTCACGTCCGCACCCCGGGTCCCAGCTGGCGGGCTGGGCTGTGGCCAGCCGGGCAGGGCCCTGCCGCCCGAGTCGAAGCCCGTGCCCTCTGGCTGTGTCTCTTCCCTCCCGGGTGGCCGTCTCAGCTGACCAAGGTCCCAGTCTGATCTGGCAGCAGAGGGTCGAGCGGGCAGAAGCGGGAGTGGTCCTGGCCGGGCAGGGCTCTGAGACCTCCGGGCCCGGCCCGCTGCCACTCACTGTCATTGCAGAGCCGGACACTGCAGGAGCCGCTGGATCAGGACACCCACGCCTCCTCCCCGAGCGAGGGGCCGCTGCACGCTTCTCAGGGCCAGCACCAGCTCCGGGTGAGTCTGCACACGGAGGGGTCCCCGCCACCGCGACGGCCTGCTCCCCAGAAACCGCCCAGGCGTCACGCCAGGGTCCTGCCCGCGGCTGACAGGCAGCTCAGCAGACCCGGCTCTGACCTGGAGCAGCTCCCTGGGAGTCAGGTGGAGGACCAGGAGCCCACCGAGGCACAGCCCCAAGGTGAGAAGGGCGGGGCCGGTGAACGTGCGGAGGCGAGGGAGGGCCGAGGGCTGGGCCACACAGGGAGTCGTCCCCAGAGGCTGCTGCTGGCACCAGAGCCAACATCGGTCTCAGACCACCTGTCTACACGATTTCAGTCACAAAACACATCCTGTGGGCACTTGCTGTTGGGAGCTGTCCGGAAAGCTCCGGGAAGACGTCTGGCCTTGAAGAGGCCCACGGAAAGGGAGGCACGAGGCTCAAGATTTCCTCTCTCACAGCACGAGCGAGCGCCTCCACGAGACTGAAAGCTCTCTCCACTTCCAACAGTCACAGATCCAGAGCAGGCGGGGGCAGGGGAAGATGCCAGAGACCAAAACCAGGACCATCAGGATCCAGCGGGAGACCCCGAGCTCCCTCCTGCTGCTCCTGCAGCTTCTGCAGCTCCAGCAGCTAACGCTGCTCCTGAAGATCCTGCCGCTCCTGCTGCTCCTGACGATCCCGCAGCTCCTGCTGCTCCTGAAGCTCCCGCAGCTCCTGCTGCTTCCAAAGGTCCTGAAGATGCTGCACTTGCAGCTGGAACGCTGGGCCACGCAGAGCCAATTCAGGCGTCACCAGCCCCTGGGGCTGAGCCCCTCTGCGCCCACCCGCACCTTCTTCTTCACAATCCCACCATGAATCCCCTCCCGCACCCGACCTTGACTTCCATTCCCCTGAAGTGATTTGTGCTTGCTTTGTCTTCACTTTCCTCTGTTTCTTTCATATCGGTTATGACATCCTTTATTTTGCCGTTTTAAGTTTCTTTTAATAAAATATAGACTTGGTCCCTCTGAAATTGTGCAATTCAGGAGCACTGGGTGCCTTCACGATGCCGTGCGACCATCACTACCATGCAGGCTCACACCATTCCTTTCTTCAAAGTAAAAACTTGGATCCACAGCACACACTGCCCCCCACCCCCTCACCCCCCAGCCCCTGACAGCCCCGAGTCCTCTTCCCCTCTGGGTGTCTTTACCTCTCCTGGGTGTTCCCTGTCAATGAAGCCACAGGAAAGCTGGCTTTGCGTGCCTGCCCACGTGGCTTAAGCGGGGGCTGGTGATGTTTTCCTTTGTTTCCACTTGAAATCGCATTTTGATTATTTGAAAGGGAAATCCAGGTGGCCTAAAGAGGTCATGTGCATAACGAAGCCCTTTCGGTAACTCTGTGCATAACCTCGGGGGAGGCACTGCTCTTCCCCCAGTGACACCACAGACACAAGACACAAGGGAGATGCTTAGCTCTTCCTGGGGCAGAAACAAAAGCACGCAAATCAAGAAACCAGCAAAAGCCCAGAAATATACCCGGAAAGACACTCCACGACCCGCAAGGTCCCAAGGTTGGAGAAAGGCTACACATCCCCGGGGTCCAAAAACCCCTCGAAACCCAGTGCTCTAAACAAACACAACACACACGGGCAGTTCCAACGAGAGGCACAGCAGGTGGCCAGTGTGCGTTACACGTGCTCGACCTCTCGGGGGAGGACACAGGCAGACGGACACACTGTGGAGACAGCACTGGTCACCATGACGCTGGCAGGTCTTTAGCCTGGTGACAGCCAGCCCTGGTGACAACGTGAGGAGGCAGAGGCCTTAGTAGATTCCCCAGAGGGACGAGACAACACACACTCCTCTTCAGGGAAACAGTGAGCAGGACGCATCAAAGGGCCACAGGCGCAGCAGCCCTTCCCCGGCAGTGCCGATCCTTACAGCTGACCCCACCAAAGTGCTCGCACAACTTGCAAAGAGGTTTGTACTTCAGCACCATGAAAAGAATCACTATGTCATCAAGGCATTTTCACAAGTGACCTGCCCTGGGCCCTAACGATACAAACACATAAATACACAGATACGCAGGTAAATGGACACGCACATGCATCCAGGAAAAGAGACAGAGAGACTGAAACACAGACAGACAGAGGGAGAGAGAAACAGAGAGAGAGAGAGAGAGAGAGAGACAAGACAGGCGCTGAGAGACACACAGGGGGAGAAGGAACACCGGAGCTGGGAACGAGCGGAAGTCACGCCCATTTTCACTCGTCACTCTGCATGTCACAAGCAGGTCCCAATGTCCATCCACCCTGCAGGGGAGGGTGTGGTGGGGGCTCACACGAGGACACGTGACCAGAAGGCATTAAGCTGAGAGCATTGTGGGGCAGCCAACCCCAGGGGCCGAGATGACACACTGGGCCTGAATCTAAACATGACACAGTGACCCAGGAGGTGGTATGTCAGCAAGAACGAAATCACAGTTATGTTCAGTTTCTCCCCTCCCCCCCGCCCCGACATGGAACTGGGAAGCAGGTGGCAAGGGGAGTGACTTTCTCCGGACCCCAGGGCAGACCCCACCCAGCCTGTGTGGGGTGTGCTCTGCGCTCCGCCAGCCCTCTGTGGGGCCCTCCCTCTGCTGAGTCTGCGCACGAGCTCCCTGGGATGCCAGCCCGCGGGGCTGACAGGTGCGGTAGGTGTCTGTGCCTCTGGAGACACGATGGCTTCCCCGGGAAGGAGGGGCCAGGATGATCCCCACTGTGCCGATGGGGGACTGGGGAGACCCTGAGAGGCAGGCGGCTCGTCCAGGGTGACAGCACTGCAGGCGACGGCGGGCCGGGTCCGTACACAGCTGCCTCCTCAGAGCTGGCGCCCTGGCTGCATCCAGGCCTCCGCAGGAACCTGGGCAGGGGGGCCGAGTTGGTGTCACTGTGTGCGGACACGGCACGGGCTGGGAGCTGAGCAATCAGCAGTCCAGAGAGGCCCTTGGGGAGCTCTGCGGAACGAGGAAGCTTGGGGAAGGGGACCCCAGGAAGTGACCTCACTTCCCTGGCAACCGAACCCAACACAACTTAGAACCCAGGTCACCGGGCACCCACTCTGTCGAGAAGCCCCTACTCAGCTCACCCGGTTGGTCAACTCACTTCAACTCAGTCACACATGTTCTGCTGCGTCCCAACACCCCGAGGCCGCGGCCCCCGAAAGGCCCGCAGCGAGGGCCTGGGCCAGCGGTGCCGGCGCTGGCTCGGCTCTCACCCCAGGCGCCTCTGGCCTTTTGGCCACAGGAACCCAAAGGTAACCCAGGGAGGCCCGGGGCAGAAGCGCCCAGGACGGGCCACCACTCAGACCCCACCCGGGTAGAGCCCCACATCCCCTTCCCTTTGCTGGTGGAGGTGGGCAGTCATGTTGGGCTGGGGTGGGGGGGCCTGCCTCAAGCACGAGCAGGTCAGAGGCCTGGGGGGGCCTGTCACGTCCGCACCCCGGGTCCCAGCTGGCGGGCTGGGCTGTGGCCAGCCGGGCAGGGCCCTGCCGCCCGAGTCGAAGCCCGTGCCCTCTGGCTGTGTCTCTTCCCTCCCGGGTGGCCGTCTCAGCTGACCAAGGTCCCAGTCTGATCTGGCAGCAGAGGGTCGAGCGGGCAGAAGCGGGAGTGGTCCTGGCCGGGCAGGGCTCTGAGACCTCCGGGCCCGGCCCGCTGCCACTCACTGTCATTGCAGAGCCGGACACTGCAGGAGCCGCTGGATCAGGACACCCACGCCTCCTCCCCGAGCGAGGGGCCGCTGCACGCTTCTCAGGGCCAGCACCAGCTCCGGGTGAGTCTGCACACGGAGGGGTCTCCGCCACCGCGACGGCCTCCTCCCCAGAAACCGCCCAGGCGTCACGCCAGGGTCCTGCCCGCGGCTGACAGGCAGCTCAGCAGACCCGGCTCTGACCTGGAGCAGCTCCCTGGGAGTCAGGTGGAGGACCAGGAGCCCACCGAGGCACAGCCCCAAGGTGAGAAGGGCGGGGCCGGTGAACGTGCGGAGGCGAGGGAGGGCCGAGGGCTGGGCCACACAGGGAGGCGTCCCCAGAGGCTGCTGCTGGCACCAGAGCCAACATTGGTCTCAGACCACCTGTCTACACGAGTTCAGTCACAAAACACATCCTGTGGGCACTTGCTGTTGGGAGCTGTCCGGAAAGCTCCGGGAAGACGTCTGGCCTTGAAGAGGCCCACGGAAAGGGAGGCACGAGGCTCAAGATTTCCTCTCTCACAGCACGAGCGAGTGCCTCCACGAGACTGAAAGCTCTCTCCACTTCCAACAGTCACAGATCCAGAGCAGGCGGGGGCAGGGGAAGATGCCAGAGACCAAAACCAGGACCATCAGGATCCAGCGGGAGACCCCGAGCTCCCTCCTGCTGCTCCTGCAGCTTCTGCAGCTCCAGCAGCTAACGCTGCTCCTGAAGATCCTGCCGCTCCTGCTGCTCCTGACGATCCCGCAGCTCCTGCTGCTCCTGAAGCTCCCGCAGCTCCTGCTGCTTCCAAAGGTCCTGAAGATGCTGCACCTGCAGCTGGAACACTGGGCCACGGAGAGCCAGTTCAGGCGTCACCAGCCCCTGGGGCTGAGCCCCTCTGCGCCCACCCACACCTTCTTCTTCACAATCCCACCATGAATCCCCTCCCGCACCCGACCTTGACTTCCATTCCCCTGAAGTGATTTGTGCTTGCTTTGTCTTCACTTTCCTCTGTTTCTTTCATATCGGTTATGGCATCCTTTATTTTGCCGTTTTAAGTTTCTTTTAATAAAATATAGACTTGGTCCCTCTGAAATTGTGCAATTCAGGAGCACTGGGTGCCTTCACGATGCCGTGCGACCATCACTACCATGCAGGCTCACATCATTCCTTTCTTCAAAGTAAAAACTTGGATCCACAGCACGCACTGCCCCCCACCCCCTCACCCCCCAGCCCCTGACAGCCCCGAGTCCTCTTCCCCTCTGGGTGTCTTTACCTCTCCTGGGTGTTCCCTGTCAATGAAGCCACAGGAAAGCTGGCTTTGCGTGCCTGCCCACGTGGCTTAAGCGGGGGCTGGTGATGTTTTCCTTTGTTTCCACTTGAAATCCCATTTTGATTATTTGAAAGGGAAATCCAGGTGAAGAGGTCATGTGCATAACGAAGCCCTTTCGGTACCTCTGTGCATAACCTCGGGGGAGGCACTGCTCTTCCCCCTGTGACACCACAGACACAAGACACAAGGGAGATGCTTAGCTCTTCCTGGGGCAGAAACAAAAGCACGCAAATCAAGAAACCAGCAAAAGCCCAGAAATATACCCGGAAAGACACTCCACGACCCGCAAGGTCCCAAGGTTGGAGAAAGGCTACACATCCCCGAGGTCCAAAAACCCCTCGAAACCCAGTGCTCTAAACAAACACAACACACACGGGCAGTTCCAACGAGAGGCACAGCAGGTGGCCAGTGTGCGTTACACGTGCTCGACCTCTCGGGGGAGGACACAGGCAGACGGACACACTGTGGAGACAGCACTGGTCACCATGACGCTGGCAGGTCTTTAGCCTGGTGACAGCCAGCCCTGGTGACAACGTGAGGAGGCAGAGGCCTCAGCAGATCCCCCGGAGGGACGAGACAACACACACTCCTCTTCAGGGAAACAGTGAGCAGGACGCATCAAAGGGCCACAGGCGCAGCAGCCCTTCCCCGGCAGTGCCGATCCTTACAGCTGACCCCACCAAAGTGCTCGCACAACTTGCAAAGAGGTTTGTACTTCAGCACCATGAAAAGAATCACTATGTCATCAAGGCATTTTCACAAGTGACCTGCCCTGGGCCCTAACGATACAAACACATAAATACACAGATACGCAGGTAAATGGACACGCACATGCATCCAGGAAAAGAGACAGAGAGACTGAAACACAGACAGGCAGAGGGAGAGAGAAACAGAGAGTGAGAGAGAGAGAGAGACAAGACAGGCGCTGAGAGACACACAGGGGGAGAAGGAACACCGGAGCTGGGAACGAGCGGAAGTCACGCCCATTTTCACACGTCACTCTGCATGTCACAAGCAGGTCCCAATGTCCATCCACCCTGCAGGGGAGGGTGTGGTGGGGGCTCACACGAGGACACGTGAACAGAAGTCATTAAGCTGAGAGCATTGTGGGGCAGCCAACCCCAGGGGCCGAGATGACACACTGGGCCTGAATCTAAACATGACACAGTGACCCAGGGGGTAGTATGTCAGCAAGAACGAAATCACAGTTATGTTCAGTTTCTCCCCTCCCCCCCACCCCGACAGAGAGCTGGGAAGCAGGTGGCAAGGGGAGTGACTTTCTCCGGACCTCAGGGCAGACCCTACCCAGCCTGTGTGGGGTGTGCTCTGCGCTCCGCCAGCCCTCTGTGGGGCCCTCCCTCTGCTGAGTCTGCGCACGAGCTCCCTGGGATGCCAGCCCGCGGGGGTGACAGGTGCGGTAGGTGTTTGTGCCTCTGGAGACACGATGGCTTCCCCGGGAAGGAGGGGCCAGGATGATCCCCACTGTGCCGACGGGGGACTGGGGAGACCCTGAGAGGCAGGCGGCTCGTCCAGGGTGACAGCACTGCGGGCGACGGCGGGTCGGGTCCGAACCCAGCTGCCTCCTCAGAGCTGGCGCCCTGGCTGCATCCAGGCCTCCGCAGGGTCCTGGGCAGGGGGGCCGAGTGGGTGTCACTGTGTGCGGACACGGCACGGGCTGGGAGCTGAGCAGTCAGCAGCCGAGAGAGGCCCTTGGGGAGCTCTGCGGAATGAGGAAGCTTGGGGAAGGGGACCCCAGGAAGTGACCTCACTTCCCTGGCAACCGAACCCAACACAACTTAGAACCCAGGTCACCGGGCACCCACTCTGTCGAGAAGCCCCTACTCAGCTCACCCGGTTGGTCAACTCACTTCGACTCAGTCACACATGTTCTGTTGCGTCCCAACACCCCGAGGCCGCGGCCCCCGGAAGGCCCGCAGCGAGGGCCTGGGCCAGCGGTGCCGGCGCTGGCTTGGCTCTCACCCCAGGCGCCTCTGGCCTTTTGGCCACAGGGACCCAAAGGTAACCCAGGGAGGCCCGGGGCAGGCCCGCCCAGGCCGGGCCACCACTCAGACCCCACCCGGGTAGAGCCCCACATCCCCTTCCCTTTGCTGGTGGAGGTGGGCAGTCATGTTGGGCTGGGGTGGGGGGGCCTGCCTCAAGCACGAGCAGGTCAGAGGCCTGGGGGGGCCTGTCACGTCCGCACCCCGGGTCCCAGCTGGCGGGCTGGGCTGTGGCCAGCCGGGCAGGGCCCTGCCGCCCGAGTCGAAGCCCGTGCCCTCTGGCTGTGTCTCTTCCCTCCCGGGTGGCCGTCTCAGCTGACCAAGGTCCCAGTCTGATCTGGCAGCAGAGGGTCGAGCGGGCAGAAGCGGGAGTGGTCCTGGCCGGGCAGGGCTCTGAGACCTCCGGGCCCGGCCCGCTGCCACTCACTGTCATTGCAGAGCCGGACACTGCAGGAGCCGCTGGATCAGGACACCCACGCCTCCTCCCCGAGCGAGGGGCCGCTGCACGCTTCTCAGGGCCAGCACCAGCTCCGGGTGAGTCTGCACACGGAGGGGTCCCCGCCACCGCGACGGCCTCCTCCCCAGAAACCGCCCAGGCGTCACGCCAGGGTCCTGCCCGCGGCTGACAGGCAGCTCAGCAGACCCGGCTCTGACCTGGAGCAGCTCCCTGGGAGTCAGGTGGAGGACCAGGAGCCCACCGAGGCACAGCCCCAAGGTGAGAAGGGCGGGGCCGGTGAACGTGCGGAGGCGAGGGAGGGCCGAGGGCTGGGCCACACAGGGAGGCGTCCCCAGAGGCTGCTGCTGGCACCAGAGCCAACATTGGTCTCAGACCACCTGTCTACACGAGTTCAGTCACAAAACACATCCTGTGGGCACTTGCTGTTGGGAGCTGTCCGGAAAGCTCCGGGAAGACGTCTGGCCTTGAAGAGGCCCACGGAAAGGGAGGCACGAGGCTCAAGATTTCCTCTCTCACAGCACGAGCGAGCGCCTCCACGAGACTGAAAGCTCTCTCCACTTCCAACAGTCACAGATCCAGAGCAGGCGGGGGCAGGGGAAGATGCCAGAGACCAAAACCAGGACCATCAGGATCCAGCGGGAGACCCCGAGCTCCCTCCTGCTGCTCCTGCAGCTTCTGCAGCTCCAGCAGCTAACGCTGCTCCTGAAGATCCTGCCGCTCCTGCTGCTCCTGACGATCCCGCAGCTCCTGCTGCTCCTGAAGCTCCCGCAGCTCCTGCTGCTTCCAAAGGTCCTGAAGATGCTGCACCTGCAGCTGGAACGCTGGGCCACGGAGAGCCAGTTCAGGCGTCACCAGCCCCTGGGGCTGAGCCCCTCTGCGCCCACCCGCACCTTCTTCTTCACAATCCCATCATGAATCCCCTCCCGCACCCGACCTTGACTTCCATTCCCCTGAAGTGATTTCTGCTTGCTTTGTCTTCACTTTCCTCAGTTTCTTTCATATCGGTTATGGCATCCTTTATTTTGCCGTTTTAAGTTTCTTTTAATAAAATATAGACTTTGTCCCTCTGAAATTGTGCAATTCAGGAGCACTGGGTGCCTTCACGATGCCGTGCGACCATCACTACCATGCAGGCTCACACCATTCCTTTCTTCAAAGTAAAAACTTGGATCCACAGCACGCACTGCCCCCCACCCCCTCACCCCCCAGCCCCTGACAGCCCCGAGTCCTCTTCCCCTCTGGGTGTCTTTACCTCTCCTGGGTGTTCCCTGTCAATGAAGCCACAGGAAAGCTGGCTTTGCGTGCCTGCCCACGTGGCTTAAGCGGGGGCTGGTGATGTTTTCCTTTGTTTCCACTTGAAATCGCATTTTGATTATTTGAAAGGGAAATCCAGGTGGGCTAAAGAGGTCATGTGCATAACGAAGCCCTTTCGGTACCTCTGTGCATAACCTCGGGGGAGGCACTGCTCTTCCCCCTGTGACACCACAGACACAAGACACAAGGGAGATGCTTAGCTCTTCCTGGGGCAGAAACAAAAGCACGCAAATCAAGAAACCAGCAAAAGCCCAGAAATATACCCGGAAAGACCCTCCACGACCCGCAAGGTCCCAAGGTTGGAGAAAGGCTACACATCCCCGGGGTCCAAAAACCCCTCGAAACCCAGTGCTCTAAACAAACACAACACACACGGGCAGTTCCAACGAGAGGCACAGCAGGTGGCCAGTGTGCGTTACACGTGCTCGACCTCTCGGGGGAGGACACAGGCAGACGGACACACTGTGGAGACAGCACTGGTCACCATGACGCTGGCAGGTCTTTAGCCTGGTGACAGCCAGCCCTGGTCACAACGTGAGGAGGCAGAGGCCTCAGCAGATCCCCCGGAGGGACGAGACAACACACATTCCTCTTCAGGGAAACAGTGAGCAGGACGCATCAAAGGGCCACAGGAGCAGCAGCCCTTCCCCGGCAGTGCCGATCCTTAGAGCTGACCCCACCAAAGTGCTCGCACAACTTGCAAAGAGGTTTGTACTTCAGCACCATGAAAAGAATCACTATGTCATCAAGGCATTTTCACAAGTGACCTGCCCTGGGCCCTAACGATACAAACACATAAATACACAGATACGCAGGTAAATGGACACGCACGTGCATCCAGGAAAAGAGACAGAGAGACTGAAACACAGACAGGCAGAGGGAGAGAGAAACAGAGAGAGAGAGAGAGAGAGACAAGACAGGCGCTGAGAGACACACAGGGGGAGAAGGAACACCGGAGCTGGGAACGAGCGGAAGTCACGCCCATTTTCACACGTCACTCTGCATGTCACAAGCAGGTCCCAATGTCCATCCACCCTGCAGGGGAGGGTGTGGTGGGGGCTCACACGAGGACACGTGACCAGAAGGCATTAAGCTGAGAGCATTGTGGGGCAGCCAACCCCAGGGGCCGAGATGACACACTGGGCCTGAATCTAAACATGACACAGTGACCCAGGGGGTAGTATGTCAGCAAGAACGAAATCACAGTTATGTTCAGTTTCTCCCCTCCCCCCCACCCCGACAGGGAGCTGGGAAGCAGGTGGCAAGGGGAGTGACTTTCTCCGGACCTCAGGGCAGACCCTACCCAGCCTGTGTGGGGTGTGCTCTGCGCTCCGCCAGCCCTCTGTGGGGCCCTCCCTTTGCTGAGTCTGCGCACGAGCTCCATGGGATGCCAGCCCGCGGGGCTGACAGGTGCGGTAGGTGTTTGTGCCTCTGGAGACACGATGGCTTCCCCGGGAAGGAGGGGCCAGGATGATCCCCACTGTGCCGACGGGGGACTGGGGAGACCCTGAGAGGCAGGCGGCTCGTCCAGGGTGACAGCACTGCGGGCGACGGCGGGCCGGGTCCGAACACAGCTGCCTCCTCAGAGCTGGCGCACTGGCTGCATCCAGGCCTCCGCAGGGTCCTGGGCAGGGGGGCCGAGTGGGTGTCACTGTGTGCGGACACGGCACGGGCTGGGAGCTGAGCAGTCAGCAGCCCAGAGAGGCCCTTGGGGAGCTCTGCAGAATGAGGAAGCTTGGGGAAGGGGACCCCAGGAAGTGACCTCACTTCCCTGGCAACCGAACCCAACACAACTTAGAACCCAGGTCACCGGGCACCCACTCTGTCGAGAAGCCCCTACTCAGCTCACCCGGTTGGTCAACTCACTTCAACTCAGTCACACATGTTCTGCTGCGTCCCAACACCCCGAGGCCGCGGCCCCCGGAAGGCCCGCAGCGAGGGCCTGGGCCAGCGGTGCCGGCGCTGGCTCGGCTCTCACCCCAGGCGCCTCTGGCCTTTTGGCCACAGGGACCCAAAGGTAACCCAGGGAGGCCCGGGGCAGGCCCGCCCAGGCCGGGCCACCACTCAGACCCCACCCGGGTAGAGCCCCACATCCCCTTCCCTTTGCTGGTGGAGGTGGGCAGTCATGTTGGGCTGGGGTGGGGGGGCCTGCCTCAAGCACGAGCAGGTCAGAGGCCTGGGGGGGCCTGTCACGTCCGCACCCCGGGTCCCAGCTGGCGGGCTGGGCTGTGGCCAGCCGGGCAGGGCCCTGCCGCCCGAGTCGAAGCCCGTGCCCTCTGGCTGTGTCTCTTCCCTCCCGGGTGGCCGTCTCAGCTGACCAAGGTCCCAGTCTGATCTGGCAGCAGAGGGTCGAGCGGGCAGAAGCGGGAGTGGTCCTGGCCGGGCAGGGCTCTGAGACCTCCGGGCCCGGCCCGCTGCCACTCACTGTCATTGCAGAGCCGGACACTGCAGGAGCCGCTGGATCAGGACACCCACGCCTCCTCCCCGAGCGAGGGGCCGCTGCACGCTTCTCAGGGCCAGCACCAGCTCCGGGTGAGTCTGCACACGGAGGGGTCTCCGCCACCGCGACGGCCTCCTCCCCAGAAACCGCCCAGGCGTCACGCCAGGGTCCTGCCCGCGGCTGACAGGCAGCTCAGCAGACCCGGCTCTGACCTGGAGCAGCTCCCTGGGAGTCAGGTGGAGGACCAGGAGCCCACCGAGGCACAGCCCCAAGGTGAGAAGGGCGGGGCCGGTGAACGTGCGGAGGCGAGGGAGGGCCGAGGGCTGGGCCACACAGGGAGGCGTCCCCAGAGGCTGCTGCTGGCACCAGAGCCAACATTGGTCTCAGACCACCTGTCTACACGAGTTCAGTCACAAAACACATCCTGTGGGCACTTGCTGTTGGGAGCTGTCCGGAAAGCTCCGGGAAGACGTCTGGCCTTGAAGAGGCCCACGGAAAGGGAGGCACGAGGCTCAAGATTTCCTCTCTCACAGCACGAGCGAGTGCCTCCACGAGACTGAAAGCTCTCTCCACTTCCAACAGTCACAGATCCAGAGCAGGCGGGGGCAGGGGAAGATGCCAGAGACCAAAACCAGGACCATCAGGATCCAGCGGGAGACCCCGAGCTCCCTCCTGCTGCTCCTGCAGCTTCTGCAGCTCCAGCAGCTAACGCTGCTCCTGAAGATCCTGCCGCTCCTGCTGCTCCTGACGATCCCGCAGCTCCTGCTGCTCCTGAAGCTCCCGCAGCTCCTGCTGCTTCCAAAGGTCCTGAAGATGCTGCACCTGCAGCTGGAACGCTGGGCCACGGAGAGCCAGTTCAGGCGTCACCAGCCCCTGGGGCTGAGCCCCTCTGCGCCCACCCGCACCTTCTTCTTCACAATCCCATCATGAATCCCCTCCCGCACCCGACCTTGACTTCCATTCCCCTGAAGTGATTTCTGCTTGCTTTGTCTTCACTTTCCTCAGTTTCTTTCATATCGGTTATGGCATCCTTTATTTTGCCGTTTTAAGTTTCTTTTAATAAAATATAGACTTTGTCCCTCTGAAATTGTGCAATTCAGGAGCACTGGGTGCCTTCACGATGCCGTGCGACCATCACTACCATGCAGGCTCACACCATTCCTTTCTTCAAAGTAAAAACTTGGATCCACAGCACGCACTGCCCCCCACCCCCTCACCCCCCAGCCCCTGACAGCCCCGAGTCCTCTTCCCCTCTGGGTGTCTTTACCTCTCCTGGGTGTTCCCTGTCAATGAAGCCACAGGAAAGCTGGCTTTGCGTGCCTGCCCACGTGGCTTAAGCGGGGGCTGGTGATGTTTTCCTTTGTTTCCACTTGAAATCCCATTTTGATTATTTGAAAGGGAAATCCAGGTGAAGAGGTCATGTGCATAACGAAGCCCTTTCGGTACCTCTGTGCATAACCTCGGGGGAGGCACTGCTCTTCCCCCTGTGACACCACAGACACAAGACACAAGGGAGATGCTTAGCTCTTCCTGGGGCAGAAACAAAAGCACGCAAATCAAGAAACCAGCAAAAGCCCAGAAATATACCCGGAAAGACACTCCACGACCCGCAAGGTCCCAAGGTTGGAGAAAGGCTACACATCCCCGAGGTCCAAAAACCCCTCGAAACCCAGTGCTCTAAACAAACACAACACACACGGGCAGTTCCAACGAGAGGCACAGCAGGTGGCCAGTGTGCGTTACACGTGCTCGACCTCTCGGGGGAGGACACAGGCAGACGGACACACTGTGGAGACAGCACTGGTCACCATGACGCTGGCAGGTCTTTAGCCTGGTGACAGCCAGCCCTGGTGACAACGTGAGGAGGCAGAGGCCTCAGCAGATCCCCCGGAGGGACGAGACAACACACACTCCTCTTCAGGGAAACAGTGAGCAGGACGCATCAAAGGGCCACAGGCGCAGCAGCCCTTCCCCGGCAGTGCCGATCCTTACAGCTGACCCCACCAAAGTGCTCGCACAACTTGCAAAGAGGTTTGTACTTCAGCACCATGAAAAGAATCACTATGTCATCAAGGCATTTTCACAAGTGACCTGCCCTGGGCCCTAACGATACAAACACATAAATACACAGATACGCAGGTAAATGGACACGCACATGCATCCAGGAAAAGAGACAGAGAGACTGAAACACAGACAGGCAGAGGGAGAGAGAAACAGAGAGTGAGAGAGAGAGAGAGACAAGACAGGCGCTGAGAGACACACAGGGGGAGAAGGAACACCGGAGCTGGGAACGAGCGGAAGTCACGCCCATTTTCACACGTCACTCTGCATGTCACAAGCAGGTCCCAATGTCCATCCACCCTGCAGGGGAGGGTGTGGTGGGGGCTCACACGAGGACACGTGAACAGAAGTCATTAAGCTGAGAGCATTGTGGGGCAGCCAACCCCAGGGGCCGAGATGACACACTGGGCCTGAATCTAAACATGACACAGTGACCCAGGGGGTAGTATGTCAGCAAGAACGAAATCACAGTTATGTTCAGTTTCTCCCCTCCCCCCCACCCCGACAGAGAGCTGGGAAGCAGGTGGCAAGGGGAGTGACTTTCTCCGGACCTCAGGGCAGACCCTACCCAGCCTGTGTGGGGTGTGCTCTGCGCTCCGCCAGCCCTCTGTGGGGCCCTCCCTCTGCTGAGTCTGCGCACGAGCTCCCTGGGATGCCAGCCCGCGGGGGTGACAGGTGCGGTAGGTGTTTGTGCCTCTGGAGACACGATGGCTTCCCCGGGAAGGAGGGGCCAGGATGATCCCCACTGTGCCGACGGGGGACTGGGGAGACCCTGAGAGGCAGGCGGCTCGTCCAGGGTGACAGCACTGCGGGCGACGGCGGGTCGGGTCCGAACCCAGCTGCCTCCTCAGAGCTGGCGCCCTGGCTGCATCCAGGCCTCCGCAGGGTCCTGGGCAGGGGGGCCGAGTGGGTGTCACTGTGTGCGGACACGGCACGGGCTGGGAGCTGAGCAGTCAGCAGCCGAGAGAGGCCCTTGGGGAGCTCTGCGGAATGAGGAAGCTTGGGGAAGGGGACCCCAGGAAGTGACCTCACTTCCCTGGCAACCGAACCCAACACAACTTAGAACCCAGGTCACCGGGCACCCACTCTGTCGAGAAGCCCCTACTCAGCTCACCCGGTTGGTCAACTCACTTCGACTCAGTCACACATGTTCTGCTGCGTCCCAACACCCCGAGGCCGCGGCCCCCGGAAGGCCCGCAGCGAGGGCCTGGGCCAGCGGTGCCGGCGCTGGCTTGGCTCTCACCCCAGGCGCCTCTGGCCTTTTGGCCACAGGGACCCAAAGGTAACCCAGGGAGGCCCGGGGCAGGCCCGCCCAGGCCGGGCCACCACTCAGACCCCACCCGGGTAGAGCCCCACATCCCCTTCCCTTTGCTGGTGGAGGTGGGCAGTCATGTTGGGCTGGGGTGGGGGGGCCTGCCTCAAGCACGAGCAGGTCAGAGGCCTGGGGGGGCCTGTCACGTCCGCACCCCGGGTCCCAGCTGGCGGGCTGGGCTGTGGCCAGCCGGGCAGGGCCCTGCCGCCCGAGTCGAAGCCCGTGCCCTCTGGCTGTGTCTCTTCCCTCCCGGGTGGCCGTCTCAGCTGACCAAGGTCCCAGTCTGATCTGGCAGCAGAGGGTCGAGCGGGCAGAAGCGGGAGTGGTCCTGGCCGGGCAGGGCTCTGAGACCTCCGGGCCCGGCCCGCTGCCACTCACTGTCATTGCAGAGCCGGACACTGCAGGAGCCGCTGGATCAGGACACCCACGCCTCCTCCCCGAGCGAGGGGCCGCTGCACGCTTCTCAGGGCCAGCACCAGCTCCGGGTGAGTCTGCACACGGAGGGGTCCCCGCCACCGCGACGGCCTCCTCCCCAGAAACCGCCCAGGCGTCACGCCAGGGTCCTGCCCGCGGCTGACAGGCAGCTCAGCAGACCCGGCTCTGACCTGGAGCAGCTCCCTGGGAGTCAGGTGGAGGACCAGGAGCCCACCGAGGCACAGCCCCAAGGTGAGAAGGGCGGGGCC
The DNA here is from genome assembly GCF_048564905.1 of Vicugna pacos. Taxonomy (NCBI): domain Eukaryota; kingdom Metazoa; phylum Chordata; class Mammalia; order Artiodactyla; family Camelidae; genus Vicugna; species Vicugna pacos. The sequence continues at coordinate 2,218,735 of NC_133003.1, read as the reverse complement.
GGTGAACGTGCGGAGGCGAGGGAGGGCCGAGGGCTGGGCCACACAGGGAGGCGTCCCCAGAGGCTGCTGCTGGCACCAGAGCCAACATTGGTCTCAGACCACCTGTCTACACGAGTTCAGTCACAAAACACATCCTGTGGGCACTTGCTGTTGGGAGCTGTCCGGAAAGCTCCGGGAAGACGTCTGGCCTTGAAGAGGCCCACGGAAAGGGAGGCACGAGGCTCAAGATTTCCTCTCTCACAGCACGAGCGAGCGCCTCCACGAGACTGAAAGCTCTCTCCACTTCCAACAGTCACAGATCCAGAGCAGGCGGGGGCAGGGGAAGATGCCAGAGACCAAAACCAGGACCATCAGGATCCAGCGGGAGACCCCGAGCTCCCTCCTGCTGCTCCTGCAGCTTCTGCAGCTCCAGCAGCTAACGCTGCTCCTGAAGATCCTGCCGCTCCTGCTGCTCCTGACGATCCCGCAGCTCCTGCTGCTCCTGAAGCTCCCGCAGCTCCTGCTGCTTCCAAAGGTCCTGAAGATGCTGCACCTGCAGCTGGAACGCTGGGCCACGGAGAGCCAGTTCAGGCGTCACCAGCCCCTGGGGCTGAGCCCCTCTGCGCCCACCCGCACCTTCTTCTTCACAATCCCATCATGAATCCCCTCCCGCACCCGACCTTGACTTCCATTCCCCTGAAGTGATTTCTGCTTGCTTTGTCTTCACTTTCCTCAGTTTCTTTCATATCGGTTATGGCATCCTTTATTTTGCCGTTTTAAGTTTCTTTTAATAAAATATAGACTTTGTCCCTCTGAAATTGTGCAATTCAGGAGCACTGGGTGCCTTCACGATGCCGTGCGACCATCACTACCATGCAGGCTCACACCATTCCTTTCTTCAAAGTAAAAACTTGGATCCACAGCACGCACTGCCCCCCACCCCCTCACCCCCCAGCCCCTGACAGCCCCGAGTCCTCTTCCCCTCTGGGTGTCTTTACCTCTCCTGGGTGTTCCCTGTCAATGAAGCCACAGGAAAGCTGGCTTTGCGTGCCTGCCCACGTGGCTTAAGCGGGGGCTGGTGATGTTTTCCTTTGTTTCCACTTGAAATCGCATTTTGATTATTTGAAAGGGAAATCCAGGTGGGCTAAAGAGGTCATGTGCATAACGAAGCCCTTTCGGTACCTCTGTGCATAACCTCGGGGGAGGCACTGCTCTTCCCCCTGTGACACCACAGACACAAGACACAAGGGAGATGCTTAGCTCTTCCTGGGGCAGAAACAAAAGCACGCAAATCAAGAAACCAGCAAAAGCCCAGAAATATACCCGGAAAGACCCTCCACGACCCGCAAGGTCCCAAGGTTGGAGAAAGGCTACACATCCCCGGGGTCCAAAAACCCCTCGAAACCCAGTGCTCTAAACAAACACAACACACACGGGCAGTTCCAACGAGAGGCACAGCAGGTGGCCAGTGTGCGTTACACGTGCTCGACCTCTCGGGGGAGGACACAGGCAGACGGACACACTGTGGAGACAGCACTGGTCACCATGACGCTGGCAGGTCTTTAGCCTGGTGACAGCCAGCCCTGGTCACAACGTGAGGAGGCAGAGGCCTCAGCAGATCCCCCGGAGGGACGAGACAACACACATTCCTCTTCAGGGAAACAGTGAGCAGGACGCATCAAAGGGCCACAGGAGCAGCAGCCCTTCCCCGGCAGTGCCGATCCTTAGAGCTGACCCCACCAAAGTGCTCGCACAACTTGCAAAGAGGTTTGTACTTCAGCACCATGAAAAGAATCACTATGTCATCAAGGCATTTTCACAAGTGACCTGCCCTGGGCCCTAACGATACAAACACATAAATACACAGATACGCAGGTAAATGGACACGCACGTGCATCCAGGAAAAGAGACAGAGAGACTGAAACACAGACAGGCAGAGGGAGAGAGAAACAGAGAGAGAGAGAGAGAGAGACAAGACAGGCGCTGAGAGACACACAGGGGGAGAAGGAACACCGGAGCTGGGAACGAGCGGAAGTCACGCCCATTTTCACACGTCACTCTGCATGTCACAAGCAGGTCCCAATGTCCATCCACCCTGCAGGGGAGGGTGTGGTGGGGGCTCACACGAGGACACGTGACCAGAAGGCATTAAGCTGAGAGCATTGTGGGGCAGCCAACCCCAGGGGCCGAGATGACACACTGGGCCTGAATCTAAACATGACACAGTGACCCAGGGGGTAGTATGTCAGCAAGAACGAAATCACAGTTATGTTCAGTTTCTCCCCTCCCCCCCACCCCGACAGGGAGCTGGGAAGCAGGTGGCAAGGGGAGTGACTTTCTCCGGACCTCAGGGCAGACCCTACCCAGCCTGTGTGGGGTGTGCTCTGCGCTCCGCCAGCCCTCTGTGGGGCCCTCCCTTTGCTGAGTCTGCGCACGAGCTCCATGGGATGCCAGCCCGCGGGGCTGACAGGTGCGGTAGGTGTTTGTGCCTCTGGAGACACGATGGCTTCCCCGGGAAGGAGGGGCCAGGATGATCCCCACTGTGCCGACGGGGGACTGGGGAGACCCTGAGAGGCAGGCGGCTCGTCCAGGGTGACAGCACTGCGGGCGACGGCGGGCCGGGTCCGAACACAGCTGCCTCCTCAGAGCTGGCGCCCTGGCTGCATCCAGGCCTCCGCAGGGTCCTGGGCAGGGGGGCCGAGTGGGTGTCACTGTGTGCGGACACGGCACGGGCTGGGAGCTGAGCAGTCAGCAGCCCAGAGAGGCCCTTGGGGAGCTCTGCGGAATGAGGAAGCTTGGGGAAGGGGACCCCAGGAAGTGACCTCACTTCCCTGGCAACCGAACCCAACACAACTTAGAACCCAGGTCACCGGGCACCCACTCTGTCGAGAAGCCCCTACTCAGCTCACCCGGTTGGTCAACTCACTTCAACTCAGTCACACATGTTCTGCTGCGTCCCAACACCCCGAGGCCGCGGCCCCCGGAAGGCCCGCAGCGAGGGCCTGGGCCAGCGGTGCCGGCGCTGGCTCGGCTCTCACCCCAGGCGCCTCTGGCCTTTTGGCCACAGGGACCCAAAGGTAACCCAGGGAGGCCCGGGGCAGGCCCGCCCAGGCCGGGCCACCACTCAGACCCCACCCGGGTAGAGCCCCACATCCCCTTCCCTTTGCTGGTGGAGGTGGGCAGTCATGTTGGGCTGGGGTGGGGGGGCCTGCCTCAAGCACGAGCAGGTCAGAGGCCTGGGGGGGCCTGTCACGTCCGCACCCCGGGTCCCAGCTGGCGGGCTGGGCTGTGGCCAGCCGGGCAGGGCCCTGCCGCCCGAGTCGAAGCCCGTGCCCTCTGGCTGTGTCTCTTCCCTCCCGGGTGGCCGTCTCAGCTGACCAAGGTCCCAGTCTGATCTGGCAGCAGAGGGTCGAGCGGGCAGAAGCGGGAGTGGTCCTGGCCGGGCAGGGCTCTGAGACCTCCGGGCCCGGCCCGCTGCCACTCACTGTCATTGCAGAGCCGGACACTGCAGGAGCCGCTGGATCAGGACACCCACGCCTCCTCCCCGAGCGAGGGGCCGCTGCACGCTTCTCAGGGCCAGCACCAGCTCCGGGTGAGTCTGCACACGGAGGGGTCCCCGCCACCGCGACGGCCTCCTCCCCAGAAACCGCCCAGGCGTCACGCCAGGGTCCTGCCCGCGGCTGACAGGCAGCTCAGCAGACCCGGCTCTGACCTGGAGCAGCTCCCTGGGAGTCAGGTGGAGGACCAGGAGCCCACCGAGGCACAGCCCCAAGGTGAGAAGGGCGGGGCCGGTGAACGTGCGGAGGCGAGGGAGGGCCGAGGGCTGGGCCACACAGGGAGGCGTCCCCAGAGGCTGCTGCTGGCACCAGAGCCAACATTGGTCTCAGACCACCTGTCTACACGAGTTCAGTCACAAAACACATCCTGTGGGCACTTGCTGTTGGGAGCTGTCCGGAAAGCTCCGGGAAGACGTCTGGCCTTGAAGAGGCCCACGGAAAGGGAGGCACGAGGCTCAAGATTTCCTCTCTCACAGCACGAGCGAGCGCCTCCACGAGACTGAAAGCTCTCTCCACTTCCAACAGTCACAGATCCAGAGCAGGCGGGGGCAGGGAAGATGCCACAGACAAAAACCAGGACCATCAGGATCCAGCGGGAGACCCCGAGCTCCCTCCTGCTGCTCCTGCAGCTTCTGCAGCTCCAGCAGCTAACGCTGCTCCTGAAGATCCTGCCGCTCCTGCTGCTCCTGACGATCCCGCAGCTCCTGCTGCTCCTGAAGCTCCCGCAGCTCCTGCTGCTTCCAAAGGTCCTGAAGATGCTGCACCTGCAGCTGGAACACTGGGCCACGGAGAGCCAGTTCAGGCGTCACCAGCCCCTGGGGCTGAGCCCCTCTGCGCCCACCCACACCTTCTTCTTCACAATCCCACCATGAATCCCCTCCCGCACCCGACCTTGACTTCCATTCCCCTGAAGTGATTTCTGCTTGCTTTGTCTTCACTTTCCTCTGTTTCTTTCATATCGGTTATGGCATCCTTTATTTTGCCGTTTTAAGTTTCTTTTAATAAAATATAGACTTGGTCCCTCTGAAATTGTGCAATTCAGGAGCACTGGGTGCCTTCACGATGCCGTGCGACCATCACTACCATGCAGGCTCACACCATTCCTTTCTTCAAAGTAAAAACTTGAATCCACAGCACGCACTGCCCCCCACCCCCTCACCCCCCAGCCCCTGACAGCCCCGAGTCCTCTTCCCCTCTGGGTGTCTTTACCTCTCCTGGGTGTTCCCTGTCAATGAAGCCACAGGAAAGCTGGCTTTGCGTGCCTGCCCACGTGGCTTAAGCGGGGGCTGGTGATGTTTTCCTTTGTTTCCACTTGAAATCGCATTTTGATTATTTGAAAGGGAAATCCAGGTGGGCTAAAGAGGTCATGTGCATAACGAAGCCCTTTCGGTACCTCTGTGCATAACCTCGGGGGAGGCACTGCTCTTCCCCCTGTGACACCACAGACACAAGACACAAGGGAGATGCTTAGCTCTTCCTGGGGCAGAAACAAAAGCACGCAAATCAAGAAACCAGCAAAAGCCCAGAAATATACCCGGAAAGACACTCCACGACCCGCAAGGTCCCAAAGGTTGAGAAAGGCTACACATCCCCGGGGTCCAAAAACCCCTCGAAACCCAGTGCTCTAAACAAACACAACACACACGGGCAGTTCCAACGAGAGGCACAGCAGGTGGCCAGTGTGCGTTAGACGTGCTCGACCTCTCGGGGGAGGACACAGGCAGACGGACACACTGTGGAGACAGCACTGGTCACCATGACGCTGGCAGGTCTTTAGCCTGGTGACAGCCAGCCCTGGTGACAACGTGAGGAGGCAGAGGCCTCAGCAGATCCCCCGGAGGGACGAGACAACACACACTCCTCTTTAGGGAAACAGTGAGCAGGACGCATCAAAGGGCCACAGGCGCAGCAGCCCTTCCCCGGCAGTGCCGATCCTTACAGCTGACCCCACCAAAGTGCTCGCACAACTTGCAAAGAGGTTTGTACTTCAGCACCATGAAAAGAATCACTATGTCATCAAGGCATTTTCACAAGTGACCTGCCCTGGGCCCTAACGATACAAACACATAAATACACAGATACGCAGGTAAATGGACACGCACATGCATCCAGGAAAAGAGACAGAGAGACTGAAACACAGACAGGCAGAGGGAGAGAGCAACAGAGAGAGAGAGAGAGACAAGACAGGTGCTGAGAGACAGAGAGGGGGAGAAGGAACACCGGAGCTAGGAACGAGCAGAAGTCACACCCATTTTCAAAGCAAAGATAGTGAGCATCAAAGGCTTATTTCACTTATTCCAGAAACAAAACTACTCATAGTCTATCTTTATTTGAGAAAACTAATTCTCTCCATCGTTATTTACTACCATGATACGTTGAATGGAATATATATATGTTCCATTCGACGTATACATGGGTATATGCTACATAATATATATTATACACAAATATATATATATTTACACACTCAATCTTATGTTCCATAAAAGGATCCTGAAAGAATTTGAAGGGCAGAGTATACACTTGTACAAAAAGCCACCTTTCAAAACACATTAGGCGGTGTCTTTCCTATTTCTGTGTAACTCCAATGCTAGCCAAATGAGCCACTAAGCAGCCTAAAGATCTGTAATGACGGGTGCCTCTCTTTGCTACTTTCATGCTTTTCTTGTGCACAGCATAATCGGTGCTAGGAAGAAACTGATTTTTTCAGCCTTGGACCTAAATGTCACTATACATTTGGTTGGCTTAGCCTTTCCAAGCAATCAAATCATGCCTATGTCACATCAAAGAAACTACTAGAAAACAAAATTGTCAAAGGAGAGTTATAATTTCCTAAAATGGATATAGAACCTACCTTTTCACAATGGGAGTTTCTCCAAATCATACAGGAGTCAGATCAGTGGGGGGGGGCGGCGGGAGGCACGGGCACCACCCCCTTCTGGCCCCATAGGGCGCGGGCGACTCCAAGAGTCCAGGTGCTGGGCAGGCTCCGTGGCGGGCCAAGCCCCACTGAGGCTTCCGCGCCCATCCCCGGAGCGCCCAAGCAGCGGGGGGCACAACTTTGGGGCCGAGGGAAGGGTGGGGAGCGACAAGGGCTCCAGGGTGCCCAGGGTGGGGAGCGTCATGGGCTCTGGGGTGCCCAAGATAGGGAGCGGCAAGGCCTCCTGGGTACCCAGGGTGGGAGCGGCAAGGCCTCCGGGGTGCCCATGTTGGGGAGCGTCACGGGCTCCTGGGTGCTGAGGGTGGGGAGCGTCACGGGCTCTGGGGTGCCCAGGGTGGGGAGCGACAAGGGCTCCGGGGTGCCCAGGGTGGGGAGCGAAAAGGGAATCCGGGTGCCCAGGGTGAGGAGCGACAAGGGCTCCCGTGGTTCCAGGGTGAGGAGCGACAAGGGCTCCCGTGGTTCCAGGGTGAGGAGCGACAAGGGCTCCTGGGTGCTCAGGGTGGGGAGCGACAAGGGCTCCGGGGTGCCCATGTTGGGGAGCGTCACGGGCTCCGGGGTGCCCAGGGTGAGAAGCGAAAAGGGAATCCGGGTGACCAGGGTGGGGAGCGATAAGGGCTCAGCTGTGCCCAGGCTGGGGAGCGACAAGGGCTCCGGGGTGCCCAGGTGGGAAGCGACAAGGGCTCAGGGGTGCCCAGGGTGGGGTGCGACAAGGGCTCCGGGGTGCTCAAGGTGCGGAGCGACAAGGGCTCCCGTGGTTCCAGGGTGAGGAGCAACAAGGGCTCCTGGGTGCTCAGGGTGGGGAGCGATAAGGGCTCTGGGGTGCCGAGTTGGGGAGCCACAAGGGCTCTGGGGTGCTCACAGTGCGGAGCGACAAGGGCTCCCGTGGTTCCAGGGTGAGGAGCAACAAGGGCTCAGGGGTGCCCAGGGTGGGGAGCGTCATGGGCTCTGGGGTGCCCAAGACAGGGAGCGGCAAGGCCTCCAGGGTTCCCAGGGTGGGAGCGGCAAGGCCTCCGGGGTGCCCATGTTGGGGAGCGTCACAGGCTCCGGGGTGCCCAGGGTGGGGAGCGATAAGGGCTCAGGTGTGCCCAGGGTGGGGAGCGACAAGGGCTCCGGGGTGCCCAGGTGGGAAGCGACAAGGGCTCAGGGGTGCCCAGGGTGGGGAGCGACAAGGGCTCCGGGGTGCTCAGGGTGCGGAGCGACAAGGGCTCCCGTGGTTCCAGGGTGAGGAGCGACAAGGGCTCCCGTGGTTGCAGGGTGAGGAGCGACAAGGGCTCCCGTGGTGTCCAGGGTGAGGAGCGTCAAGGGCTCCAGGGTGCTCAGGGTGGGGAGCGACCAAGGCTCCGAGGTGCTCAACTGCGCCCACAGCCATGGACCCTGGCGCCCAGAGTGCCGGCGCCCGCACTCCCCGCCCCGCGGAGGCCCGCGGGGCTTCCCTCCCCCCGCGGGGACCCCGGGCGGCAGCCACCGCATCCCCCTTCTTCCGGCGCCCCGCGCCCCAAGCCCCGCCGCCGCCGCCGTACTCACCTCAGGGGCGCAACCGGCACAGCCGGCCGTCGGCCTCGTTCCCGCCGAAGCGTCTCGCTGCGGTACTCCCTGCGTGGGCGGGTTGTTCCCCGGCGGTTGCAGGGCCTTCAAGGGTGGGGGGGGCGGGGAGCAACCAACCGAAGCGCCGCCTGCTGGCATTTTCCACAGGCCGGCGCCACCGCAGCCGCCTTGGGTCCGCACAGCCCCCTGCCGGCCGCAGCTCGTGCTGTCTCGCCGAGCCGACAAGCCTCCGAGGACACGGGATGGAGCGGCGGCGCCAGAGGAAGGCCGGCAAGGTGTGTGCGCAGACTCTTTCTTGTGGGGACTGCGCGCATGCGCACCAGCGGGGCGGGACGAGGGGCCGCTGCGAGGGGGCGGGACCCGTGGCCGCCGCGTGGGGGCCGGCCCCGCCCAGGGGCGCTGGTCCGGCTCAGCCAATGGCGATCGCCGGGCACCTCTTGGAGCGGGCGGTTTGAATGGTTCGTGGACCGCCTGAGGCAGCGGCAGGGTGACCACGCTGCTGCCGTTTTGGGAGCTTTTCCGAGATCTGGATGGGAACTCGCCCCTAATCCTTTTCCCGGAGTCTCTGGGAAAGTAAAACAATAGTGACTTCAGGTAACGGTTACCTCGCGCCCCTGGGGTGGGGGGAGTCTCAGTGGCCCCGCCCCCCCACCCCCCGCCACCTGACAGCACCGCGCCCGCCTCCCAGGAGAAGGCTGCCTGCGACACGTGAACCCCATGAACATCGGGAAGCAAGACCGGCGGGGTCCAGGCCGCACGGGACTAGGGTACACATCCAGGGGCTCGCACCAGGCAGCCCCCATCCACCCGCGGCCGCAGCCGCCACGGCCCCGAGACCGCACCGCACCCGCCCCCTGGGAGTAGGCCACGGTCTGAGAACTGGTCGCAGGTGCTCCGGGGCCGTCAGACGCCCTCCCACCTCCCGGAGCTGCACCTGCTTCTCCAAACCCCGGCATAAGTGGCAGCGGAGACGCGGCGTTCAGGGGCTACTAATGTGGGGAGGCGGGGTACACTACGAACCAGGGCGGTGAGCCCGGATCCGCCTCAGGGCCCTAAAGGGACGCGCGGCCGGGACCTCACCACGCACCCCTCCCTGTGCGCCTCCCCAACGGCACAGCCCAGGCCTCACCGCCGACTCCCCGACCTGCACGCCCCCACACCTGCCTGGCGGCGGCAGCGGAGACGACGACCCGCGGCGGCCCAGACCCCAGGCCGCGTTCCTCCTCCGGGAGTTGGTCCCGGAGCACCTGGCTCTCGCCCAGCTTCTACACGTTCTGGGCGGTTTCCGGTGTCTGCGCGTCTGCGCGTGCGCGCCCCTCCTCCTCCCGCCCGCAAGGCGGACGCTGGGGCGGGGTCTCTTGCTGTATCGCCCTTGCACAGTGGGGCAGGGCGGGACCGGGCTGGGGGGGCGGGGCCGAGCAGGGGCACGCCCCCACGGCCCGCCCGGCCAGCCCGGCCCGCCCTGCCCGCCCTGCCAGGTCTCCATCCCCAATGCCCCCACCCCACCACCCCACCAGCAATCGGGTCCGCACTCAACCAGGACTACCACTGGCCCGGGCCGGGGACACAGCCCTCGGCCCCACTTCCCTCGGCCCCACTTCTCCTGCTCTCCTCCCTCTCCCCGTTACTGCCTCCCAGACCCGGGCCAGGCCCAGTTTCCAACTGGACCTCCAAGATGGGGCTCCCTCTCTTCACACCAAGAAGCAAGCACAGGGTCTCCCTGCAGGGCTGGTGGAACTGGACCCAGTCCTGGACCTCCTGCAGGAGCAGGCTCTGGGTTAGGGTTGGGGTTGGGGTTGGTGTTCAAGGTTAATGTTAGTGTTGGGGTTGGGGTCGGGATCAGGTTAAGGGATTTGGGGTTAGGGTTAGGATTTCAGGTGAGGGCTGAGGGGTTAGGGGTAGGGGTAGGGGTAGCTTTAGGGTTAGGGTTTTAGGGTTAGGCTTATTGCTAAGGTTAGGATTTGGGAGGAGGAGGAGTTAGGATTAAGGCTAGGGGTAGGGATAGGGTTAGGTTTAGAGGTTTGGGGTTAGGACCAGAGCCAGAGTTTAGGGATAGGTTTGGGGTTAGGGTTAGGGGTTGGGGTTAGAGTTAGGGGAGAAGGAGGAGAACGGTTAGAGGGTTAGAGGGGAGGAGGAGCAGGAGTAGGATAAGGTTAGAGTTAGTAGTTGGGTCAAGCTAAGGTTTGGTTTAGGGTTAGGGTTTGTGTTCTCGTTCGGGTTTGAGGTTCTGGTTAAGGCTAGGGTTAGGGTTAGCGGCTGGGTTAGGGTTAGGACTTGGGGTAAGGGTTAGGGTTAGGGGTTAGTGTTAGGACTAGGGCTAGGGCTAGGGCTGGGCTGTACGTGGGGGAGGGGGAGCCAGACTAGGATGAGATGTCAGTTGGAAGATCCCAGTCCCTGCAGATGATAGCAGCCATGGGGTTGGAGGGGAAGGACACTACCCACATGAAGGAAGGAAGACCCCAGTCCTGGAGGCTCCCTGGTGTGCGGGGGGTCCTGCCATCCGTGGTCCCATCACCGGGAGGGAGAAAGAACCACTGGGAGTTTTATTATACATAGCTATCAAAGGAATAAAACCAAACACAAAATAAGAATCAGCAGAATGCGGTAATCCAATCATAAAGGACAGTCAAATGTCCTCTCACTCGGCTCCCACACACACACACCCCCAGCAAACCCAGCTTACTTTAAAATTTATTCTCATGCTCTTCTTTAGTCTCCAATTTAGCTGTCTCTTCCACTGCTGAGGTTACTAACATCTCTCAACCGAGACACTGAAAAATATCTCACAGTTGATCTCCATGCCTTCAGTCTTTCCCCTACTCTCCATCCTCCACATAGCAGTCAGAGTGTGTCGGGTATGTATTTAAATCAGATAATGTTATTAACCTAGTGGTATCTCAGCATCCTTAGTGAGGCTTCTAGATGACCTATCACAGCCCAGAAGACTCTGTATTCTCTCCTTGGCTTCTCTTTCCAGTTCAGGTCTGTTTCTATGTCTACCCTTCTCTCCCTTAGACGTGAAGACTTTTTGCTTTCCTGTCCTTTTGACCTACAGGGCTTTTCACATGACCATTTCCATGACTTTTCTTGCTCATCAGTTACTTACATGTCAACACAACTATCACCTCAGAACTGTCTTCTAGGACTGTCGTTACTAAAGGAGCTCCCTTCCTTTGCTACTGCTGCAGTCCATTGCGTCACCTGGTCCCAGGTCTGCTTTGATCACCACCGAAAGTGAGCAATTAGAGGAGGATGTGGCAAACTGATAGAATGATTCCATTGATAGTGATTCATTCTTTTAAATACATGGAGGATACACACACACTCTCTCTTGTATTATGTGTGGCAATGTTTACACTGAAAGATTTAATACATTATTAAAAGTCATAATACAATTTTCAGCATTTTAGATTTACCGCTTTTCTTTGAAAGAGGCATTGCTGTCTGTGATATCCTCGACTTCATGGAATGAAGTGAGCATAGATATTAGATTTGGATAATTGTTTACAATTGATACAGTCTTAACTTTATACACATAAAAACAATAAATTAAGTGGTCTGCTTCAAATCATACATCTAAGTTGGATTCTAGCTGACAATCCCATAAGATTTATTTATTTCCCAGGAGCATAATATGTTGTTGAAGGTGGACCTCAGGTCATCCACCATTCTTCTAATTAGATGCAATATTAAGACATTTTGGGAGAATGTCATTCTAAGTGAAGTAAGCCAGAAAGAGAAAGAAAAATACCATATGAGATCACTCTTATGTGGAACTAAAAAAAAAAGAACATAAATACAAAACAGAAACAGACTCATAGACATAGAATACAAACTTGTGGTTGCCAAGGGGGAGGGGGATGGGAAGGGACAGTCTGGGAGTTTAAAATTTGTAGATACTGACAGGCATATGCAGAATAAATAAGCAAGATTATATTGTACAGCACGGGGAAATGTAGACAAGCTCTTGTGGCAGCTCACAGTGAAAAAAATGTGACAATGAATATATGTATGTTCATGTATAGCTGAAAAATTGTGCTCTGCATGGGAAATTGACACCACCTTGTAAAATGAATATAGCAATAAAAAATGTTAAATAAAAATAAATAAATACATAAATAAGTAAATAAGTAAATAAGTAAATAAGACATTTTCATTGCCTTCCTCACCTGGTCCTGCTTAATGGAACATAAGTCTGAAGCATCATTACTGAGGGTCATTTGCTCGATAAATTCTAGACTGATTGGTTGATTGACTGATTAACATGATCCAGCAATTCACATTTAAATGCAACTTTTATTCAAATAAGGATTTCACTAATTTTGAGATATAAATGTTTCATCTTACATAAATTAGAAAATGATCTTGATCTTTACTTGCCAGAATATATAGGCTGTAAAAGTGTCACCAAAAAGAAATTCTCAAAAATACATTTCGATATTCATAATTAATATACATGTTAGGATCATAGGGTATTTTAGAGCTAAATAAAGTATTACAGTTTAAGAGACTATGTTTTTGCATTATCTATACACTAGGTACTGTTGCGTACTGACCATGTAATAGTTTTAAAGGTTTGGGTTATTTATCTATATTGAATTTTATAAAGTTTGTTCATACCATATACTTATTTCACTTCTAAAACTGCATTGTTTTTCACTCAAAATACTCTCATATGAAAGAGTGCCTTTGCCACTATAACAAAGTCATACTAACATCACAGTGTTTTGAAATTCACACAGTGTTATTTATCTTGACCTGTCTATTGGGTATTTTTAATACATTTGTCTATATTGATTTTATATAGGGACAATCAGCTTATAGTATTCTTGTGCAGCATTTTATACATTTATGCAAATTAATTTTTTCTGATATGTTTACATTGATACTAGGAAAATATTCATTTATGAGTGATATTCATATATTATGATCTTTCATTATATAAATATATATAAAAATGTAACTCAAAAGACACCTGCACCCCAATGTTCACAGCAACAATATTTACAATAGCCAAGACATGCAAACAACCCAAATGTCCATCAACAGATGCCTGGATAAAGAAGCTCTGCTACATATATACAATGGAATACTACTCATCCATGAAAAAGAATAAAATAATGCCTTTGCAGCAATATGGATGGACCTGAAGAATGTCATTCAAAGTGAATTGGACCAGAAAGAGAAAGAAAATGCCATGTAACATCATTTATATGAGGAATCTAAATAATAATAATAATAATAATAAAGACACAAATGAACTACTTATTATTTATAACTAACATGAATTACTTCTTGAATATGTTTAAGCACATTTGACTGTCCTTTATTATTGGATTACCGCATTCTGCTGATTCTAATTTTGTGTTCGGTTTTATTCCTTTGATAGCTATGTATGACTCCCAGTGGTTCTTTCTCCCTCCCGGTGATGGGACCACAGATGGTAGGACCCACCGCACACCAGGGAGCCTCTAGGACTGGGGTCTTCCTTCCTTCATGTGGGTAGTGTCCTTCCCCTCCAACCCCATGGCTGCTGTCATCTGGAGGGACTGGGATCTTCCAACTGACATCTCATCCTAGTCTGGCTCCCGCTTCCCCATGTACAGCCCAACTCTAGCCCTAGCCCTAGTCCTAACACTAACCCCTAACCCTAAACCTTACCCCAAGTCCTAACCCTAACCCAGCCGCTAACCCTAACCCTAGCCTTAACCAGAACCTCAAACCAGAACGAGAACACAAACCCTAACCCTAAAAAAAAACCTTAATTTCACCCAAATAACTCAAACCTTATCCTACACCTGCTCCTCGTCCCCTCAAACCCTAACCTTTCTCCTCCTTCTCACCTAACTCTAACCCAAACGCCTAACCCTGACCCGAACACCTACCCTAACCCCAAACCTATCACTAAACTCCCGCACCTCCTGCGGCTCCTGAAGGTCCCGTAGCTCCTGCTGCTTCCAAAGGTCCTGAAGATGCTGCACCTGCAGCTGGAACGCTGGGCCACGGACAGCCAGTTCAGGAGTCACCAGCCCCTGGGGCTGAGCCACCTCTGCGCACACCCGCACCTTCTTCTTCACAATCCCACCATGAATCCCCTCCCACACCCGACCTTGACTTCCATTCCCCTGAAGTGATTTGTGCTTGCTTTTTCTTCACTTTCCTCTGTTTCTTTCATATCGGTTATGGCATCCTTTATTTTGCCTTTTTAAGTTTCTTTTAATAAACTATAGACTTTGTCCCTCTGAAATTGTGCAATTCAGGAGCACTGGGTGCCTTCACGATGCCGTGCGACCATCACTACCATGCAGGCTCACACCATTCCTTTCTTCAAAGTAAAAACTTGGATCCACAGCACGCACTGCCCCCCACCCCCTCACCCCCCAGCCCCTGACAGCCCCGAGTCCTCTTCCCCTCTGGGTGTCTTTACCTCTCCTGGGTGTTCCCTGTCAATGAAGCCACAGGAAAGCTGGCTTTGCGTGCCTGCCCACGTGGCTTAAGCGGGGGCTGGTGATGTTTTCCTTTGTTTCCACTTGAAATCGCATTTTGATTATTTGAAAGGGAAATCCAGGTGGGCTAAAGAGGTCATGTGCATAACGAAGCCCTTTCGGTACCTCTGTGCATAACCTCGGGGGAGGCACTGCTCTTCCCCCTGTGACACCACAGACACAAGACACAAGGGAGATGCTTAGCTCTTCCTGGGGCAGAAACAAAAGCACGCAAATCAAGAAACCAGCAAAAGCCCAGAAATATACCCGGAAAGACACTCCACGACCCGCAAGGTCCCAAGGTTGGAGAAAGGCTACACATCCCCGGGGTCCAAAAACCCCTCGAAACCCAGTGCTCTAAACAAACACAACACACACGGGCAGTTCCAACGAGAGGCACAGCAGGTGGCCAGTGTGCGTTACACGTGCTCGAACTCTCGGGGGAGGACACAGGCAGACGGACACACTGTGGAGACAGCACTGGTCACCATGACGCTGGCAGGTCTTTAGCCTGGTGACAGCCAGCCCTGGTCACAACGTGAGGAGGCAGAGGCCTCAGCAGATCCCCCGGAGGGACGAGACAACACACACTCCTCTTCAGGGAAACAGTGAGCAGGACGCATCAAAGGGCCACAGGCGCAGCAGCCCTTCCCCGGCAGTGCCGATCCTTAGAGCTGACCCCACCAAAGTGCTCGCACAACTTGCAAAGAGGTTTGTACTTCAGCACCATGAAAAGAATCACTATGTCATCAAGGCATTTTCACAAGTGACCTGCCCTGGGCCCTAACGATACAAACACATAAATACACAGATACGCAGGTAAATGGACACGCACATGCATCCAGGAAAAGAGACAGAGAGACTGAAACACAGACAGGCAGAGGGAGAGAGAAACAGAGAGAGAGAGAGAGAGAGAGAGAGAGACAAGACAGGCGCTGAGAGACACACAGGGGGAGAAGGAACACCGGAGCTGGGAACGAGCGGAAGTCACGCCCATTTTCACACGTCACTCTGCATGTCACAACCAGGTCCCAATGTCCATCCACCCTGCGGGGGAGGGTGTGGTGGGGGCTCACACGAGGACACGTGACCAGAAGGCATAAAAGCTGAGAGCCTTGTGGGACAGCCAACCCCAGGGGCCGAGATGACACACTGGGCCTGAATCTAAACATGACACAGTGACCCAGGGGGTAGTATGTCAGCAAGAACGAAATCACAGTTATGTTCAGTTTCTCCCCTCCCCCCCACCCCGACAGGGAGCTGGGAAGCAGGTGGCAAGGGGAGTGACTTTCTCCGGACCTCAGGGCAGACCCCACCCAGCCTGTGTGGGGTGTGCTCTGCGCTCCGCCAGCCCTCTGTGGGGCCCTCCCTGTGCTGAGTCTGCGCACGAGCTCCCTGGGATGCCAGCCCGCGGGGCTGACAGGTGCGGTAGGTGTTTGTGCCTCTGGAGACACGATGGCTTCCCCGGGAAGGAGGGGCCAGGATGATCCCCACTGTGCCGACGGGGGACTGGGGAGACCCTGAGAGGCAGGCGGCTCGTCCAGGGTGACAGCACTGCGGGCGACGGCGGGCCGGGTCCGAACCCAGCTGCCTCCTCAGAGCTGGCGCCCTGGCTGCATCCAGGCCTCCGCAGGGTCCTGGGCAGGGGGGCCGAGTGGGTGTCACTGTGTGCGGACACGGCACGGGCTGGGAGCTGAGCAGTCAGCAGCCCAGAGAGGCCCTTGGGGAGCTCTGCGGAATGAGGAAGCTTGGGGAAGGGGACCCCAGGAAGTGACCTCACTTCCCTGGCAACCGAACCCAACACAACTTAGAACCCAGGTCACCGGGCACCCACTCTGTCGAGAAGCCCCTACTCAGCTCACCCGGTTGGTCAACTCACTTCAACTCAGTCACACATGTTCTGCTGCGTCCCAACACCCCGAGGCCGCGGCCCCCGGAAGGCCCGCAGCGAGGGCCTGGGCCAGCGGTGCCGGCGCTGGCTCGGCTCTCACCCCAGGCGCCTCTGGCCTTTTGGCCACAGGGACCCAAAGGTAACCCAGGGAGGCCCGGGGCAGGCCCGCCCAGGCCGGGCCACCACTCAGACCCCACCCGGGTAGAGCCCCACATCCCCTTCCCTTTGCTGGTGGAGGTGGGCAGTCATGTTGGGCTGGGGTGGGGGGGCCTGCCTCAAGCACGAGCAGGTCAGAGGCCTGGGGGGGCCTGTCACGTCCGCACCCCGGGTCCCAGCTGGCGGGCTGGGCTGTGGCCAGCCGGGCAGGGCCCTGCCGCCCGAGTCGAAGCCCGTGCCCTCTGGCTGTGTCTCTTCCCTCCCGGGTGGCCGTCTCAGCTGACCGAGGTCCCAGTCTGATCTGGCAGCAGAGGGTCGAGCGGGCAGAAGCGGGAGTGGTCCTGGCCGGGCAGGGCTCTGAGACCTCCGGGCCCGGCCCGCTGCCACTCACTGTCATTGCAGAGCCGGACACTGCAGGAGCCGCTGGATCAGGACACCCACGCCTCCTCCCCGAGCGAGGGGCCGCTGCACGCTTCTCAGGGCCAGCACCAGCTCCGGGTGAGTCTGCACACGGAGGGGTCCCCGCCACCGCGACGGCCTCCTCCCCAGAAACCGCCCAGGCGTCACGCCAGGGTCCTGCCCGCGGCTGACAGGCAGCTCAGCAGACCCGGCTCTGACCTGGAGCAGCTCCCTGGGAGTCAGGTGGAGGACCAGGAGCCCACCGAGGCACAGCCCCAAGGTGAGAAGGGCGGGGCCGGTGAACGTGCGGAGGCGAGGGAGGGCCGAGGGCTGGGCCACACAGGGAGGCGTCCCCAGAGGCTGCTGCTGGCACCAGAGCCAACATTGGCCTCAGACCACCTGTCTACACGAGTTCAGTCACAAAACACATCCTGTGGGCACTTGCTGTTGGGAGCTGTCCGGAAAGCTCTGGGAAGATGTCTGGCCTTGAAGAGGCCCACGGAAAGGGAGGCACGAGGCTCAAGATTTCCTCTCTCACAGCACGAGCGAGCGCCTCCACGAGACTGAAAGCTCTCTCCACTTCCAACAGTCACAGATCCAGAGCAGGCGGGGGCAGGGGAAGATGCCAGAGACCAAAACCAGGACCATCAGGATCCAGCGGGAGACCCCGAGCTCCCTCCTGCTGCTCCTGCAGCTTCTGCAGCTCCAGCAGCTAACGCTGCTCCTGAAGATCCTGCCGCTCCTGCTGCTCCTGACGATCCCGCAGCTCCTGCTGCTCCTGAAGCTCCCGCAGCTCCTGCTGCTTCCAAAGGTCCTGAAGATGCTGCACCTGCAGCTGGAACGCTGGGCCACGCAGAGCCAGTTCAGGCGTCACCAGCCCCTGGGGCTGAGCCCCTCTGCGCCCACCCGCACCTTCTTCTTCACAATCCCACCATGAATCCCCTCCCGCACCCGACCTTGACTTCCATTCCCCTGAAGTGATTTGTGCTTGCTTTTTCTTCACTTTCTTCTGTTTCTCTCATATCGGTTATGGCATCCTTTATTTTGCCGTTTTAAGTTTCTTTTAATAAACTATAGACTTGGTCCCTCTGAAATTGTGCAATTCAGGAGCACTGGGTGCCTTCACGATGCCGTGCGACCATCACTACCATGCAGGCTCACACCATTCCTTTCTTCAAAGTAAAAACTTGGATCCACAGCACGCACTGCCCCCCACCCCCTCACCCCCCAGCCCCTGACAGCCCCGAGTCCTCTTCCCCTCTGGGTGTCTTTACCTCTCCTGGGTGTTCCCTGTCAATGAAGCCACAGGAAAGCTGGCTTTGCGTGCCTGCCCACGTGGCTTAAGCGGGGGCTGGTGATGTTTTCCTTTGTTTCCACTTGAAATCGCATTTTGATTATTTGAAAGGGAAATCCAGGTGGGCTAAAGAGCTCATGTGCATAACGAAGCCCTTTCGGTACCTCTGTGCATAACCTCGGGGGAGGCACTGCTCTTCCCCCTGTGACACCACAGACACAAGACACAAGGGAGATGCTTAGCTCTTCCTGGGGCAGAAACAAAAGCACGCAAATCAAGAAACCAGCAAAAGCCCAGAAATATACCCGGAAAGACACTCCACGACCCGCAAGGTCCCAAGGTTGGAGAAAGGCTACACATCCCCGGGGTCCAAAAACCCCTCGAAACCCAGTGCTCTAAACAAACACAACACACACGGGCAGTTCCAACGAGAGGCACAGCAGGTGGCCAGTGTGCGTTACACGTGCTCGAACTCTCGGGGGAGGACACAGGCAGACGGACACACTGTGGAGACAGCACTGGTCACCATGACGCTGGCAGGTCTTTAGCCTGGTGACAGCCAGCCCTGGTCACAACGTGAGGAGGCAGAGGCCTCAGCAGATCCCCCGGAGGGACGAGACAACACACACTCCTCTTCAGGGAAACAGTGAGCAGGACGCATCAAAGGGCCACAGGCGCAGCAGCCCTTCCCCGGCAGTGCCGATCCTTAGAGCTGACCCCACCAAAGTGCTCGCACAACTTGCAAAGAGGTTTGTACTTCAGCACCATGAAAAGAATCACTATGTCATCAAGGCATTTTCACAAGTGACCTGCCCTGGGCCCTAACGATACAAACACATAAATACACAGATACGCAGGTAAATGGACACGCACATGCATCCAGGAAAAGAGACAGAGAGACTGAAACACAGACAGGCAGAGGGAGAGAGAAACAGAGAGAGAGAGAGAGAGAGAGAGAGAGACAAGACAGGCGCTGAGAGACACACAGGGGGAGAAGGAACACCGGAGCTGGGAACGAGCGGAAGTCACGCCCATTTTCACACGTCACTCTGCATGTCACAACCAGGTCCCAATGTCCATCCACCCTGCGGGGGAGGGTGTGGTGGGGGCTCACACGAGGACACGTGACCAGAAGGCATAAAAGCTGAGAGCCTTGTGGGACAGCCAACCCCAGGGGCCGAGATGACACACTGGGCCTGAATCTAAACATGACACAGTGACCCAGGGGGTAGTATGTCAGCAAGAACGAAATCACAGTTATGTTCAGTTTCTCCCCTCCCCCCCACCCCGACAGGGAGCTGGGAAGCAGGTGGCAAGGGGAGTGACTTTCTCCGGACCTCAGGGCAGACCCCACCCAGCCTGTGTGGGGTGTGCTCTGCGCTCCGCCAGCCCTCTGTGGGGCCCTCCCTGTGCTGAGTCTGCGCACGAGCTCCCTGGGATGCCAGCCCGCGGGGCTGACAGGTGCGGTAGGTGTTTGTGCCTCTGGAGACACGATGGCTTCCCCGGGAAAGAGGGGCCAGGATGATCCCCACTGTGCCGACGGGGGACTGGGGAGACCCTGAGAGGCAGGCGGCTCGTCCAGGGTGACAGCACTGCGGACGGCGGCGGGCCGGGTCCGAACCCAGCTGCCTCCTCAGAGCTGGCGCCCTGGCTGCATCCAGGCCTCCGCAGGGTCCTGGGTAGGGGCGCCGAGTGGGTGTCACTGTGTGCGGACACGGCACGGGCTGGGAGCTGAGCAGTCAGCAGCCCAGAGAGGCCCTTGGGGAGCTCTGCGGAATGAGGAAGCTTGGGGAAGGGGACCCCAGGAAGTGACCTCACTTCCCTGGCAACCGAACCCAACACAACTTAGAACCCAGGTCACCGGGCACCCACTCTGTCGAGAAGCCCCTACTCAGCTCACCCGGTTGGTCAACTCACTTCAACTCAGTCACACATGTTCTGCTGCGTCCCAACACCCCGAGGCCGCGGCCCCCGGAAGGCCCGCAGCGAGGGCCTGGGCCAGCGGTGCCGGCGCTGGCTCGGCTCTCACCCCAGGCGCCTCTGGCCTTTTGGCCACAGGGACCCAAAGGTAACCCAGGGAGGCCCGGGGCAGGCCCGCCCAGGCCGGGCCACCACTCAGACCCCACCCGGGTAGAGCCCCACATCCCCTTCCCTTTGCTGGTGGAGGTGGGCAGTCATGTTGGGCTGGGGTGGGGGGGCCTGCCTCAAGCACGAGCAGGTCAGAGGCCTGGGGGGGCCTGTCACGTCCGCACCCCGGGTCCCATCTGGCGGGCTGGGCTGTGGCCAGCCGGGCAGGGCCCTGCCGCCCGAGTCGAAGCCCGTGCCCTCTGGCTGTGTCTCTTCCCTCCCGGGTGGCCGTCTCAGCTGACCGAGGTCCCAGTCTGATCTTGCAGCAGAGGGTCGAGCGGGCAGAAGCGGGAGTGGTCCTGGCCGGGCAGGGCTCTGAGACCTCCGGGCCCGGCCCGCTGCCACTCACTGTCATTGCAGAGCCGGACACTGCAGGAGCCGCTGGATCAGGACACCCACGCCTCCTCCCCGAGCGAGGGGCCGCTGCACGCTTCTCAGGGCCAGCACCAGCTCCGGGTGAGTCTGCACACGGAGGGGTCCCCGCCACCGCGACGGCCTCCTCCCCAGAAACCGCCCAGGCGTCACGCCAGGGTCCTGCCCGCGGCTGACAGGCAGCTCAGCAGACCCGGCTCTGACCTGGAGCAGCTCCCTGGGAGTCAGGTGGAGGACCAGGAGCCCACCGAGGCACAGCCCCAAGGTGAGAAGGGCGGGGCCGGTGAACGTGCGGAGGCGAGGGAGGGCCGAGGGCTGGGCCACACAGGGAGGCGTCCCCAGAGGCTGCTGCTGGCACCAGAGCCAACATTGGCCTCAGACCACCTGTCTACACGAGTTCAGTCACAAAACACATCCTGTGGGCACTTGCTGTTGGGAGCTGTCCGGAAAGCTCTGGGAAGATGTCTGGCCTTGAAGAGGCCCACGGAAAGGGAGGCACGAGGCTCAAGATTTCCTCTCTCACAGCACGAGCGAGCGCCTCCACGAGACTGAAAGCTCTCTCCACTTCCAACAGTCACAGATCCAGAGCAGGCGGGGGCAGGGGAAGATGCCAGAGACCAAAACCAGGACCATCAGGATCCAGCGGGAGACCCCGAGCTCCCTCCTGCTGCTCCTGCAGCTTCTGCAGCTCCAGCAGCTAACGCTGCTCCTGAAGATCCTGCCGCTCCTGCTGCTCCTGACGATCCCGCAGCTCCTGCTGCTCCTGAAGCTCCCGCAGCTCCTGCTGCTTCCAAAGGTCCTGAAGATGCTGCACCTGCAGCTGGAACGCTGGGCCACGCAGAGCCAGTTCAGGCGTCACCAGCCCCTGGGGCTGAGCCCCTCTGCGCCCACCCGCACCTTCTTCTTCACAATCCCACCATGAATCCCCTCCCGCACCCGACCTTGACTTCCATTCCCCTGAAGTGATTTGTGCTTGCTTTTTCTTCACTTTCTTCTGTTTCTCTCATATCGGTTATGGCATCCTTTATTTTGCCGTTTTAAGTTTCTTTTAATAAACTATAGACTTGGTCCCTCTGAAATTGTGCAATTCAGGAGCACTGGGTGCCTTCACGATGCCGTGCGACCATCACTACCATGCAGACTCACACCATTCCTTTCTTCAAAGTAAAAACTTGGATCGACAGCACGCACTGCCCCCCACCCCCTCACCCCCCAGCCCCTGACAGCCCCAAGTCCTCTTCCCCTCTGGGTGTCTTTACCTCTCCTGGGTGTCCCCTGTCAATGAAGCCACAGGAAAGCTGGCTTTTCGTGCCTGCCCACGTGGCTTAAGCGGGGGCTGGTGATGTTTTCCTTTGTTTCCACTTGAAATCGCATTTTGATTATTTGAAAGGGAAATCCAGGTGGGCTAAAGAGGTCATGTGCATAACGAAGCCCTTTCGGTACCTCTGTGCATAACCTCGGGGGAGGCACTGCTCTTCCCCCTGTGACACCACAGACACAAGACACAAGGGAGATGCTTAGCTCTTCCTGGGGCAGAAACAAAAGCACGCAAATCAAGAAACCAGCAAAAGCCCAGAAATATACCCGGAAAGACACTCCACGACCCGCAAGGTCCCAAGGTTGGAGAAAGGCTACACATCCCCGGGGTCCAAAAACCCCTCGAAACCCAGTGCTCTAAACAAACACAACACACACGGGCAGTTCCAACGAGAGGCACAGCAGGTGGCCAGTGTGCGTTACACGTGCTCGACCTCTCGGGGGAGGACACAGGCAGACGGACACACTGTGGAGACAGCACTGGTCACCATGACGCTGGCAGGTCTTTAGCCTGGTGACAGCCAGCCCTGGTCACAACGTGAGGAGGCAGAGGCCTCAGCAGATCCCCCGGAGGGACGAGACAACACACACTCCTCTTCAGGGAAACAGTGAGCAGGACGCATCAAAGGGCCACAGGCGCAGCAGCCCTTCCCCGGCAGTGCCGATCCTTAGAGCTGACCCCACCAAAGTGCTCGCACAACTTGCAAAGAGGTTTGTACTTCAGCACCATGAAAAGAATCACTATGTCATCAAGGCATTTTCACAAGTGACCTGCCCTGGGCCCTAACGATACAAACACATAAATACACAGATACGCAGGTAAATGGACACGCACATGCATCCAGGAAAAGAGACAGAGAGACTGAAACACAGACAGGCAGAGGGAGAGAGAAACAGAGAGAGAGAGAGAGAGAGAGAGAGAGACAAGACAGGCGCTGAGAGACACACAGGGGGAGAAGGAACACCGGAGCTGGGAACGAGCGGAAGTCACGCCCATTTTCACACGTCACTCTGCATGTCACAACCAGGTCCCAATGTCCATCCACCCTGCGGGGGAGGATGTGGTGGGGGCTCACACGAGGACACGTGACCAGAAGGCATAAAAGCTGAGAGCCTGTGGGGCAGCCAACCCCAGGCGCCGAGATGACACACTGGGCCTGAATCTAAACATGACACAGTGACCCAGGGGGTAGTATGTCAGCAAGAACGAAATCACAGTTATGTTCAGTTTCTCCCCTCCCCCCCGCCCCGACAGGGAACTGGGAAGCAGGTGGCAAGGGGAGTGACTTTCTCCGGACCCCAGGGCAGACTCCACCCAGCCTGTGTGGGGTGTGCTCTGCGCTCCGCCAGCCCTCTGTGGGGCCCTCCCTCTGCTGAGTCTGCGCACGAGCTCCATGGGATGCCAGCCAGCGGGGCTGACAGGTGCGGTAGGTGTTTGTGCCTCTGGAGACACGATGGCTTCCCCGGGAAGGAGGGGCCAGGATGATCCCCACTGTGCCGATGGGGGACTGGGGAGACCCTGAGAGGCAGGCGGCTCGTCCAGGGTGACAGCACTGCGGGCGACGGCGGGCCGGGTCCGAACCCAGCTGCCTCCTCAGAGCTGGCGCCCTGGCTGCATCCAGGCCTCCGCAGGGTCCTGGGCAGGGGGGCCGAGTTGGTGTCACTGTGTGCGGACACGTCACGGGCTGGGAGATGAGCAGTCAGCAGCCCAGAGAGGCCCTTGGGGAGCTCTGCGGAACGAGGAAGCTTGGGGAAGGGGACCCCAGGAAGTGACCTCACTTCCCTGGCAACCGAACCCAACACAACTTAGAACCCAGGTCACCGGGCACCCACTCTGTCGAGAAGCCCCTACTCAGCTCACCCGGTTGGTCAACTCACTTCAACTCAGTCACACATGTTCTGCTGCGTCCCAACACCCCGAGGCCGCGGCCCCCGGAAGGCCCGCAGCGAGGGCCTGGGCCAGCGGTGCCGGCGCTGGCTCGGCTCTCACCCCAGGCGCCTCTGGCCTTTTGGCCACAGGGACCCAAAGGTAACCCAGGGAGGCCCGGGGCAGGCCCGCCCAGGCCGGGCCACCACTCAGACCCCACCCGGGTAGAGCCCCACATCCCCTTCCCTTTGCTGGTGGAGGTGGGCAGTCATGTTGGGCTGGGGTGGGGGGGCCTGCCTCAAGCACGAGCAGGTCAGAGGCCTGGGGGGGCCTGTCACGTCCGCACCCCGGGTCCCAGCTGGCGGGCTGGGCTGTGGCCAGCCGGGCAGGGCCCTGCCGCCCGAGTCGAAGCCCGTGCCCTCTGGCTGTGTCTCTTCCCTCCCGGGTGGCCGTCTCAGCTGACCAAGGTCCCAGTCTGATCTGGCAGCAGAGGGTCGAGCGGGCAGAAGCGGGAGTGGTCCTGGCCGGGCAGGGCTCTGAGACCTCCGGGCCCGGCCCGCTGCCACTCACTGTCATTGCAGAGCCGGACACTGCAGGAGCCGCTGGATCAGGACACCCACGCCTCCTCCCCGAGCGAGGGGCCGCTGCACGCTTCTCAGGGCCAGCACCAGCTCCGGGTGAGTCTGCACACGGAGGGGTCCCCGCCACCGCGACGGCCTCCTCCCCAGAAACCGCCCAGGCGTCACGCCAGGGTCCTGCCCGCGGCTGACAGGCAGCTCAGCAGACCCGGCTCTGACCTGGAGCAGCTCCCTGGGAGTCAGGTGGAGGACCAGGAGCCCACCGAGGCACAGCCCCAAGGTGAGAAGGGCGGGGCCGGTGAACGTGCGGAGGCGAGGGAGGGCCGAGGGCTGGGCCACACAGGGAGGCGTCCCCAGAGGCTGCTGCTGGCACCAGAGCCAACATTGGTCTCAGACCACCTGTCTACACGAGTTCAGTCACAAAACACATCCTGTGGGCACTTGCTGTTGGGAGCTGTCCGGAAAGCTCCGGGAAGACGTCTGGCCTTGAAGAGGCCCACGGAAAGGGAGGCACGAGGCTCAAGATTTCCTCTCTCACAGCACGAGCGAGCGCCTCCACGAGACTGAAAGCTCTCTCCACTTCCAACAGTCACAGATCCAGAGCAGGCGGGGGCAGGGGAAGATGCCAGAGACCAAAACCAGGACCATCAGGATCCAGCGGGAGACCCCGAGCTCCCTCCTGCTGCTCCTGCAGCTTCTGCAGCTCCAGCAGCTAACGCTGCTCCTGAAGATCCTGCCGCTCCTGCTGCTCCTGACGATCCCGCAGCTCCTGCTGCTCCTGAAGCTCCCGCAGCTCCTGCTGCTTCCAAAGGTCCTGAAGATGCTGCACCTGCAGCTGGAACACTGGGCCACGGAGAGCCACTTCAGGCGTCACCAGCCCCTGGGGCTGAGCCCCTCTGCGCCCACCCACACCTTCTTCTTCACAATCCCACCATGAATCCCCTCCCGCACCCGACCTTGACTTCCATTCCCCTGAAGTGATTTGTGCTTGCTTTGTCTTCACTTTCCTCTGTTTCTTTCATATCGGTTATGGCATCCTTTATTTTGCCGTTTTAAGTTTCTTTTAATAAAATATAGACTTGGTCCCTCTGAAATTGTGCAATTCAGGAGCACTGGGTGCCTTCACGATGCCGTGCGACCATCACTACCATGCAGGCTCACACCATTCCTTTCTTCAAAGTAAAAACTTGAATCCACAGCACGCACTGCCCCCCACCCCCTCACCCCCCAGCCCCTGACAGCCCCGAGTCCTCTTCCCCTCTGGGTGTCTTTACCTCTCCTGGGTGTTCCCTGTCAATGAAGCCACAGGAAAGCTGCCTTTGCGTGCCTGCCCACGTGGCTTAAGCGGGGGCTGGTGATGTTTTCCTTTGTTTCCACTTGAAATCGCATTTTGATTATTTGAAAGGGAAATCCAGGTGAAGAGGTCATGTGCATAACGAAGCCCTTTCGGTACCTCTGTGCATAACCTCGGGGGAGGCACTGCTCTTCCCCCTGTGACACCACAGACACAAGACACAAGGGAGATGCTTAGCTCTTCCTGGGGCAGAAACAAAAGCACGCAAATCAAGAAACCAGCAAAAGCCCAGAAATATACCCGGAAAGACACTCCACGACCCGCAAGGTCCCAAGGTTGGAGAAAGGCTACACATCCCCGGGGTCCAAAAACCCCTCGAAACCCAGTGCTCTAAACAAACACAACACACACGGGCAGTTCCAACGAGAGGCACAGCAGGTGGCCAGTGTGCGTTACACGTGCTCGAACTCTCGGGGGAGGACACAGGCAGACGGACACACTGTGGAGACAGCACTGGTCACCATGACGCTGGCAGGTCTTTAGCCTGGTGACAGCCAGCCCTGGTCACAACGTGAGGAGGCAGAGGCCTCAGCAGATCCCCCGGAGGGACGAGACAACACACACTCCTCTTCAGGGAAATAGTGAGCAGGACACATCAAAGGGCCACAGGCGCAGCAGCCCTTCCCCGGCAGTGCCGATCCTTACAGCTGACCCCACCAAAGTGCTCGCACAACTTGCAAAGAGGTTTGTACTTCAGCACCATGAAAAGAATCACTATGTCATCAAGGCATTTTCACAAGTGACCTGCCCTGGGCCCTAACGATACAAACACATAAATACACAGATACGCAGGTAAATGGACACGCACATGCATCCAGGAAAAGAGACAGAGAGACTGAAACACAGACAGGCAGAGGGAGAGAGAAACAGAGAGAGAGAGAGAGAGAGAGACAAGACAGGCGCTGAGAGACACACAGGGGGAGAAGGAACACCGGAGCTGGGAACGAGCGGAAGTCACGCCCATTTTCACACGTCACTCTGCATGTCACAACCAGGTCCCAATGTCCATCCACCCTGTGGGGGAGGGTGTGGTGGGGGCTCACACGAGGACACGTGACCAGAAGGCATAAAAGCTGAGAGCCTTGTGGGACAGCCAACCCCAGGGGCCGAGATGACACACTGGGCCTGAATCTAAACATCACACAGTGACCCAGGGGGTAGTATGTCAGCAAGAACGAAATCACAGTTATGTTCAGTTTCTCCCCTCCCCCCCACCCCGACAGGGAGCTGGGAAGCAGGTGGCAAGGGGAGTGGCTTTCTCCGGACCTCAGGGCAGACCCCACCCAGCCTGTGTGGGGTGTGCTCTGCGCTCCGCCAGCCCTCTGTGGGGCCCTCCCTGTGCTGAGTCTGCGCACGAGCTCCCTGGGATGCCAGCCCGCGGGGCTGACAGGTGCGGTAGGTGTTTGTGCCTCTGGAGACACGATGGCTTCCCCGGGAAGGAGGGGCCAGGATGATCCCCACTGTGCCGACGGGGGACTGGGGAGACCCTGAGAGGCAGGCGGCTCGTCCAGGGTGACAGCACTGCGGGCGACGGCGGGCCGGGTCCGAACCCAGCTGCCTCCTCAGAGCTGGCGCCCTGGCTGCATCCAGGCCTCCGCAGGGTCCTGGGCAGGGGGGCCGAGTGGGTGTCACTGTGTGCGGACACGGCACGGGCTGGGAGCTGAGCAGTCAGCAGCCCAGAGAGGCCCTTGGGGAGCTCTGCGGAATGAGGAAGCTTGGGGAAGGGGACCCCAGGAAGTGACCTCACTTCCCTGGCAACCGAACCCAACACAACTTAGAACCCAGGTCACCGGGCACCCACTCTGTCGAGAAGCCCCTACTCAGCTCACCCGGTTGGTCAACTCACTTCAACTCAGTCACACATGTTCTGCTGCGTCCCAACACCCCGAGGCCGCGGCCCCCGGAAGGCCCGCAGCGAGGGCCTGGGCCAGCGGTGCCGGCGCTGGCTCGGCTCTCACCCCAGGCGCCTCTGGCCTTTTGGCCACAGGGACCCAAAGGTAACCCAGGGAGGCCCGGGGCAGGCCCGCCCAGGCCGGGCCACCACTCAGACCCCACCCGGGTAGAGCCCCACATCCCCTTCCCTTTGCTGGTGGAGGTGGGCAGTCATGTTGGGCTGGGGTGGGGGGGCCTGCCTCAAGCACGAGCAGGTCAGAGGCCTGGGGGGGCCTGTCACGTCCGCACCCCGGGTCCCAGCTGGCGGGCTGGGCTGTGGCCAGCCGGGCAGGGCCCTGCCGCCCGAGTCGAAGCCCGTGCCCTCTGGCTGTGTCTCTTCCCTCCCGGGTGGCCGTCTCAGCTGACCAAGGTCCCAGTCTGATCTGGCAGCAGAGGGTCGAGCGGGCAGAAGCGGGAGTGGTCCTGGCCGGGCAGGGCTCTGAGACCTCCGGGCCCGGCCCGCTGCCACTCACTGTCATTGCAGAGCCGGACACTGCAGGAGCCGCTGGATCAGGACACCCACGCCTCCTCCCCGAGCGAGGGGCCGCTGCACGCTTCTCAGGGCCAGCACCAGCTCCGGGTGAGTCTGCACACGGAGGGGTCCCCGCCACCGCGACGGCCTCCTCCCCAGAAACCGCCCAGGCGTCACGCCAGGGTCCTGCCCGCGGCTGACAGGCAGCTCAGCAGACCCGGCTCTGACCTGGAGCAGCTCCCTGGGAGTCAGGTGGAGGACCAGGAGCCCACCGAGGCACAGCCCCAAGGTGAGAAGGGCGGGGCCGGTGAACGTGCGGAGGCGAGGGAGGGCCGAGGGCTGGGCCACACAGGGAGGCGTCCCCAGAGGCTGCTGCTGGCACCAGAGCCAACATTGGTCTCAGACCACCTGTCTACACGAGTTCAGTCACAAAACACATCCTGTGGGCACTTGCTGTTGGGAGCTGTCCGGAAAGCTCCGGGAAGACGTCTGGCCTTGAAGAGGCCCACGGAAAGGGAGGCACGAGGCTCAAGATTTCCTCTCTCACAGCACGAGCGAGCGCCTCCACGAGACTGAAAGCTCTCTCCACTTCCAACAGTCACAGATCCAGAGCAGGCGGGGGCAGGGGAAGATGCCAGAGACCAAAACCAGGACCATCAGGATCCAGCGGGAGACCCCGAGCTCCCTCCTGCTGCTCCTGCAGCTTCTGCAGCTCCAGCAGCTAACGCTGCTCCTGAAGATCCTGCCGCTCCTGCTGCTCCTGACGATCCCGCAGCTCCTGCTGCTCCTGAAGCTCCCGCAGCTCCTGCTGCTTCCAAAGGTCCTGAAGATGCTGCACCTGCAGCTGGAACACTGGGCCACGGAGAGCCACTTCAGGCGTCACCAGCCCCTGGGGCTGAGCCCCTCTGCGCCCACCCACACCTTCTTCTTCACAATCCCACCATGAATCCCCTCCCGCACCCGACCTTGACTTCCATTCCCCTGAAGTGATTTGTGCTTGCTTTGTCTTCACTTTCCTCTGTTTCTTTCATATCGGTTATGGCATCCTTTATTTTGCCGTTTTAAGTTTCTTTTAATAAAATATAGACTTGGTCCCTCTGAAATTGTGCAATTCAGGAGCACTGGGTGCCTTCACGATGCCGTGCGACCATCACTACCATGCAGGCTCACACCATTCCTTTCTTCAAAGTAAAAACTTGAATCCACAGCACGCACTGCCCCCCACCCCCTCACCCCCCAGCCCCTGACAGCCCCGAGTCCTCTTCCCCTCTGGGTGTCTTTACCTCTCCTGGGTGTTCCCTGTCAATGAAGCCACAGGAAAGCTGGCTTTGCGTGCCTGCCCACGTGGCTTAAGCGGGGGCTGGTGATGTTTTCCTTTGTTTCCACTTGAAATCGCATTTTGATTATTTGAAAGGGAAATCCAGGTGAAGAGGTCATGTGCATAACGAAGCCCTTTCGGTACCTCTGTGCATAACCTCGGGGGAGGCACTGCTCTTCCCCCTGTGACACCACAGACACAAGACACAAGGGAGATGCTTAGCTCTTCCTGGGGCAGAAACAAAAGCACGCAAATCAAGAAACCAGCAAAAGCCCAGAAATATACCCGGAAAGACACTCCACGACCCGCAAGGTCCCAAGGTTGGAGAAAGGCTACACATCCCCGGGGTCCAAAAACCCCTCGAAACCCAGTGCTCTAAACAAACACAACACACACGGGCAGTTCCAACGAGAGGCACAGCAGGTGGCCAGTGTGCGTTACACGTGCTCGAACTCTCGGGGGAGGACACAGGCAGACGGACACACTGTGGAGACAGCACTGGTCACCATGACGCTGGCAGGTCTTTAGCCTGGTGACAGCCAGCCCTGGTGACAACGTGAGGAGGCAGAGGCCTCAGCAGATCCCCCGGAGGGACGAGACAACACACACTCCTCTTCAGGGAAACAGTGAGCAGGACACATCAAAGGGCCACAGGCGCAGCAGCCCTTCCCCGGCAGTGCCGATCCTTACAGCTGACCCCACCAAAGTGCTCGCACAACTTGCAAAGAGGTTTGTACTTCAGCACCATGAAAAGAATCACTATGTCATCAAGGCATTTTCACAAGTGACCTGCCCTGGGCCCTAACGATACAAACACATAAATACACAGATACGCAGGTAAATGGACACGCACATGCATCCAGGAAAAGAGACAGAGAGACTGAAACACAGACAGGCAGAGGGAGAGAGAAACAGAGAGAGAGAGAGAGAGAGAGACAAGACAGGCGCTGAGAGACACACAGGGGGAGAAGGAACACCGGAGCTGGGAACGAGCGGAAGTCACGCCCATTTTCACACGTCACTCTGCATGTCACAACCAGGTCCCAATGTCCATCCACCCTGTGGGGGAGGGTGTGGTGGGGGCTCACACGAGGACACGTGACCAGAAGGCATAAAAGCTGAGAGCCTTGTGGGACAGCCAACCCCAGGGGCCGAGATGACACACTGGGCCTGAATCTAAACATCACACAGTGACCCAGGGGGTAGTATGTCAGCAAGAACGAAATCACAGTTATGTTCAGTTTCTCCCCTCCCCCCCACCCCGACAGGGAGCTGGGAAGCAGGTGGCAAGGGGAGTGGCTTTCTCCGGACCTCAGGGCAGACCCCACCCAGCCTGTGTGGGGTGTGCTCTGCGCTCCGCCAGCCCTCTGTGGGGCCCTCCCTGTGCTGAGTCTGCGCACGAGCTCCCTGGGATGCCAGCCCGCGGGGCTGACAGGTGCGGTAGGTGTTTGTGCCTCTGGAGACACGATGGCTTCCCCGGGAAGGAGGGGCCAGGATGATCCCCACTGTGCCGACGGGGGACTGGGGAGACCCTGAGAGGCAGGCGGCTCGTCCAGGGTGACAGCACTGCGGGCGACGGCGGGCCGGGTCCGAACCCAGCTGCCTCCTCAGAGCTGGCGCCCTGGCTGCATCCAGGCCTCCGCAGGGTCCTGGGCAGGGGGGCCGAGTGGGTGTCACTGTGTGCGGACACGGCACGGGCTGGGAGCTGAGCAGTCAGCAGCCCAGAGAGGCCCTTGGGGAGCTCTGCGGAATGAGGAAGCTTGGGGAAGGGGACCCCAGGAAGTGACCTCACTTCCCTGGCAACCGAACCCAACACAACTTAGAACCCAGGTCACCGGGCACCCACTCTGTCGAGAAGCCCCTACTCAGCTCACCCGGTTGGTCAACTCACTTCAACTCAGTCACACATGTTCTGCTGCGTCCCAACACCCCGAGGCCGCGGCCCCCGGAAGGCCCGCAGCGAGGGCCTGGGCCAGCGGTGCCGGCGCTGGCTCGGCTCTCACCCCAGGCGCCTCTGGCCTTTTGGCCACAGGGACCCAAAGGTAACCCAGGGAGGCCCGGGGCAGGCCCGCCCAGGCCGGGCCACCACTCAGACCCCACCCGGGTAGAGCCCCACATCCCCTTCCCTTTGCTGGTGGAGGTGGGCAGTCATGTTGGGCTGGGGTGGGGGGGCCTGCCTCAAGCACGAGCAGGTCAGAGGCCTGGGGGGGCCTGTCACGTCCGCACCCCGGGTCCCAGCTGGCGGGCTGGGCTGTGGCCAGCCGGGCAGGGCCCTGCCGCCCGAGTCGAAGCCCGTGCCCTCTGGCTGTGTCTCTTCCCTCCCGGGTGGCCGTCTCAGCTGACCAAGGTCCCAGTCTGATCTGGCAGCAGAGGGTCGAGCGGGCAGAAGCGGGAGTGGTCCTGGCCGGGCAGGGCTCTGAGACCTCCGGGCCCGGCCCGCTGCCACTCACTGTCATTGCAGAGCCGGACACTGCAGGAGCCGCTGGATCAGGACACCCACGCCTCCTCCCCGAGCGAGGGGCCGCTGCACGCTTCTCAGGGCCAGCACCAGCTCCGGGTGAGTCTGCACACGGAGGGGTCCCCGCCACCGCGACGGCCTCCTCCCCAGAAACCGCCCAGGCGTCACGCCAGGGTCCTGCCCGCGGCTGACAGGCAGCTCAGCAGACCCGGCTCTGACCTGGAGCAGCTCCCTGGGAGTCAGGTGGAGGACCAGGAGCCCACCGAGGCACAGCCCCAAGGTGAGAAGGGCGGGGCCGGTGAACGTGCGGAGGCGAGGGAGGGCCGAGGGCTGGGCCACACAGGGAGGCGTCCCCAGAGGCTGCTGCTGGCACCAGAGCCAACATTGGTCTCAGACCACCTGTCTACACGAGTTCAGTCACAAAACACATCCTGTGGGCACTTGCTGTTGGGAGCTGTCCGGAAAGCTCCGGGAAGACGTCTGGCCTTGAAGAGGCCCACGGAAAGGGAGGCACGAGGCTCAAGATTTCCTCTCTCACAGCACGAGCGAGCGCCTCCACGAGACTGAAAGCTCTCTCCACTTCCAACAGTCACAGATCCAGAGCAGGCGGGGGCAGGGGAAGATGCCAGAGACCAAAACCAGGACCATCAGGATCCAGCGGGAGACCCCGAGCTCCCTCCTGCTGCTCCTGCAGCTTCTGCAGCTCCAGCAGCTAACGCTGCTCCTGAAGATCCTGCCGCTCCTGCTGCTCCTGACGATCCCGCAGCTCCTGCTGCTCCTGAAGCTCCCGCAGCTCCTGCTGCTTCCAAAGGTCCTGAAGATGCTGCACCTGCAGCTGGAACGCTGGGCCACGGAGAGCCAGTTCAGGCGTCACCAGCCCCTGGGGCTGAGCCCCTCTGCGCCCACCCACACCTTCTTCTTCACAATCCCACCATGAATCCCCTCCCGCACCCGACCTTGACTTCCATTCCCCTGAAGTGATTTGTGCTTGCTTTGTCTTCACTTTCCTCTGTTTCTTTCATATCGGTTATGGCATCCTTTATTTTGCCGTTTTAAGTTTCTTTTAATAAAATATAGACTTGGTCCCTCTGAAATTGTGCAATTCAGGAGCACTGGGTGCCTTCACGATGCCGTGCGACCATCACTACCATGCAGGCTCACACCATTCCTTTCTTCAAAGTAAAAACTTGAATCCACAGCACGCACTGCCCCCCACCCCCTCACCCCCCAGCCCCTGACAGCCCCGAGTCCTCTTCCCCTCTGGGTGTCTTTACCTCTCCTGGGTGTTCCCTGTCAATGAAGCCACAGGAAAGCTGGCTTTGCGTGCCTGGCCACGTGGCTTAAGCGGGGGCTGGTGATGTTTTCCTTTGTTTCCACTTGAAATCGCATTTTGATTATTTGAAAGGGAAATCCAGGTGAAGAGGTCATGTGCATAACGAAGCCCTTTCGGTACCTCTGTGCATAACCTCGGGGGAGGCACTGCTCTTCCCCCTGTGACACCACAGACACAAGACACAAGGGAGATGCTTAGCTCTTCCTGGGGCAGAAACAAAAGCACGCAAATCAAGAAACCAGCAAAAGCCCAGAAATATACCCGGAAAGACACTCCACGACCCGCAAGGTCCCAAGGTTGGAGAAAGGCTACACATCCCCGGGGTCCAAAAACCCCTCGAAACCCAGTGCTCTAAACAAACACAACACACACGGGCAGTTCCAACGAGAGGCACAGCAGGTGGCCAGTGTGCGTTACACGTGCTCGAACTCTCGGGGGAGGACACAGGCAGACGGACACACTGTGGAGACAGCACTGGTCACCATGACGCTGGCAGGTCTTTAGCCTGGTGACAGCCAGCCCTGGTCACAACGTGAGGAGGCAGAGGCCTCAGCAGATCCCCCGGAGGGACGAGACAACACACACTCCTCTTCAGGGAAACAGTGAGCAGGACGCATCAAAGGGCCACAGGCGCAGCAGCACTTCCCCGGCAGTGCCGATCCTTAGAGCTGACCCCACCAAAGTGTTCGCACAACTTGCAAAGAGGTTTGTACTTCAGCACCATGAAAAGAATCACTATGTCATCAAGGCATTTTCACAAGTGACCTGCCCTGGGCCCTAACGATACAAACACATAAATACACAGATACGCAGGTAAATGGACACGCACATGCATCCAGGAAAAGAGACAGAGAGACTGAAACACAGACAGGCAGAGGGAGAGAGAAACAGAGAGAGAGAGAGAGAGAGAGACAAGACAGGCGCTGAGAGACACACAGGGGGAGAAGGAACACCGGAGCTGGGAACGAGCGGAAGTCACGCCCATTTTCACACGTCACTCTGCATGTCACAAGCAGGTCCCAATGTCCATCCACCCTGCGGGGGAGGGTGTGGTGGGGGCTCACACGAGGACACGTGACCAGAAGGCATTAAGCTGAGAGCATTGTGGGGCAGCCAACCCCAGGGGCCGAGATGACACACTGGGCCTGAATCTAAACATGACACAGTGACCCAGGGGGTAGTATGTCAGCAAGAACGAAATCACAGTTATGTTCAGTTTCTCCCCTCCCCCCCGCCCCGACAGGGAGCTGGGAAGCAGGTGGCAAGGGGAGTGACTTTCTCCGGACCTCAGGGCAGACCCTACCCAGCCTGTGTGGGGTGTGCTCTGCGCTCCGCCAGCCCTCTGTGGGGCCCTCCCTTTGCTGAGTCTGCGCACGAGCTCCCTGGGATGCCAGCCCGCGGGGCTGACAGGTGCGGTAGGTGTTTGTGCCTCTGGAGACACGATGGCTTCCCCGGGAAGGAGGGGCCAGGATGATCCCCACTGTGCCGACGGGGGACTGGGGAGACCCTGAGAGGCAGGCGGCTCGTCCAGGGTGACAGCACTGCGGGCGACGGCGGGCCGGGTCCGAACCCAGCTGCCTCCTCAGAGCTGGCGCCCTGGCTGCATCCAGGCCTCCGCAGGGTCCTGGGCAGGGGGGCCGAGTGGGTGTCACTGTGTGCGGACACGGCACGGGCTGGGAGCTGAGCAGTCAGCAGCCCAGAGAGGCCCTTGGGGAGCTCTGCGGAATGAGGAAGCTTGGGGAAGGGGACCCCAGGAAGTGACCTCACTTCCCTGGCAACCGAACCCAACACAACTTAGAACCCAGGTCACCGGGCACCCACTCTGTCGAGAAGCCCCTACTCAGCTCACCCGGTTGGTCAACTCACTTCAACTCAGTCACACATGTTCTGCTGCGTCCCAACACCCCGAGGCCGCGGCCCCCGGAAGGCCCGCAGCGAGGGCCTGGGCCAGCGGTGCCGGCGCTGGCTCGGCTCTCACCCCAGGCGCCTCTGGCCTTTTGGCCACAGGGACCCAAAGGTAACCCAGGGAGGCCCGGGGCAGGCCCGCCCAGGCCGGGCCACCACTCAGACCCCACCCGGGTAGAGCCCCACATCCCCTTCCCTTTGCTGGTGGAGGTGGGCAGTCATGTTGGGCTGGGGTGGGGGGGCCTGCCTCAAGCACGAGCAGGTCAGAGGCCTGGGGGGGCCTGTCACGTCCGCACCCCGGGTCCCAGCTGGCGGGCTGGGCTGTGGCCAGCCGGGCAGGGCCCTGCCGCCCGAGTCGAAGCCCGTGCCCTCTGGCTGTGTCTCTTCCCTCCCGGGTGGCCGTCTCAGCTGACCAAGGTCCCAGTCTGATCTGGCAGCAGAGGGTCGAGCGGGCAGAAGCGGGAGTGGTCCTGGCCGGGCAGGGCTCTGAGACCTCCGGGCCCGGCCCGCTGCCACTCACTGTCATTGCAGAGCCGGACACTGCAGGAGCCGCTGGATCAGGACACCCACGCCTCCTCCCCGAGCGAGGGGCCGCTGCACGCTTCTCAGGGCCAGCACCAGCTCCGGGTGAGTCTGCACACGGAGGGGTCCCCGCCACCGCGACGGCCTCCTCCCCAGAAACCGCCCAGGCGTCACGCCAGGGTCCTGCCCGCGGCTGACAGGCAGCTCAGCAGACCCGGCTCTGACCTGGAGCAGCTCCCTGGGAGTCAGGTGGAGGACCAGGAGCCCACCGAGGCACAGCCCCAAGGTGAGAAGGGCGGGGCCGGTGAACGTGCGGAGGCGAGGGAGGGCCGAGGGCTGGGCCACACAGGGAGGCGTCCCCAGAGGCTGCTGCTGGCACCAGAGCCAACATTGGTCTCAGACCACCTGTCTACACGAGTTCAGTCACAAAACACATCCTGTGGGCACTTGCTGTTGGGAGCTGTCCGGAAAGCTCCGGGAAGACGTCTGGCCTTGAAGAGGCCCACGGAAAGGGAGGCACGAGGCTCAAGATTTCCTCTCTCACAGCACGAGCGAGCGCCTCCACGAGACTGAAAGCTCTCTCCACTTCCAACAGTCACAGATCCAGAGCAGGCGGGGGCAGGGGAAGATGCCAGAGACCAAAACCAGGACCATCAGGATCCAGCGGGAGACCCCGAGCTCCCTCCTGCTGCTCCTGCAGCTTCTGCAGCTCCAGCAGCTAACGCTGCTCCTGAAGATCCTGCCGCTCCTGCTGCTCCTGACGATCCCGCAGCTCCTGCTGCTCCTGAAGCTCCCGCAGCTCCTGCTGCTTCCAAAGGTCCTGAAGATGCTGCACCTGCAGCTGGAACACTGGGCCACGGAGAGCCACTTCAGGCGTCACCAGCCCCTGGGGCTGAGCCCCTCTGCGCCCACCCACACCTTCTTCTTCACAATCCCACCATGAATCCCCTCCCGCACCCGACCTTGACTTCCATTCCCCTGAAGTGATTTGTGCTTGCTTTGTCTTCACTTTCCTCTGTTTCTTTCATATCGGTTATGGCATCCTTTATTTTGCCGTTTTAAGTTTCTTTTAATAAAATATAGACTTGGTCCCTCTGAAATTGTGCAATTCAGGAGCACTGGGTGCCTTCACGATGCCGTGCGACCATCACTACCATGCAGGCTCACACCATTCCTTTCTTCAAAGTAAAAACTTGAATCCACAGCACGCACTGCCCCCCACCCCCTCACCCCCCAGCCCCTGACAGCCCCGAGTCCTCTTCCCCTCTGGGTGTCTTTACCTCTCCTGGGTGTTCCCTGTCAATGAAGCCACAGGAAAGCTGGCTTTGCGTGCCTGCCCACGTGGCTTAAGCGGGGGCTGGTGATGTTTTCCTTTGTTTCCACTTGAAATCGCATTTTGATTATTTGAAAGGGAAATCCAGGTGAAGAGGTCATGTGCATAACGAAGCCCTTTCGGTACCTCTGTGCATAACCTCGGGGGAGGCACTGCTCTTCCCCCTGTGACACCACAGACACAAGACACAAGGGAGATGCTTAGCTCTTCCTGGGGCAGAAACAAAAGCACGCAAATCAAGAAACCAGCAAAAGCCCAGAAATATACCCGGAAAGACACTCCACGACCCGCAAGGTCCCAAGGTTGGAGAAAGGCTACACATCCCCGGGGTCCAAAAACCCCTCGAAACCCAGTGCTCTAAACAAACACAACACACACGGGCAGTTCCAACGAGAGGCACAGCAGGTGGCCAGTGTGCGTTACACGTGCTCGAACTCTCGGGGGAGGACACAGGCAGACGGACACACTGTGGAGACAGCACTGGTCACCATGACGCTGGCAGGTCTTTAGCCTGGTGACAGCCAGCCCTGGTGACAACGTGAGGAGGCAGAGGCCTCAGCAGATCCCCCGGAGGGACGAGACAACACACACTCCTCTTCAGGGAAACAGTGAGCAGGACACATCAAAGGGCCACAGGCGCAGCAGCCCTTCCCCGGCAGTGCCGATCCTTACAGCTGACCCCACCAAAGTGCTCGCACAACTTGCAAAGAGGTTTGTACTTCAGCACCATGAAAAGAATCACTATGTCATCAAGGCATTTTCACAAGTGACCTGCCCTGGGCCCTAACGATACAAACACATAAATACACAGATACGCAGGTAAATGGACACGCACATGCATCCAGGAAAAGAGACAGAGAGACTGAAACACAGACAGGCAGAGGGAGAGAGAAACAGAGAGAGAGAGAGAGAGAGAGACAAGACAGGCGCTGAGAGACACACAGGGGGAGAAGGAACACCGGAGCTGGGAACGAGCGGAAGTCACGCCCATTTTCACACGTCACTCTGCATGTCACAACCAGGTCCCAATGTCCATCCACCCTGTGGGGGAGGGTGTGGTGGGGGCTCACACGAGGACACGTGACCAGAAGGCATAAAAGCTGAGAGCCTTGTGGGACAGCCAACCCCAGGGGCCGAGATGACACACTGGGCCTGAATCTAAACATCACACAGTGACCCAGGGGGTAGTATGTCAGCAAGAACGAAATCACAGTTATGTTCAGTTTCTCCCCTCCCCCCCACCCCGACAGGGAGCTGGGAAGCAGGTGGCAAGGGGAGTGGCTTTCTCCGGACCTCAGGGCAGACCCCACCCAGCCTGTGTGGGGTGTGCTCTGCGCTCCGCCAGCCCTCTGTGGGGCCCTCCCTGTGCTGAGTCTGCGCACGAGCTCCCTGGGATGCCAGCCCGCGGGGCTGACAGGTGCGGTAGGTGTTTGTGCCTCTGGAGACACGATGGCTTCCCCGGGAAGGAGGGGCCAGGATGATCCCCACTGTGCCGACGGGGGACTGGGGAGACCCTGAGAGGCAGGCGGCTCGTCCAGGGTGACAGCACTGCGGGCGACGGCGGGCCGGGTCCGAACCCAGCTGCCTCCTCAGAGCTGGCGCCCTGGCTGCATCCAGGCCTCCGCAGGGTCCTGGGCAGGGGGGCCGAGTGGGTGTCACTGTGTGCGGACACGGCACGGGCTGGGAGCTGAGCAGTCAGCAGCCCAGAGAGGCCCTTGGGGAGCTCTGCGGAATGAGGAAGCTTGGGGAAGGGGACCCCAGGAAGTGACCTCACTTCCCTGGCAACCGAACCCAACACAACTTAGAACCCAGGTCACCGGGCACCCACTCTGTCGAGAAGCCCCTACTCAGCTCACCCGGTTGGTCAACTCACTTCAACTCAGTCACACATGTTCTGCTGCGTCCCAACACCCCGAGGCCGCGGCCCCCGGAAGGCCCGCAGCGAGGGCCTGGGCCAGCGGTGCCGGCGCTGGCTCGGCTCTCACCCCAGGCGCCTCTGGCCTTTTGGCCACAGGGACCCAAAGGTAACCCAGGGAGGCCCGGGGCAGGCCCGCCCAGGCCGGGCCACCACTCAGACCCCACCCGGGTAGAGCCCCACATCCCCTTCCCTTTGCTGGTGGAGGTGGGCAGTCATGTTGGGCTGGGGTGGGGGGGCCTGCCTCAAGCACGAGCAGGTCAGAGGCCTGGGGGGGCCTGTCACGTCCGCACCCCGGGTCCCAGCTGGCGGGCTGGGCTGTGGCCAGCCGGGCAGGGCCCTGCCGCCCGAGTCGAAGCCCGTGCCCTCTGGCTGTGTCTCTTCCCTCCCGGGTGGCCGTCTCAGCTGACCAAGGTCCCAGTCTGATCTGGCAGCA
This sequence comes from Vicugna pacos, assembly GCF_048564905.1. Classification (NCBI taxonomy): domain Eukaryota; kingdom Metazoa; phylum Chordata; class Mammalia; order Artiodactyla; family Camelidae; genus Vicugna; species Vicugna pacos. The sequence continues at coordinate 2,179,249 of NC_133003.1, read as the reverse complement.
GAGGGTCGAGCGGGCAGAAGCGGGAGTGGTCCTGGCCGGGCAGGGCTCTGAGACCTCCGGGCCCGGCCCGCTGCCACTCACTGTCATTGCAGAGCCGGACACTGCAGGAGCCGCTGGATCAGGACACCCACGCCTCCTCCCCGAGCGAGGGGCCGCTGCACGCTTCTCAGGGCCAGCACCAGCTCCGGGTGAGTCTGCACACGGAGGGGTCCCCGCCACCGCGACGGCCTCCTCCCCAGAAACCGCCCAGGCGTCACGCCAGGGTCCTGCCCGCGGCTGACAGGCAGCTCAGCAGACCCGGCTCTGACCTGGAGCAGCTCCCTGGGAGTCAGGTGGAGGACCAGGAGCCCACCGAGGCACAGCCCCAAGGTGAGAAGGGCGGGGCCGGTGAACGTGCGGAGGCGAGGGAGGGCCGAGGGCTGGGCCACACAGGGAGGCGTCCCCAGAGGCTGCTGCTGGCACCAGAGCCAACATTGGTCTCAGACCACCTGTCTACACGAGTTCAGTCACAAAACACATCCTGTGGGCACTTGCTGTTGGGAGCTGTCCGGAAAGCTCCGGGAAGACGTCTGGCCTTGAAGAGGCCCACGGAAAGGGAGGCACGAGGCTCAAGATTTCCTCTCTCACAGCACGAGCGAGCGCCTCCACGAGACTGAAAGCTCTCTCCACTTCCAACAGTCACAGATCCAGAGCAGGCGGGGGCAGGGGAAGATGCCAGAGACCAAAACCAGGACCATCAGGATCCAGCGGGAGACCCCGAGCTCCCTCCTGCTGCTCCTGCAGCTTCTGCAGCTCCAGCAGCTAACGCTGCTCCTGAAGATCCTGCCGCTCCTGCTGCTCCTGACGATCCCGCAGCTCCTGCTGCTCCTGAAGCTCCCGCAGCTCCTGCTGCTTCCAAAGGTCCTGAAGATGCTGCACCTGCAGCTGGAACGCTGGGCCACGGAGAGCCAGTTCAGGCGTCACCAGCCCCTGGGGCTGAGCCCCTCTGCGCCCACCCACACCTTCTTCTTCACAATCCCACCATGAATCCCCTCCCGCACCCGACCTTGACTTCCATTCCCCTGAAGTGATTTGTGCTTGCTTTGTCTTCACTTTCCTCTGTTTCTTTCATATCGGTTATGGCATCCTTTATTTTGCCGTTTTAAGTTTCTTTTAATAAAATATAGACTTGGTCCCTCTGAAATTGTGCAATTCAGGAGCACTGGGTGCCTTCACGATGCCGTGCGACCATCACTACCATGCAGGCTCACACCATTCCTTTCTTCAAAGTAAAAACTTGAATCCACAGCACGCACTGCCCCCCACCCCCTCACCCCCCAGCCCCTGACAGCCCCGAGTCCTCTTCCCCTCTGGGTGTCTTTACCTCTCCTGGGTGTTCCCTGTCAATGAAGCCACAGGAAAGCTGGCTTTGCGTGCCTGGCCACGTGGCTTAAGCGGGGGCTGGTGATGTTTTCCTTTGTTTCCACTTGAAATCGCATTTTGATTATTTGAAAGGGAAATCCAGGTGAAGAGGTCATGTGCATAACGAAGCCCTTTCGGTACCTCTGTGCATAACCTCGGGGGAGGCACTGCTCTTCCCCCTGTGACACCACAGACACAAGACACAAGGGAGATGCTTAGCTCTTCCTGGGGCAGAAACAAAAGCACGCAAATCAAGAAACCAGCAAAAGCCCAGAAATATACCCGGAAAGACACTCCACGACCCGCAAGGTCCCAAGGTTGGAGAAAGGCTACACATCCCCGGGGTCCAAAAACCCCTCGAAACCCAGTGCTCTAAACAAACACAACACACACGGGCAGTTCCAACGAGAGGCACAGCAGGTGGCCAGTGTGCGTTACACGTGCTCGAACTCTCGGGGGAGGACACAGGCAGACGGACACACTGTGGAGACAGCACTGGTCACCATGACGCTGGCAGGTCTTTAGCCTGGTGACAGCCAGCCCTGGTCACAACGTGAGGAGGCAGAGGCCTCAGCAGATCCCCCGGAGGGACGAGACAACACACACTCCTCTTCAGGGAAACAGTGAGCAGGACGCATCAAAGGGCCACAGGCGCAGCAGCACTTCCCCGGCAGTGCCGATCCTTAGAGCTGACCCCACCAAAGTGTTCGCACAACTTGCAAAGAGGTTTGTACTTCAGCACCATGAAAAGAATCACTATGTCATCAAGGCATTTTCACAAGTGACCTGCCCTGGGCCCTAACGATACAAACACATAAATACACAGATACGCAGGTAAATGGACACGCACATGCATCCAGGAAAAGAGACAGAGAGACTGAAACACAGACAGGCAGAGGGAGAGAGAAACAGAGAGAGAGAGAGAGAGAGAGACAAGACAGGCGCTGAGAGACACACAGGGGGAGAAGGAACACCGGAGCTGGGAACGAGCGGAAGTCACGCCCATTTTCACACGTCACTCTGCATGTCACAAGCAGGTCCCAATGTCCATCCACCCTGCAGGGGAGGGTGTGGTGGGGGCTCACACGAGGACACGTGACCAGAAGGCATTAAGCTGAGAGCATTGTGGGGCAGCCAACCCCAGGGGCCGAGATGACACACTGGGCCTGAATCTAAACATGACACAGTGACCCAGGGGGTAGTATGTCAGCAAGAACGAAATCACAGTTATGTTCAGTTTCTCCCCTCCCCCCCGCCCCGACAGGGAGCTGGGAAGCAGGTGGCAAGGGGAGTGACTTTCTCCGGACCTCAGGGCAGACCCTACCCAGCCTGTGTGGGGTGTGCTCTGCGCTCCGCCAGCCCTCTGTGGGGCCCTCCCTTTGCTGAGTCTGCGCACGAGCTCCCTGGGATGCCAGCCCGCGGGGCTGACAGGTGCGGTAGGTGTTTGTGCCTCTGGAGACACGATGGCTTCCCCGGGAAGGAGGGGCCAGGATGATCCCCACTGTGCCGACGGGGGACTGGGGAGACCCTGAGAGGCAGGCGGCTCGTCCAGGGTGACAGCACTGCGGGCGACGGCGGGCCGGGTCCGAACCCAGCTGCCTCCTCAGAGCTGGCGCCCTGGCTGCATCCAGGCCTCCGCAGGGTCCTGGGCAGGGGGGCCGAGTGGGTGTCACTGTGTGCGGACACGGCACGGGCTGGGAGCTGAGCAGTCAGCAGCCCAGAGAGGCCCTTGGGGAGCTCTGCGGAATGAGGAAGCTTGGGGAAGGGGACCCCAGGAAGTGACCTCACTTCCCTGGCAACCGAACCCAACACAACTTAGAACCCAGGTCACCGGGCACCCACTCTGTCGAGAAGCCCCTACTCAGCTCACCCGGTTGGTCAACTCACTTCAACTCAGTCACACATGTTCTGCTGCGTCCCAACACCCCGAGGCCGCGGCCCCCGGAAGGCCCGCAGCGAGGGCCTGGGCCAGCGGTGCCGGCGCTGGCTCGGCTCTCACCCCAGGCGCCTCTGGCCTTTTGGCCACAGGGACCCAAAGGTAACCCAGGGAGGCCCGGGGCAGGCCCGCCCAGGCCGGGCCACCACTCAGACCCCACCCGGGTAGAGCCCCACATCCCCTTCCCTTTGCTGGTGGAGGTGGGCAGTCATGTTGGGCTGGGGTGGGGGGGCCTGCCTCAAGCACGAGCAGGTCAGAGGCCTGGGGGGGCCTGTCACGTCCGCACCCCGGGTCCCAGCTGGCGGGCTGGGCTGTGGCCAGCCGGGCAGGGCCCTGCCGCCCGAGTCGAAGCCCGTGCCCTCTGGCTGTGTCTCTTCCCTCCCGGGTGGCCGTCTCAGCTGACCAAGGTCCCAGTCTGATCTGGCAGCAGAGGGTCGAGCGGGCAGAAGCGGGAGTGGTCCTGGCCGGGCAGGGCTCTGAGACCTCCGGGCCCGGCCCGCTGCCACTCACTGTCATTGCAGAGCCGGACACTGCAGGAGCCGCTGGATCAGGACACCCACGCCTCCTCCCCGAGCGAGGGGCCGCTGCACGCTTCTCAGGGCCAGCACCAGCTCCGGGTGAGTCTGCACACGGAGGGGTCCCCGCCACCGCGACGGCCTCCTCCCCAGAAACCGCCCAGGCGTCACGCCAGGGTCCTGCCCGCGGCTGACAGGCAGCTCAGCAGACCCGGCTCTGACCTGGAGCAGCTCCCTGGGAGTCAGGTGGAGGACCAGGAGCCCACCGAGGCACAGCCCCAAGGTGAGAAGGGCGGGGCCGGTGAACGTGCGGAGGCGAGGGAGGGCCGAGGGCTGGGCCACACAGGGAGGCGTCCCCAGAGGCTGCTGCTGGCACCAGAGCCAACATTGGTCTCAGACCACCTGTCTACACGAGTTCAGTCACAAAACACATCCTGTGGGCACTTGCTGTTGGGAGCTGTCCGGAAAGCTCCGGGAAGACGTCTGGCCTTGAAGAGGCCCACGGAAAGGGAGGCACGAGGCTCAAGATTTCCTCTCTCACAGCACGAGCGAGCGCCTCCACGAGACTGAAAGCTCTCTCCACTTCCAACAGTCACAGATCCAGAGCAGGCGGGGGCAGGGGAAGATGCCAGAGACCAAAACCAGGACCATCAGGATCCAGCGGGAGACCCCGAGCTCCCTCCTGCTGCTCCTGCAGCTTCTGCAGCTCCAGCAGCTAACGCTGCTCCTGAAGATCCTGCCGCTCCTGCTGCTCCTGACGATCCCGCAGCTCCTGCTGCTCCTGAAGCTCCCGCAGCTCCTGCTGCTTCCAAAGGTCCTGAAGATGCTGCACCTGCAGCTGGAACACTGGGCCACGGAGAGCCACTTCAGGCGTCACCAGCCCCTGGGGCTGAGCCCCTCTGCGCCCACCCACACCTTCTTCTTCACAATCCCACCATGAATCCCCTCCCGCACCCGACCTTGACTTCCATTCCCCTGAAGTGATTTGTGCTTGCTTTGTCTTCACTTTCCTCTGTTTCTTTCATATCGGTTATGGCATCCTTTATTTTGCCGTTTTAAGTTTCTTTTAATAAAATATAGACTTGGTCCCTCTGAAATTGTGCAATTCAGGAGCACTGGGTGCCTTCACGATGCCGTGCGACCATCACTACCATGCAGGCTCACACCATTCCTTTCTTCAAAGTAAAAACTTGAATCCACAGCACGCACTGCCCCCCACCCCCTCACCCCCCAGCCCCTGACAGCCCCGAGTCCTCTTCCCCTCTGGGTGTCTTTACCTCTCCTGGGTGTTCCCTGTCAATGAAGCCACAGGAAAGCTGCCTTTGCGTGCCTGCCCACGTGGCTTAAGCGGGGGCTGGTGATGTTTTCCTTTGTTTCCACTTGAAATCGCATTTTGATTATTTGAAAGGGAAATCCAGGTGAAGAGGTCATGTGCATAACGAAGCCCTTTCGGTACCTCTGTGCATAACCTCGGGGGAGGCACTGCTCTTCCCCCTGTGACACCACAGACACAAGACACAAGGGAGATGCTTAGCTCTTCCTGGGGCAGAAACAAAAGCACGCAAATCAAGAAACCAGCAAAAGCCCAGAAATATACCCGGAAAGACACTCCACGACCCGCAAGGTCCCAAGGTTGGAGAAAGGCTACACATCCCCGGGGTCCAAAAACCCCTCGAAACCCAGTGCTCTAAACAAACACAACACACACGGGCAGTTCCAACGAGAGGCACAGCAGGTGGCCAGTGTGCGTTACACGTGCTCGAACTCTCGGGGGAGGACACAGGCAGACGGACACACTGTGGAGACAGCACTGGTCACCATGACGCTGGCAGGTCTTTAGCCTGGTGACAGCCAGCCCTGGTGACAACGTGAGGAGGCAGAGGCCTCAGCAGATCCCCCGGAGGGACGAGACAACACACACTCCTCTTCAGGGAAACAGTGAGCAGGACGCATCAAAGGGCCACAGGCGCAGCAGCCCTTCCCCGGCAGTGCCGATCCTTACAGCTGACCCCACCAAAGTGCTCGCACAACTTGCAAAGAGGTTTGTACTTCAGCACCATGAAAAGAATCACTATGTCATCAAGGCATTTTCACAAGTGACCTGCCCTGGGCCCTAACGATACAAACACATAAATACACAGATACGCAGGTAAATGGACACGCACATGCATCCAGGAAAAGAGACAGAGAGACTGAAACACAGACAGGCAGAGGGAGAGAGAAACAGAGAGAGAGAGAGAGAGAGAGACAAGACAGGCGCTGAGAGACACACAGGGGGAGAAGGAACACCGGAGCTGGGAACGAGCGGAAGTCACGCCCATTTTCACACGTCACTCTGCATGTCACAAGCAGGTCCCAATGTCCATCCACCCTGCAGGGGAGGGTGTGGTGGGGGCTCACACGAGGACACGTGACCAGAAGGCATTAAGCTGAGAGCATTGTGGGGCAGCCAACCCCAGGGGCCGAGATGACACACTGGGCCTGAATCTAAACATGACACAGTGACCCAGGGGGTAGTATGTCAGCAAGAACGAAATCACAGTTATGTTCAGTTTCTCCCCTCCCCCCCACCCCGACAGGGAGCTGGGAAGCAGGTGGCAAGGGGAGTGACTTTCTCCGGACCTCAGGGCAGACCCTACCCAGCCTGTGTGGGGTGTGCTCTGCGCTCCGCCAGCCCTCTGTGGGGCCCTCCCTTTGCTGAGTCTGCGCACGAGCTCCCTGGGATGCCAGCCCGCGGGGCTGACAGGTGCGGTAGGTGTTTGTGCCTCTGGAGACACGATGGCTTCCCCGGGAAGGAGGGGCCAGGATGATCCCCACTGTGCCGACGGGGGACTGGGGAGACCCTGAGAGGCAGGCGGCTCGTCCAGGGTGACAGCACTGCGGGCGACGGCGGGCCGGGTCCGAACCCAGCTGCCTCCTCAGAGCTGGCGCCCTGGCTGCATCCAGGCCTCCGCAGGGTCCTGGGCAGGGGGGCCGAGTGGGTGTCACTGTGTGCGGACACGGCACGGGCTGGGAGCTGAGCAGTCAGCAGCCCAGAGAGGCCCTTGGGGAGCTCTGCGGAATGAGGAAGCTTGGGGAAGGGGACCCCAGGAAGTGACCTCACTTCCCTGGCAACCGAACCCAACACAACTTAGAACCCAGGTCACCGGGCACCCACTCTGTCGAGAAGCCCCTACTCAGCTCACCCGGTTGGTCAACTCACTTCAACTCAGTCACACATGTTCTGCTGCGTCCCAACACCCCGAGGCCGCGGCCCCCGGAAGGCCCGCAGCGAGGGCCTGGGCCAGCGGTGCCGGCGCTGGCTCGGCTCTCACCCCAGGCGCCTCTGGCCTTTTGGCCACAGGGACCCAAAGGTAACCCAGGGAGGCCCGGGGCAGGCCCGCCCAGGCCGGGCCACCACTCAGACCCCACCCGGGTAGAGCCCCACATCCCCTTCCCTTTGCTGGTGGAGGTGGGCAGTCATGTTGGGCTGGGGTGGGGGGGCCTGCCTCAAGCACGAGCAGGTCAGAGGCCTGGGGGGGCCTGTCACGTCCGCACCCCGGGTCCCAGCTGGCGGGCTGGGCTGTGGCCAGCCGGGCAGGGCCCTGCCGCCCGAGTCGAAGCCCGTGCCCTCTGGCTGTGTCTCTTCCCTCCCGGGTGCCCGTCTCAGCTGACCAAGGTCCCAGTCTGATCTGGCAGCAGAGGGTCGAGCGGGCAGAAGCGGGAGTGGTCCTGGCCGGGCAGGGCTCTGAGACCTCCGGGCCCGGCCCGCTGCCACTCACTGTCATTGCAGAGCCGGACACTGCAGGAGCCGCTGGATCAGGACACCCACGCCTCCTCCCCGAGCGAGGGGCCGCTGCACGCTTCTCAGGGCCAGCACCAGCTCCGGGTGAGTCTGCACACGGAGGGGTCCCCGCCACCGCGACGGCCTCCTCCCCAGAAACCGCCCAGGCGTCACGCCAGGGTCCTGCCCGCGGCTGACAGGCAGCTCAGCAGACCCGGCTCTGACCTGGAGCAGCTCCCTGGGAGTCAGGTGGAGGACCAGGAGCCCACCGAGGCACAGCCCCAAGGTGAGAAGGGCGGGGCCGGTGAACGTGCGGAGGCGAGGGAGGGCCGAGGGCTGGGCCACACAGGGAGGCGTCCCCAGAGGCTGCTGCTGGCACCAGAGCCAACATTGGTCTCAGACCACCTGTCTACACGAGTTCAGTCACAAAACACATCCTGTGGGCACTTGCTGTTGGGAGCTGTCCGGAAAGCTCCGGGAAGACGTCTGGCCTTGAAGAGGCCCACGGAAAGGGAGGCACGAGGCTCAAGATTTCCTCTCTCACAGCACGAGCGAGCGCCTCCACGAGACTGAAAGCTCTCTCCACTTCCAACAGTCACAGATCCAGAGCAGGCGGGGGCAGGGGAAGATGCCAGAGACCAAAACCAGGACCATCAGGATCCAGCGGGAGACCCCGAGCTCCCTCCTGCTGCTCCTGCAGCTTCTGCAGCTCCAGCAGCTAACGCTGCTCCTGAAGATCCTGCCGCTCCTGCTGCTCCTGACGATCCCGCAGCTCCTGCTGCTCCTGAAGCTCCCGCAGCTCCTGCTGCTTCCAAAGGTCCTGAAGATGCTGCACCTGCAGCTGGAACGCTGGGCCACGGAGAGCCAGTTCAGGCGTCACCAGCCCCTGGGGCTGAGCCCCTCTGCGCCCACCCACACCTTCTTCTTCACAATCCCACCATGAATCCCCTCCCGCACCCGACCTTGACTTCCATTCCCCTGAAGTGATTTGTGCTTGCTTTGTCTTCACTTTCCTCTGTTTCTTTCATATCGGTTATGGCATCCTTTATTTTGCCGTTTTAAGTTTCTTTTAATAAAATATAGACTTGGTCCCTCTGAAATTGTGCAATTCAGGAGCACTGGGTGCCTTCACGATGCCGTGCGACCATCACTACCATGCAGGCTCACACCATTCCTTTCTTCAAAGTAAAAACTTGAATCCACAGCACGCACTGCCCCCCACCCCCTCACCCCCCAGCCCCTGACAGCCCCGAGTCCTCTTCCCCTCTGGGTGTCTTTACCTCTCCTGGGTGTTCCCTGTCAATGAAGCCACAGGAAAGCTGGCTTTGCGTGCCTGGCCACGTGGCTTAAGCGGGGGCTGGTGATGTTTTCCTTTGTTTCCACTTGAAATCGCATTTTGATTATTTGAAAGGGAAATCCAGGTGAAGAGGTCATGTGCATAACGAAGCCCTTTCGGTACCTCTGTGCATAACCTCGGGGGAGGCACTGCTCTTCCCCCTGTGACACCACAGACACAAGACACAAGGGAGATGCTTAGCTCTTCCTGGGGCAGAAACAAAAGCACGCAAATCAAGAAACCAGCAAAAGCCCAGAAATATACCCGGAAAGACACTCCACGACCCGCAAGGTCCCAAGGTTGGAGAAAGGCTACACATCCCCGGGGTCCAAAAACCCCTCGAAACCCAGTGCTCTAAACAAACACAACACACACGGGCAGTTCCAACGAGAGGCACAGCAGGTGGCCAGTGTGCGTTACACGTGCTCGAACTCTCGGGGGAGGACACAGGCAGACGGACACACTGTGGAGACAGCACTGGTCACCATGACGCTGGCAGGTCTTTAGCCTGGTGACAGCCAGCCCTGGTCACAACGTGAGGAGGCAGAGGCCTCAGCAGATCCCCCGGAGGGACGAGACAACACACACTCCTCTTCAGGGAAACAGTGAGCAGGACGCATCAAAGGGCCACAGGCGCAGCAGCACTTCCCCGGCAGTGCCGATCCTTAGAGCTGACCCCACCAAAGTGTTCGCACAACTTGCAAAGAGGTTTGTACTTCAGCACCATGAAAAGAATCACTATGTCATCAAGGCATTTTCACAAGTGACCTGCCCTGGGCCCTAACGATACAAACACATAAATACACAGATACGCAGGTAAATGGACACGCACATGCATCCAGGAAAAGAGACAGAGAGACTGAAACACAGACAGGCAGAGGGAGAGAGAAACAGAGAGAGAGAGAGAGAGAGAGACAAGACAGGCGCTGAGAGACACACAGGGGGAGAAGGAACACCGGAGCTGGGAACGAGCGGAAGTCACGCCCATTTTCACACGTCACTCTGCATGTCACAAGCAGGTCCCAATGTCCATCCACCCTGCAGGGGAGGGTGTGGTGGGGGCTCACACGAGGACACGTGACCAGAAGGCATTAAGCTGAGAGCATTGTGGGGCAGCCAACCCCAGGGGCCGAGATGACACACTGGGCCTGAATCTAAACATGACACAGTGACCCAGGGGGTAGTATGTCAGCAAGAACGAAATCACAGTTATGTTCAGTTTCTCCCCTCCCCCCCGCCCCGACAGGGAGCTGGGAAGCAGGTGGCAAGGGGAGTGACTTTCTCCGGACCTCAGGGCAGACCCTACCCAGCCTGTGTGGGGTGTGCTCTGCGCTCCGCCAGCCCTCTGTGGGGCCCTCCCTTTGCTGAGTCTGCGCACGAGCTCCCTGGGATGCCAGCCCGCGGGGCTGACAGGTGCGGTAGGTGTTTGTGCCTCTGGAGACACGATGGCTTCCCCGGGAAGGAGGGGCCAGGATGATCCCCACTGTGCCGACGGGGGACTGGGGAGACCCTGAGAGGCAGGCGGCTCGTCCAGGGTGACAGCACTGCGGGCGACGGCGGGCCGGGTCCGAACCCAGCTGCCTCCTCAGAGCTGGCGCCCTGGCTGCATCCAGGCCTCCGCAGGGTCCTGGGCAGGGGGGCCGAGTGGGTGTCACTGTGTGCGGACACGGCACGGGCTGGGAGCTGAGCAGTCAGCAGCCCAGAGAGGCCCTTGGGGAGCTCTGCGGAATGAGGAAGCTTGGGGAAGGGGACCCCAGGAAGTGACCTCACTTCCCTGGCAACCGAACCCAACACAACTTAGAACCCAGGTCACCGGGCACCCACTCTGTCGAGAAGCCCCTACTCAGCTCACCCGGTTGGTCAACTCACTTCAACTCAGTCACACATGTTCTGCTGCGTCCCAACACCCCGAGGCCGCGGCCCCCGGAAGGCCCGCAGCGAGGGCCTGGGCCAGCGGTGCCGGCGCTGGCTCGGCTCTCACCCCAGGCGCCTCTGGCCTTTTGGCCACAGGGACCCAAAGGTAACCCAGGGAGGCCCGGGGCAGGCCCGCCCAGGCCGGGCCACCACTCAGACCCCACCCGGGTAGAGCCCCACATCCCCTTCCCTTTGCTGGTGGAGGTGGGCAGTCATGTTGGGCTGGGGTGGGGGGGCCTGCCTCAAGCACGAGCAGGTCAGAGGCCTGGGGGGGCCTGTCACGTCCGCACCCCGGGTCCCAGCTGGCGGGCTGGGCTGTGGCCAGCCGGGCAGGGCCCTGCCGCCCGAGTCGAAGCCCGTGCCCTCTGGCTGTGTCTCTTCCCTCCCGGGTGGCCGTCTCAGCTGACCAAGGTCCCAGTCTGATCTGGCAGCAGAGGGTCGAGCGGGCAGAAGCGGGAGTGGTCCTGGCCGGGCAGGGCTCTGAGACCTCCGGGCCCGGCCCGCTGCCACTCACTGTCATTGCAGAGCCGGACACTGCAGGAGCCGCTGGATCAGGACACCCACGCCTCCTCCCCGAGCGAGGGGCCGCTGCACGCTTCTCAGGGCCAGCACCAGCTCCGGGTGAGTCTGCACACGGAGGGGTCCCCGCCACCGCGACGGCCTCCTCCCCAGAAACCGCCCAGGCGTCACGCCAGGGTCCTGCCCGCGGCTGACAGGCAGCTCAGCAGACCCGGCTCTGACCTGGAGCAGCTCCCTGGGAGTCAGGTGGAGGACCAGGAGCCCACCGAGGCACAGCCCCAAGGTGAGAAGGGCGGGGCCGGTGAACGTGCGGAGGCGAGGGAGGGCCGAGGGCTGGGCCACACAGGGAGGCGTCCCCAGAGGCTGCTGCTGGCACCAGAGCCAACATTGGTCTCAGACCACCTGTCTACACGAGTTCAGTCACAAAACACATCCTGTGGGCACTTGCTGTTGGGAGCTGTCCGGAAAGCTCCGGGAAGACGTCTGGCCTTGAAGAGGCCCACGGAAAGGGAGGCACGAGGCTCAAGATTTCCTCTCTCACAGCACGAGCGAGCGCCTCCACGAGACTGAAAGCTCTCTCCACTTCCAACAGTCACAGATCCAGAGCAGGCGGGGGCAGGGGAAGATGCCAGAGACCAAAACCAGGACCATCAGGATCCAGCGGGAGACCCCGAGCTCCCTCCTGCTGCTCCTGCAGCTTCTGCAGCTCCAGCAGCTAACGCTGCTCCTGAAGATCCTGCCGCTCCTGCTGCTCCTGACGATCCCGCAGCTCCTGCTGCTCCTGAAGCTCCCGCAGCTCCTGCTGCTTCCAAAGGTCCTGAAGATGCTGCACCTGCAGCTGGAACACTGGGCCACGGAGAGCCACTTCAGGCGTCACCAGCCCCTGGGGCTGAGCCCCTCTGCGCCCACCCACACCTTCTTCTTCACAATCCCACCATGAATCCCCTCCCGCACCCGACCTTGACTTCCATTCCCCTGAAGTGATTTGTGCTTGCTTTGTCTTCACTTTCCTCTGTTTCTTTCATATCGGTTATGGCATCCTTTATTTTGCCGTTTTAAGTTTCTTTTAATAAAATATAGACTTGGTCCCTCTGAAATTGTGCAATTCAGGAGCACTGGGTGCCTTCACGATGCCGTGCGACCATCACTACCATGCAGGCTCACACCATTCCTTTCTTCAAAGTAAAAACTTGGATCCACAGCACGCACTGCCCCCCACCCCCTCACCCCCCAGCCCCTGACAGCCCCGAGTCCTCTTCCCCTCTGGGTGTCTTTACCTCTCCTGGGTGTTCCCTGTCAATGAAGCCACAGGAAAGCTGGCTTTGCGTGCCTGCCCACGTGGCTTAAGCGGGGGCTGGTGATGTTTTCCTTTGTTTCCACTTGAAATCGCATTTTGATTATTTGAAAGGGAAATCCAGGTGAAGAGGTCATGTGCATAACGAAGCCCTTTCGGTACCTCTGTGCATAACCTCGGGGGAGGCACTGCTCTTCCCCCTGTGACACCACAGACACAAGACACAAGGGAGATGCTTAGCTCTTCCTGGGGCAGAAACAAAAGCACGCAAATCAAGAAACCAGCAAAAGCCCAGAAATATACCCGGAAAGACACTCCACGACCCGCAAGGTCCCAAGGTTGGAGAAAGGCTACACATCCCCGGGGTCCAAAAACCCCTCGAAACCCAGTGCTCTAAACAAACACAACACACACGGGCAGTTCCAACGAGAGGCACAGCAGGTGGCCAGTGTGCGTTACACGTGCTCGAACTCTCGGGGGAGGACACAGGCAGACGGACACACTGTGGAGACAGCACTGGTCACCATGACGCTGGCAGGTCTTTAGCCTGGTGACAGCCAGCCCTGGTGACAACGTGAGGAGGCAGAGGCCTCAGCAGATCCCCCGGAGGGACGAGACAACACACACTCCTCTTCAGGGAAACAGTGAGCAGGACGCATCAAAGGGCCACAGGCGCAGCAGCCCTTCCCCGGCAGTGCCGATCCTTACAGCTGACCCCACCAAAGTGCTCGCACAACTTGCAAAGAGGTTTGTACTTCAGCACCATGAAAAGAATCACTATGTCATCAAGGCATTTTCACAAGTGACCTGCCCTGGGCCCTAACGATACAAACACATAAATACACAGATACGCAGGTAAATGGACACGCACATGCATCCAGGAAAAGAGACAGAGAGACTGAAACACAGACAGGCAGAGGGAGAGAGAAACAGAGAGAGAGAGAGAGAGAGAGACAAGACAGGCGCTGAGAGACACACAGGGGGAGAAGGAACACCGGAGCTGGGAACGAGCGGAAGTCACGCCCATTTTCACACGTCACTCTGCATGTCACAAGCAGGTCCCAATGTCCATCCACCCTGCAGGGGAGGGTGTGGTGGGGGCTCACACGAGGACACGTGACCAGAAGGCATTAAGCTGAGAGCATTGTGGGGCAGCCAACCCCAGGGGCCGAGATGACACACTGGGCCTGAATCTAAACATGACACAGTGACCCAGGGGGTAGTATGTCAGCAAGAACGAAATCACAGTTATGTTCAGTTTCTCCCCTCCCCCCCACCCCGACAGGGAGCTGGGAAGCAGGTGGCAAGGGGAGTGACTTTCTCCGGACCTCAGGGCAGACCCTACCCAGCCTGTGTGGGGTGTGCTCTGCGCTCCGCCAGCCCTCTGTGGGGCCCTCCCTTTGCTGAGTCTGCGCACGAGCTCCCTGGGATGCCAGCCCGCGGGGCTGACAGGTGCGGTAGGTGTTTGTGCCTCTGGAGACACGATGGCTTCCCCGGGAAGGAGGGGCCAGGATGATCCCCACTGTGCCGACGGGGGACTGGGGAGACCCTGAGAGGCAGGCGGCTCGTCCAGGGTGACAGCACTGCGGGCGACGGCGGGCCGGGTCCGAACCCAGCTGCCTCCTCAGAGCTGGCGCCCTGGCTGCATCCAGGCCTCCGCAGGGTCCTGGGCAGGGGGGCCGAGTGGGTGTCACTGTGTGCGGACACGGCACGGGCTGGGAGCTGAGCAGTCAGCAGCCCAGAGAGGCCCTTGGGGAGCTCTGCGGAATGAGGAAGCTTGGGGAAGGGGACCCCAGGAAGTGACCTCACTTCCCTGGCAACCGAACCCAACACAACTTAGAACCCAGGTCACCGGGCACCCACTCTGTCGAGAAGCCCCTACTCAGCTCACCCGGTTGGTCAACTCACTTCAACTCAGTCACACATGTTCTGCTGCGTCCCAACACCCCGAGGCCGCGGCCCCCGGAAGGCCCGCAGCGAGGGCCTGGGCCAGCGGTGCCGGCGCTGGCTCGGCTCTCACCCCAGGCGCCTCTGGCCTTTTGGCCACAGGGACCCAAAGGTAACCCAGGGAGGCCCGGGGCAGGCCCGCCCAGGCCGGGCCACCACTCAGACCCCACCCGGGTAGAGCCCCACATCCCCTTCCCTTTGCTGGTGGAGGTGGGCAGTCATGTTGGGCTGGGGTGGGGGGGCCTGCCTCAAGCACGAGCAGGTCAGAGGCCTGGGGGGGCCTGTCACGTCCGCACCCCGGGTCCCAGCTGGCGGGCTGGGCTGTGGCCAGCCGGGCAGGGCCCTGCCGCCCGAGTCGAAGCCCGTGCCCTCTGGCTGTGTCTCTTCCCTCCCGGGTGCCCGTCTCAGCTGACCAAGGTCCCAGTCTGATCTGGCAGCAGAGGGTCGAGCGGGCAGAAGCGGGAGTGGTCCTGGCCGGGCAGGGCTCTGAGACCTCCGGGCCCGGCCCGCTGCCACTCACTGTCATTGCAGAGCCGGACACTGCAGGAGCCGCTGGATCAGGACACCCACGCCTCCTCCCCGAGCGAGGGGCCGCTGCACGCTTCTCAGGGCCAGCACCAGCTCCGGGTGAGTCTGCACACGGAGGGGTCCCCGCCACCGCGACGGCCTCCTCCCCAGAAACCGCCCAGGCGTCACGCCAGGGTCCTGCCCGCGGCTGACAGGCAGCTCAGCAGACCCGGCTCTGACCTGGAGCAGCTCCCTGGGAGTCAGGTGGAGGACCAGGAGCCCACCGAGGCACAGCCCCAAGGTGAGAAGGGCGGGGCCGGTGAACGTGCGGAGGCGAGGGAGGGCCGAGGGCTGGGCCACACAGGGAGGCGTCCCCAGAGGCTGCTGCTGGCACCAGAGCCAACATTGGTCTCAGACCACCTGTCTACACGAGTTCAGTCACAAAACACATCCTGTGGGCACTTGCTGTTGGGAGCTGTCCGGAAAGCTCCGGGAAGACGTCTGGCCTTGAAGAGGCCCACGGAAAGGGAGGCACGAGGCTCAAGATTTCCTCTCTCACAGCACGAGCGAGCGCCTCCACGAGACTGAAAGCTCTCTCCACTTCCAACAGTCACAGATCCAGAGCAGGCGGGGGCAGGGGAAGATGCCAGAGACCAAAACCAGGACCATCAGGATCCAGCGGGAGACCCCGAGCTCCCTCCTGCTGCTCCTGCAGCTTCTGCAGCTCCAGCAGCTAACGCTGCTCCTGAAGATCCTGCCGCTCCTGCTGCTCCTGACGATCCCGCAGCTCCTGCTGCTCCTGAAGCTCCCGCAGCTCCTGCTGCTTCCAAAGGTCCTGAAGATGCTGCACCTGCAGCTGGAACACTGGGCCACGGAGAGCCACTTCAGGCGTCACCAGCCCCTGGGGCTGAGCCCCTCTGCGCCCACCCACACCTTCTTCTTCACACTCCCACCATGAATCCCCTCCCGCACCCGACCTTGACTTCCATTCCCCTGAAGTGATTTGTGCTTGCTTTGTCTTCACTTTCCTCTGTTTCTTTCATATCGGTTATGGCATCCTTTATTTTGCCGTTTTAAGTTTCTTTTAATACAATATAGACTTGGTCCCTCTGAAATTGTGCAATTCAGGAGCACTGGGTGCCTTCACGATGCCGTGCGACCATCACTACCATGCAGGCTCACACCATTCCTTTCTTCAAAGTAAAAACTTGGATCCACAGCACGCACTGCCCCCCACCCCCTCACCCCCCAGCCCCTGACAGCCCCGAGTCCTCTTCCCCTCTGGGTGTCTTTACCTCTCCTGGGTGTTCCCTGTCAATGAAGCCACAGGAAAGCTGGCTTTGCGTGCCTGCCCACGTGGCTTAAGCGGGGGCTGGTGATGTTTTCCTTTGTTTCCACTTGAAATCGCATTTTGATTATTTGAAAGGGAAATCCAGGTGGGCTAAAGAGGTCATGTGCATAACGAAGCCCTTTCGGTACCTCTGTGCATAACCTCGGGGGAGGCACTGCTCTTCCCCCTGTGACACCACAGACACAAGACACAAGGGAGATGCTTAGCTCTTCCTGGGGCAGAAACAAAAGCACGCAAATCAAGAAACCAGCAAAAGCCCAGAAATATACCCGAAAAGACACTCCACGACCCGCGAGGTCCCAAGGTTGGAGAAAGGCTACACATCCCCGGGGTCCAAAAACCCCTCGAAACCCAGTGCTCTAAACAAACACAACACACACGGGCAGTTCCAACGAGAGGCACAGCAGGTGGCCAGTGTGCGTTACATGTGCTCGACCTCTCGGTGGAGGACACAGGCAGACGGACACACTGTGGAGACAGCACTGGTCACCATGACGCTGGCAGGTCTTTAGCCTGGTGACAGCCAGCCCTGGTGACAACGTGAGGAGGCAGAGGCCTCAGTAGATTCCCCGGAGGGACGAGACAACACACACTCCTCTTCAGGGAAACAGTGAGCAGGACGCATCAAAGGGCCACAGGCGCAGCAGCCCTTCCCCGGCAGTGCCGATCCTTACAGCTGACCCCACCAAAGTGCTCGCACAACTTGCAAAGAGGTTTGTACTTCAGCACCATGAAAAGAATCACTATGTCATCAAGGCATTTTCACAAGTGACCTGCCCTGGGCCCTAACGATACAAACACATAAATACACAGATACACAGGTAAATGGACACGCACATACATCCAGGAAAAGAGACAGAGAGACTGAAACACAGACAGGCAGAGGGAGAGAGAAACAGAGAGAGAGAGAGAGAGAGACAAGACAGGCGCTGAGAGACACACAGGGGGAGAAGGAACACCGGAGCTGGGAACGAGCGGAAGTCACGCCCATTTTCACACGTCACTCTGCATGTCACAACCAGGTCCCAATGTCCATCCACCCTGCAGGGGAGGGTGTGGTGGGGGCTCACACGAGGACACGTGACCAGAAGGCATAAAAGCTGACAGCCTTGTGGGGCAGCCAACCCCAGGGACCGAGATGACACACTGGGCCTGAATCTAAACATGACACAGTGACCCAGGGGGTAGTATGTCAGCAAAAACGAAATCACAGTTATGTTCAGTTTCTCCCCTCCCCCCCACCCCGACAGGGAGCTGGGAAGCAGGTGGCAAGGGGAGTGACTTTCTCCGGACCTCAGGGCAGACCCTACCCAGCCTGTGTGGGGTGTGCTCTGCGCTCCGCCAGCCCTCTGTGGGGCCCTCCCTTTGCTGAGTCTGCGCACGAGCTCCCTGGGATGCCAGCCCGCGGGGCTGACAGGTGCGGTAGGTGTTTGTGCCTCTGGAGACACGATGGCTTCCCCGGGAAGGAGGGGCCAGGATGATCCCCACTGTGCCGACGGGGGACTGGGGAGACCCTGAGAGGCAGGCGGCTCGTCCAGGGTGACAGCACTGCGGGCGACGGCGGGCCGGGTCCGAACCCAGCTGCCTCCTCAGAGCTGGCGCCCTGGCTGCATCCAGGCCTCCGCAGGGTCCTGGGCAGGGGGGCCGAGTGGGTGTCACTGTGTGCGGACACGGCACGGGCTGGGAGCTGAGCAGTCAGCAGCCCAGAGAGGCCCTTGGGGAGCTCTGCGGAATGAGGAAGCTTGGGGAAGGGGACCCCAGGAAGTGACCTCACTTCCCTGGCAACCGAACCCAACACAACTTAGAACCCAGGTCACCGGGCACCCACTCTGTCGAGAAGCCCCTACTCAGCTCACCCGGTTGGTCAACTCACTTCAACTCAGTCACACATGTTCTGCTGCGTCCCAACACCCCGAGGCCGCGGCCCCCGGAAGGCCCGCAGCGAGGGCCTGGGCCAGCGGTGCCGGCGCTGGCTCGGCTCTCACCCCAGGCGCCTCTGGCCTTTTGGCCACAGGGACCCAAAGGTAACCCAGGGAGGCCCGGGGCAGGCCCGCCCAGGCCGGGCCACCACTCAGACCCCACCCGGGTAGAGCCCCACATCCCCTTCCCTTTGCTGGTGGAGGTGGGCAGTCATGTTGGGCTGGGGTGGGGGGGCCTGCCTCAAGCACGAGCAGGTCAGAGGCCTGGGGGGGCCTGTCACGTCCGCACCCCGGGTCCCAGCTGGCGGGCTGGGCTGTGGCCAGCCGGGCAGGGCCCTGCCGCCCGAGTCGAAGCCCGTGCCCTCTGGCTGTGTCTCTTCCCTCCCGGGTGGCCGTCTCAGCTGACCAAGGTCCCAGTCTGATCTGGCAGCAGAGGGTCGAGCGGGCAGAAGCGGGAGTGGTCCTGGCCGGGCAGGGCTCTGAGACCTCCGGGCCCGGCCCGCTGCCACTCACTGTCATTGCAGAGCCGGACACTGCAGGAGCCGCTGGATCAGGACACCCACGCCTCCTCCCCGAGCGAGGGGCCGCTGCACGCTTCTCAGGGCCAGCACCAGCTCCGGGTGAGTCTGCACACGGAGGGGTCCCCGCCACCGCGACGGCCTCCTCCCCAGAAACCGCCCAGGCGTCACGCCAGGGTCCTGCCCGCGGCTGACAGGCAGCTCAGCAGACCCGGCTCTGACCTGGAGCAGCTCCCTGGGAGTCAGGTGGAGGACCAGGAGCCCACCGAGGCACAGCCCCAAGGTGAGAAGGGCGGGGCCGGTGAACGTGCGGAGGCGAGGGAGGGCCGAGGGCTGGGCCACACAGGGAGGCGTCCCCAGAGGCTGCTGCTGGCACCAGAGCCAACATTGGTCTCAGACCACCTGTCTACACGAGTTCAGTCACAAAACACATCCTGTGGGCACTTGCTGTTGGGAGCTGTCCGGAAAGCTCCGGGAAGACGTCTGGCCTTGAAGAGGCCCACGGAAAGGGAGGCACGAGGCTCAAGATTTCCTCTCTCACAGCACGAGCGAGCGCCTCCACGAGACTGAAAGCTCTCTCCACTTCCAACAGTCACAGATCCAGAGCAGGCGGGGGCAGGGGAAGATGCCAGAGACCAAAACCAGGACCATCAGGATCCAGCGGGAGACCCCGAGCTCCCTCCTGCTGCTCCTGCAGCTTCTGCAGCTCCAGCAGCTAACGCTGCTCCTGAAGATCCTGCCGCTCCTGCTGCTCCTGACGATCCCGCAGCTCCTGCTGCTCCTGAAGCTCCCGCAGCTCCTGCTGCTTCCAAAGGTCCTGAAGATGCTGCACCTGCAGCTGGAACGCTGGGCCACGGAGAGCCAGTTCAGGCGTCACCAGCCCCTGGGGCTGAGCCCCTCTGCGCCCACCCACACCTTCTTCTTCACAATCCCACCATGAATCCCCTCCCGCACCCGACCTTGACTTCCATTCCCCTGAAGTGATTTGTGCTTGCTTTGTCTTCACTTTCCTCTGTTTCTTTCATATCGGTTATGGCATCCTTTATTTTGCCGTTTTAAGTTTCTTTTAATAAAATATAGACTTGGTCCCTCTGAAATTGTGCAATTCAGGAGCACTGGGTGCCTTCACGATGCCGTGCGACCATCACTACCATGCAGGCTCACACCATTCCTTTCTTCAAAGTAAAAACTTGAATCCACAGCACGCACTGCCCCCCACCCCCTCACCCCCCAGCCCCTGACAGCCCCGAGTCCTCTTCCCCTCTGGGTGTCTTTACCTCTCCTGGGTGTTCCCTGTCAATGAAGCCACAGGAAAGCTGGCTTTGCGTGCCTGGCCACGTGGCTTAAGCGGGGGCTGGTGATGTTTTCCTTTGTTTCCACTTGAAATCGCATTTTGATTATTTGAAAGGGAAATCCAGGTGAAGAGGTCATGTGCATAACGAAGCCCTTTCGGTACCTCTGTGCATAACCTCGGGGGAGGCACTGCTCTTCCCCCTGTGACACCACAGACACAAGACACAAGGGAGATGCTTAGCTCTTCCTGGGGCAGAAACAAAAGCACGCAAATCAAGAAACCAGCAAAAGCCCAGAAATATACCCGGAAAGACACTCCACGACCCGCAAGGTCCCAAGGTTGGAGAAAGGCTACACATCCCCGGGGTCCAAAAACCCCTCGAAACCCAGTGCTCTAAACAAACACAACACACACGGGCAGTTCCAACGAGAGGCACAGCAGGTGGCCAGTGTGCGTTACACGTGCTCGAACTCTCGGGGGAGGACACAGGCAGACGGACACACTGTGGAGACAGCACTGGTCACCATGACGCTGGCAGGTCTTTAGCCTGGTGACAGCCAGCCCTGGTCACAACGTGAGGAGGCAGAGGCCTCAGCAGATCCCCCGGAGGGACGAGACAACACACACTCCTCTTCAGGGAAACAGTGAGCAGGACGCATCAAAGGGCCACAGGCGCAGCAGCACTTCCCCGGCAGTGCCGATCCTTAGAGCTGACCCCACCAAAGTGTTCGCACAACTTGCAAAGAGGTTTGTACTTCAGCACCATGAAAAGAATCACTATGTCATCAAGGCATTTTCACAAGTGACCTGCCCTGGGCCCTAACGATACAAACACATAAATACACAGATACGCAGGTAAATGGACACGCACATGCATCCAGGAAAAGAGACAGAGAGACTGAAACACAGACAGGCAGAGGGAGAGAGAAACAGAGAGAGAGAGAGAGAGAGAGACAAGACAGGCGCTGAGAGACACACAGGGGGAGAAGGAACACCGGAGCTGGGAACGAGCGGAAGTCACGCCCATTTTCACACGTCACTCTGCATGTCACAAGCAGGTCCCAATGTCCATCCACCCTGCAGGGGAGGGTGTGGTGGGGGCTCACACGAGGACACGTGACCAGAAGGCATTAAGCTGAGAGCATTGTGGGGCAGCCAACCCCAGGGGCCGAGATGACACACTGGGCCTGAATCTAAACATGACACAGTGACCCAGGGGGTAGTATGTCAGCAAGAACGAAATCACAGTTATGTTCAGTTTCTCCCCTCCCCCCCGCCCCGACAGGGAGCTGGGAAGCAGGTGGCAAGGGGAGTGACTTTCTCCGGACCTCAGGGCAGACCCTACCCAGCCTGTGTGGGGTGTGCTCTGCGCTCCGCCAGCCCTCTGTGGGGCCCTCCCTTTGCTGAGTCTGCGCACGAGCTCCCTGGGATGCCAGCCCGCGGGGCTGACAGGTGCGGTAGGTGTTTGTGCCTCTGGAGACACGATGGCTTCCCCGGGAAGGAGGGGCCAGGATGATCCCCACTGTGCCGACGGGGGACTGGGGAGACCCTGAGAGGCAGGCGGCTCGTCCAGGGTGACAGCACTGCGGGCGACGGCGGGCCGGGTCCGAACCCAGCTGCCTCCTCAGAGCTGGCGCCCTGGCTGCATCCAGGCCTCCGCAGGGTCCTGGGCAGGGGGGCCGAGTGGGTGTCACTGTGTGCGGACACGGCACGGGCTGGGAGCTGAGCAGTCAGCAGCCCAGAGAGGCCCTTGGGGAGCTCTGCGGAATGAGGAAGCTTGGGGAAGGGGACCCCAGGAAGTGACCTCACTTCCCTGGCAACCGAACCCAACACAACTTAGAACCCAGGTCACCGGGCACCCACTCTGTCGAGAAGCCCCTACTCAGCTCACCCGGTTGGTCAACTCACTTCAACTCAGTCACACATGTTCTGCTGCGTCCCAACACCCCGAGGCCGCGGCCCCCGGAAGGCCCGCAGCGAGGGCCTGGGCCAGCGGTGCCGGCGCTGGCTCGGCTCTCACCCCAGGCGCCTCTGGCCTTTTGGCCACAGGGACCCAAAGGTAACCCAGGGAGGCCCGGGGCAGGCCCGCCCAGGCCGGGCCACCACTCAGACCCCACCCGGGTAGAGCCCCACATCCCCTTCCCTTTGCTGGTGGAGGTGGGCAGTCATGTTGGGCTGGGGTGGGGGGGCCTGCCTCAAGCACGAGCAGGTCAGAGGCCTGGGGGGGCCTGTCACGTCCGCACCCCGGGTCCCAGCTGGCGGGCTGGGCTGTGGCCAGCCGGGCAGGGCCCTGCCGCCCGAGTCGAAGCCCGTGCCCTCTGGCTGTGTCTCTTCCCTCCCGGGTGGCCGTCTCAGCTGACCAAGGTCCCAGTCTGATCTGGCAGCAGAGGGTCGAGCGGGCAGAAGCGGGAGTGGTCCTGGCCGGGCAGGGCTCTGAGACCTCCGGGCCCGGCCCGCTGCCACTCACTGTCATTGCAGAGCCGGACACTGCAGGAGCCGCTGGATCAGGACACCCACGCCTCCTCCCCGAGCGAGGGGCCGCTGCACGCTTCTCAGGGCCAGCACCAGCTCCGGGTGAGTCTGCACACGGAGGGGTCCCCGCCACCGCGACGGCCTCCTCCCCAGAAACCGCCCAGGCGTCACGCCAGGGTCCTGCCCGCGGCTGACAGGCAGCTCAGCAGACCCGGCTCTGACCTGGAGCAGCTCCCTGGGAGTCAGGTGGAGGACCAGGAGCCCACCGAGGCACAGCCCCAAGGTGAGAAGGGCGGGGCCGGTGAACGTGCGGAGGCGAGGGAGGGCCGAGGGCTGGGCCACACAGGGAGGCGTCCCCAGAGGCTGCTGCTGGCACCAGAGCCAACATTGGTCTCAGACCACCTGTCTACACGAGTTCAGTCACAAAACACATCCTGTGGGCACTTGCTGTTGGGAGCTGTCCGGAAAGCTCCGGGAAGACGTCTGGCCTTGAAGAGGCCCACGGAAAGGGAGGCACGAGGCTCAAGATTTCCTCTCTCACAGCACGAGCGAGCGCCTCCACGAGACTGAAAGCTCTCTCCACTTCCAACAGTCACAGATCCAGAGCAGGCGGGGGCAGGGGAAGATGCCAGAGACCAAAACCAGGACCATCAGGATCCAGCGGGAGACCCCGAGCTCCCTCCTGCTGCTCCTGCAGCTTCTGCAGCTCCAGCAGCTAACGCTGCTCCTGAAGATCCTGCCGCTCCTGCTGCTCCTGACGATCCCGCAGCTCCTGCTGCTCCTGAAGCTCCCGCAGCTCCTGCTGCTTCCAAAGGTCCTGAAGATGCTGCACCTGCAGCTGGAACGCTGGGCCACGGAGAGCCAGTTCAGGCGTCACCAGCCCCTGGGGCTGAGCCCCTCTGCGCCCACCCACACCTTCTTCTTCACAATCCCACCATGAATCCCCTCCCGCACCCGACCTTGACTTCCATTCCCCTGAAGTGATTTGTGCTTGCTTTGTCTTCACTTTCCTCTGTTTCTTTCATATCGGTTATGGCATCCTTTATTTTGCCGTTTTAAGTTTCTTTTAATAAAATATAGACTTGGTCCCTCTGAAATTGTGCAATTCAGGAGCACTGGGTGCCTTCACGATGCCGTGCGACCATCACTACCATGCAGGCTCACACCATTCCTTTCTTCAAAGTAAAAACTTGAATCCACAGCACGCACTGCCCCCCACCCCCTCACCCCCCAGCCCCTGACAGCCCCGAGTCCTCTTCCCCTCTGGGTGTCTTTACCTCTCCTGGGTGTTCCCTGTCAATGAAGCCACAGGAAAGCTGGCTTTGCGTGCCTGCCCACGTGGCTTAAGCGGGGGCTGGTGATGTTTTCCTTTGTTTCCACTTGAAATCGCATTTTGATTATTTGAAAGGGAAATCCAGGTGAAGAGGTCATGTGCATAACGAAGCCCTTTCGGTACCTCTGTGCATAACCTCGGGGGAGGCACTGCTCTTCCCCCTGTGACACCACAGACACAAGACACAAGGGAGATGCTTAGCTCTTCCTGGGGCAGAAACAAAAGCACGCAAATCAAGAAACCAGCAAAAGCCCAGAAATATACCCGGAAAGACACTCCACGACCCGCAAGGTCCCAAGGTTGGAGAAAGGCTACACATCCCCGGGGTCCAAAAACCCCTCGAAACCCAGTGCTCTAAACAAACACAACACACACGGGCAGTTCCAACGAGAGGCACAGCAGGTGGCCAGTGTGCGTTACACGTGCTCGAACTCTCGGGGGAGGACACAGGCAGACGGACACACTGTGGAGACAGCACTGGTCACCATGACGCTGGCAGGTCTTTAGCCTGGTGACAGCCAGCCCTGGTCACAACGTGAGGAGGCAGAGGCCTCAGCAGATCCCCCGGAGGGACGAGACAACACACACTCCTCTTCAGGGAAACAGTGAGCAGGACGCATCAAAGGGCCACAGGCGCAGCAGCACTTCCCCGGCAGTGCCGATCCTTAGAGCTGACCCCACCAAAGTGTTCGCACAACTTGCAAAGAGGTTTGTACTTCAGCACCATGAAAAGAATCACTATGTCATCAAGGCATTTTCACAAGTGACCTGCCCTGGGCCCTAACGATACAAACACATAAATACACAGATACGCAGGTAAATGGACACGCACATGCATCCAGGAAAAGAGACAGAGAGACTGAAACACAGACAGGCAGAGGGAGAGAGAAACAGAGAGAGAGAGAGAGAGAGAGACAAGACAGGCGCTGAGAGACACACAGGGGGAGAAGGAACACCGGAGCTGGGAACGAGCGGAAGTCACGCCCATTTTCACACGTCACTCTGCATGTCACAAGCAGGTCCCAATGTCCATCCACCCTGCAGGGGAGGGTGTGGTGGGGGCTCACACGAGGACACGTGACCAGAAGGCATTAAGCTGAGAGCATTGTGGGGCAGCCAACCCCAGGGGCCGAGATGACACACTGGGCCTGAATCTAAACATGACACAGTGACCCAGGGGGTAGTATGTCAGCAAGAACGAAATCACAGTTATGTTCAGTTTCTCCCCTCCCCCCCGCCCCGACAGGGAGCTGGGAAGCAGGTGGCAAGGGGAGTGACTTTCTCCGGACCTCAGGGCAGACCCTACCCAGCCTGTGTGGGGTGTGCTCTGCGCTCCGCCAGCCCTCTGTGGGGCCCTCCCTTTGCTGAGTCTGCGCACGAGCTCCCTGGGATGCCAGCCCGCGGGGCTGACAGGTGCGGTAGGTGTTTGTGCCTCTGGAGACACGATGGCTTCCCCGGGAAGGAGGGGCCAGGATGATCCCCACTGTGCCGACGGGGGACTGGGGAGACCCTGAGAGGCAGGCGGCTCGTCCAGGGTGACAGCACTGCGGGCGACGGCGGGCCGGGTCCGAACCCAGCTGCCTCCTCAGAGCTGGCGCCCTGGCTGCATCCAGGCCTCCGCAGGGTCCTGGGCAGGGGGGCCGAGTGGGTGTCACTGTGTGCGGACACGGCACGGGCTGGGAGCTGAGCAGTCAGCAGCCCAGAGAGGCCCTTGGGGAGCTCTGCAGAATGAGGAAGCTTGGGGAAGGGGACCCCAGGAAGTGACCTCACTTCCCTGGCAACCGAACCCAACACAACTTAGAACCCAGGTCACCGGGCACCCACTCTGTCGAGAAGCCCCTACTCAGCTCACCCGGTTGGTCAACTCACTTCAACTCAGTCACACATGTTCTGCTGCGTCCCAACACCCCGAGGCCGCGGCCCCCGGAAGGCCCGCAGCGAGGGCCTGGGCCAGCGGTGCCGGCGCTGGCTCGGCTCTCACCCCAGGCGCCTCTGGCCTTTTGGCCACAGGGACCCAAAGGTAACCCAGGGAGGCCCGGGGCAGGCCCGCCCAGGCCGGGCCACCACTCAGACCCCACCCGGGTAGAGCCCCACATCCCCTTCCCTTTGCTGGTGGAGGTGGGCAGTCATGTTGGGCTGGGGTGGGGGGGCCTGCCTCAAGCACGAGCAGGTCAGAGGCCTGGGGGGGCCTGTCACGTCCGCACCCCGGGTCCCAGCTGGCGGGCTGGGCTGTGGCCAGCCGGGCAGGGCCCTGCCGCCCGAGTCGAAGCCCGTGCCCTCTGGCTGTGTCTCTTCCCTCCCGGGTGGCCGTCTCAGCTGACCAAGGTCCCAGTCTGATCTGGCAGCAGAGGGTCGAGCGGGCAGAAGCGGGAGTGGTCCTGGCCGGGCAGGGCTCTGAGACCTCCGGGCCCGGCCCGCTGCCACTCACTGTCATTGCAGAGCCGGACACTGCAGGAGCCGCTGGATCAGGACACCCACGCCTCCTCCCCGAGCGAGGGGCCGCTGCACGCTTCTCAGGGCCAGCACCAGCTCCGGGTGAGTCTGCACACGGAGGGGTCCCCGCCACCGCGACGGCCTCCTCCCCAGAAACCGCCCAGGCGTCACGCCAGGGTCCTGCCCGCGGCTGACAGGCAGCTCAGCAGACCCGGCTCTGACCTGGAGCAGCTCCCTGGGAGTCAGGTGGAGGACCAGGAGCCCACCGAGGCACAGCCCCAAGGTGAGAAGGGCGGGGCCGGTGAACGTGCGGAGGCGAGGGAGGGCCGAGGGCTGGGCCACACAGGGAGGCGTCCCCAGAGGCTGCTGCTGGCACCAGAGCCAACATTGGTCTCAGACCACCTGTCTACACGAGTTCAGTCACAAAACACATCCTGTGGGCACTTGCTGTTGGGAGCTGTCCGGAAAGCTCCGGGAAGACGTCTGGCCTTGAAGAGGCCCACGGAAAGGGAGGCACGAGGCTCAAGATTTCCTCTCTCACAGCACGAGCGAGCGCCTCCACGAGACTGAAAGCTCTCTCCACTTCCAACAGTCACAGATCCAGAGCAGGCGGGGGCAGGGGAAGATGCCAGAGACCAAAACCAGGACCATCAGGATCCAGCGGGAGACCCCGAGCTCCCTCCTGCTGCTCCTGCAGCTTCTGCAGCTCCAGCAGCTAACGCTGCTCCTGAAGATCCTGCCGCTCCTGCTGCTCCTGACGATCCCGCAGCTCCTGCTGCTCCTGAAGCTCCCGCAGCTCCTGCTGCTTCCAAAGGTCCTGAAGATGCTGCACCTGCAGCTGGAACGCTGGGCCACGGAGAGCCAGTTCAGGCGTCACCAGCCCCTGGGGCTGAGCCCCTCTGCGCCCACCCACACCTTCTTCTTCACAATCCCACCATGAATCCCCTCCCGCACCCGACCTTGACTTCCATTCCCCTGAAGTGATTTGTGCTTGCTTTGTCTTCACTTTCCTCTGTTTCTTTCATATCGGTTATGGCATCCTTTATTTTGCCGTTTTAAGTTTCTTTTAATAAAATATAGACTTGGTCCCTCTGAAATTGTGCAATTCAGGAGCACTGGGTGCCTTCACGATGCCGTGCGACCATCACTACCATGCAGGCTCACACCATTCCTTTCTTCAAAGTAAAAACTTGAATCCACAGCACGCACTGCCCCCCACCCCCTCACCCCCCAGCCCCTGACAGCCCCGAGTCCTCTTCCCCTCTGGGTGTCTTTACCTCTCCTGGGTGTTCCCTGTCAATGAAGCCACAGGAAAGCTGGCTTTGCGTGCCTGGCCACGTGGCTTAAGCGGGGGCTGGTGATGTTTTCCTTTGTTTCCACTTGAAATCGCATTTTGATTATTTGAAAGGGAAATCCAGGTGAAGAGGTCATGTGCATAACGAAGCCCTTTCGGTACCTCTGTGCATAACCTCGGGGGAGGCACTGCTCTTCCCCCTGTGACACCACAGACACAAGACACAAGGGAGATGCTTAGCTCTTCCTGGGGCAGAAACAAAAGCACGCAAATCAAGAAACCAGCAAAAGCCCAGAAATATACCCGGAAAGACACTCCACGACCCGCAAGGTCCCAAGGTTGGAGAAAGGCTACACATCCCCGGGGTCCAAAAACCCCTCGAAACCCAGTGCTCTAAACAAACACAACACACACGGGCAGTTCCAACGAGAGGCACAGCAGGTGGCCAGTGTGCGTTACACGTGCTCGAACTCTCGGGGGAGGACACAGGCAGACGGACACACTGTGGAGACAGCACTGGTCACCATGACGCTGGCAGGTCTTTAGCCTGGTGACAGCCAGCCCTGGTCACAACGTGAGGAGGCAGAGGCCTCAGCAGATCCCCCGGAGGGACGAGACAACACACACTCCTCTTCAGGGAAACAGTGAGCAGGACGCATCAAAGGGCCACAGGCGCAGCAGCACTTCCCCGGCAGTGCCGATCCTTAGAGCTGACCCCACCAAAGTGTTCGCACAACTTGCAAAGAGGTTTGTACTTCAGCACCATGAAAAGAATCACTATGTCATCAAGGCATTTTCACAAGTGACCTGCCCTGGGCCCTAACGATACAAACACATAAATACACAGATACGCAGGTAAATGGACACGCACATGCATCCAGGAAAAGAGACAGAGAGACTGAAACACAGACAGGCAGAGGGAGAGAGAAACAGAGAGAGAGAGAGAGAGAGAGACAAGACAGGCGCTGAGAGACACACAGGGGGAGAAGGAACACCGGAGCTGGGAACGAGCGGAAGTCACGCCCATTTTCACACGTCACTCTGCATGTCACAAGCAGGTCCCAATGTCCATCCACCCTGCAGGGGAGGGTGTGGTGGGGGCTCACACGAGGACACGTGACCAGAAGGCATTAAGCTGAGAGCATTGTGGGGCAGCCAACCCCAGGGGCCGAGATGACACACTGGGCCTGAATCTAAACATGACACAGTGACCCAGGGGGTAGTATGTCAGCAAGAACGAAATCACAGTTATGTTCAGTTTCTCCCCTCCCCCCCGCCCCGACAGGGAGCTGGGAAGCAGGTGGCAAGGGGAGTGACTTTCTCCGGACCTCAGGGCAGACCCTACCCAGCCTGTGTGGGGTGTGCTCTGCGCTCCGCCAGCCCTCTGTGGGGCCCTCCCTTTGCTGAGTCTGCGCACGAGCTCCCTGGGATGCCAGCCCGCGGGGCTGACAGGTGCGGTAGGTGTTTGTGCCTCTGGAGACACGATGGCTTCCCCGGGAAGGAGGGGCCAGGATGATCCCCACTGTGCCGACGGGGGACTGGGGAGACCCTGAGAGGCAGGCGGCTCGTCCAGGGTGACAGCACTGCGGGCGACGGCGGGCCGGGTCCGAACCCAGCTGCCTCCTCAGAGCTGGCGCCCTGGCTGCATCCAGGCCTCCGCAGGGTCCTGGGCAGGGGGGCCGAGTGGGTGTCACTGTGTGCGGACACGGCACGGGCTGGGAGCTGAGCAGTCAGCAGCCCAGAGAGGCCCTTGGGGAGCTCTGCGGAATGAGGAAGCTTGGGGAAGGGGACCCCAGGAAGTGACCTCACTTCCCTGGCAACCGAACCCAACACAACTTAGAACCCAGGTCACCGGGCACCCACTCTGTCGAGAAGCCCCTACTCAGCTCACCCGGTTGGTCAACTCACTTCAACTCAGTCACACATGTTCTGCTGCGTCCCAACACCCCGAGGCCGCGGCCCCCGGAAGGCCCGCAGCGAGGGCCTGGGCCAGCGGTGCCGGCGCTGGCTCGGCTCTCACCCCAGGCGCCTCTGGCCTTTTGGCCACAGGGACCCAAAGGTAACCCAGGGAGGCCCGGGGCAGGCCCGCCCAGGCCGGGCCACCACTCAGACCCCACCCGGGTAGAGCCCCACATCCCCTTCCCTTTGCTGGTGGAGGTGGGCAGTCATGTTGGGCTGGGGTGGGGGGGCCTGCCTCAAGCACGAGCAGGTCAGAGGCCTGGGGGGGCCTGTCACGTCCGCACCCCGGGTCCCAGCTGGCGGGCTGGGCTGTGGCCAGCCGGGCAGGGCCCTGCCGCCCGAGTCGAAGCCCGTGCCCTCTGGCTGTGTCTCTTCCCTCCCGGGTGGCCGTCTCAGCTGACCAAGGTCCCAGTCTGATCTGGCAGCAGAGGGTCGAGCGGGCAGAAGCGGGAGTGGTCCTGGCCGGGCAGGGCTCTGAGACCTCCGGGCCCGGCCCGCTGCCACTCACTGTCATTGCAGAGCCGGACACTGCAGGAGCCGCTGGATCAGGACACCCACGCCTCCTCCCCGAGCGAGGGGCCGCTGCACGCTTCTCAGGGCCAGCACCAGCTCCGGGTGAGTCTGCACACGGAGGGGTCCCCGCCACCGCGACGGCCTCCTCCCCAGAAACCGCCCAGGCGTCACGCCAGGGTCCTGCCCGCGGCTGACAGGCAGCTCAGCAGACCCGGCTCTGACCTGGAGCAGCTCCCTGGGAGTCAGGTGGAGGACCAGGAGCCCACCGAGGCACAGCCCCAAGGTGAGAAGGGCGGGGCCGGTGAACGTGCGGAGGCGAGGGAGGGCCGAGGGCTGGGCCACACAGGGAGGCGTCCCCAGAGGCTGCTGCTGGCACCAGAGCCAACATTGGTCTCAGACCACCTGTCTACACGAGTTCAGTCACAAAACACATCCTGTGGGCACTTGCTGTTGGGAGCTGTCCGGAAAGCTCCGGGAAGACGTCTGGCCTTGAAGAGGCCCACGGAAAGGGAGGCACGAGGCTCAAGATTTCCTCTCTCACAGCACGAGCGAGCGCCTCCACGAGACTGAAAGCTCTCTCCACTTCCAACAGTCACAGATCCAGAGCAGGCGGGGGCAGGGGAAGATGCCAGAGACCAAAACCAGGACCATCAGGATCCAGCGGGAGACCCCGAGCTCCCTCCTGCTGCTCCTGCAGCTTCTGCAGCTCCAGCAGCTAACGCTGCTCCTGAAGATCCTGCCGCTCCTGCTGCTCCTGACGATCCCGCAGCTCCTGCTGCTCCTGAAGCTCCCGCAGCTCCTGCTGCTTCCAAAGGTCCTGAAGATGCTGCACCTGCAGCTGGAACGCTGGGCCACGGAGAGCCAGTTCAGGCGTCACCAGCCCCTGGGGCTGAGCCCCTCTGCGCCCACCCACACCTTCTTCTTCACAATCCCACCATGAATCCCCTCCCGCACCCGACCTTGACTTCCATTCCCCTGAAGTGATTTGTGCTTGCTTTGTCTTCACTTTCCTCTGTTTCTTTCATATCGGTTATGGCATCCTTTATTTTGCCGTTTTAAGTTTCTTTTAATAAAATATAGACTTGGTCCCTCTGAAATTGTGCAATTCAGGAGCACTGGGTGCCTTCACGATGCCGTGCGACCATCACTACCATGCAGGCTCACACCATTCCTTTCTTCAAAGTAAAAACTTGAATCCACAGCACGCACTGCCCCCCACCCCCTCACCCCCCAGCCCCTGACAGCCCCGAGTCCTCTTCCCCTCTGGGTGTCTTTACCTCTCCTGGGTGTTCCCTGTCAATGAAGCCACAGGAAAGCTGGCTTTGCGTGCCTGGCCACGTGGCTTAAGCGGGGGCTGGTGATGTTTTCCTTTGTTTCCACTTGAAATCGCATTTTGATTATTTGAAAGGGAAATCCAGGTGAAGAGGTCATGTGCATAACGAAGCCCTTTCGGTACCTCTGTGCATAACCTCGGGGGAGGCACTGCTCTTCCCCCTGTGACACCACAGACACAAGACACAAGGGAGATGCTTAGCTCTTCCTGGGGCAGAAACAAAAGCACGCAAATCAAGAAACCAGCAAAAGCCCAGAAATATACCCGGAAAGACACTCCACGACCCGCAAGGTCCCAAGGTTGGAGAAAGGCTACACATCCCCGGGGTCCAAAAACCCCTCGAAACCCAGTGCTCTAAACAAACACAACACACACGGGCAGTTCCAACGAGAGGCACAGCAGGTGGCCAGTGTGCGTTACACGTGCTCGAACTCTCGGGGGAGGACACAGGCAGACGGACACACTGTGGAGACAGCACTGGTCACCATGACGCTGGCAGGTCTTTAGCCTGGTGACAGCCAGCCCTGGTCACAACGTGAGGAGGCAGAGGCCTCAGCAGATCCCCCGGAGGGACGAGACAACACACACTCCTCTTCAGGGAAACAGTGAGCAGGACGCATCAAAGGGCCACAGGCGCAGCAGCACTTCCCCGGCAGTGCCGATCCTTAGAGCTGACCCCACCAAAGTGTTCGCACAACTTGCAAAGAGGTTTGTACTTCAGCACCATGAAAAGAATCACTATGTCATCAAGGCATTTTCACAAGTGACCTGCCCTGGGCCCTAACGATACAAACACATAAATACACAGATACGCAGGTAAATGGACACGCACATGCATCCAGGAAAAGAGACAGAGAGACTGAAACACAGACAGGCAGAGGGAGAGAGAAACAGAGAGAGAGAGAGAGAGAGAGACAAGACAGGCGCTGAGAGACACACAGGGGGAGAAGGAACACCGGAGCTGGGAACGAGCGGAAGTCACGCCCATTTTCACACGTCACTCTGCATGTCACAAGCAGGTCCCAATGTCCATCCACCCTGCAGGGGAGGGTGTGGTGGGGGCTCACACGAGGACACGTGACCAGAAGGCATTAAGCTGAGAGCATTGTGGGGCAGCCAACCCCAGGGGCCGAGATGACACACTGGGCCTGAATCTAAACATGACACAGTGACCCAGGGGGTAGTATGTCAGCAAGAACGAAATCACAGTTATGTTCAGTTTCTCCCCTCCCCCCCGCCCCGACAGGGAGCTGGGAAGCAGGTGGCAAGGGGAGTGACTTTCTCCGGACCTCAGGGCAGACCCTACCCAGCCTGTGTGGGGTGTGCTCTGCGCTCCGCCAGCCCTCTGTGGGGCCCTCCCTTTGCTGAGTCTGCGCACGAGCTCCCTGGGATGCCAGCCCGCGGGGCTGACAGGTGCGGTAGGTGTTTGTGCCTCTGGAGACACGATGGCTTCCCCGGGAAGGAGGGGCCAGGATGATCCCCACTGTGCCGACGGGGGACTGGGGAGACCCTGAGAGGCAGGCGGCTCGTCCAGGGTGACAGCACTGCGGGCGACGGCGGGCCGGGTCCGAACCCAGCTGCCTCCTCAGAGCTGGCGCCCTGGCTGCATCCAGGCCTCCGCAGGGTCCTGGGCAGGGGGGCCGAGTGGGTGTCACTGTGTGCGGACACGGCACGGGCTGGGAGCTGAGCAGTCAGCAGCCCAGAGAGGCCCTTGGGGAGCTCTGCGGAATGAGGAAGCTTGGGGAAGGGGACCCCAGGAAGTGACCTCACTTCCCTGGCAACCGAACCCAACACAACTTAGAACCCAGGTCACCGGGCACCCACTCTGTCGAGAAGCCCCTACTCAGCTCACCCGGTTGGTCAACTCACTTCAACTCAGTCACACATGTTCTGCTGCGTCCCAACACCCCGAGGCCGCGGCCCCCGGAAGGCCCGCAGCGAGGGCCTGGGCCAGCGGTGCCGGCGCTGGCTCGGCTCTCACCCCAGGCGCCTCTGGCCTTTTGGCCACAGGGACCCAAAGGTAACCCAGGGAGGCCCGGGGCAGGCCCGCCCAGGCCGGGCCACCACTCAGACCCCACCCGGGTAGAGCCCCACATCCCCTTCCCTTTGCTGGTGGAGGTGGGCAGTCATGTTGGGCTGGGGTGGGGGGGCCTGCCTCAAGCACGAGCAGGTCAGAGGCCTGGGGGGGCCTGTCACGTCCGCACCCCGGGTCCCAGCTGGCGGGCTGGGCTGTGGCCAGCCGGGCAGGGCCCTGCCGCCCGAGTCGAAGCCCGTGCCCTCTGGCTGTGTCTCTTCCCTCCCGGGTGGCCGTCTCAGCTGACCAAGGTCCCAGTCTGATCTGGCAGCAGAGGGTCGAGCGGGCAGAAGCGGGAGTGGTCCTGGCCGGGCAGGGCTCTGAGACCTCCGGGCCCGGCCCGCTGCCACTCACTGTCATTGCAGAGCCGGACACTGCAGGAGCCGCTGGATCAGGACACCCACGCCTCCTCCCCGAGCGAGGGGCCGCTGCACGCTTCTCAGGGCCAGCACCAGCTCCGGGTGAGTCTGCACACGGAGGGGTCCCCGCCACCGCGACGGCCTCCTCCCCAGAAACCGCCCAGGCGTCACGCCAGGGTCCTGCCCGCGGCTGACAGGCAGCTCAGCAGACCCGGCTCTGACCTGGAGCAGCTCCCTGGGAGTCAGGTGGAGGACCAGGAGCCCACCGAGGCACAGCCCCAAGGTGAGAAGGGCGGGGCCGGTGAACGTGCGGAGGCGAGGGAGGGCCGAGGGCTGGGCCACACAGGGAGGCGTCCCCAGAGGCTGCTGCTGGCACCAGAGCCAACATTGGTCTCAGACCACCTGTCTACACGAGTTCAGTCACAAAACACATCCTGTGGGCACTTGCTGTTGGGAGCTGTCCGGAAAGCTCCGGGAAGACGTCTGGCCTTGAAGAGGCCCACGGAAAGGGAGGCACGAGGCTCAAGATTTCCTCTCTCACAGCACGAGCGAGCGCCTCCACGAGACTGAAAGCTCTCTCCACTTCCAACAGTCACAGATCCAGAGCAGGCGGGGGCAGGGGAAGATGCCAGAGACCAAAACCAGGACCATCAGGATCCAGCGGGAGACCCCGAGCTCCCTCCTGCTGCTCCTGCAGCTTCTGCAGCTCCAGCAGCTAACGCTGCTCCTGAAGATCCTGCCGCTCCTGCTGCTCCTGACGATCCCGCAGCTCCTGCTGCTCCTGAAGCTCCCGCAGCTCCTGCTGCTTCCAAAGGTCCTGAAGATGCTGCACCTGCAGCTGGAACGCTGGGCCACGGAGAGCCAGTTCAGGCGTCACCAGCCCCTGGGGCTGAGCCCCTCTGCGCCCACCCACACCTTCTTCTTCACAATCCCACCATGAATCCCCTCCCGCACCCGACCTTGACTTCCATTCCCCTGAAGTGATTTGTGCTTGCTTTGTCTTCACTTTCCTCTGTTTCTTTCATATCGGTTATGGCATCCTTTATTTTGCCGTTTTAAGTTTCTTTTAATAAAATATAGACTTGGTCCCTCTGAAATTGTGCAATTCAGGAGCACTGGGTGCCTTCACGATGCCGTGCGACCATCACTACCATGCAGGCTCACACCATTCCTTTCTTCAAAGTAAAAACTTGAATCCACAGCACGCACTGCCCCCCACCCCCTCACCCCCCAGCCCCTGACAGCCCCGAGTCCTCTTCCCCTCTGGGTGTCTTTACCTCTCCTGGGTGTTCCCTGTCAATGAAGCCACAGGAAAGCTGGCTTTGCGTGCCTGCCCACGTGGCTTAAGCGGGGGCTGGTGATGTTTTCCTTTGTTTCCACTTGAAATCGCATTTTGATTATTTGAAAGGGAAATCCAGGTGAAGAGGTCATGTGCATAACGAAGCCCTTTCGGTACCTCTGTGCATAACCTCGGGGGAGGCACTGCTCTTCCCCCTGTGACACCACAGACACAAGACACAAGGGAGATGCTTAGCTCTTCCTGGGGCAGAAACAAAAGCACGCAAATCAAGAAACCAGCAAAAGCCCAGAAATATACCCGGAAAGACACTCCACGACCCGCAAGGTCCCAAGGTTGGAGAAAGGCTACACATCCCCGGGGTCCAAAAACCCCTCGAAACCCAGTGCTCTAAACAAACACAACACACACGGGCAGTTCCAACGAGAGGCACAGCAGGTGGCCAGTGTGCGTTACACGTGCTCGAACTCTCGGGGGAGGACACAGGCAGACGGACACACTGTGGAGACAGCACTGGTCACCATGACGCTGGCAGGTCTTTAGCCTGGTGACAGCCAGCCCTGGTCACAACGTGAGGAGGCAGAGGCCTCAGCAGATCCCCCGGAGGGACGAGACAACACACACTCCTC
Organism: Vicugna pacos; assembly: GCF_048564905.1. NCBI lineage: Eukaryota > Metazoa > Chordata > Mammalia > Artiodactyla > Camelidae > Vicugna > Vicugna pacos. The sequence continues at coordinate 2,143,339 of NC_133003.1, read as the reverse complement.
TTCAGGGAAACAGTGAGCAGGACGCATCAAAGGGCCACAGGCGCAGCAGCACTTCCCCGGCAGTGCCGATCCTTAGAGCTGACCCCACCAAAGTGTTCGCACAACTTGCAAAGAGGTTTGTACTTCAGCACCATGAAAAGAATCACTATGTCATCAAGGCATTTTCACAAGTGACCTGCCCTGGGCCCTAACGATACAAACACATAAATACACAGATACGCAGGTAAATGGACACGCACATGCATCCAGGAAAAGAGACAGAGAGACTGAAACACAGACAGGCAGAGGGAGAGAGAAACAGAGAGAGAGAGAGAGAGAGAGACAAGACAGGCGCTGAGAGACACACAGGGGGAGAAGGAACACCGGAGCTGGGAACGAGCGGAAGTCACGCCCATTTTCACACGTCACTCTGCATGTCACAAGCAGGTCCCAATGTCCATCCACCCTGCAGGGGAGGGTGTGGTGGGGGCTCACACGAGGACACGTGACCAGAAGGCATTAAGCTGAGAGCATTGTGGGGCAGCCAACCCCAGGGGCCGAGATGACACACTGGGCCTGAATCTAAACATGACACAGTGACCCAGGGGGTAGTATGTCAGCAAGAACGAAATCACAGTTATGTTCAGTTTCTCCCCTCCCCCCCGCCCCGACAGGGAGCTGGGAAGCAGGTGGCAAGGGGAGTGACTTTCTCCGGACCTCAGGGCAGACCCTACCCAGCCTGTGTGGGGTGTGCTCTGCGCTCCGCCAGCCCTCTGTGGGGCCCTCCCTTTGCTGAGTCTGCGCACGAGCTCCCTGGGATGCCAGCCCGCGGGGCTGACAGGTGCGGTAGGTGTTTGTGCCTCTGGAGACACGATGGCTTCCCCGGGAAGGAGGGGCCAGGATGATCCCCACTGTGCCGACGGGGGACTGGGGAGACCCTGAGAGGCAGGCGGCTCGTCCAGGGTGACAGCACTGCGGGCGACGGCGGGCCGGGTCCGAACCCAGCTGCCTCCTCAGAGCTGGCGCCCTGGCTGCATCCAGGCCTCCGCAGGGTCCTGGGCAGGGGGGCCGAGTGGGTGTCACTGTGTGCGGACACGGCACGGGCTGGGAGCTGAGCAGTCAGCAGCCCAGAGAGGCCCTTGGGGAGCTCTGCAGAATGAGGAAGCTTGGGGAAGGGGACCCCAGGAAGTGACCTCACTTCCCTGGCAACCGAACCCAACACAACTTAGAACCCAGGTCACCGGGCACCCACTCTGTCGAGAAGCCCCTACTCAGCTCACCCGGTTGGTCAACTCACTTCAACTCAGTCACACATGTTCTGCTGCGTCCCAACACCCCGAGGCCGCGGCCCCCGGAAGGCCCGCAGCGAGGGCCTGGGCCAGCGGTGCCGGCGCTGGCTCGGCTCTCACCCCAGGCGCCTCTGGCCTTTTGGCCACAGGGACCCAAAGGTAACCCAGGGAGGCCCGGGGCAGGCCCGCCCAGGCCGGGCCACCACTCAGACCCCACCCGGGTAGAGCCCCACATCCCCTTCCCTTTGCTGGTGGAGGTGGGCAGTCATGTTGGGCTGGGGTGGGGGGGCCTGCCTCAAGCACGAGCAGGTCAGAGGCCTGGGGGGGCCTGTCACGTCCGCACCCCGGGTCCCAGCTGGCGGGCTGGGCTGTGGCCAGCCGGGCAGGGCCCTGCCGCCCGAGTCGAAGCCCGTGCCCTCTGGCTGTGTCTCTTCCCTCCCGGGTGGCCGTCTCAGCTGACCAAGGTCCCAGTCTGATCTGGCAGCAGAGGGTCGAGCGGGCAGAAGCGGGAGTGGTCCTGGCCGGGCAGGGCTCTGAGACCTCCGGGCCCGGCCCGCTGCCACTCACTGTCATTGCAGAGCCGGACACTGCAGGAGCCGCTGGATCAGGACACCCACGCCTCCTCCCCGAGCGAGGGGCCGCTGCACGCTTCTCAGGGCCAGCACCAGCTCCGGGTGAGTCTGCACACGGAGGGGTCCCCGCCACCGCGACGGCCTCCTCCCCAGAAACCGCCCAGGCGTCACGCCAGGGTCCTGCCCGCGGCTGACAGGCAGCTCAGCAGACCCGGCTCTGACCTGGAGCAGCTCCCTGGGAGTCAGGTGGAGGACCAGGAGCCCACCGAGGCACAGCCCCAAGGTGAGAAGGGCGGGGCCGGTGAACGTGCGGAGGCGAGGGAGGGCCGAGGGCTGGGCCACACAGGGAGGCGTCCCCAGAGGCTGCTGCTGGCACCAGAGCCAACATTGGTCTCAGACCACCTGTCTACACGAGTTCAGTCACAAAACACATCCTGTGGGCACTTGCTGTTGGGAGCTGTCCGGAAAGCTCCGGGAAGACGTCTGGCCTTGAAGAGGCCCACGGAAAGGGAGGCACGAGGCTCAAGATTTCCTCTCTCACAGCACGAGCGAGCGCCTCCACGAGACTGAAAGCTCTCTCCACTTCCAACAGTCACAGATCCAGAGCAGGCGGGGGCAGGGGAAGATGCCAGAGACCAAAACCAGGACCATCAGGATCCAGCGGGAGACCCCGAGCTCCCTCCTGCTGCTCCTGCAGCTTCTGCAGCTCCAGCAGCTAACGCTGCTCCTGAAGATCCTGCCGCTCCTGCTGCTCCTGACGATCCCGCAGCTCCTGCTGCTCCTGAAGCTCCCGCAGCTCCTGCTGCTTCCAAAAGTCCTGAAGATGCTGCACCTGCAGCTGGAACGCTGGGCCACGGACAGCCAGTTCAGGCGTCACCAGCCCCTGGGGCTGAGCCCCTCTGCGCCCACCCGCACCTTCTTCTTCACAATCCCACCATGAATCCCCTCCCGCACCCGACCTTGACTTCCATTCCCCTGAAGTGATTTCTGCTTGCTTTTTCTTCACTTTCCTCTGTTTCTTTCATATCGGTTATGGCATCCTTTATTTTGCCGTTTTAAGTTTCTTTTAATAAAATATAGACTTTGTCCCTCTGAAATTGTGCAATTCAGGAGCACTGGGTGCCTTCACGATGCCGTGCGACCATCACTACCATGCAGGCTCACACCATTCCTTTCTTCAAAGTAAAAACTTGGATCCACAGCACGCACTGCCCCCCACCCCCTCACCCCCCAGCCCCTGACAGCCCCGAGTCCTCTTCCCCTCTGGGTGTCTTTACCTCTCCTGGGTGTTCCCTGTCAATGAAGCCACAGGAAAGCTGGCTTTGCGTGCCTGCCCACGTGGCTTAAGCGGGGGCTGGTGATGTTTTCCTTTGTTTCCACTTGAAATCGCATTTTGATTATTTGAAAGGGAAATCCAGGTGGGCTAAAGAGGTCATGTGCATAACGAAGCCCTTTCGGTACCTCTGTGCATAACCTCGGGGGAGGCACTGCTCTTCCCCCTGTGACACCACAGACACAAGACACAAGGGAGATGCTTAGCTCTTCCTGGGGCAGAAACAAAAGCACGCAAATCAAGAAACCAGCAAAAGCCCAGAAATATACCCGGAAAGACACTCCACGACCCGCAAGGTCCCAAAGGTTGAGAAAGGCTACACATCCCCGGGGTCCAAAAACCCCTCGAAACCCAGTGCTCTAAACAAACACAACACACACGGGCAGTTCCAACGAGAGGCACAGCAGGTGGCCAGTGTGCGTTACACGTGCTCGAACTCTCGGGGGAGGACACAGGCAGACGGACACACTGTGGAGACAGCACTGGTCACCATGACGCTGTCAGGTCTTTAGCCTGGTGACAGCCAGCCCTGGTGACAACGTGAGGAGGCAGAGGCCTCAGCAGATCCCCCGGAGGGACGAGACAACACACACTCCTCTTTAGGGAAACAGTGAGCAGGACGCATCAAAGGGCCACAGGCGCAGCAGCCCTTCCCCGGCAGTGCCGATCCTTACAGCTGACCCCACCAAAGTGCTCGCACAACTTGCAAAGAGGTTTGTACTTCAGCACCATGAAAAGAATCACTATGTCATCAAGGCATTTTCACAAGTGACCTGCCCTGGGCCCTAACGATACAAACACATAAATACACAGATACGCAGGTAAATGGACACGCACATGCATCCAGGAAAAGAGACAGAGAGACTGAAACACAGACAGGCAGAGGGAGAGAGCAACAGAGAGAGAGAGAGACAAGACAGGTGCTGAGAGACAGAGAGGGGGAGAAGGAACACCGGAGCTAGGAACGAGCAGAAGTCACACCCATTTTCAAAGCAAAGATAGTGAGCATCAAAGGCTTATTTCACTTATTCCAGAAACAAAACTACTCATAGTCTATCTTTATTTGAGAAAACTAATTCTCTCCATCGTTATTTACTACCATGATACGTTGATTGGAATATATATATGTTCCATTCGACGTATACATGGGTATATGCTACATAATATATATTATACACAAATATATATATATTTACACACTCAATCTTATGTTCCATAAAAGGATCCTGAAAGAATTTGAAGGGCAGAGTATACACTTGTACAAAAAGCCACCTTTCAAAACACATTAGGCGGTGTCTTTCCTATTTCTGTGTAACTCCAATGCTAGCCAAATGAGCCACTAAGCAGCCTAAAGATCTGTAATGACGGGTGCCTCTCTTTGCTACTTTCATGCTTTTCTTGTGCACAGCATAATCGGTGCTAGGAAGAAACTGATTTTTTCAGCCTTGGACCTAAATGTCACTATACATTTGGTTGGCTTAGCCTTTCCAAGCAATCAAATCATGCCTATGTCACATCAAAGAAACTACTAGAAAACAAAATTGTCAAAGGAGAGTTATAATTTGCTAAAATGGAAATAGAACCTACCTTTTCACAATGGGAGTTTCTCCAAATCATACAGGAGTCAGATCAGTGGGGGGGGGCGGCGGGAGGCACGGGCACCACCCCCTTCTGGCCCCATAGGGTGCGGGCGACTCCAAGAGTCCAGGTGCTGGGCAGGCTCCGTGGCGGGCCAAGCCCCACTGAGGCTTCCGCGCCCATCCCCGGAGCGCCCAAGCAGCGGGGGGCACAACTTTGGGGCCGAGGGAAGGGTGGGGAGCGACAAGGGCTCCAGGGTGCCCAGGGTGGGGAGCGTCATGGGCTCTGGGGTGCCCAAGATAGGGAGCGGCAAGGCCTCCTGGGTACCCAGGGTGGGAGCGGCAAGGCCTCCGGGGTGCCCATGTTGGGGAGCGTCACGGGCTCCTGGGTGCCGAGGGTGGGGAGCGTCACGGGCTCCGGGGTGCCCAGGGTGGGGAGCGACAAGGGCTCCGGGGTGCCCAGGGTGGGGAGCGAAAAGGGAATCCGGGTGCCCAGGGTGAGGAGCGACAAGGGCTCCCGTGGTTCCAGGGTGAGGAGCGACAAGGGCTCCCGTGGTTCCAGGGTGAGGAGCGACAAGGGCTCCTGGGTGCTCAGGGTGGGGAGCGACAAGGGCTCCGGGGTGCCCATGTTGGGGAGCGTCACGGGCTCCGGGGTGCCCAGGGTGAGAAGCGAAAAGGGAATCCGGGTGACCAGGGTGGGGAGCGATAAGGGCTCAGCTGTGCCCAGGCTGGGGAGCGACAAGGGCTCCGGGGTGCCCAGGTGGGAAGCGACAAGGGCTCAGGGGTGCCCAGGGTGGGGTGCGACAAGGGCTCCGGGGTGCTCAAGGTGCGGAGCGACAAGGGCTCCCGTGGTTCCAGGGTGAGGAGCAACAAGGGCTCCTGGGTGCTCAGGGTGGGGAGCGATAAGGGCTCTGGGGTGCCGAGTTGGGGAGCCACAAGGGCTCTGGGGTGCTCACAGTGCGGAGCGACAAGGGCTCCCGTGGTTCCAGGGTGAGGAGCAACAAGGGCTCAGGGGTGCCCAGGGTGGGGAGCGTCATGGGCTCTGGGGTGCCCAAGACAGGGAGCGGCAAGGCCTCCAGGGTTCCCAGGGTGGGAGCGGCAAGGCCTCCGGGGTGCCCATGTTGGGGAGCGTCACAGGCTCCGGGGTGCCCAGGGTGGGGAGCGATAAGGGCTCAGGTGTGCCCAGGGTGGGGAGCGACAAGGGCTCCGGGGTGCCCAGGTGGGAAGCGACAAGGGCTCAGGGGTGCCCAGGGTGGGGAGCGACAAGGGCTCCGGGGTGCTCAGGGTGCGGAGCGACAAGGGCTCCCGTGGTTCCAGGGTGAGGAGCGACAAGGGCTCCCGTGGTTGCAGGGTGAGGAGCGACAAGGGCTCCCGTGGTGTCCAGGGTGAGGAGCGTCAAGGGCTCCAGGGTGCTCAGGGTGGGGAGCGACCAAGGCTCCGAGGTGCTCAACTGCGCCCACAGCCATGGACCCTGGCGCCCAGAGTGCCGGCGCCCGCACTCCCCGCCCCGCGGAGGCCCGCGGGGCTTCCCTCCCCCCGCGGGGACCCCGGGCGGCAGCCACCGCATCCCCCTTCTTCCGGCGCCCCGCGCCCCAAGCCCCGCCGCCGCCGCCGTACTCACCTCAGGGGCGCAACCGGCACAGCCGGCCGTCGGCCTCGTTCCCGCCGAAGCGTCTCGCTGCGGTACTCCCTGCGTGGGCGGGTTGTTCCCCGGCGGTTGCAGGGCCTTCAAGGGTGGGGGGGGCGGGGAGCAACCAACCGAAGCGCCGCCTGCTGGCATTTTCCACAGGCCGGCGCCACCGCAGCCGCCTTGGGTCCGCACAGCCCCCTGCCGGCCGCAGCTCGTGCTGTCTCGCCGAGCCGACAAGCCTCCGAGGACAGGGGATGGAGCGGCGGCGCCAGAGGAAGGCCGGCAAGGTGTGTGCGCAGACTCTTTCTTGTGGGGACTGCGCGCATGCGCACCAGCGGGGCGGGACGAGGGGCCGCTGCGAGGGGGCGGGACCCGTGGCCGCCGCGTGGGGGCCGGCCCCGCCCAGGGGCGCTGGTCCGGCTCAGCCAATGGCGATCGCCGGGCACCTCTTGGAGCGGGCGGTTTGAATGGTTCGTGGACCGCCTGAGGCAGCGGCAGGGTGACCACGCTGCTGCCGTTTTGGGAGCTTTTCCGAGATCTGGATGGGAACTCGCCCCTAATCCTTTTCCCGGAGTCTCTGGGAAAGTAAAACAATAGTGACTTCAGGTAACGGTTACCTCGCGCCCCTGGGGTGGGGGGAGTCTCAGTGGCCCCGCCCCCCCACCCCCCGCCACCTGACAGCACCGCGCCCGCCTCCCAGGAGAAGGCTGCCTGCGACACGTGAACCCCATGAACATCGGGAAGCAAGACCGGCGGGGTCCAGGCCGCACGGGACTAGGGTACACATCCAGGGGCTCGCACCGGGCAGCCCCCATCCACCCGCGGCCGCAGCCGCCACGGCCCCGAGACCGCACCGCACCCGCCCCCTGGGAGTAGGCCACGGTCTGAGAACCGGTCGCAGGTGCTCCGGGGCCGTCAGACGCCCTCCCACCTCCCGGAGCTGCACCTGCTTCTCCAAACCCCGGCATAAGTGGCAGCGGAGACGCGGCGTTCAGGGGCTCCTAATGTGGGGAGGCGGGGTACACTACGAACCAGGGCGGTGAGCCCGGATCCGCCTCAGGGCCCTAAAGGGACGCGCGGCCGGGACCTCACCACGCACCCCTCCCTGTGCGCCTCCCCAACGGCACAGCCCAGGCCTCACCGCCGACTCCCCGACCTGCACGCCCCCACACCTGCCTGGCGGCGGCAGCGGAGACGACGACCCGCGGCGGCCCAGACCCCAGGCCGCGTTCCTCCTCCGGGAGTTGGTCCCGGAGCACCTGGCTCTCGCCCAGCTTCTACACGTTCTGGGCGGTTTCCGGTGTCTGCGCGTCTGCGCGTGCGCGCCCCTCCTCCTCCCGCCCGCAAGGCGGACGCTGGGGCGGGGTCTCTTGCTGTGTCGCCCTTGCACAGTGGGGCAGGGCGGGACCGGGCTGGGGGGGCGGGGCCGAGCAGGGGCACGCCCCCACGGCCCGCCCGGCCAGCCCGGCCCGCCCTGCCCGCCCTGCCAGGTCTCCATCCCCAATGCCCCCACCCCACCACCCCACCAGCAATCGGGTCCGCACTCAACCAGGACTACCACTGGCCCGGGCCGGGGACACAGCCCTCGGCCCCACTTCCCTCGGCCCCACTTCTCCTGCTCTCCTCCCTCTCCCCGTTACTGCCTCCCAGACCCGGGCCAGGCCCAGTTTCCAACTGGACCTCCAAGATGGGGCTCCCTCTCTTCACACCAAGAAGCAAGCACAGGGTCTCCCTGCAGGGCTGGTGGAACTGGACCCAGTCCTGGACCTCCTGCAGGAGCAGGCTCTGGGTTAGGGTTGGGGTTGGGGTTGGTGTTCAAGGTTAATGTTAGTGTTGGGGTTGGGGTCGGGATCAGGTTAAGGGATTTGGGGTTAGGGTTAGGATTTCAGGTGAGGGCTGAGGGGTTAGGGGTAGGGGTAGGGGTAGCTTTAGGGTTAGGGTTTTAGGGTTAGGCTTATTGCTAAGGTTAGGATTTGGGAGGAGGAGGAGTTAGGATTAAGGCTAGGGGTAGGGATAGGGTTAGGTTTAGAGGTTTGGGGTTAGGACCAGAGCCAGAGTTTAGGGATAGGTTTGGGGTTAGGGTTAGGGGTTGGGGTTAGAGTTAGGGGAGAAGGAGGAGAACGGTTAGGGTTAGAGGGGAGGAGGAGCAGGAGTAGGATAAGGTTAGAGTTAGTAGTTGGGTCAAGCTAAGGTTTGGTTTAGGGTTAGGGTTTGTGTTCTCGTTCGGGTTTGAGGTTCTGGTTAAGGCTAGGGTTAGGGTTAGCGGCTGGGTTAGGGTTAGGACTTGGGGTAAGGGTTAGGGTTAGGGGTTAGTGTTAGGACTAGGGCTAGGGCTAGGGCTGGGCTGTACGTGGGGGAGGGGGAGCCAGACTAGGATGAGATGTCAGTTGGAAGATCCCAGTCCCTGCAGATGATAGCAGCCATGGGGTTGGAGGGGAAGGACACTACCCACATGAAGGAAGGAAGACCCCAGTCCTGGAGGCTCCCTGGTGTGCGGGGGGTCCTGCCATCCGTGGTCCCATCACCGGGAGGGAGAAAGAACCACTGGGAGTTTTATTATACATAGCTATCAAAGGAATAAAACCAAACACAAAATAAGAATCAGCAGAATGCGGTAATCCAATCATAAAGGACAGTCAAATGTCCTCTCACTCGGCTCCCACACACACACACCCCCAGCAAACCCAGCTTACTTTAAAATTTATTCTCATGCTCTTCTTTAGTCTCCAATTTAGCTGTCTCTTCCACTGCTGAGGTTACTAACATCTCTCAACCGAGACACTGAAAAATATCTCACAGTTGATCTCCATGCCTTCAGTCTTTCCCCTACTCTCCATCCTCCACATAGCAGTCAGAGTGTGTCGGGTATGTATTTAAATCAGATAATGTTATTAACCTAGTGGTATCTCAGCATCCTTAGTGAGGCTTCTAGATGACCTATCACAGCCCAGAAGACTCTGTATTCTCTCCTTGGCTTCTCTTTCCAGTTCAGGTCTGTTTCTATGTCTACCCTTCTCTCCCTTAGACGTGAAGACTTTTTGCTTTCCTGTCCTTTTGACCTACAGGGCTTTTCACATGACCATTTCCATGACTTTTCTTGCTCATCAGTTACTTACATGTCAACACAACTATCACCTCAGAACTGTCTTCTAGGACTGTCGTTACTAAAGGAGCTCCCTTCCTTTGCTACTGCTGCAGTCCATTGCGTCACCTGGTCCCAGGTCTGCTTTGATCACCACCGAAAGTGAGCAATTAGAGGAGGATGTGGCAAACTGATAGAATGATTCCATTGATAGTGATTCATTCTTTTAAATACATGGAGGATACACACACACTCTCTCTTGTATTATGTGTGGCAATGTTTACACTGAAAGATTTAATACATTATTAAAAGTCATAATACAATTTTCAGCATTTTAGATTTACCGCTTTTCTTTGAAAGAGGCATTGCTGTCTGTGATATCCTCGACTTCATGGAATGAAGTGAGCATAGATATTAGATTTGGATAATTGTTTACAACTGATACAGCCTTAACTTTATACACATAAAAACAATAAATTAAGTGGTCTGCTTCAAATCATACATCTAAGTTGGATTCTAGCTGACAATCCCATAAGATTTATTTATTTCCCAGGAGCATAATATGTTGTTGAAGGTGGACCTCAGGTCATCCACCATTCTTCTAATTAGATGCAATATTAAGACATTTTGGGAGAATGTCATTCTAAGTGAAGTAAGCCAGAAAGAGAAAGAAAAATACCATATGAGATCACTCTTATGTGGAACTAAAAAAAAAAGAACATAAATACAAAACAGAAACAGACTCATAGACATAGAATACAAACTTGTGGTTGCCAAGGGGGAGGGGGATGGGAAGGGACAGTCTGGGAGTTTAAAATTTGTAGATACTGACAGGCATATGCAGAATAAATAAGCAAGATTATATTGTACAGCACGGGGAAATGTAGACAAGCTCTTGTGGCAGCTCACAGTGAAAAAAATGTGACAATGAATATATGTATGTTCATGTATAGCTGAAAAATTGTGCTCTGCATGGGAAATTGACACCACCTTGTAAAATGAATATAGCAATAAAAAATGTTAAATAAAAATAAATAAATACATAAATAAGTAAATAAGTAAATAAGTAAATAAGACATTTTCATTGCCTTCCTCACCTGGTCCTGCTTAATGGAACATAAGTCTGAAGCATCATTACTGAGGGTCATTTGCTCGATAAATTCTAGACTGATTGGTTGATTGACTGATTAACATGATCCAGCAATTCACATTTAAATGCAACTTTTATTCAAATAAGGATTTCACTAATTTTGAGATATAAATGTTTCATCTTACATAAATTAGAAAATGATCTTGATCTTTACTTGCCAGAATATATAGGCTGTAAAAGTGTCACCAAAAAGAAATTCTCAAAAATACATTTCGATATTCATAATTAATATACATGTTAGGATCATAGGGTATTTTAGAGCTAAATAAAGTATTACAGTTTAAGAGACTATGTTTTTGCATTATCTATACACTAGGTACTGTTGCGTACTGACCATGTAATAGTTTTAAAGGTTTGGGTTATTTATCTATATTGAATTTTATAAAGTTTGTTCATACCATATACTTATTTCACTTCTAAAACTGCATTGTTTTTCACTCAAAATACTCTCATATGAAAGAGTGCCTTTGCCACTATAACAAAGTCATACTAACATCACAGTGTTTTGAAATTCACACAGTGTTATTTATCTTGACCTGTCTATTGGGTATTTTTAATACATTTGTCTATATTGATTTTATATAGGGACAATCAGCTTATAGTATTCTTGTGCAGCATTTTATACATTTATGCAAATTAATTTTTTCTGATATGTTTACATTGATACTAGGAAAATATTCATTTATGAGTGATATTCATATATTATGATCTTTCATTATATAAATATATATAAAAATGTAACTCAAAAGACACCTGCACCCCAATGTTCACATCAACAATATTTACAATAGCCAAGACATGCAAACAACCCAAATGTCCATCAACAGATGCCTGGATAAAGAAGCTCTGCTACATATATACAATGGAATACTACTCATCCATGAAAAAGAATAAAATAATGCCTTTGCAGCAATATGGATGGACCTGAAGAATGTCATTCAAAGTGAATTGGACCAGAAAGAGAAAGAAAATGCCATGTAACATCATTTATATGAGGAATCTAAATAATAATAATAATAATAATAAAGACACAAATGAACTACTTATTATTTATAACTAACATGAATTACTTCTTGAATATGTATAAGCACATTTGACTGTCCTTTATTATTGGATTACCGCATTCTGCTGATTCTAATTTTGTGTTCGGTTTTATTCCTTTGATAGCTATGTATGATTCCCAGTGGTTCTTTCTCCCTCCCGGTGATGGGACCACTGATGGCAGGACCCACCACACACCAGGGAGCCTCTAGGACTGGGGTCTTCCTTCCTTCATGTGGGTAGTGTCCTTCCCCTCCAACCCCATGGCTGCTGTCATCTGGAGGGACTGGGATCTTCCAACTGACATCTCATCCTAGTCTGGCTCCCGCTTCCCCATGTACAGCCCAACTCTAGCCCTAGCCCTAGTCCTAACACTAACCCCTAACCCTAAACCTTACCCCAAGTCCTAACCCTAACCCAGCCGCTAACCCTAACCCTAGCCTTAACCAGAACCTCAAACCAGAACGAGAACACAAACCCTAACCCTAAAAAAAAACCTTAATTTCACCCAAATAACTCAAACCTTATCCTACACCTGCTCCTCGTCCCCTCAAACCCTAACCTTTCTCCTCCTTCTCACCTAACTCTAACCCAAACGCCTAACCCTGACCCGAACACCTACCCTAACCCCAAACCTATCACTAAACTCCCGCACCTCCTGCGGCTCCTGAAGGTCCCGTAGCTCCTGCTGCTTCCAAAGGTCCTGAAGATGCTGCACCTGCAGCTGGAACGCTGGGCCACGGACAGCCAGTTCAGGAGTCACCAGCCCCTGGGGCTGAGCCCCCTCTGCGCCCACCCGCACCTTCTTCTTCACAATCCCACCATGAATCCCCTCCCACACCCGACCTTGACTTCCATTCCCCTGAAGTGATTTCTGCTTGCTTTTTCTTCACTTTCCTCTGTTTCTTTCATATCGGTTATGGCATCCTTTATTTTGCCTTTTTAAGTTTCTTTTAATAAACTATAGACTTTGTCCCTCTGAAATTGTGCAATTCAGGAGCACTGGGTGCCTTCACGATGCCGTGCGACCATCACTACCATGCAGGCTCACACCATTCCTTTCTTCAAAGTAAAAACTTGGATCCACAGCACGCACTGCCCCCCACCCCCTCACCCCCCAGCCCCTGACAGCCCCGAGTCCTCTTCCCCTCTGGGTGTCTTTACCTCTCCTGGGTGTTCCCTGTCAATGAAGCCACAGGAAAGCTGGCTTTGCGTGCCTGCCCACGTGGCTTAAGCGGGGGCTGGTGATGTTTTCCTTTGTTTCCACTTGAAATCGCATTTTGATTATTTGAAAGGGAAATCCAGGTGGGCTAAAGAGGTCATGTGCATAACGAAGCCCTTTCGGTACCTCTGTGCATAACCTCGGGGGAGGCACTGCTCTTCCCCCTGTGACACCACAGACACAAGACACAAGGGAGATGCTTAGCTCTTCCTGGGGCAGAAACAAAAGCACGCAAATCAAGAAACCAGCAAAAGCCCAGAAATATACCCGGAAAGACACTCCACGACCCGCAAGGTCCCAAGGTTGGAGAAAGGCTACACATCCCCGGGGTCCAAAAACCCCTCGAAACCCAGTGCTCTAAACAAACACAACACACACGGGCAGTTCCAACGAGAGGCACAGCAGGTGGCCAGTGTGCGTTACACGTGCTCGAACTCTCGGGGGAGGACACAGGCAGACGGACACACTGTGGAGACAGCACTGGTCACCATGACGCTGGCAGGTCTTTAGCCTGGTGACAGCCAGCCCTGGTCACAACGTGAGGAGGCAGAGGCCTCAGCAGATCCCCCGGAGGGACGAGACAACACACACTCCTCTTCAGGGAAACAGTGAGCAGGACGCATCAAAGGGCCACAGGCGCAGCAGCACTTCCCCGGCAGTGCCGATCCTTAGAGCTGACCCCACCAAAGTGTTCGCACAACTTGCAAAGAGGTTTGTACTTCAGCACCATGAAAAGAATCACTATGTCATCAAGGCATTTTCACAAGTGACCTGCCCTGGGCCCTAACGATACAAACACATAAATACACAGATACGCAGGTAAATGGACACGCACATGCATCCAGGAAAAGAGACAGAGAGACTGAAACACAGAGAGGCAGATGGAGAGAGCAACAGAGAGAGAGAGAGACAAGACAGGTGCTGAGAGACAGAGAGGGGGAGAAGGAACACCGGAGCTAGGAACGAGCAGAAGTCACACCCATTTTCAAAGCAAAGATAGTGAGCATCAAAGGCTTATTTCACTTATTCCAGAAACAAAACTACTCATAGTCTATCTTTATTTGAGAAAACTAATTCTCTCCATCGTTATTTACTACCATGATACGTTGATTGGAATATATATATGTTCCATTCGACGTATACATGGGTATATGCTACATAATATATATTATACACAAATATATATATATTTACACACTCAATCTTATGTTCCATAAAAGGATCCTGAAAGAATTTGAAGGGCAGAGTATACACTTGTACAAAAAGCCACCTTTCAAAACACATTAGGCGGTGTCTTTCCTATTTCTGTGTAACTCCAATGCTAGCCAAATGAGCCACTAAGCAGCCTAAAGATCTGTAATGACGGGTGCCTCTCTTTGCTACTTTCATGCTTTTCTTGTGCACAGCATAATCGGTGCTAGGAAGAAACTGATTTTTTCAGCCTTGGACCTAAATGTCACTATACATTTGGTTGGCTTAGCCTTTCCAAGCAATCAAATCATGCCTATGTCACATCAAAGAAACTACTAGAAAACAAAATTGTCAAAGGAGAGTTATAATTTGCTAAAATGGAAATAGAACCTACCTTTTCACAATGGGAGTTTCTCCAAATCATACAGGAGTCAGATCAGTGGGGGGGGGCGGCGGGAGGCACGGGCACCACCCCCTTCTGGCCCCATAGGGCGCGGGCGACTCCAAGAGTCCAGGTGCTGGGCAGGCTCCGTGGCGGGCCAAGCCCCACTGAGGCTTCCGCGCCCATCCCCGGAGCGCCCAAGCAGCGGGGGGCACAACTTTGGGGCCGAGGGAAGGGTGGGGAGCGACAAGGGCTCCAGGGTGCCCAGGGTGGGGAGCGTCATGGGCTCTGGGGTGCCCAAGATAGGGAGCGGCAAGGCCTCCTGGGTACCCAGGGTGGGAGCGGCAAGGCCTCCGGGGTGCCCATGTTGGGGAGCGTCACGGGCTCCTGGGTGCCGAGGGTGGGGAGCGTCACGGGCTCCGGGGTGCCCAGGGTGGGGAGCGACAAGGGCTCCGGGGTGCCCAGGGTGGGGAGCGAAAAGGGAATCCGGGTGCCCAGGGTGAGGAGCGACAAGGGCTCCCGTGGTTCCAGGGTGAGGAGCGACAAGGGCTCCCGTGGTTCCAGGGTGAGGAGCGACAAGGGCTCCTGGGTGCTCAGGGTGGGGAGCGACAAGGGCTCCGGGGTGCCCATGTTGGGGAGCGTCACGGGCTCCGGGGTGCCCAGGGTGAGAAGCGAAAAGGGAATCCGGGTGACCAGGGTGGGGAGCGATAAGGGCTCAGCTGTGCCCAGGCTGGGGAGCGACAAGGGCTCCGGGGTGCCCAGGTGGGAAGCGACAAGGGCTCAGGGGTGCCCAGGGTGGGGTGCGACAAGGGCTCCGGGGTGCTCAAGGTGCGGAGCGACAAGGGCTCCCGTGGTTCCAGGGTGAGGAGCAACAAGGGCTCCTGGGTGCTCAGGGTGGGGAGCGATAAGGGCTCTGGGGTGCCGAGTTGGGGAGCCACAAGGGCTCTGGGGTGCTCACAGTGCGGAGCGACAAGGGCTCCCGTGGTTCCAGGGTGAGGAGCAACAAGGGCTCAGGGGTGCCCAGGGTGGGGAGCGTCATGGGCTCTGGGGTGCCCAAGACAGGGAGCGGCAAGGCCTCCAGGGTTCCCAGGGTGGGAGCGGCAAGGCCTCCGGGGTGCCCATGTTGGGGAGCGTCACAGGCTCCGGGGTGCCCAGGGTGGGGAGCGATAAGGGCTCAGGTGTGCCCAGGGTGGGGAGCGACAAGGGCTCCGGGGTGCCCAGGTGGGAAGCGACAAGGGCTCAGGGGTGCCCAGGGTGGGGAGCGACAAGGGCTCCGGGGTGCTCAGGGTGCGGAGCGACAAGGGCTCCCGTGGTTCCAGGGTGAGGAGCGACAAGGGCTCCCGTGGTTGCAGGGTGAGGAGCGACAAGGGCTCCCGTGGTGTCCAGGGTGAGGAGCGTCAAGGGCTCCAGGGTGCTCAGGGTGGGGAGCGACCAAGGCTCCGAGGTGCTCAACTGCGCCCACAGCCATGGACCCTGGCGCCCAGAGTGCCGGCGCCCGCACTCCCCGCCCCGCGGAGGCCCGCGGGGCTTCCCTCCCCCCGCGGGGACCCCGGGCGGCAGCCACCGCATCCCCCTTCTTCCGGCGCCCCGCGCCCCAAGCCCCGCCGCCGCCGCCGTACTCACCTCAGGGGCGCAACCGGCACAGCCGGCCGTCGGCCTCGTTCCCGCCGAAGCGTCTCGCTGCGGTACTCCCTGCGTGGGCGGGTTGTTCCCCGGCGGTTGCAGGGCCTTCAAGGGTGGGGGGGGCGGGGAGCAACCAACCGAAGCGCCGCCTGCTGGCATTTTCCACAGGCCGGCGCCACCGCAGCCGCCTTGGGTCCGCACAGCCCCCTGCCGGCCGCAGCTCGTGCTGTCTCGCCGAGCCGACAAGCCTCCGAGGACAGGGGATGGAGCGGCGGCGCCAGAGGAAGGCCGGCAAGGTGTGTGCGCAGACTCTTTCTTGTGGGGACTGCGCGCATGCGCACCAGCGGGGCGGGACGAGGGGCCGCTGCGAGGGGGCGGGACCCGTGGCCGCCGCGTGGGGGCCGGCCCCGCCCAGGGGCGCTGGTCCGGCTCAGCCAATGGCGATCGCCGGGCACCTCTTGGAGCGGGCGGTTTGAATGGTTCGTGGACCGCCTGAGGCAGCGGCAGGGTGACCACGCTGCTGCCGTTTTGGGAGCTTTTCCGAGATCTGGATGGGAACTCGCCCCTAATCCTTTTCCCGGAGTCTCTGGGAAAGTAAAACAATAGTGACTTCAGGTAACGGTTACCTCGCGCCCCTGGGGTGGGGGGAGTCTCAGTGGCCCCGCCCCCCCACCCCCCGCCACCTGACAGCACCGCGCCCGCCTCCCAGGAGAAGGCTGCCTGCGACACGTGAACCCCATGAACATCGGGAAGCAAGACCGGCGGGGTCCAGGCCGCACGGGACTAGGGTACACATCCAGGGGCTCGCACCGGGCAGCCCCCATCCACCCGCGGCCGCAGCCGCCACGGCCCCGAGACCGCACCGCACCCGCCCCCTGGGAGTAGGCCACGGTCTGAGAACCGGTCGCAGGTGCTCCGGGGCCGTCAGACGCCCTCCCACCTCCCGGAGCTGCACCTGCTTCTCCAAACCCCGGCATAAGTGGCAGCGGAGACGCGGCGTTCAGGGGCTCCTAATGTGGGGAGGCGGGGTACACTACGAACCAGGGCGGTGAGCCCGGATCCGCCTCAGGGCCCTAAAGGGACGCGCGGCCGGGACCTCACCACGCACCCCTCCCTGTGCGCCTCCCCAACGGCACAGCCCAGGCCTCACCGCCGACTCCCCGACCTGCACGCCCCCACACCTGCCTGGCGGCGGCAGCGGAGACGACGACCCGCGGCGGCCCAGACCCCAGGCCGCGTTCCTCCTCCGGGAGTTGGTCCCGGAGCACCTGGCTCTCGCCCAGCTTCTACACGTTCTGGGCGGTTTCCGGTGTCTGCGCGTCTGCGCGTGCGCGCCCCTCCTCCTCCCGCCCGCAAGGCGGACGCTGGGGCGGGGTCTCTTGCTGTGTCGCCCTTGCACAGTGGGGCAGGGCGGGACCGGGCTGGGGGGGCGGGGCCGAGCAGGGGCACGCCCCCACGGCCCGCCCGGCCAGCCCGGCCCGCCCTGCCCGCCCTGCCAGGTCTCCATCCCCAATGCCCCCACCCCACCACCCCACCAGCAATCGGGTCCGCACTCAACCAGGACTACCACTGGCCCGGGCCGGGGACACAGCCCTCGGCCCCACTTCCCTCGGCCCCACTTCTCCTGCTCTCCTCCCTCTCCCCGTTACTGCCTCCCAGACCCGGGCCAGGCCCAGTTTCCAACTGGACCTCCAAGATGGGGCTCCCTCTCTTCACACCAAGAAGCAAGCACAGGGTCTCCCTGCAGGGCTGGTGGAACTGGACCCAGTCCTGGACCTCCTGCAGGAGCAGGCTCTGGGTTAGGGTTGGGGTTGGGGTTGGTGTTCAAGGTTAATGTTAGTGTTGGGGTTGGGGTCGGGATCAGGTTAAGGGATTTGGGGTTAGGGTTAGGATTTCAGGTGAGGGCTGAGGGGTTAGGGGTAGGGGTAGGGGTAGCTTTAGGGTTAGGGTTTTAGGGTTAGGCTTATTGCTAAGGTTAGGATTTGGGAGGAGGAGGAGTTAGGATTAAGGCTAGGGGTAGGGATAGGGTTAGGTTTAGAGGTTTGGGGTTAGGACCAGAGCCAGAGTTTAGGGATAGGTTTGGGGTTAGGGTTAGGGGTTGGGGTTAGAGTTAGGGGAGAAGGAGGAGAACGGTTAGGGTTAGAGGGGAGGAGGAGCAGGAGTAGGATAAGGTTAGAGTTAGTAGTTGGGTCAAGCTAAGGTTTGGTTTAGGGTTAGGGTTTGTGTTCTCGTTCGGGTTTGAGGTTCTGGTTAAGGCTAGGGTTAGGGTTAGCGGCTGGGTTAGGGTTAGGACTTGGGGTAAGGGTTAGGGTTAGGGGTTAGTGTTAGGACTAGGGCTAGGGCTAGGGCTGGGCTGTACGTGGGGGAGGGGGAGCCAGACTAGGATGAGATGTCAGTTGGAAGATCCCAGTCCCTGCAGATGATAGCAGCCATGGGGTTGGAGGGGAAGGACACTACCCACATGAAGGAAGGAAGACCCCAGTCCTGGAGGCTCCCTGGTGTGCGGGGGGTCCTGCCATCCGTGGTCCCATCACCGGGAGGGAGAAAGAACCACTGGGAGTTTTATTATACATAGCTATCAAAGGAATAAAACCAAACACAAAATAAGAATCAGCAGAATGCGGTAATCCAATCATAAAGGACAGTCAAATGTCCTCTCACTCGGCTCCCACACACACACACCCCCAGCAAACCCAGCTTACTTTAAAATTTATTCTCATGCTCTTCTTTAGTCTCCAATTTAGCTGTCTCTTCCACTGCTGAGGTTACTAACATCTCTCAACCGAGACACTGAAAAATATCTCACAGTTGATCTCCATGCCTTCAGTCTTTCCCCTACTCTCCATCCTCCACATAGCAGTCAGAGTGTGTCGGGTATGTATTTAAATCAGATAATGTTATTAACCTAGTGGTATCTCAGCATCCTTAGTGAGGCTTCTAGATGACCTATCACAGCCCAGAAGACTCTGTATTCTCTCCTTGGCTTCTCTTTCCAGTTCAGGTCTGTTTCTATGTCTACCCTTCTCTCCCTTAGACGTGAAGACTTTTTGCTTTCCTGTCCTTTTGACCTACAGGGCTTTTCACATGACCATTTCCATGACTTTTCTTGCTCATCAGTTACTTACATGTCAACACAACTATCACCTCAGAACTGTCTTCTAGGACTGTCGTTACTAAAGGAGCTCCCTTCCTTTGCTACTGCTGCAGTCCATTGCGTCACCTGGTCCCAGGTCTGCTTTGATCACCACCGAAAGTGAGCAATTAGAGGAGGATGTGGCAAACTGATAGAATGATTCCATTGATAGTGATTCATTCTTTTAAATACATGGAGGATACACACACACTCTCTCTTGTATTATGTGTGGCAATGTTTACACTGAAAGATTTAATACATTATTAAAAGTCATAATACAATTTTCAGCATTTTAGATTTACCGCTTTTCTTTGAAAGAGGCATTGCTGTCTGTGATATCCTCGACTTCATGGAATGAAGTGAGCATAGATATTAGATTTGGATAATTGTTTACAACTGATACAGCCTTAACTTTATACACATAAAAACAATAAATTAAGTGGTCTGCTTCAAATCATACATCTAAGTTGGATTCTAGCTGACAATCCCATAAGATTTATTTATTTCCCAGGAGCATAATATGTTGTTGAAGGTGGACCTCAGGTCATCCACCATTCTTCTAATTAGATGCAATATTAAGACATTTTGGGAGAATGTCATTCTAAGTGAAGTAAGCCAGAAAGAGAAAGAAAAATACCATATGAGATCACTCTTATGTGGAACTAAAAAAAAAAGAACATAAATACAAAACAGAAACAGACTCATAGACATAGAATACAAACTTGTGGTTGCCAAGGGGGAGGGGGATGGGAAGGGACAGTCTGGGAGTTTAAAATTTGTAGATACTGACAGGCATATGCAGAATAAATAAGCAAGATTATATTGTACAGCACGGGGAAATGTAGACAAGCTCTTGTGGCAGCTCACAGTGAAAAAAATGTGACAATGAATATATGTATGTTCATGTATAGCTGAAAAATTGTGCTCTGCATGGGAAATTGACACCACCTTGTAAAATGAATATAGCAATAAAAAATGTTAAATAAAAATAAATAAATACATAAATAAGTAAATAAGTAAATAAGTAAATAAGACATTTTCATTGCCTTCCTCACCTGGTCCTGCTTAATGGAACATAAGTCTGAAGCATCATTACTGAGGGTCATTTGCTCGATAAATTCTAGACTGATTGGTTGATTGACTGATTAACATGATCCAGCAATTCACATTTAAATGCAACTTTTATTCAAATAAGGATTTCACTAATTTTGAGATATAAATGTTTCATCTTACATAAATTAGAAAATGATCTTGATCTTTACTTGCCAGAATATATAGGCTGTAAAAGTGTCACCAAAAAGAAATTCTCAAAAATACATTTCGATATTCATAATTAATATACATGTTAGGATCATAGGGTATTTTAGAGCTAAATAAAGTATTACAGTTTAAGAGACTATGTTTTTGCATTATCTATACACTAGGTACTGTTGCGTACTGACCATGTAATAGTTTTAAAGGTTTGGGTTATTTATCTATATTGAATTTTATAAAGTTTGTTCATACCATATACTTATTTCACTTCTAAAACTGCATTGTTTTTCACTCAAAATACTCTCATATGAAAGAGTGCCTTTGCCACTATAACAAAGTCATACTAACATCACAGTGTTTTGAAATTCACACAGTGTTATTTATCTTGACCTGTCTATTGGGTATTTTTAATACATTTGTCTATATTGATTTTATATAGGGACAATCAGCTTATAGTATTCTTGTGCAGCATTTTATACATTTATGCAAATTAATTTTTTCTGATATGTTTACATTGATACTAGGAAAATATTCATTTATGAGTGATATTCATATATTATGATCTTTCATTATATAAATATATATAAAAATGTAACTCAAAAGACACCTGCACCCCAATGTTCACATCAACAATATTTACAATAGCCAAGACATGCAAACAACCCAAATGTCCATCAACAGATGCCTGGATAAAGAAGCTCTGCTACATATATACAATGGAATACTACTCATCCATGAAAAAGAATAAAATAATGCCTTTGCAGCAATATGGATGGACCTGAAGAATGTCATTCAAAGTGAATTGGACCAGAAAGAGAAAGAAAATGCCATGTAACATCATTTATATGAGGAATCTAAATAATAATAATAATAATAATAAAGACACAAATGAACTACTTATTATTTATAACTAACATGAATTACTTCTTGAATATGTATAAGCACATTTGACTGTCCTTTATTATTGGATTACCGCATTCTGCTGATTCTAATTTTGTGTTCAGTTTTATTCCTTTGATAGCTATGTATGATTCCCAGTGGTTCTTTCTCCCTCCCGGTGATGGGACCACTGATGGCAGGACCCACCACACACCAGGGAGCCTCCAGGACTGGGGTCTTCCTTCCTTCATGTGGGTAGTGTCCTTCCCCTCCAACCCCATGGCTGCTGTCATCTGGAGGGACTGGGATCTTCCAACTGACATCTCATCCTAGTCTGGCTCCCGCTTCCCCATGTACAGCCCAACTCTAGCCCTAGCCCTAGTCCTAACACTAACCCCTAACCCTAAACCTTACCCCAAGTCCTAACCCTAACCCAGCCGCTAACCCTAACCCTAGCCTTAACCAGAACCTCAAACCAGAACGAGAACACAAACCCTAACCCTAAAAAAAAACCTTAATTTCACCCAAATAACTCAAACCTTATCCTACACCTGCTCCTCGTCCCCTCAAACCCTAACCTTTCTCCTCCTTCTCACCTAACTCTAACCCAAACGCCTAACCCTGACCCGAACACCTACCCTAACCCCAAACCTATCACTAAACTCCCGCACCTCCTGCGGCTCCTGAAGGTCCCGTAGCTCCTGCTGCTTCCAAAGGTCCTGAAGATGCTGCACCTGCAGCTGGAACGCTGGGCCACGGACAGCCAGTTCAGGAGTCACCAGCCCCTGGGGCTGAGCCCCCTCTGCGCCCACCCGCACCTTCTTCTTCACAATCCCACCATGAATCCCCTCCCACACCCGACCTTGACTTCCATTCCCCTGAAGTGATTTCTGCTTGCTTTTTCTTCACTTTCCTCTGTTTCTTTCATATCGGTTATGGCATCCTTTATTTTGCCTTTTTAAGTTTCTTTTAATAAACTATAGACTTTGTCCCTCTGAAATTGTGCAATTCAGGAGCACTGGGTGCCTTCACGATGCCGTGCGACCATCACTACCATGCAGGCTCACACCATTCCTTTCTTCAAAGTAAAAACTTGGATCCACAGCACGCACTGCCCCCCACCCCCTCACCCCCCAGCCCCTGACAGCCCCGAGTCCTCTTCCCCTCTGGGTGTCTTTACCTCTCCTGGGTGTTCCCTGTCAATGAAGCCACAGGAAAGCTGGCTTTGCGTGCCTGCCCACGTGGCTTAAGCGGGGGCTGGTGATGTTTTCCTTTGTTTCCACTTGAAATCGCATTTTGATTATTTGAAAGGGAAATCCAGGTGGGCTAAAGAGGTCATGTGCATAACGAAGCCCTTTCGGTACCTCTGTGCATAACCTCGGGGGAGGCACTGCTCTTCCCCCTGTGACACCACAGACACAAGACACAAGGGAGATGCTTAGCTCTTCCTGGGGCAGAAACAAAAGCACGCAAATCAAGAAACCAGCAAAAGCCCAGAAATATACCCGGAAAGACACTCCACGACCCGCAAGGTCCCAAGGTTGGAGAAAGGCTACACATCCCCGGGGTCCAAAAACCCCTCGAAACCCAGTGCTCTAAACAAACACAACACACACGGGCAGTTCCAACGAGAGGCACAGCAGGTGGCCAGTGTGCGTTACACGTGCTCGAACTCTCGGGGGAGGACACAGGCAGACGGACACACTGTGGAGACAGCACTGGTCACCATGACGCTGGCAGGTCTTTAGCCTGGTGACAGCCAGCCCTGGTCACAACGTGAGGAGGCAGAGGCCTCAGCAGATCCCCCGGAGGGACGAGACAACACACACTCCTCTTCAGGGAAACAGTGAGCAGGACGCATCAAAGGGCCACAGGCGCAGCAGCACTTCCCCGGCAGTGCCGATCCTTAGAGCTGACCCCACCAAAGTGTTCGCACAACTTGCAAAGAGGTTTGTACTTCAGCACCATGAAAAGAATCACTATGTCATCAAGGCATTTTCACAAGTGACCTGCCCTGGGCCCTAACGATACAAACACATAAATACACAGATACGCAGGTAAATGGACACGCACATGCATCCAGGAAAAGAGACAGAGAGACTGAAACACAGAGAGGCAGATGGAGAGAGCAACAGAGAGAGAGAGAGACAAGACAGGTGCTGAGAGACAGAGAGGGGGAGAAGGAACACCGGAGCTAGGAACGAGCAGAAGTCACACCCATTTTCAAAGCAAAGATAGTGAGCATCAAAGGCTTATTTCACTTATTCCAGAAACAAAACTACTCATAGTCTATCTTTATTTGAGAAAACTAATTCTCTCCATCGTTATTTACTACCATGATACGTTGATTGGAATATATATATGTTCCATTCGACGTATACATGGGTATATGCTACATAATATATATTATACACAAATATATATATATTTACACACTCAATCTTATGTTCCATAAAAGGATCCTGAAAGAATTTGAAGGGCAGAGTATACACTTGTACAAAAAGCCACCTTTCAAAACACATTAGGCGGTGTCTTTCCTATTTCTGTGTAACTCCAATGCTAGCCAAATGAGCCACTAAGCAGCCTAAAGATCTGTAATGACGGGTGCCTCTCTTTGCTACTTTCATGCTTTTCTTGTGCACAGCATAATCGGTGCTAGGAAGAAACTGATTTTTTCAGCCTTGGACCTAAATGTCACTATACATTTGGTTGGCTTAGCCTTTCCAAGCAATCAAATCATGCCTATGTCACATCAAAGAAACTACTAGAAAACAAAATTGTCAAAGGAGAGTTATAATTTGCTAAAATGGAAATAGAACCTACCTTTTCACAATGGGAGTTTCTCCAAATCATACAGGAGTCAGATCAGTGGGGGGGGGGCGGCGGGAGGCACGGGCACCACCCCCTTCTGGCCCCATAGGGCGCGGGCGACTCCAAGAGTCCAGGTGCTGGGCAGGCTCCGTGGCGGGCCAAGCCCCACTGAGGCTTCCGCGCCCATCCCCGGAGCGCCCAAGCAGCGGGGGGCACAACTTTGGGGCCGAGGGAAGGGTGGGGAGCGACAAGGGCTCCAGGGTGCCCAGGGTGGGGAGCGTCATGGGCTCTGGGGTGCCCAAGATAGGGAGCGGCAAGGCCTCCTGGGTACCCAGGGTGGGAGCGGCAAGGCCTCCGGGGTGCCCATGTTGGGGAGCGTCACGGGCTCCTGGGTGCCGAGGGTGGGGAGCGTCACGGGCTCCGGGGTGCCCAGGGTGGGGAGCGACAAGGGCTCCGGGGTGCCCAGGGTGGGGAGCGAAAAGGGAATCCGGGTGCCCAGGGTGAGGAGCGACAAGGGCTCCCGTGGTTCCAGGGTGAGGAGCGACAAGGGCTCCCGTGGTTCCAGGGTGAGGAGCGACAAGGGCTCCTGGGTGCTCAGGGTGGGGAGCGACAAGGGCTCCGGGGTGCCCATGTTGGGGAGCGTCACGGGCTCCGGGGTGCCCAGGGTGAGAAGCGAAAAGGGAATCCGGGTGACCAGGGTGGGGAGCGATAAGGGCTCAGCTGTGCCCAGGCTGGGGAGCGACAAGGGCTCCGGGGTGCCCAGGTGGGAAGCGACAAGGGCTCAGGGGTGCCCAGGGTGGGGTGCGACAAGGGCTCCGGGGTGCTCAAGGTGCGGAGCGACAAGGGCTCCCGTGGTTCCAGGGTGAGGAGCAACAAGGGCTCCTGGGTGCTCAGGGTGGGGAGCGATAAGGGCTCTGGGGTGCCGAGTTGGGGAGCCACAAGGGCTCTGGGGTGCTCACAGTGCGGAGCGACAAGGGCTCCCGTGGTTCCAGGGTGAGGAGCAACAAGGGCTCAGGGGTGCCCAGGGTGGGGAGCGTCATGGGCTCTGGGGTGCCCAAGACAGGGAGCGGCAAGGCCTCCAGGGTTCCCAGGGTGGGAGCGGCAAGGCCTCCGGGGTGCCCATGTTGGGGAGCGTCACAGGCTCCGGGGTGCCCAGGGTGGGGAGCGATAAGGGCTCAGGTGTGCCCAGGGTGGGGAGCGACAAGGGCTCCGGGGTGCCCAGGTGGGAAGCGACAAGGGCTCAGGGGTGCCCAGGGTGGGGAGCGACAAGGGCTCCGGGGTGCTCAGGGTGCGGAGCGACAAGGGCTCCCGTGGTTCCAGGGTGAGGAGCGACAAGGGCTCCCGTGGTTGCAGGGTGAGGAGCGACAAGGGCTCCCGTGGTGTCCAGGGTGAGGAGCGTCAAGGGCTCCAGGGTGCTCAGGGTGGGGAGCGACCAAGGCTCCGAGGTGCTCAACTGCGCCCACAGCCATGGACCCTGGCGCCCAGAGTGCCGGCGCCCGCACTCCCCGCCCCGCGGAGGCCCGCGGGGCTTCCCTCCCCCCGCGGGGACCCCGGGCGGCAGCCACCGCATCCCCCTTCTTCCGGCGCCCCGCGCCCCAAGCCCCGCCGCCGCCGCCGTACTCACCTCAGGGGCGCAACCGGCACAGCCGGCCGTCGGCCTCGTTCCCCGCCGAAGCGTCTCGCTGCGGTACTCCCTGCGTGGGCGGGTTGTTCCCCGGCGGTTGCAGGGCCTTCAAGGGTGGGGGGGGGCGGGGAGCAACCAACCGAAGCGCCGCCTGCTGGCATTTTCCACAGGCCGGCGCCACCGCAGCCGCCTTGGGTCCGCACAGCCCCCTGCCGGCCGCAGCTCGTGCTGTCCTCGCCGAGCCGACCCTCCGAGGACAGGGGATGGAGCGGCGGCGCCAGAGGAAGGCCGGCAAGGTGTGTGCGCAGACTCTTTCTTGTGGGGACTGCGCGCATGCGCACCAGCGGGGCGGGACGAGGGGCCGCTGCGAGGGGGCGGGACCCGTGGCCGCCGCGTGGGGGCCGGCCCCGCCCAGGGGCGCTGGTCCGGCTCAGCCAATGGCGATCGCCGGGCACCTCTTGGAGCGGGCGGTTTGAATGGTTCGTGGACCGCCTGAGGCAGCGGCAGGGTGACCACGCTGCTGCCGTTTTGGGAGCTTTTCCGAGATCTGGATGGGAACTCGCCCCTAATCCTTTTCCCGGAGTCTCTGGGAAAGTAAAACAATAGTGACTTCAGGTAACGGTTACCTCGCGCCCCTGGGGTGGGGGGAGTCTCAGTGGCCCCGCCCCCCCACCCCCCGCCACCTGACAGCACCGCGCCCGCCTCCCAGGAGAAGGCTGCCTGCGACACGTGAACCCCATGAACATCGGGAAGCAAGACCGGCGGGGTCCAGGCCGCACGGGACTAGGGTACACATCCAGGGGCTCGCACCGGGCAGCCCCCATCCACCCGCGGCCGCAGCCGCCACGGCCCCGAGACCGCACCGCACCCGCCCCCTGGGAGTAGGCCACGGTCTGAGAACCGGTCGCAGGTGCTCCGGGGCCGTCAGACGCCCTCCCACCTCCCGGAGCTGCACCTGCTTCTCCAAACCCCGGCATAAGTGGCAGCGGAGACGCGGCGTTCAGGGGCTCCTAATGTGGGGAGGCGGGGTACACTACGAACCAGGGCGGTGAGCCCGGATCCGCCTCAGGGCCCTAAAGGGACGCGCGGCCGGGACCTCACCACGCACCCCTCCCTGTGCGCCTCCCCAACGGCACAGCCCAGGCCTCACCGCCGACTCCCCGACCTGCACGCCCCCACACCTGCCTGGCGGCGGCAGCGGAGACGACGACCCGCGGCGGCCCAGACCCCAGGCCGCGTTCCTCCTCCGGGAGTTGGTCCCGGAGCACCTGGCTCTCGCCCAGCTTCTACACGTTCTGGGCGGTTTCCGGTGTCTGCGCGTCTGCGCGTGCGCGCCCCTCCTCCTCCCGCCCGCAAGGCGGACGCTGGGGCGGGGTCTCTTGCTGTGTCGCCCTTGCACAGTGGGGCAGGGCGGGACCGGGCTGGGGGGGCGGGGCCGAGCAGGGGCACGCCCCCACGGCCCGCCCGGCCAGCCCGGCCCGCCCTGCCCGCCCTGCCAGGTCTCCATCCCCAATGCCCCCACCCCACCACCCCACCAGCAATCGGGTCCGCACTCAACCAGGACTACCACTGGCCCGGGCCGGGGACACAGCCCTCGGCCCCACTTCCCTCGGCCCCACTTCTCCTGCTCTCCTCCCTCTCCCCGTTACTGCCTCCCAGACCCGGGCCAGGCCCAGTTTCCAACTGGACCTCCAAGATGGGGCTCCCTCTCTTCACACCAAGAAGCAAGCACAGGGTCTCCCTGCAGGGCTGGTGGAACTGGACCCAGTCCTGGACCTCCTGCAGGAGCAGGCTCTGGGTTAGGGTTGGGGTTGGGGTTGGTGTTCAAGGTTAATGTTAGTGTTGGGGTTGGGGTCGGGATCAGGTTAAGGGATTTGGGGTTAGGGTTAGGATTTCAGGTGAGGGCTGAGGGGTTAGGGGTAGGGGTAGGGGTAGCTTTAGGGTTAGGGTTTTAGGGTTAGGCTTATTGCTAAGGTTAGGATTTGGGAGGAGGAGGAGTTAGGATTAAGGCTAGGGGTAGGGATAGGGTTAGGTTTAGAGGTTTGGGG
This sequence comes from Vicugna pacos, assembly GCF_048564905.1. NCBI lineage: Eukaryota > Metazoa > Chordata > Mammalia > Artiodactyla > Camelidae > Vicugna > Vicugna pacos. Next base: position 2,115,519 of record NC_133003.1, on the reverse strand, counting down.
TTAGGACCAGAGCCAGAGTTTAGGGATAGGTTTGGGGTTAGGGTTAGGGGTTGGGGTTAGAGTTAGGGGAGAAGGAGGAGAACGGTTAGGGTTAGAGGGGAGGAGGAGCAGGAGTAGGATAAGGTTAGAGTTAGTAGTTGGGTCAAGCTAAGGTTTGGTTTAGGGTTAGGGTTTGTGTTCTCGTTCGGGTTTGAGGTTCTGGTTAAGGCTAGGGTTAGGGTTAGCGGCTGGGTTAGGGTTAGGACTTGGGGTAAGGGTTAGGGTTAGGGGTTAGTGTTAGGACTAGGGCTAGGGCTAGGGCTGGGCTGTACGTGGGGGAGGGGGAGCCAGACTAGGATGAGATGTCAGTTGGAAGATCCCAGTCCCTGCAGATGATAGCAGCCATGGGGTTGGAGGGGAAGGACACTACCCACATGAAGGAAGGAAGACCCCAGTCCTGGAGGCTCCCTGGTGTGCGGGGGGTCCTGCCATCCGTGGTCCCATCACCGGGAGGGAGAAAGAACCACTGGGAGTTTTATTATACATAGCTATCAAAGGAATAAAACCAAACACAAAATAAGAATCAGCAGAATGCGGTAATCCAATCATAAAGGACAGTCAAATGTCCTCTCACTCGGCTCCCACACACACACACCCCCAGCAAACCCAGCTTACTTTAAAATTTATTCTCATGCTCTTCTTTAGTCTCCAATTTAGCTGTCTCTTCCACTGCTGAGGTTACTAACATCTCTCAACCGAGACACTGAAAAATATCTCACAGTTGATCTCCATGCCTTCAGTCTTTCCCCTACTCTCCATCCTCCACATAGCAGTCAGAGTGTGTCGGGTATGTATTTAAATCAGATAATGTTATTAACCTAGTGGTATCTCAGCATCCTTAGTGAGGCTTCTAGATGACCTATCACAGCCCAGAAGACTCTGTATTCTCTCCTTGGCTTCTCTTTCCAGTTCAGGTCTGTTTCTATGTCTACCCTTCTCTCCCTTAGACGTGAAGACTTTTTGCTTTCCTGTCCTTTTGACCTACAGGGCTTTTCACATGACCATTTCCATGACTTTTCTTGCTCATCAGTTACTTACATGTCAACACAACTATCACCTCAGAACTGTCTTCTAGGACTGTCGTTACTAAAGGAGCTCCCTTCCTTTGCTACTGCTGCAGTCCATTGCGTCACCTGGTCCCAGGTCTGCTTTGATCACCACCGAAAGTGAGCAATTAGAGGAGGATGTGGCAAACTGATAGAATGATTCCATTGATAGTGATTCATTCTTTTAAATACATGGAGGATACACACACACTCTCTCTTGTATTATGTGTGGCAATGTTTACACTGAAAGATTTAATACATTATTAAAAGTCATAATACAATTTTCAGCATTTTAGATTTACCGCTTTTCTTTGAAAGAGGCATTGCTGTCTGTGATATCCTCGACTTCATGGAATGAAGTGAGCATAGATATTAGATTTGGATAATTGTTTACAACTGATACAGCCTTAACTTTATACACATAAAAACAATAAATTAAGTGGTCTGCTTCAAATCATACATCTAAGTTGGATTCTAGCTGACAATCCCATAAGATTTATTTATTTCCCAGGAGCATAATATGTTGTTGAAGGTGGACCTCAGGTCATCCACCATTCTTCTAATTAGATGCAATATTAAGACATTTTGGGAGAATGTCATTCTAAGTGAAGTAAGCCAGAAAGAGAAAGAAAAATACCATATGAGATCACTCTTATGTGGAACTAAAAAAAAAAGAACATAAATACAAAACAGAAACAGACTCATAGACATAGAATACAAACTTGTGGTTGCCAAGGGGGAGGGGGATGGGAAGGGACAGTCTGGGAGTTTAAAATTTGTAGATACTGACAGGCATATGCAGAATAAATAAGCAAGATTATATTGTACAGCACGGGGAAATGTAGACAAGCTCTTGTGGCAGCTCACAGTGAAAAAAATGTGACAATGAATATATGTATGTTCATGTATAGCTGAAAAATTGTGCTCTGCATGGGAAATTGACACCACCTTGTAAAATGAATATAGCAATAAAAAATGTTAAATAAAAATAAATAAATACATAAATAAGTAAATAAGTAAATAAGTAAATAAGACATTTTCATTGCCTTCCTCACCTGGTCCTGCTTAATGGAACATAAGTCTGAAGCATCATTACTGAGGGTCATTTGCTCGATAAATTCTAGACTGATTGGTTGATTGACTGATTAACATGATCCAGCAATTCACATTTAAATGCAACTTTTATTCAAATAAGGATTTCACTAATTTTGAGATATAAATGTTTCATCTTACATAAATTAGAAAATGATCTTGATCTTTACTTGCCAGAATATATAGGCTGTAAAAGTGTCACCAAAAAGAAATTCTCAAAAATACATTTCGATATTCATAATTAATATACATGTTAGGATCATAGGGTATTTTAGAGCTAAATAAAGTATTACAGTTTAAGAGACTATGTTTTTGCATTATCTATACACTAGGTACTGTTGCGTACTGACCATGTAATAGTTTTAAAGGTTTGGGTTATTTATCTATATTGAATTTTATAAAGTTTGTTCATACCATATACTTATTTCACTTCTAAAACTGCATTGTTTTTCACTCAAAATACTCTCATATGAAAGAGTGCCTTTGCCACTATAACAAAGTCATACTAACATCACAGTGTTTTGAAATTCACACAGTGTTATTTATCTTGACCTGTCTATTGGGTATTTTTAATACATTTGTCTATATTGATTTTATATAGGGACAATCAGCTTATAGTATTCTTGTGCAGCATTTTATACATTTATGCAAATTAATTTTTCTGATATGTTTACATTGATACTAGGAAAATATTCATTTATGAGTGATATTCATATATTATGATCTTTCATTATATAAATATATATAAAAATGTAACTCAAAAGACACCTGCACCCCCAATGTTACATCAACAATATTTACAATAGCCAAAGACATGCAAACAACCCAAATGTCCATCAACAGATGCCTGGATAAAGAAGCTCTGCTACATATATACAATGGAATACTACTCATCCATGAAAAAGAATAAAATAATGCCTTTGCAGCAATATGGATGGACCTGAAGAATGTCATTCAAAGTGAATTGGACCAGAAAGAGAAAGAAAATGCCATGTAACATCATTTATATGAGGAATCTAAATAATAATAATAATAATAATAAAGACACAAATGAACTACTTATTATTTATAACTAACATGAATTACTTCTTGAATATGTATAAGCACATTTGACTGTCCTTTATTATTGGATTACCGCATTCTGCTGATTCTAATTTTGTGTTCGGTTTTATTCCTTTGATAGCTATGTATGATTCCCAGTGGTTCTTTCTCCCTCCCGGTGATGGGACCACTGATGGCAGGACCCACCACACACCAGGGAGCCTCCAGGACTGGGGTCTTCCTTCCTTCATGTGGGTAGTGTCCTTCCCCTCCAACCCCATGGCTGCTGTCATCTGGAGGGACTGGGATCTTCCAACTGACATCTCATCCTAGTCTGGCTCCCGCTTCCCCATGTACAGCCCAACTCTAGCCCTAGCCCTAGTCCTAACACTAACCCCTAACCCTAAACCTTACCCCAAGTCCTAACCCTAACCCAGCCGCTAACCCTAACCCTAGCCTTAACCAGAACCTCAAACCAGAACGAGAACACAAACCCTAACCCTATAAAAAAACCTTAATTTCACCCAAATAACTCAAACCTTATCCTACACCTGCTCCTCGTCCCCTCAAACCCTAACCTTTCTCCTCCTTCTCACCTAACTCTAACCCAAACGCCTAACCCTGACCCGAACACCTACCCTAACCCCAAACCTATCACTAAACTCCCGCACCTCCTGCGGCTCCTGAAGGTCCCGTAGCTCCTGCTGCTTCCAAAGGTCCTGAAGATGCTGCACCTGCAGCTGGAACGCTGGGCCACGGACAGCCAGTTCAGGAGTCACCAGCCCCTGGGGCTGAGCCCCCTCTGCGCCCACCCGCACCTTCTTCTTCACAATCCCACCATGAATCCCCTCCCACACCCGACCTTGACTTCCATTCCCCTGAAGTGATTTCTGCTTGCTTTTTCTTCACTTTCCTCTGTTTCTTTCATATCGGTTATGGCATCCTTTATTTTGCCTTTTTAAGTTTCTTTTAATAAACTATAGACTTTGTCCCTCTGAAATTGTGCAATTCAGGAGCACTGGGTGCCTTCACGATGCCGTGCGACCATCACTACCATGCAGGCTCACACCATTCCTTTCTTCAAAGTAAAAACTTGGATCCACAGCACGCACTGCCCCCCACCCCCTCACCCCCCAGCCCCTGACAGCCCCGAGTCCTCTTCCCCTCTGGGTGTCTTTACCTCTCCTGGGTGTTCCCTGTCAATGAAGCCACAGGAAAGCTGGCTTTGCGTGCCTGCCCACGTGGCTTAAGCGGGGGCTGGTGATGTTTTCCTTTGTTTCCACTTGAAATCGCATTTTGATTATTTGAAAGGGAAATCCAGGTGGGCTAAAGAGGTCATGTGCATAACGAAGCCCTTTCGGTACCTCTGTGCATAACCTCGGGGGAGGCACTGCTCTTCCCCCTGTGACACCACAGACACAAGACACAAGGGAGATGCTTAGCTCTTCCTGGGGCAGAAACAAAAGCACGCAAATCAAGAAACCAGCAAAAGCCCAGAAATATACCCGGAAAGACACTCCACGACCCGCAAGGTCCCAAGGTTGGAGAAAGGCTACACATCCCCGGGGTCCAAAAACCCCTCGAAACCCAGTGCTCTAAACAAACACAACACACACGGGCAGTTCCAACGAGAGGCACAGCAGGTGGCCAGTGTGCGTTACACGTGCTCGAACTCTCGGGGGAGGACACAGGCAGACGGACACACTGTGGAGACAGCACTGGTCACCATGACGCTGGCAGGTCTTTAGCCTGGTGACAGCCAGCCCTGGTCACAACGTGAGGAGGCAGAGGCCTCAGCAGATCCCCCGGAGGGACGAGACAACACACACTCCTCTTCAGGGAAACAGTGAGCAGGACGCATCAAAGGGCCACAGGCGCAGCAGCACTTCCCCGGCAGTGCCGATCCTTAGAGCTGACCCCACCAAAGTGTTCGCACAACTTGCAAAGAGGTTTGTACTTCAGCACCATGAAAAGAATCACTATGTCATCAAGGCATTTTCACAAGTGACCTGCCCTGGGCCCTAACGATACAAACACATAAATACACAGATACGCAGGTAAATGGACACGCACATGCATCCAGGAAAAGAGACAGAGAGACTGAAACACAGAGAGGCAGATGGAGAGAGCAACAGAGAGAGAGAGAGACAAGACAGGTGCTGAGAGACAGAGAGGGGGAGAAGGAACACCGGAGCTAGGAACGAGCAGAAGTCACACCCATTTTCAAAGCAAAGATAGTGAGCATCAAAGGCTTATTTCACTTATTCCAGAAACAAAACTACTCATAGTCTATCTTTATTTGAGAAAACTAATTCTCTCCATCGTTATTTACTACCATGATACGTTGATTGGAATATATATATGTTCCATTCGACGTATACATGGGTATATGCTACATAATATATATTATACACAAATATATATATATTTACACACTCAATCTTATGTTCCATAAAAGGATCCTGAAAGAATTTGAAGGGCAGAGTATACACTTGTACAAAAAGCCACCTTTCAAAACACATTAGGCGGTGTCTTTCCTATTTCTGTGTAACTCCAATGCTAGCCAAATGAGCCACTAAGCAGCCTAAAGATCTGTAATGACGGGTGCCTCTCTTTGCTACTTTCATGCTTTTCTTGTGCACAGCATAATCGGTGCTAGGAAGAAACTGATTTTTTCAGCCTTGGACCTAAATGTCACTATACATTTGGTTGGCTTAGCCTTTCCAAGCAATCAAATCATGCCTATGTCACATCAAAGAAACTACTAGAAAACAAAATTGTCAAAGGAGAGTTATAATTTGCTAAAATGGAAATAGAACCTACCTTTTCACAATGGGAGTTTCTCCAAATCATACAGGAGTCAGATCAGTGGGGGGGGGCGGCGGGAGGCACGGGCACCACCCCCTTCTGGCCCCATAGGGCGCGGGCGACTCCAAGAGTCCAGGTGCTGGGCAGGCTCCGTGGCGGGCCAAGCCCCACTGAGGCTTCCGCGCCCATCCCCGGAGCGCCCAAGCAGCGGGGGGCACAACTTTGGGGCCGAGGGAAGGGTGGGGAGCGACAAGGGCTCCAGGGTGCCCAGGGTGGGGAGCGTCATGGGCTCTGGGGTGCCCAAGATAGGGAGCGGCAAGGCCTCCTGGGTACCCAGGGTGGGAGCGGCAAGGCCTCCGGGGTGCCCATGTTGGGGAGCGTCACGGGCTCCTGGGTGCCGAGGGTGGGGAGCGTCACGGGCTCCGGGGTGCCCAGGGTGGGGAGCGACAAGGGCTCCGGGGTGCCCAGGGTGGGGAGCGAAAAGGGAATCCGGGTGCCCAGGGTGAGGAGCGACAAGGGCTCCCGTGGTTCCAGGGTGAGGAGCGACAAGGGCTCCCGTGGTTCCAGGGTGAGGAGCGACAAGGGCTCCTGGGTGCTCAGGGTGGGGAGCGACAAGGGCTCCGGGGTGCCCATGTTGGGGAGCGTCACGGGCTCCGGGGTGCCCAGGGTGAGAAGCGAAAAGGGAATCCGGGTGACCAGGGTGGGGAGCGATAAGGGCTCAGCTGTGCCCAGGCTGGGGAGCGACAAGGGCTCCGGGGTGCCCAGGTGGGAAGCGACAAGGGCTCAGGGGTGCCCAGGGTGGGGTGCGACAAGGGCTCCGGGGTGCTCAAGGTGCGGAGCGACAAGGGCTCCCGTGGTTCCAGGGTGAGGAGCAACAAGGGCTCCTGGGTGCTCAGGGTGGGGAGCGATAAGGGCTCTGGGGTGCCGAGTTGGGGAGCCACAAGGGCTCTGGGGTGCTCACAGTGCGGAGCGACAAGGGCTCCCGTGGTTCCAGGGTGAGGAGCAACAAGGGCTCAGGGGTGCCCAGGGTGGGGAGCGTCATGGGCTCTGGGGTGCCCAAGACAGGGAGCGGCAAGGCCTCCAGGGTTCCCAGGGTGGGAGCGGCAAGGCCTCCGGGGTGCCCATGTTGGGGAGCGTCACAGGCTCCGGGGTGCCCAGGGTGGGGAGCGATAAGGGCTCAGGTGTGCCCAGGGTGGGGAGCGACAAGGGCTCCGGGGTGCCCAGGTGGGAAGCGACAAGGGCTCAGGGGTGCCCAGGGTGGGGAGCGACAAGGGCTCCGGGGTGCTCAGGGTGCGGAGCGACAAGGGCTCCCGTGGTTCCAGGGTGAGGAGCGACAAGGGCTCCCGTGGTTGCAGGGTGAGGAGCGACAAGGGCTCCCGTGGTGTCCAGGGTGAGGAGCGTCAAGGGCTCCAGGGTGCTCAGGGTGGGGAGCGACCAAGGCTCCGAGGTGCTCAACTGCGCCCACAGCCATGGACCCTGGCGCCCAGAGTGCCGGCGCCCGCACTCCCCGCCCCGCGGAGGCCCGCGGGGCTTCCCTCCCCCCGCGGGGACCCCGGGCGGCAGCCACCGCATCCCCCTTCTTCCGGCGCCCCGCGCCCCAAGCCCCGCCGCCGCCGCCGTACTCACCTCAGGGGCGCAACCGGCACAGCCGGCCGTCGGCCTCGTTCCCGCCGAAGCGTCTCGCTGCGGTACTCCCTGCGTGGGCGGGTTGTTCCCCGGCGGTTGCAGGGCCTTCAAGGGTGGGGGGGGGCGGGGAGCAACCAACCGAAGCGCCGCCTGCTGGCATTTTCCACAGGCCGGCGCCACCGCAGCCGCCTTGGGTCCGCACAGCCCCCTGCCGGCCGCAGCTCGTGCTGTCTCGCCGAGCCGACAAGCCTCCGAGGACAGGGGATGGAGCGGCGGCGCCAGAGGAAGGCCGGCAAGGTGTGTGCGCAGACTCTTTCTTGTGGGGACTGCGCGCATGCGCACCAGCGGGGCGGGACGAGGGGCCGCTGCGAGGGGGCGGGACCCGTGGCCGCCGCGTGGGGGCCGGCCCCGCCCAGGGGCGCTGGTCCGGCTCAGCCAATGGCGATCGCCGGGCACCTCTTGGAGCGGGCGGTTTGAATGGTTCGTGGACCGCCTGAGGCAGCGGCAGGGTGACCACGCTGCTGCCGTTTTGGGAGCTTTTCCGAGATCTGGATGGGAACTCGCCCCTAATCCTTTTCCCGGAGTCTCTGGGAAAGTAAAACAATAGTGACTTCAGGTAACGGTTACCTCGCGCCCCTGGGGTGGGGGGAGTCTCAGTGGCCCCGCCCCCCCACCCCCCGCCACCTGACAGCACCGCGCCCGCCTCCCAGGAGAAGGCTGCCTGCGACACGTGAACCCCATGAACATCGGGAAGCAAGACCGGCGGGGTCCAGGCCGCACGGGACTAGGGTACACATCCAGGGGCTCGCACCGGGCAGCCCCCATCCACCCGCGGCCGCAGCCGCCACGGCCCCGAGACCGCACCGCACCCGCCCCCTGGGAGTAGGCCACGGTCTGAGAACCGGTCGCAGGTGCTCCGGGGCCGTCAGACGCCCTCCCACCTCCCGGAGCTGCACCTGCTTCTCCAAACCCCGGCATAAGTGGCAGCGGAGACGCGGCGTTCAGGGGCTCCTAATGTGGGGAGGCGGGGTACACTACGAACCAGGGCGGTGAGCCCGGATCCGCCTCAGGGCCCTAAAGGGACGCGCGGCCGGGACCTCACCACGCACCCCTCCCTGTGCGCCTCCCCAACGGCACAGCCCAGGCCTCACCGCCGACTCCCCGACCTGCACGCCCCCACACCTGCCTGGCGGCGGCAGCGGAGACGACGACCCGCGGCGGCCCAGACCCCAGGCCGCGTTCCTCCTCCGGGAGTTGGTCCCGGAGCACCTGGCTCTCGCCCAGCTTCTACACGTTCTGGGCGGTTTCCGGTGTCTGCGCGTCTGCGCGTGCGCGCCCCTCCTCCTCCCGCCCGCAAGGCGGACGCTGGGGCGGGGTCTCTTGCTGTGTCGCCCTTGCACAGTGGGGCAGGGCGGGACCGGGCTGGGGGGGCGGGGCCGAGCAGGGGCACGCCCCCACGGCCCGCCCGGCCAGCCCGGCCCGCCCTGCCCGCCCTGCCAGGTCTCCATCCCCAATGCCCCCACCCCACCACCCCACCAGCAATCGGGTCCGCACTCAACCAGGACTACCACTGGCCCGGGCCGGGGACACAGCCCTCGGCCCCACTTCCCTCGGCCCCACTTCTCCTGCTCTCCTCCCTCTCCCCGTTACTGCCTCCCAGACCCGGGCCAGGCCCAGTTTCCAACTGGACCTCCAAGATGGGGCTCCCTCTCTTCACACCAAGAAGCAAGCACAGGGTCTCCCTGCAGGGCTGGTGGAACTGGACCCAGTCCTGGACCTCCTGCAGGAGCAGGCTCTGGGTTAGGGTTGGGGTTGGGGTTGGTGTTCAAGGTTAATGTTAGTGTTGGGGTTGGGGTCGGGATCAGGTTAAGGGATTTGGGGTTAGGGTTAGGATTTCAGGTGAGGGCTGAGGGGTTAGGGGTAGGGGTAGGGGTAGCTTTAGGGTTAGGGTTTTAGGGTTAGGCTTATTGCTAAGGTTAGGATTTGGGAGGAGGAGGAGTTAGGATTAAGGCTAGGGGTAGGGATAGGGTTAGGTTTAGAGGTTTGGGGTTAGGACCAGAGCCAGAGTTTAGGGATAGGTTTGGGGTTAGGGTTAGGGGTTGGGGTTAGAGTTAGGGGAGAAGGAGGAGAACGGTTAGGGTTAGAGGGGAGGAGGAGCAGGAGTAGGATAAGGTTAGAGTTAGTAGTTGGGTCAAGCTAAGGTTTGGTTTAGGGTTAGGGTTTGTGTTCTCGTTCGGGTTTGAGGTTCTGGTTAAGGCTAGGGTTAGGGTTAGCGGCTGGGTTAGGGTTAGGACTTGGGGTAAGGGTTAGGGTTAGGGGTTAGTGTTAGGACTAGGGCTAGGGCTAGGGCTGGGCTGTACGTGGGGGAGGGGGAGCCAGACTAGGATGAGATGTCAGTTGGAAGATCCCAGTCCCTGCAGATGATAGCAGCCATGGGGTTGGAGGGGAAGGACACTACCCACATGAAGGAAGGAAGACCCCAGTCCTGGAGGCTCCCTGGTGTGCGGGGGGTCCTGCCATCCGTGGTCCCATCACCGGGAGGGAGAAAGAACCACTGGGAGTTTTATTATACATAGCTATCAAAGGAATAAAACCAAACACAAAATAAGAATCAGCAGAATGCGGTAATCCAATCATAAAGGACAGTCAAATGTCCTCTCACTCGGCTCCCACACACACACACCCCCAGCAAACCCAGCTTACTTTAAAATTTATTCTCATGCTCTTCTTTAGTCTCCAATTTAGCTGTCTCTTCCACTGCTGAGGTTACTAACATCTCTCAACCGAGACACTGAAAAATATCTCACAGTTGATCTCCATGCCTTCAGTCTTTCCCCTACTCTCCATCCTCCACATAGCAGTCAGAGTGTGTCGGGTATGTATTTAAATCAGATAATGTTATTAACCTAGTGGTATCTCAGCATCCTTAGTGAGGCTTCTAGATGACCTATCACAGCCCAGAAGACTCTGTATTCTCTCCTTGGCTTCTCTTTCCAGTTCAGGTCTGTTTCTATGTCTACCCTTCTCTCCCTTAGACGTGAAGACTTTTTGCTTTCCTGTCCTTTTGACCTACAGGGCTTTTCACATGACCATTTCCATGACTTTTCTTGCTCATCAGTTACTTACATGTCAACACAACTATCACCTCAGAACTGTCTTCTAGGACTGTCGTTACTAAAGGAGCTCCCTTCCTTTGCTACTGCTGCAGTCCATTGCGTCACCTGGTCCCAGGTCTGCTTTGATCACCACCGAAAGTGAGCAATTAGAGGAGGATGTGGCAAACTGATAGAATGATTCCATTGATAGTGATTCATTCTTTTAAATACATGGAGGATACACACACACTCTCTCTTGTATTATGTGTGGCAATGTTTACACTGAAAGATTTAATACATTATTAAAAGTCATAATACAATTTTCAGCATTTTAGATTTACCGCTTTTCTTTGAAAGAGGCATTGCTGTCTGTGATATCCTCGACTTCATGGAATGAAGTGAGCATAGATATTAGATTTGGATAATTGTTTACAACTGATACAGCCTTAACTTTATACACATAAAAACAATAAATTAAGTGGTCTGCTTCAAATCATACATCTAAGTTGGATTCTAGCTGACAATCCCATAAGATTTATTTATTTCCCAGGAGCATAATATGTTGTTGAAGGTGGACCTCAGGTCATCCACCATTCTTCTAATTAGATGCAATATTAAGACATTTTGGGAGAATGTCATTCTAAGTGAAGTAAGCCAGAAAGAGAAAGAAAAATACCATATGAGATCACTCTTATGTGGAACTAAAAAAAAAAGAACATAAATACAAAACAGAAACAGACTCATAGACATAGAATACAAACTTGTGGTTGCCAAGGGGGAGGGGGATGGGAAGGGACAGTCTGGGAGTTTAAAATTTGTAGATACTGACAGGCATATGCAGAATAAATAAGCAAGATTATATTGTACAGCACGGGGAAATGTAGACAAGCTCTTGTGGCAGCTCACAGTGAAAAAAATGTGACAATGAATATATGTATGTTCATGTATAGCTGAAAAATTGTGCTCTGCATGGGAAATTGACACCACCTTGTAAAATGAATATAGCAATAAAAAATGTTAAATAAAAATAAATAAATACATAAATAAGTAAATAAGTAAATAAGTAAATAAGACATTTTCATTGCCTTCCTCACCTGGTCCTGCTTAATGGAACATAAGTCTGAAGCATCATTACTGAGGGTCATTTGCTCGATAAATTCTAGACTGATTGGTTGATTGACTGATTAACATGATCCAGCAATTCACATTTAAATGCAACTTTTATTCAAATAAGGATTTCACTAATTTTGAGATATAAATGTTTCATCTTACATAAATTAGAAAATGATCTTGATCTTTACTTGCCAGAATATATAGGCTGTAAAAGTGTCACCAAAAAGAAATTCTCAAAAATACATTTCGATATTCATAATTAATATACATGTTAGGATCATAGGGTATTTTAGAGCTAAATAAAGTATTACAGTTTAAGAGACTATGTTTTTGCATTATCTATACACTAGGTACTGTTGCGTACTGACCATGTAATAGTTTTAAAGGTTTGGGTTATTTATCTATATTGAATTTTATAAAGTTTGTTCATACCATATACTTATTTCACTTCTAAAACTGCATTGTTTTTCACTCAAAATACTCTCATATGAAAGAGTGCCTTTGCCACTATAACAAAGTCATACTAACATCACAGTGTTTTGAAATTCACACAGTGTTATTTATCTTGACCTGTCTATTGGGTATTTTTAATACATTTGTCTATATTGATTTTATATAGGGACAATCAGCTTATAGTATTCTTGTGCAGCATTTTATACATTTATGCAAATTAATTTTTTCTGATATGTTTACATTGATACTAGGAAAATATTCATTTATGAGTGATATTCATATATTATGATCTTTCATTATATAAATATATATAAAAATGTAACTCAAAAGACACCTGCACCCCAATGTTCACATCAACAATATTTACAATAGCCAAGACATGCAAACAACCCAAATGTCCATCAACAGATGCCTGGATAAAGAAGCTCTGCTACATATATACAATGGAATACTACTCATCCATGAAAAAGAATAAAATAATGCCTTTGCAGCAATATGGATGGACCTGAAGAATGTCATTCAAAGTGAATTGGACCAGAAAGAGAAAGAAAATGCCATGTAACATCATTTATATGAGGAATCTAAATAATAATAATAATAATAATAAAGACACAAATGAACTACTTATTATTTATAACTAACATGAATTACTTCTTGAATATGTATAAGCACATTTGACTGTCCTTTATTATTGGATTACCGCATTCTGCTGATTCTAATTTTGTGTTCGGTTTTATTCCTTTGATAGCTATGTATGATTCCCAGTGGTTCTTTCTCCCTCCCGGTGATGGGACCACTGATGGCAGGACCCACCACACACCAGGGAGCCTCCAGGACTGGGGTCTTCCTTCCTTCATGTGGGTAGTGTCCTTCCCCTCCAACCCCATGGCTGCTGTCATCTGGAGGGACTGGGATCTTCCAACTGACATCTCATCCTAGTCTGGCTCCCGCTTCCCCATGTACAGCCCAACTCTAGCCCTAGCCCTAGTCCTAACACTAACCCCTAACCCTAAACCTTACCCCAAGTCCTAACCCTAACCCAGCCGCTAACCCTAACCCTAGCCTTAACCAGAACCTCAAACCAGAACGAGAACACAAACCCTAACCCTAAAAAAAAACCTTAATTTCACCCAAATAACTCAAACCTTATCCTACACCTGCTCCTCGTCCCCTCAAACCCTAACCTTTCTCCTCCTTCTCACCTAACTCTAACCCAAACGCCTAACCCTGACCCGAACACCTACCCTAACCCCAAACCTATCACTAAACTCCCGCACCTCCTGCGGCTCCTGAAGGTCCCGTAGCTCCTGCTGCTTCCAAAGGTCCTGAAGATGCTGCACCTGCAGCTGGAACGCTGGGCCACGGACAGCCAGTTCAGGAGTCACCAGCCCCTGGGGCTGAGCCCCCTCTGCGCCCACCCGCACCTTCTTCTTCACAATCCCACCATGAATCCCCTCCCACACCCGACCTTGACTTCCATTCCCCTGAAGTGATTTCTGCTTGCTTTTTCTTCACTTTCCTCTGTTTCTTTCATATCGGTTATGGCATCCTTTATTTTGCCTTTTTAAGTTTCTTTTAATAAACTATAGACTTTGTCCCTCTGAAATTGTGCAATTCAGGAGCACTGGGTGCCTTCACGATGCCGTGCGACCATCACTACCATGCAGGCTCACACCATTCCTTTCTTCAAAGTAAAAACTTGGATCCACAGCACGCACTGCCCCCCACCCCCTCACCCCCCAGCCCCTGACAGCCCCGAGTCCTCTTCCCCTCTGGGTGTCTTTACCTCTCCTGGGTGTTCCCTGTCAATGAAGCCACAGGAAAGCTGGCTTTGCGTGCCTGCCCACGTGGCTTAAGCGGGGGCTGGTGATGTTTTCCTTTGTTTCCACTTGAAATCGCATTTTGATTATTTGAAAGGGAAATCCAGGTGGGCTAAAGAGGTCATGTGCATAACGAAGCCCTTTCGGTACCTCTGTGCATAACCTCGGGGGAGGCACTGCTCTTCCCCCTGTGACACCACAGACACAAGACACAAGGGAGATGCTTAGCTCTTCCTGGGGCAGAAACAAAAGCACGCAAATCAAGAAACCAGCAAAAGCCCAGAAATATACCCGGAAAGACACTCCACGACCCGCAAGGTCCCAAGGTTGGAGAAAGGCTACACATCCCCGGGGTCCAAAAACCCCTCGAAACCCAGTGCTCTAAACAAACACAACACACACGGGCAGTTCCAACGAGAGGCACAGCAGGTGGCCAGTGTGCGTTACACGTGCTCGAACTCTCGGGGGAGGACACAGGCAGACGGACACACTGTGGAGACAGCACTGGTCACCATGACGCTGGCAGGTCTTTAGCCTGGTGACAGCCAGCCCTGGTCACAACGTGAGGAGGCAGAGGCCTCAGCAGATCCCCCGGAGGGACGAGACAACACACACTCCTCTTCAGGGAAACAGTGAGCAGGACGCATCAAAGGGCCACAGGCGCAGCAGCACTTCCCCGGCAGTGCCGATCCTTAGAGCTGACCCCACCAAAGTGTTCGCACAACTTGCAAAGAGGTTTGTACTTCAGCACCATGAAAAGAATCACTATGTCATCAAGGCATTTTCACAAGTGACCTGCCCTGGGCCCTAACGATACAAACACATAAATACACAGATACGCAGGTAAATGGACACGCACATGCATCCAGGAAAAGAGACAGAGAGACTGAAACACAGACAGGCAGAGGGAGAGAGAAACAGAGAGAGAGAGAGAGAGAGAGACAAGACAGGCGCTGAGAGACACACAGGGGGAGAAGGAACACCGGAGCTGGGAACGAGCGGAAGTCACGCCCATTTTCACACGTCACTCTGCATGTCACAAGCAGGTCCCAATGTCCATCCACCCTGCAGGGGAGGGTGTGGTGGGGGCTCACACGAGGACACGTGACCAGAAGGCATTAAGCTGAGAGCATTGTGGGGCAGCCAACCCCAGGGGCCGAGATGACACACTGGGCCTGAATCTAAACATGACACAGTGACCCAGGGGGTAGTATGTCAGCAAGAACGAAATCACAGTTATGTTCAGTTTCTCCCCTCCCCCCCGCCCCGACAGGGAGCTGGGAAGCAGGTGGCAAGGGGAGTGACTTTCTCCGGACCTCAGGGCAGACCCTACCCAGCCTGTGTGGGGTGTGCTCTGCGCTCCGCCAGCCCTCTGTGGGGCCCTCCCTTTGCTGAGTCTGCGCACGAGCTCCCTGGGATGCCAGCCCGCGGGGCTGACAGGTGCGGTAGGTGTTTGTGCCTCTGGAGACACGATGGCTTCCCCGGGAAGGAGGGGCCAGGATGATCCCCACTGTGCCGACGGGGGACTGGGGAGACCCTGAGAGGCAGGCGGCTCGTCCAGGGTGACAGCACTGCGGGCGACGGCGGGCCGGGTCCGAACCCAGCTGCCTCCTCAGAGCTGGCGCCCTGGCTGCATCCAGGCCTCCGCAGGGTCCTGGGCAGGGGGGCCGAGTGGGTGTCACTATGTGCGGACACGGCACGGGCTGGGAGCTGAGCAGTCAGCAGCCCAGAGAGGCCCTTGGGGAGCTCTGCGGAATGAGGAAGCTTGGGGAAGGGGACCCCAGGAAGTGACCTCACTTCCCTGGCAACCGAACCCAACACAACTTAGAACCCAGGTCACCGGGCACCCACTCTGTCGAGAAGCCCCTACTCAGCTCACCCGGTTGGTCAACTCACTTCAACTCAGTCACACATGTTCTGCTGCGTCCCAACACCCCGAGGCCGCGGCCCCCGGAAGGCCCGCAGCGAGGGCCTGGGCCAGCGGTGCCGGCGCTGGCTCGGCTCTCACCCCAGGCGCCTCTGGCCTTTTGGCCACAGGGACCCAAAGGTAACCCAGGGAGGCCCGGGGCAGGCCCGCCCAGGCCGGGCCACCACTCAGACCCCACCCGGGTAGAGCCCCACATCCCCTTCCCTTTGCTGGTGGAGGTGGGCAGTCATGTTGGGCTGGGGTGGGGGGGCCTGCCTCAAGCACGAGCAGGTCAGAGGCCTGGGGGGGCCTGTCACGTCCGCACCCCGGGTCCCAGCTGGCGGGCTGGGCTGTGGCCAGCCGGGCAGGGCCCTGCCGCCCGAGTCGAAGCCCGTGCCCTCTGGCTGTGTCTCTTCCCTCCCGGGTGGCCGTCTCAGCTGACCAAGGTCCCAGTCTGATCTGGCAGCAGAGGGTCGAGCGGGCAGAAGCGGGAGTGGTCCTGGCCGGGCAGGGCTCTGAGACCTCCGGGCCCGGCCCGCTGCCACTCACTGTCATTGCAGAGCCGGACACTGCAGGAGCCGCTGGATCAGGACACCCACGCCTCCTCCCCGAGCGAGGGGCCGCTGCACGCTTCTCAGGGCCAGCACCAGCTCCGGGTGAGTCTGCACACGGAGGGGTCCCCGCCACCGCGACGGCCTCCTCCCCAGAAACCGCCCAGGCGTCACGCCAGGGTCCTGCCCGCGGCTGACAGGCAGCTCAGCAGACCCGGCTCTGACCTGGAGCAGCTCCCTGGGAGTCAGGTGGAGGACCAGGAGCCCACCGAGGCACAGCCCCAAGGTGAGAAGGGCGGGGCCGGTGAACGTGCGGAGGCGAGGGAGGGCCGAGGGCTGGGCCACACAGGGAGGCGTCCCCAGAGGCTGCTGCTGGCACCAGAGCCAACATTGGTCTCAGACCACCTGTCTACACGAGTTCAGTCACAAAACACATCCTGTGGGCACTTGCTGTTGGGAGCTGTCCGGAAAGCTCCGGGAAGACGTCTGGCCTTGAAGAGGCCCACGGAAAGGGAGGCACGAGGCTCAAGATTTCCTCTCTCACAGCACGAGCGAGCGCCTCCACGAGACTGAAAGCTCTCTCCACTTCCAACAGTCACAGATCCAGAGCAGGCGGGGGCAGGGGAAGATGCCAGAGACCAAAACCAGGACCATCAGGATCCAGCGGGAGACCCCGAGCTCCCTCCTGCTGCTCCTGCAGCTTCTGCAGCTCCAGCAGCTAACGCTGCTCCTGAAGATCCTGCCGCTCCTGCTGCTCCTGACGATCCCGCAGCTCCTGCTGCTCCTGAAGCTCCCGCAGCTCCTGCTGCTTCCAAAGGTCCTGAAGATGCTGCACCTGCAGCTGGAACACTGGGCCACGGAGAGCCACTTCAGGCGTCACCAGCCCCTGGGGCTGAGCCCCTCTGCGCCCACCCACACCTTCTTCTTCACACTCCCACCATGAATCCCCTCCCGCACCCGACCTTGACTTCCATTCCCCTGAAGTGATTTGTGCTTGCTTTGTCTTCACTTTCCTCTGTTTCTTTCATATCGGTTATGGCATCCTTTATTTTGCCGTTTTAAGTTTCTTTTAATAAAATATAGACTTGGTCCCTCTGAAATTGTGCAATTCAGGAGCACTGGGTGCCTTCACGATGCCGTGCGACCATCACTACCATGCAGGCTCACACCATTCCTTTCTTCAAAGTAAAAACTTGGATCCACAGCACGCACTGCCCCCCACCCCCTCACCCCCCAGCCCCTGACAGCCCCGAGTCCTCTTCCCCTCTGGGTGTCTTTACCTCTCCTGGGTGTTCCCTGTCAATGAAGCCACAGGAAAGCTGGCTTTGCGTGCCTGCCCACGTGGCTTAAGCGGGGGCTGGTGATGTTTTCCTTTGTTTCCACTTGAAATCGCATTTTGATTATTTGAAAGGGAAATCCAGGTGGGCTAAAGAGGTCATGTGCATAACGAAGCCCTTTCGGTACCTCTGTGCATAACCTCGGGGGAGGCACTGCTCTTCCCCCTGTGACACCACAGACACAAGACACAAGGGAGATGCTTAGCTCTTCCTGGGGCAGAAACAAAAGCACGCAAATCAAGAAACCAGCAAAAGCCCAGAAATATACCCGAAAAGACACTCCACGACCCGCGAGGTCCCAAGGTTGGAGAAAGGCTACACATCCCCGGGGTCCAAAAACCCCTCGAAACCCAGTGCTCTAAACAAACACAACACACACGGGCAGTTCCAACGAGAGGCACAGCAGGTGGCCAGTGTGCGTTACATGTGCTCGACCTCTCGGTGGAGGACACAGGCAGACGGACACACTGTGGAGACAGCACTGGTCACCATGACGCTGGCAGGTCTTTAGCCTGGTGACAGCCAGCCCTGGTGACAACGTGAGGAGGCAGAGGCCTCAGTAGATTCCCCGGAGGGACGAGACAACACACACTCCTCTTCAGGGAAACAGTGAGCAGGACGCATCAAAGGGCCACAGGCGCAGCAGCCCTTCCCCGGCAGTGCCGATCCTTACAGCTGACCCCACCAAAGTGCTCGCACAACTTGCAAAGAGGTTTGTACTTCAGCACCATGAAAAGAATCACTATGTCATCAAGGCATTTTCACAAGTGACCTGCCCTGGGCCCTAACGATACAAACACATAAATACACAGATACACAGGTAAATGGACACGCACATACATCCAGGAAAAGAGACAGAGAGACTGAAACACAGACAGGCAGAGGGAGAGAGAAACAGAGAGAGAGAGAGAGAGAGACAAGACAGGCGCTGAGAGACACACAGGGGGAGAAGGAACACCGGAGCTGGGAACGAGCGGAAGTCACGCCCATTTTCACACGTCACTCTGCATGTCACAACCAGGTCCCAATGTCCATCCACCCTGCAGGGGAGGGTGTGGTGGGGGCTCACACGAGGACACGTGACCAGAAGGCATAAAAGCTGACAGCCTTGTGGGGCAGCCAACCCCAGGGACCGAGATGACACACTGGGCCTGAATCTAAACATGACACAGTGACCCAGGGGGTAGTATGTCAGCAAAAACGAAATCACAGTTATGTTCAGTTTCTCCCCTCCCCCCCACCCCGACAGGGAGCTGGGAAGCAGGTGGCAAGGGGAGTGACTTTCTCCGGACCTCAGGGCAGACCCTACCCAGCCTGTGTGGGGTGTGCTCTGCGCTCCGCCAGCCCTCTGTGGGGCCCTCCCTTTGCTGAGTCTGCGCACGAGCTCCCTGGGATGCCAGCCCGCGGGGCTGACAGGTGCGGTAGGTGTTTGTGCCTCTGGAGACACGATGGCTTCCCCGGGAAGGAGGGGCCAGGATGATCCCCACTGTGCCGACGGGGGACTGGGGAGACCCTGAGAGGCAGGCGGCTCGTCCAGGGTGACAGCACTGCGGGCGACGGCGGGCCGGGTCCGAACCCAGCTGCCTCCTCAGAGCTGGCGCCCTGGCTGCATCCAGGCCTCCGCAGGGTCCTGGGCAGGGGGGCCGAGTGGGTGTCACTGTGTGCGGACACGGCACGGGCTGGGAGCTGAGCAGTCAGCAGCCCAGAGAGGCCCTTGGGGAGCTCTGCGGAATGAGGAAGCTTGGGGAAGGGGACCCCAGGAAGTGACCTCACTTCCCTGGCAACCGAACCCAACACAACTTAGAACCCAGGTCACCGGGCACCCACTCTGTCGAGAAGCCCCTACTCAGCTCACCCGGTTGGTCAACTCACTTCAACTCAGTCACACATGTTCTGCTGCGTCCCAACACCCCGAGGCCGCGGCCCCCGGAAGGCCCGCAGCGAGGGCCTGGGCCAGCGGTGCCGGCGCTGGCTCGGCTCTCACCCCAGGCGCCTCTGGCCTTTTGGCCACAGGGACCCAAAGGTAACCCAGGGAGGCCCGGGGCAGGCCCGCCCAGGCCGGGCCACCACTCAGACCCCACCCGGGTAGAGCCCCACATCCCCTTCCCTTTGCTGGTGGAGGTGGGCAGTCATGTTGGGCTGGGGTGGGGGGGCCTGCCTCAAGCACGAGCAGGTCAGAGGCCTGGGGGGGCCTGTCACGTCCGCACCCCGGGTCCCAGCTGGCGGGCTGGGCTGTGGCCAGCCGGGCAGGGCCCTGCCGCCCGAGTCGAAGCCCGTGCCCTCTGGCTGTGTCTCTTCCCTCCCGGGTGGCCGTCTCAGCTGACCAAGGTCCCAGTCTGATCTGGCAGCAGAGGGTCGAGCGGGCAGAAGCGGGAGTGGTCCTGGCCGGGCAGGGCTCTGAGACCTCCGGGCCCGGCCCGCTGCCACTCACTGTCATTGCAGAGCCGGACACTGCAGGAGCCGCTGGATCAGGACACCCACGCCTCCTCCCCGAGCGAGGGGCCGCTGCACGCTTCTCAGGGCCAGCACCAGCTCCGGGTGAGTCTGCACACGGAGGGGTCCCCGCCACCGCGACGGCCTCCTCCCCAGAAACCGCCCAGGCGTCACGCCAGGGTCCTGCCCGCGGCTGACAGGCAGCTCAGCAGACCCGGCTCTGACCTGGAGCAGCTCCCTGGGAGTCAGGTGGAGGACCAGGAGCCCACCGAGGCACAGCCCCAAGGTGAGAAGGGCGGGGCCGGTGAACGTGCGGAGGCGAGGGAGGGCCGAGGGCTGGGCCACACAGGGAGGCGTCCCCAGAGGCTGCTGCTGGCACCAGAGCCAACATTGGTCTCAGACCACCTGTCTACACGAGTTCAGTCACAAAACACATCCTGTGGGCACTTGCTGTTGGGAGCTGTCCGGAAAGCTCCGGGAAGACGTCTGGCCTTGAAGAGGCCCACGGAAAGGGAGGCACGAGGCTCAAGATTTCCTCTCTCACAGCACGAGCGAGCGCCTCCACGAGACTGAAAGCTCTCTCCACTTCCAACAGTCACAGATCCAGAGCAGGCGGGGGCAGGGGAAGATGCCAGAGACCAAAACCAGGACCATCAGGATCCAGCGGGAGACCCCGAGCTCCCTCCTGCTGCTCCTGCAGCTTCTGCAGCTCCAGCAGCTAACGCTGCTCCTGAAGATCCTGCCGCTCCTGCTGCTCCTGACGATCCCGCAGCTCCTGCTGCTCCTGAAGCTCCCGCAGCTCCTGCTGCTTCCAAAGGTCCTGAAGATGCTGCACCTGCAGCTGGAACACTGGGCCACGGAGAGCCACTTCAGGCGTCACCAGCCCCTGGGGCTGAGCCCCTCTGCGCCCACCCACACCTTCTTCTTCACACTCCCACCATGAATCCCCTCCCGCACCCGACCTTGACTTCCATTCCCCTGAAGTGATTTGTGCTTGCTTTGTCTTCACTTTCCTCTGTTTCTTTCATATCGGTTATGGCATCCTTTATTTTGCCGTTTTAAGTTTCTTTTAATAAAATATAGACTTGGTCCCTCTGAAATTGTGCAATTCAGGAGCACTGGGTGCCTTCACGATGCCGTGCGACCATCACTACCATGCAGGCTCACACCATTCCTTTCTTCAAAGTAAAAACTTGGATCCACAGCACGCACTGCCCCCCACCCCCTCACCCCCCAGCCCCTGACAGCCCCGAGTCCTCTTCCCCTCTGGGTGTCTTTACCTCTCCTGGGTGTTCCCTGTCAATGAAGCCACAGGAAAGCTGGCTTTGCGTGCCTGCCCACGTGGCTTAAGCGGGGGCTGGTGATGTTTTCCTTTGTTTCCACTTGAAATCGCATTTTGATTATTTGAAAGGGAAATCCAGGTGGGCTAAAGAGGTCATGTGCATAACGAAGCCCTTTCGGTACCTCTGTGCATAACCTCGGGGGAGGCACTGCTCTTCCCCCTGTGACACCACAGACACAAGACACAAGGGAGATGCTTAGCTCTTCCTGGGGCAGAAACAAAAGCACGCAAATCAAGAAACCAGCAAAAGCCCAGAAATATACCCGAAAAGACACTCCACGACCCGCGAGGTCCCAAGGTTGGAGAAAGGCTACACATCCCCGGGGTCCAAAAACCCCTCGAAACCCAGTGCTCTAAACAAACACAACACACACGGGCAGTTCCAACGAGAGGCACAGCAGGTGGCCAGTGTGCGTTACATGTGCTCGACCTCTCGGTGGAGGACACAGGCAGACGGACACACTGTGGAGACAGCACTGGTCACCATGACGCTGGCAGGTCTTTAGCCTGGTGACAGCCAGCCCTGGTGACAACGTGAGGAGGCAGAGGCCTCAGTAGATTCCCCGGAGGGACGAGACAACACACACTCCTCTTCAGGGAAACAGTGAGCAGGACGCATCAAAGGGCCACAGGCGCAGCAGCCCTTCCCCGGCAGTGCCGATCCTTACAGCTGACCCCACCAAAGTGCTCGCACAACTTGCAAAGAGGTTTGTACTTCAGCACCATGAAAAGAATCACTATGTCATCAAGGCATTTTCACAAGTGACCTGCCCTGGGCCCTAACGATACAAACACATAAATACACAGATACACAGGTAAATGGACACGCACATACATCCAGGAAAAGAGACAGAGAGACTGAAACACAGACAGGCAGAGGGAGAGAGAAACAGAGAGAGAGAGAGAGAGAGACAAGACAGGCGCTGAGAGACACACAGGGGGAGAAGGAACACCGGAGCTGGGAACGAGCGGAAGTCACGCCCATTTTCACACGTCACTCTGCATGTCACAACCAGGTCCCAATGTCCATCCACCCTGCAGGGGAGGGTGTGGTGGGGGCTCACACGAGGACACGTGACCAGAAGGCATAAAAGCTGACAGCCTTGTGGGGCAGCCAACCCCAGGGACCGAGATGACACACTGGGCCTGAATCTAAACATGACACAGTGACCCAGGGGGTAGTATGTCAGCAAAAACGAAATCACAGTTATGTTCAGTTTCTCCCCTCCCCCCCACCCCGACAGGGAGCTGGGAAGCAGGTGGCAAGGGGAGTGACTTTCTCCGGACCTCAGGGCAGACCCTACCCAGCCTGTGTGGGGTGTGCTCTGCGCTCCGCCAGCCCTCTGTGGGGCCCTCCCTTTGCTGAGTCTGCGCACGAGCTCCCTGGGATGCCAGCCCGCGGGGCTGACAGGTGCGGTAGGTGTTTGTGCCTCTGGAGACACGATGGCTTCCCCGGGAAGGAGGGGCCAGGATGATCCCCACTGTGCCGACGGGGGACTGGGGAGACCCTGAGAGGCAGGCGGCTCGTCCAGGGTGACAGCACTGCGGGCGACGGCGGGCCGGGTCCGAACCCAGCTGCCTCCTCAGAGCTGGCGCCCTGGCTGCATCCAGGCCTCCGCAGGGTCCTGGGCAGGGGGGCCGAGTGGGTGTCACTGTGTGCGGACACGGCACGGGCTGGGAGCTGAGCAGTCAGCAGCCCAGAGAGGCCCTTGGGGAGCTCTGCGGAATGAGGAAGCTTGGGGAAGGGGACCCCAGGAAGTGACCTCACTTCCCTGGCAACCGAACCCAACACAACTTAGAACCCAGGTCACCGGGCACCCACTCTGTCGAGAAGCCCCTACTCAGCTCACCCGGTTGGTCAACTCACTTCAACTCAGTCACACATGTTCTGCTGCGTCCCAACACCCCGAGGCCGCGGCCCCCGGAAGGCCCGCAGCGAGGGCCTGGGCCAGCGGTGCCGGCGCTGGCTCGGCTCTCACCCCAGGCGCCTCTGGCCTTTTGGCCACAGGGACCCAAAGGTAACCCAGGGAGGCCCGGGGCAGGCCCGCCCAGGCCGGGCCACCACTCAGACCCCACCCGGGTAGAGCCCCACATCCCCTTCCCTTTGCTGGTGGAGGTGGGCAGTCATGTTGGGCTGGGGTGGGGGGGCCTGCCTCAAGCACGAGCAGGTCAGAGGCCTGGGGGGGCCTGTCACGTCCGCACCCCGGGTCCCAGCTGGCGGGCTGGGCTGTGGCCAGCCGGGCAGGGCCCTGCCGCCCGAGTCGAAGCCCGTGCCCTCTGGCTGTGTCTCTTCCCTCCCGGGTGGCCGTCTCAGCTGACCAAGGTCCCAGTCTGATCTGGCAGCAGAGGGTCGAGCGGGCAGAAGCGGGAGTGGTCCTGGCCGGGCAGGGCTCTGAGACCTCCGGGCCCGGCCCGCTGCCACTCACTGTCATTGCAGAGCCGGACACTGCAGGAGCCGCTGGATCAGGACACCCACGCCTCCTCCCCGAGCGAGGGGCCGCTGCACGCTTCTCAGGGCCAGCACCAGCTCCGGGTGAGTCTGCACACGGAGGGGTCCCCGCCACCGCGACGGCCTCCTCCCCAGAAACCGCCCAGGCGTCACGCCAGGGTCCTGCCCGCGGCTGACAGGCAGCTCAGCAGACCCGGCTCTGACCTGGAGCAGCTCCCTGGGAGTCAGGTGGAGGACCAGGAGCCCACCGAGGCACAGCCCCAAGGTGAGAAGGGCGGGGCCGGTGAACGTGCGGAGGCGAGGGAGGGCCGAGGGCTGGGCCACACAGGGAGGCGTCCCCAGAGGCTGCTGCTGGCACCAGAGCCAACATTGGTCTCAGACCACCTGTCTACACGAGTTCAGTCACAAAACACATCCTGTGGGCACTTGCTGTTGGGAGCTGTCCGGAAAGCTCCGGGAAGACGTCTGGCCTTGAAGAGGCCCACGGAAAGGGAGGCACGAGGCTCAAGATTTCCTCTCTCACAGCACGAGCGAGCGCCTCCACGAGACTGAAAGCTCTCTCCACTTCCAACAGTCACAGATCCAGAGCAGGCGGGGGCAGGGGAAGATGCCAGAGACCAAAACCAGGACCATCAGGATCCAGCGGGAGACCCCGAGCTCCCTCCTGCTGCTCCTGCAGCTTCTGCAGCTCCAGCAGCTAACGCTGCTCCTGAAGATCCTGCCGCTCCTGCTGCTCCTGACGATCCCGCAGCTCCTGCTGCTCCTGAAGCTCCCGCAGCTCCTGCTGCTTCCAAAGGTCCTGAAGATGCTGCACCTGCAGCTGGAACACTGGGCCACGGAGAGCCACTTCAGGCGTCACCAGCCCCTGGGGCTGAGCCCCTCTGCGCCCACCCACACCTTCTTCTTCACACTCCCACCATGAATCCCCTCCCGCACCCGACCTTGACTTCCATTCCCCTGAAGTGATTTGTGCTTGCTTTGTCTTCACTTTCCTCTGTTTCTTTCATATCGGTTATGGCATCCTTTATTTTGCCTTTTTAAGTTTCTTTTAATAAAATATAGACTTGGTCCCTCTGAAATTGTGCAATTCAGGAGCACTGGGTGCCTTCACGATGCCGTGCGACCATCACTACCATGCAGGCTCACACCATTCCTTTCTTCAAAGTAAAAACTTGGATCCACAGCACGCACTGCCCCCCACCCCCTCACCCCCCAGCCCCTGACAGCCCCGAGTCCTCTTCCCCTCTGGGTGTCTTTACCTCTCCTGGGTGTTCCCTGTCAATGAAGCCACAGGAAAGCTGGCTTTGCGTGCCTGCCCACGTGGCTTAAGCGGGGGCTGGTGATGTTTTCCTTTGTTTCCACTTGAAATCGCATTTTGATTATTTGAAAGGGAAATCCAGGTGGGCTAAAGAGGTCATGTGCATAACGAAGCCCTTTCGGTACCTCTGTGCATAACCTCGGGGGAGGCACTGCTCTTCCCCCTGTGACACCACAGACACAAGACACAAGGGAGATGCTTAGCTCTTCCTGGGGCAGAAACAAAAGCACGCAAATCAAGAAACCAGCAAAAGCCCAGAAATATACCCGAAAAGACACTCCACGACCCGCGAGGTCCCAAGGTTGGAGAAAGGCTACACATCCCCGGGGTCCAAAAACCCCTCGAAACCCAGTGCTCTAAACAAACACAACACACACGGGCAGTTCCAACGAGAGGCACAGCAGGTGGCCAGTGTGCGTTACATGTGCTCGACCTCTCGGTGGAGGACACAGGCAGACGGACACACTGTGGAGACAGCACTGGTCACCATGACGCTGGCAGGTCTTTAGCCTGGTGACAGCCAGCCCTGGTGACAACGTGAGGAGGCAGAGGCCTCAGTAGATTCCCCGGAGGGACGAGACAACACACACTCCTCTTCAGGGAAACAGTGAGCAGGACGCATCAAAGGGCCACAGGCGCAGCAGCCCTTCCCCGGCAGTGCCGATCCTTACAGCTGACCCCACCAAAGTGCTCGCACAACTTGCAAAGAGGTTTGTACTTCAGCACCATGAAAAGAATCACTATGTCATCAAGGCATTTTCACAAGTGACCTGCCCTGGGCCCTAACGATACAAACACATAAATACACAGATACACAGGTAAATGGACACGCACATACATCCAGGAAAAGAGACAGAGAGACTGAAACACAGACAGGCAGAGGGAGAGAGAAACAGAGAGAGAGAGAGAGAGAGACAAGACAGGCGCTGAGAGACACACAGGGGGAGAAGGAACACCGGAGCTGGGAACGAGCGGAAGTCACGCCCATTTTCACACGTCACTCTGCATGTCACAACCAGGTCCCAATGTCCATCCACCCTGCAGGGGAGGGTGTGGTGGGGGCTCACACGAGGACACGTGACCAGAAGGCATAAAAGCTGACAGCCTTGTGGGGCAGCCAACCCCAGGGACCGAGATGACACACTGGGCCTGAATCTAAACATGACACAGTGACCCAGGGGGTAGTATGTCAGCAAAAACGAAATCACAGTTATGTTCAGTTTCTCCCCTCCCCCCCACCCCGACAGGGAGCTGGGAAGCAGGTGGCAAGGGGAGTGACTTTCTCCGGACCTCAGGGCAGACCCTACCCAGCCTGTGTGGGGTGTGCTCTGCGCTCCGCCAGCCCTCTGTGGGGCCCTCCCTTTGCTGAGTCTGCGCACGAGCTCCCTGGGATGCCAGCCCGCGGGGCTGACAGGTGCGGTAGGTGTTTGTGCCTCTGGAGACACGATGGCTTCCCCGGGAAGGAGGGGCCAGGATGATCCCCACTGTGCCGACGGGGGACTGGGGAGACCCTGAGAGGCAGGCGGCTCGTCCAGGGTGACAGCACTGCGGGCGACGGCGGGCCGGGTCCGAACCCAGCTGCCTCCTCAGAGCTGGCGCCCTGGCTGCATCCAGGCCTCCGCAGGGTCCTGGGCAGGGGGGCCGAGTGGGTGTCACTGTGTGCGGACACGGCACGGGCTGGGAGCTGAGCAGTCAGCAGCCCAGAGAGGCCCTTGGGGAGCTCTGCGGAATGAGGAAGCTTGGGGAAGGGGACCCCAGGAAGTGACCTCACTTCCCTGGCAACCGAACCCAACACAACTTAGAACCCAGGTCACCGGGCACCCACTCTGTCGAGAAGCCCCTACTCAGCTCACCCGGTTGGTCAACTCACTTCAACTCAGTCACACATGTTCTGCTGCGTCCCAACACCCCGAGGCCGCGGCCCCCGGAAGGCCCGCAGCGAGGGCCTGGGCCAGCGGTGCCGGCGCTGGCTCGGCTCTCACCCCAGGCGCCTCTGGCCTTTTGGCCACAGGGACCCAAAGGTAACCCAGGGAGGCCCGGGGCAGGCCCGCCCAGGCCGGGCCACCACTCAGACCCCACCCGGGTAGAGCCCCACATCCCCTTCCCTTTGCTGGTGGAGGTGGGCAGTCATGTTGGGCTGGGGTGGGGGGGCCTGCCTCAAGCACGAGCAGGTCAGAGGCCTGGGGGGGCCTGTCACGTCCGCACCCCGGGTCCCAGCTGGCGGGCTGGGCTGTGGCCAGCCGGGCAGGGCCCTGCCGCCCGAGTCGAAGCCCGTGCCCTCTGGCTGTGTCTCTTCCCTCCCGGGTGGCCGTCTCAGCTGACCAAGGTCCCAGTCTGATCTGGCAGCAGAGGGTCGAGCGGGCAGAAGCGGGAGTGGTCCTGGCCGGGCAGGGCTCTGAGACCTCCGGGCCCGGCCCGCTGCCACTCACTGTCATTGCAGAGCCGGACACTGCAGGAGCCGCTGGATCAGGACACCCACGCCTCCTCCCCGAGCGAGGGGCCGCTGCACGCTTCTCAGGGCCAGCACCAGCTCCGGGTGAGTCTGCACACGGAGGGGTCCCCGCCACCGCGACGGCCTCCTCCCCAGAAACCGCCCAGGCGTCACGCCAGGGTCCTGCCCGCGGCTGACAGGCAGCTCAGCAGACCCGGCTCTGACCTGGAGCAGCTCCCTGGGAGTCAGGTGGAGGACCAGGAGCCCACCGAGGCACAGCCCCAAGGTGAGAAGGGCGGGGCCGGTGAACGTGCGGAGGCGAGGGAGGGCCGAGGGCTGGGCCACACAGGGAGGCGTCCCCAGAGGCTGCTGCTGGCACCAGAGCCAACATTGGTCTCAGACCACCTGTCTACACGAGTTCAGTCACAAAACACATCCTGTGGGCACTTGCTGTTGGGAGCTGTCCGGAAAGCTCCGGGAAGACGTCTGGCCTTGAAGAGGCCCACGGAAAGGGAGGCACGAGGCTCAAGATTTCCTCTCTCACAGCACGAGCGAGCGCCTCCACGAGACTGAAAGCTCTCTCCACTTCCAACAGTCACAGATCCAGAGCAGGCGGGGGCAGGGGAAGATGCCAGAGACCAAAACCAGGACCATCAGGATCCAGCGGGAGACCCCGAGCTCCCTCCTGCTGCTCCTGCAGCTTCTGCAGCTCCAGCAGCTAACGCTGCTCCTGAAGATCCTGCCGCTCCTGCTGCTCCTGACGATCCCGCAGCTCCTGCTGCTCCTGAAGCTCCCGCAGCTCCTGCTGCTTCCAAAGGTCCTGAAGATGCTGCACCTGCAGCTGGAACACTGGGCCACGGAGAGCCACTTCAGGCGTCACCAGCCCCTGGGGCTGAGCCCCTCTGCGCCCACCCACACCTTCTTCTTCACACTCCCACCATGAATCCCCTCCCGCACCCGACCTTGACTTCCATTCCCCTGAAGTGATTTGTGCTTGCTTTGTCTTCACTTTCCTCTGTTTCTTTCATATCGGTTATGGCATCCTTTATTTTGCCGTTTTAAGTTTCTTTTAATAAAATATAGACTTGGTCCCTCTGAAATTGTGCAATTCAGGAGCACTGGGTGCCTTCACGATGCCGTGCGACCATCACTACCATGCAGGCTCACACCATTCCTTTCTTCAAAGTAAAAACTTGGATCCACAGCACGCACTGCCCCCCACCCCCTCACCCCCCAGCCCCTGACAGCCCCGAGTCCTCTTCCCCTCTGGGTGTCTTTACCTCTCCTGGGTGTTCCCTGTCAATGAAGCCACAGGAAAGCTGGCTTTGCGTGCCTGCCCACGTGGCTTAAGCGGGGGCTGGTGATGTTTTCCTTTGTTTCCACTTGAAATCGCATTTTGATTATTTGAAAGGGAAATCCAGGTGGGCTAAAGAGGTCATGTGCATAACGAAGCCCTTTCGGTACCTCTGTGCATAACCTCGGGGGAGGCACTGCTCTTCCCCCTGTGACACCACAGACACAAGACACAAGGGAGATGCTTAGCTCTTCCTGGGGCAGAAACAAAAGCACGCAAATCAAGAAACCAGCAAAAGCCCAGAAATATACCCGAAAAGACACTCCACGACCCGCGAGGTCCCAAGGTTGGAGAAAGGCTACACATCCCCGGGGTCCAAAAACCCCTCGAAACCCAGTGCTCTAAACAAACACAACACACACGGGCAGTTCCAACGAGAGGCACAGCAGGTGGCCAGTGTGCGTTACATGTGCTCGACCTCTCGGTGGAGGACACAGGCAGACGGACACACTGTGGAGACAGCACTGGTCACCATGACGCTGGCAGGTCTTTAGCCTGGTGACAGCCAGCCCTGGTGACAACGTGAGGAGGCAGAGGCCTCAGTAGATTCCCCGGAGGGACGAGACAACACACACTCCTCTTCAGGGAAACAGTGAGCAGGACGCATCAAAGGGCCACAGGCGCAGCAGCCCTTCCCCGGCAGTGCCGATCCTTACAGCTGACCCCACCAAAGTGCTCGCACAACTTGCAAAGAGGTTTGTACTTCAGCACCATGAAAAGAATCACTATGTCATCAAGGCATTTTCACAAGTGACCTGCCCTGGGCCCTAACGATACAAACACATAAATACACAGATACACAGGTAAATGGACACGCACATACATCCAGGAAAAGAGACAGAGAGACTGAAACACAGACAGGCAGAGGGAGAGAGAAACAGAGAGAGAGAGAGAGAGAGACAAGACAGGCGCTGAGAGACACACAGGGGGAGAAGGAACACCGGAGCTGGGAACGAGCGGAAGTCACGCCCATTTTCACACGTCACTCTGCATGTCACAACCAGGTCCCAATGTCCATCCACCCTGCAGGGGAGGGTGTGGTGGGGGCTCACACGAGGACACGTGACCAGAAGGCATAAAAGCTGACAGCCTTGTGGGGCAGCCAACCCCAGGGACCGAGATGACACACTGGGCCTGAATCTAAACATGACACAGTGACCCAGGGGGTAGTATGTCAGCAAAAACGAAATCACAGTTATGTTCAGTTTCTCCCCTCCCCCCCACCCCGACAGGGAGCTGGGAAGCAGGTGGCAAGGGGAGTGACTTTCTCCGGACCTCAGGGCAGACCCTACCCAGCCTGTGTGGGGTGTGCTCTGCGCTCCGCCAGCCCTCTGTGGGGCCCTCCCTTTGCTGAGTCTGCGCACGAGCTCCCTGGGATGCCAGCCCGCGGGGCTGACAGGTGCGGTAGGTGTTTGTGCCTCTGGAGACACGATGGCTTCCCCGGGAAGGAGGGGCCAGGATGATCCCCACTGTGCCGACGGGGGACTGGGGAGACCCTGAGAGGCAGGCGGCTCGTCCAGGGTGACAGCACTGCGGGCGACGGCGGGCCGGGTCCGAACCCAGCTGCCTCCTCAGAGCTGGCGCCCTGGCTGCATCCAGGCCTCCGCAGGGTCCTGGGCAGGGGGGCCGAGTGGGTGTCACTGTGTGCGGACACGGCACGGGCTGGGAGCTGAGCAGTCAGCAGCCCAGAGAGGCCCTTGGGGAGCTCTGCGGAATGAGGAAGCTTGGGGAAGGGGACCCCAGGAAGTGACCTCACTTCCCTGGCAACCGAACCCAACACAACTTAGAACCCAGGTCACCGGGCACCCACTCTGTCGAGAAGCCCCTACTCAGCTCACCCGGTTGGTCAACTCACTTCAACTCAGTCACACATGTTCTGCTGCGTCCCAACACCCCGAGGCCGCGGCCCCCGGAAGGCCCGCAGCGAGGGCCTGGGCCAGCGGTGCCGGCGCTGGCTCGGCTCTCACCCCAGGCGCCTCTGGCCTTTTGGCCACAGGGACCCAAAGGTAACCCAGGGAGGCCCGGGGCAGGCCCGCCCAGGCCGGGCCACCACTCAGACCCCACCCGGGTAGAGCCCCACATCCCCTTCCCTTTGCTGGTGGAGGTGGGCAGTCATGTTGGGCTGGGGTGGGGGGGCCTGCCTCAAGCACGAGCAGGTCAGAGGCCTGGGGGGGCCTGTCACGTCCGCACCCCGGGTCCCAGCTGGCGGGCTGGGCTGTGGCCAGCCGGGCAGGGCCCTGCCGCCCGAGTCGAAGCCCGTGCCCTCTGGCTGTGTCTCTTCCCTCCCGGGTGGCCGTCTCAGCTGACCAAGGTCCCAGTCTGATCTGGCAGCAGAGGGTCGAGCGGGCAGAAGCGGGAGTGGTCCTGGCCGGGCAGGGCTCTGAGACCTCCGGGCCCGGCCCGCTGCCACTCACTGTCATTGCAGAGCCGGACACTGCAGGAGCCGCTGGATCAGGACACCCACGCCTCCTCCCCGAGCGAGGGGCCGCTGCACGCTTCTCAGGGCCAGCACCAGCTCCGGGTGAGTCTGCACACGGAGGGGTCCCCGCCACCGCGACGGCCTCCTCCCCAGAAACCGCCCAGGCGTCACGCCAGGGTCCTGCCCGCGGCTGACAGGCAGCTCAGCAGACCCGGCTCTGACCTGGAGCAGCTCCCTGGGAGTCAGGTGGAGGACCAGGAGCCCACCGAGGCACAGCCCCAAGGTGAGAAGGGCGGGGCCGGTGAACGTGCGGAGGCGAGGGAGGGCCGAGGGCTGGGCCACACAGGGAGGCGTCCCCAGAGGCTGCTGCTGGCACCAGAGCCAACATTGGTCTCAGACCACCTGTCTACACGAGTTCAGTCACAAAACACATCCTGTGGGCACTTGCTGTTGGGAGCTGTCCGGAAAGCTCCGGGAAGACGTCTGGCCTTGAAGAGGCCCACGGAAAGGGAGGCACGAGGCTCAAGATTTCCTCTCTCACAGCACGAGCGAGCGCCTCCACGAGACTGAAAGCTCTCTCCACTTCCAACAGTCACAGATCCAGAGCAGGCGGGGGCAGGGGAAGATGCCAGAGACCAAAACCAGGACCATCAGGATCCAGCGGGAGACCCCGAGCTCCCTCCTGCTGCTCCTGCAGCTTCTGCAGCTCCAGCAGCTAACGCTGCTCCTGAAGATCCTGCCGCTCCTGCTGCTCCTGACGATCCCGCAGCTCCTGCTGCTCCTGAAGCTCCCGCAGCTCCTGCTGCTTCCAAAGGTCCTGAAGATGCTGCACCTGCAGCTGGAACACTGGGCCACGGAGAGCCACTTCAGGCGTCACCAGCCCCTGGGGCTGAGCCCCTCTGCGCCCACCCACACCTTCTTCTTCACACTCCCACCATGAATCCCCTCCCGCACCCGACCTTGACTTCCATTCCCCTGAAGTGATTTGTGCTTGCTTTGTCTTCACTTTCCTCTGTTTCTTTCATATCGGTTATGGCATCCTTTATTTTGCCGTTTTAAGTTTCTTTTAATAAAATATAGACTTGGTCCCTCTGAAATTGTGCAATTCAGGAGCACTGGGTGCCTTCACGATGCCGTGCGACCATCACTACCATGCAGGCTCACACCATTCCTTTCTTCAAAGTAAAAACTTGGATCCACAGCACGCACTGCCCCCCACCCCCTCACCCCCCAGCCCCTGACAGCCCCGAGTCCTCTTCCCCTCTGGGTGTCTTTACCTCTCCTGGGTGTTCCCTGTCAATGAAGCCACAGGAAAGCTGGCTTTGCGTGCCTGCCCACGTGGCTTAAGCGGGGGCTGGTGATGTTTTCCTTTGTTTCCACTTGAAATCGCATTTTGATTATTTGAAAGGGAAATCCAGGTGGGCTAAAGAGGTCATGTGCATAACGAAGCCCTTTCGGTACCTCTGTGCATAACCTCGGGGGAGGCACTGCTCTTCCCCCTGTGACACCACAGACACAAGACACAAGGGAGATGCTTAGCTCTTCCTGGGGCAGAAACAAAAGCACGCAAATCAAGAAACCAGCAAAAGCCCAGAAATATACCCGAAAAGACACTCCACGACCCGCGAGGTCCCAAGGTTGGAGAAAGGCTACACATCCCCGGGGTCCAAAAACCCCTCGAAACCCAGTGCTCTAAACAAACACAACACACACGGGCAGTTCCAACGAGAGGCACAGCAGGTGGCCAGTGTGCGTTACATGTGCTCGACCTCTCGGTGGAGGACACAGGCAGACGGACACACTGTGGAGACAGCACTGGTCACCATGACGCTGGCAGGTCTTTAGCCTGGTGACAGCCAGCCCTGGTGACAACGTGAGGAGGCAGAGGCCTCAGTAGATTCCCCGGAGGGACGAGACAACACACACTCCTCTTCAGGGAAACAGTGAGCAGGACGCATCAAAGGGCCACAGGCGCAGCAGCCCTTCCCCGGCAGTGCCGATCCTTACAGCTGACCCCACCAAAGTGCTCGCACAACTTGCAAAGAGGTTTGTACTTCAGCACCATGAAAAGAATCACTATGTCATCAAGGCATTTTCACAAGTGACCTGCCCTGGGCCCTAACGATACAAACACATAAATACACAGATACACAGGTAAATGGACACGCACATACATCCAGGAAAAGAGACAGAGAGACTGAA
Source organism: Vicugna pacos (assembly GCF_048564905.1). Classification (NCBI taxonomy): domain Eukaryota; kingdom Metazoa; phylum Chordata; class Mammalia; order Artiodactyla; family Camelidae; genus Vicugna; species Vicugna pacos. Next base: position 2,081,644 of record NC_133003.1, on the reverse strand, counting down.
ACACAGACAGGCAGAGGGAGAGAGAAACAGAGAGAGAGAGAGAGAGAGAGACAAGACAGGCGCTGAGAGACACACAGGGGGAGAAGGAACACCGGAGCTGGGAACGAGCGGAAGTCACGCCCATTTTCACACGTCACTCTGCATGTCACAACCAGGTCCCAATGTCCATCCACCCTGCAGGGGAGGGTGTGGTGGGGGCTCACACGAGGACACGTGACCAGAAGGCATAAAAGCTGACAGCCTTGTGGGGCAGCCAACCCCAGGGACCGAGATGACACACTGGGCCTGAATCTAAACATGACACAGTGACCCAGGGGGTAGTATGTCAGCAAAAACGAAATCACAGTTATGTTCAGTTTCTCCCCTCCCCCCCACCCCGACAGGGAGCTGGGAAGCAGGTGGCAAGGGGAGTGACTTTCTCCGGACCTCAGGGCAGACCCTACCCAGCCTGTGTGGGGTGTGCTCTGCGCTCCGCCAGCCCTCTGTGGGGCCCTCCCTTTGCTGAGTCTGCGCACGAGCTCCCTGGGATGCCAGCCCGCGGGGCTGACAGGTGCGGTAGGTGTTTGTGCCTCTGGAGACACGATGGCTTCCCCGGGAAGGAGGGGCCAGGATGATCCCCACTGTGCCGACGGGGGACTGGGGAGACCCTGAGAGGCAGGCGGCTCGTCCAGGGTGACAGCACTGCGGGCGACGGCGGGCCGGGTCCGAACCCAGCTGCCTCCTCAGAGCTGGCGCCCTGGCTGCATCCAGGCCTCCGCAGGGTCCTGGGCAGGGGGGCCGAGTGGGTGTCACTGTGTGCGGACACGGCACGGGCTGGGAGCTGAGCAGTCAGCAGCCCAGAGAGGCCCTTGGGGAGCTCTGCGGAATGAGGAAGCTTGGGGAAGGGGACCCCAGGAAGTGACCTCACTTCCCTGGCAACCGAACCCAACACAACTTAGAACCCAGGTCACCGGGCACCCACTCTGTCGAGAAGCCCCTACTCAGCTCACCCGGTTGGTCAACTCACTTCAACTCAGTCACACATGTTCTGCTGCGTCCCAACACCCCGAGGCCGCGGCCCCCGGAAGGCCCGCAGCGAGGGCCTGGGCCAGCGGTGCCGGCGCTGGCTCGGCTCTCACCCCAGGCGCCTCTGGCCTTTTGGCCACAGGGACCCAAAGGTAACCCAGGGAGGCCCGGGGCAGGCCCGCCCAGGCCGGGCCACCACTCAGACCCCACCCGGGTAGAGCCCCACATCCCCTTCCCTTTGCTGGTGGAGGTGGGCAGTCATGTTGGGCTGGGGTGGGGGGGCCTGCCTCAAGCACGAGCAGGTCAGAGGCCTGGGGGGGCCTGTCACGTCCGCACCCCGGGTCCCAGCTGGCGGGCTGGGCTGTGGCCAGCCGGGCAGGGCCCTGCCGCCCGAGTCGAAGCCCGTGCCCTCTGGCTGTGTCTCTTCCCTCCCGGGTGGCCGTCTCAGCTGACCAAGGTCCCAGTCTGATCTGGCAGCAGAGGGTCGAGCGGGCAGAAGCGGGAGTGGTCCTGGCCGGGCAGGGCTCTGAGACCTCCGGGCCCGGCCTGCTGCCACTCACTGTCATTGCAGAGCCGGACACTGCAGGAGCCGCTGGATCAGGACACCCACGCCTCCTCCCCGAGCGAGGGGCCGCTGCACGCTTCTCAGGGCCAGCACCAGCTCCGGGTGAGTCTGCACACGGAGGGGTCCCCGCCACCGCGACGGCCTCCTCCCCAGAAACCGCCCAGGCGTCACGCCAGGGTCCTGCCCGCGGCTGACAGGCAGCTCAGCAGACCCGGCTCTGACCTGGAGCAGCTCCCTGGGAGTCAGGTGGAGGACCAGGAGCCCACCGAGGCACAGCCCCAAGGTGAGAAGGGCGGGGCCGGTGAACGTGCGGAGGCGAGGGAGGGCCGAGGGCTGGGCCACACAGGGAGGCGTCCCCAGAGGCTGCTGCTGGCACCAGAGCCAACATTGGTCTCAGACCACCTGTCTACACGAGTTCAGTCACAAAACACATCCTGTGGGCACTTGCTGTTGGGAGCTGTCCGGAAAGCTCCGGGAAGACGTCTGGCCTTGAAGAGGCCCACGGAAAGGGAGGCACGAGGCTCAAGATTTCCTCTCTCACAGCACGAGCGAGCGCCTCCACGAGACTGAAAGCTCTCTCCACTTCCAACAGTCACAGATCCAGAGCAGGCGGGGGCAGGGGAAGATGCCAGAGACCAAAACCAGGACCATCAGGATCCAGCGGGAGACCCCGAGCTCCCTCCTGCTGCTCCTGCAGCTTCTGCAGCTCCAGCAGCTAACGCTGCTCCTGAAGATCCTGCCGCTCCTGCTGCTCCTGACGATCCCGCAGCTCCTGCTGCTCCTGAAGCTCCCGCAGCTCCTGCTGCTTCCAAAGGTCCTGAAGATGCTGCACCTGCAGCTGGAACGCTGGGCCACGGAGAGCCAGTTCAGGCGTCACCAGCCCCTGGGGCTGAGCCCCTCTGCGCCCACCCACACCTTCTTCTTCACAATCCCACCATGAATCCCCTCCCGCACCCGACCTTGACTTCCATTCCCCTGAAGTGATTTGTGCTTGCTTTGTCTTCACTTTCCTCTGTTTCTTTCATATCGGTTATGGCATCCTTTATTTTGCCGTTTTAAGTTTCTTTTAATAAAATATAGACTTGGTCCCTCTGAAATTGTGCAATTCAGGAGCACTGGGTGCCTTCACGATGCCGTGCGACCATCACTACCATGCAGGCTCACACCATTCCTTTCTTCAAAGTAAAAACTTGAATCCACAGCACGCACTGCCCCCCACCCCCTCACCCCCCAGCCCCTGACAGCCCCGAGTCCTCTTCCCCTCTGGGTGTCTTTACCTCTCCTGGGTGTTCCCTGTCAATGAAGCCACAGGAAAGCTGGCTTTGCGTGCCTGCCCACGTGGCTTAAGCGGGGGCTGGTGATGTTTTCCTTTGTTTCCACTTGAAATCGCATTTTGATTATTTGAAAGGGAAATCCAGGTGAAGAGGTCATGTGCATAACGAAGCCCTTTCGGTACCTCTGTGCATAACCTCGGGGGAGGCACTGCTCTTCCCCCTGTGACACCACAGACACAAGACACAAGGGAGATGCTTAGCTCTTCCTGGGGCAGAAACAAAAGCACGCAAATCAAGAAACCAGCAAAAGCCCAGAAATATACCCGGAAAGACACTCCACGACCCGCAAGGTCCCAAGGTTGGAGAAAGGCTACACATCCCCGGGGTCCAAAAACCCCTCGAAACCCAGTGCTCTAAACAAACACAACACACACGGGCAGTTCCAACGAGAGGCACAGCAGGTGGCCAGTGTGCGTTACACGTGCTCGAACTCTCGGGGGAGGACACAGGCAGACGGACACACTGTGGAGACAGCACTGGTCACCATGACGCTGGCAGGTCTTTAGCCTGGTGACAGCCAGCCCTGGTCACAACGTGAGGAGGCAGAGGCCTCAGCAGATCCCCCGGAGGGACGAGACAACACACACTCCTCTTCAGGGAAACAGTGAGCAGGACGCATCAAAGGGCCACAGGCGCAGCAGCACTTCCCCGGCAGTGCCGATCCTTAGAGCTGACCCCACCAAAGTGTTCGCACAACTTGCAAAGAGGTTTGTACTTCAGCACCATGAAAAGAATCACTATGTCATCAAGGCATTTTCACAAGTGACCTGCCCTGGGCCCTAACGATACAAACACATAAATACACAGATACGCAGGTAAATGGACACGCACATGCATCCAGGAAAAGAGACAGAGAGACTGAAACACAGACAGGCAGAGGGAGAGAGAAACAGAGAGAGAGAGAGAGAGAGAGAGACAAGACAGGCGCTGAGAGACACACAGGGGGAGAAGGAACACCGGAGCTGGGAACGAGCGGAAGTCACGCCCATTTTCACACGTCACTCTGCATGTCACAAGCAGGTCCCAATGTCCATCCACCCTGCAGGGGAGGGTGTGGTGGGGGCTCACACGAGGACACGTGACCAGAAGGCATTAAGCTGAGAGCATTGTGGGGCAGCCAACCCCAGGGGCCGAGATGACACACTGGGCCTGAATCTAAACATGACACAGTGACCCAGGGGGTAGTATGTCAGCAAGAACGAAATCACAGTTATGTTCAGTTTCTCCCCTCCCCCCCGCCCCGACAGGGAGCTGGGAAGCAGGTGGCAAGGGGAGTGACTTTCTCCGGACCTCAGGGCAGACCCTACCCAGCCTGTGTGGGGTGTGCTCTGCGCTCCGCCAGCCCTCTGTGGGGCCCTCCCTTTGCTGAGTCTGCGCACGAGCTCCCTGGGATGCCAGCCCGCGGGGCTGACAGGTGCGGTAGGTGTTTGTGCCTCTGGAGACACGATGGCTTCCCCGGGAAGGAGGGGCCAGGATGATCCCCACTGTGCCGACGGGGGACTGGGGAGACCCTGAGAGGCAGGCGGCTCGTCCAGGGTGACAGCACTGCGGGCGACGGCGGGCCGGGTCCGAACCCAGCTGCCTCCTCAGAGCTGGCGCCCTGGCTGCATCCAGGCCTCCGCAGGGTCCTGGGCAGGGGGGCCGAGTGGGTGTCACTGTGTGCGGACACGGCACGGGCTGGGAGCTGAGCAGTCAGCAGCCCAGAGAGGCCCTTGGGGAGCTCTGCGGAATGAGGAAGCTTGGGGAAGGGGACCCCAGGAAGTGACCTCACTTCCCTGGCAACCGAACCCAACACAACTTAGAACCCAGGTCACCGGGCACCCACTCTGTCGAGAAGCCCCTACTCAGCTCACCCGGTTGGTCAACTCACTTCAACTCAGTCACACATGTTCTGCTGCGTCCCAACACCCCGAGGCCGCGGCCCCCGGAAGGCCCGCAGCGAGGGCCTGGGCCAGCGGTGCCGGCGCTGGCTCGGCTCTCACCCCAGGCGCCTCTGGCCTTTTGGCCACAGGGACCCAAAGGTAACCCAGGGAGGCCCGGGGCAGGCCCGCCCAGGCCGGGCCACCACTCAGACCCCACCCGGGTAGAGCCCCACATCCCCTTCCCTTTGCTGGTGGAGGTGGGCAGTCATGTTGGGCTGGGGTGGGGGGGCCTGCCTCAAGCACGAGCAGGTCAGAGGCCTGGGGGGGCCTGTCACGTCCGCACCCCGGGTCCCAGCTGGCGGGCTGGGCTGTGGCCAGCCGGGCAGGGCCCTGCCGCCCGAGTCGAAGCCCGTGCCCTCTGGCTGTGTCTCTTCCCTCCCGGGTGGCCGTCTCAGCTGACCAAGGTCCCAGTCTGATCTGGCAGCAGAGGGTCGAGCGGGCAGAAGCGGGAGTGGTCCTGGCCGGGCAGGGCTCTGAGACCTCCGGGCCCGGCCCGCTGCCACTCACTGTCATTGCAGAGCCGGACACTGCAGGAGCCGCTGGATCAGGACACCCACGCCTCCTCCCCGAGCGAGGGGCCGCTGCACGCTTCTCAGGGCCAGCACCAGCTCCGGGTGAGTCTGCACACGGAGGGGTCCCCGCCACCGCGACGGCCTCCTCCCCAGAAACCGCCCAGGCGTCACGCCAGGGTCCTGCCCGCGGCTGACAGGCAGCTCAGCAGACCCGGCTCTGACCTGGAGCAGCTCCCTGGGAGTCAGGTGGAGGACCAGGAGCCCACCGAGGCACAGCCCCAAGGTGAGAAGGGCGGGGCCGGTGAACGTGCGGAGGCGAGGGAGGGCCGAGGGCTGGGCCACACAGGGAGGCGTCCCCAGAGGCTGCTGCTGGCACCAGAGCCAACATTGGTCTCAGACCACCTGTCTACACGAGTTCAGTCACAAAACACATCCTGTGGGCACTTGCTGTTGGGAGCTGTCCGGAAAGCTCCGGGAAGACGTCTGGCCTTGAAGAGGCCCACGGAAAGGGAGGCACGAGGCTCAAGATTTCCTCTCTCACAGCACGAGCGAGCGCCTCCACGAGACTGAAAGCTCTCTCCACTTCCAACAGTCACAGATCCAGAGCAGGCGGGGGCAGGGGAAGATGCCAGAGACCAAAACCAGGACCATCAGGATCCAGCGGGAGACCCCGAGCTCCCTCCTGCTGCTCCTGCAGCTTCTGCAGCTCCAGCAGCTAACGCTGCTCCTGAAGATCCTGCCGCTCCTGCTGCTCCTGACGATCCCGCAGCTCCTGCTGCTCCTGAAGCTCCCGCAGCTCCTGCTGCTTCCAAAGGTCCTGAAGATGCTGCACCTGCAGCTGGAACGCTGGGCCACGGAGAGCCAGTTCAGGCGTCACCAGCCCCTGGGGCTGAGCCCCTCTGCGCCCACCCACACCTTCTTCTTCACAATCCCACCATGAATCCCCTCCCGCACCCGACCTTGACTTCCATTCCCCTGAAGTGATTTGTGCTTGCTTTGTCTTCACTTTCCTCTGTTTCTTTCATATCGGTTATGGCATCCTTTATTTTGCCGTTTTAAGTTTCTTTTAATAAAATATAGACTTGGTCCCTCTGAAATTGTGCAATTCAGGAGCACTGGGTGCCTTCACGATGCCGTGCGACCATCACTACCATGCAGGCTCACACCATTCCTTTCTTCAAAGTAAAAACTTGAATCCACAGCACGCACTGCCCCCCACCCCCTCACCCCCCAGCCCCTGACAGCCCCGAGTCCTCTTCCCCTCTGGGTGTCTTTACCTCTCCTGGGTGTTCCCTGTCAATGAAGCCACAGGAAAGCTGGCTTTGCGTGCCTGCCCACGTGGCTTAAGCGGGGGCTGGTGATGTTTTCCTTTGTTTCCACTTGAAATCGCATTTTGATTATTTGAAAGGGAAATCCAGGTGAAGAGGTCATGTGCATAACGAAGCCCTTTCGGTACCTCTGTGCATAACCTCGGGGGAGGCACTGCTCTTCCCCCTGTGACACCACAGACACAAGACACAAGGGAGATGCTTAGCTCTTCCTGGGGCAGAAACAAAAGCACGCAAATCAAGAAACCAGCAAAAGCCCAGAAATATACCCGGAAAGACACTCCACGACCCGCAAGGTCCCAAGGTTGGAGAAAGGCTACACATCCCCGGGGTCCAAAAACCCCTCGAAACCCAGTGCTCTAAACAAACACAACACACACGGGCAGTTCCAACGAGAGGCACAGCAGGTGGCCAGTGTGCGTTACACGTGCTCGAACTCTCGGGGGAGGACACAGGCAGACGGACACACTGTGGAGACAGCACTGGTCACCATGACGCTGGCAGGTCTTTAGCCTGGTGACAGCCAGCCCTGGTCACAACGTGAGGAGGCAGAGGCCTCAGCAGATCCCCCGGAGGGACGAGACAACACACACTCCTCTTCAGGGAAACAGTGAGCAGGACGCATCAAAGGGCCACAGGCGCAGCAGCACTTCCCCGGCAGTGCCGATCCTTAGAGCTGACCCCACCAAAGTGTTCGCACAACTTGCAAAGAGGTTTGTACTTCAGCACCATGAAAAGAATCACTATGTCATCAAGGCATTTTCACAAGTGACCTGCCCTGGGCCCTAACGATACAAACACATAAATACACAGATACGCAGGTAAATGGACACGCACATGCATCCAGGAAAAGAGACAGAGAGACTGAAACACAGACAGGCAGAGGGAGAGAGAAACAGAGAGAGAGAGAGAGAGAGAGACAAGACAGGCGCTGAGAGACACACAGGGGGAGAAGGAACACCGGAGCTGGGAACGAGCGGAAGTCACGCCCATTTTCACACGTCACTCTGCATGTCACAAGCAGGTCCCAATGTCCATCCACCCTGCAGGGGAGGGTGTGGTGGGGGCTCACACGAGGACACGTGACCAGAAGGCATTAAGCTGAGAGCATTGTGGGGCAGCCAACCCCAGGGGCCGAGATGACACACTGGGCCTGAATCTAAACATGACACAGTGACCCAGGGGGTAGTATGTCAGCAAGAACGAAATCACAGTTATGTTCAGTTTCTCCCCTCCCCCCCGCCCCGACAGGGAGCTGGGAAGCAGGTGGCAAGGGGAGTGACTTTCTCCGGACCTCAGGGCAGACCCTACCCAGCCTGTGTGGGGTGTGCTCTGCGCTCCGCCAGCCCTCTGTGGGGCCCTCCCTTTGCTGAGTCTGCGCACGAGCTCCCTGGGATGCCAGCCCGCGGGGCTGACAGGTGCGGTAGGTGTTTGTGCCTCTGGAGACACGATGGCTTCCCCGGGAAGGAGGGGCCAGGATGATCCCCACTGTGCCGACGGGGGACTGGGGAGACCCTGAGAGGCAGGCGGCTCGTCCAGGGTGACAGCACTGCGGGCGACGGCGGGCCGGGTCCGAACCCAGCTGCCTCCTCAGAGCTGGCGCCCTGGCTGCATCCAGGCCTCCGCAGGGTCCTGGGCAGGGGGGCCGAGTGGGTGTCACTGTGTGCGGACACGGCACGGGCTGGGAGCTGAGCAGTCAGCAGCCCAGAGAGGCCCTTGGGGAGCTCTGCGGAATGAGGAAGCTTGGGGAAGGGGACCCCAGGAAGTGACCTCACTTCCCTGGCAACCGAACCCAACACAACTTAGAACCCAGGTCACCGGGCACCCACTCTGTCGAGAAGCCCCTACTCAGCTCACCCGGTTGGTCAACTCACTTCAACTCAGTCACACATGTTCTGCTGCGTCCCAACACCCCGAGGCCGCGGCCCCCGGAAGGCCCGCAGCGAGGGCCTGGGCCAGCGGTGCCGGCGCTGGCTCGGCTCTCACCCCAGGCGCCTCTGGCCTTTTGGCCACAGGGACCCAAAGGTAACCCAGGGAGGCCCGGGGCAGGCCCGCCCAGGCCGGGCCACCACTCAGACCCCACCCGGGTAGAGCCCCACATCCCCTTCCCTTTGCTGGTGGAGGTGGGCAGTCATGTTGGGCTGGGGTGGGGGGGCCTGCCTCAAGCACGAGCAGGTCAGAGGCCTGGGGGGGCCTGTCACGTCCGCACCCCGGGTCCCAGCTGGCGGGCTGGGCTGTGGCCAGCCGGGCAGGGCCCTGCCGCCCGAGTCGAAGCCCGTGCCCTCTGGCTGTGTCTCTTCCCTCCCGGGTGGCCGTCTCAGCTGACCAAGGTCCCAGTCTGATCTGGCAGCAGAGGGTCGAGCGGGCAGAAGCGGGAGTGGTCCTGGCCGGGCAGGGCTCTGAGACCTCCGGGCCCGGCCCGCTGCCACTCACTGTCATTGCAGAGCCGGACACTGCAGGAGCCGCTGGATCAGGACACCCACGCCTCCTCCCCGAGCGAGGGGCCGCTGCACGCTTCTCAGGGCCAGCACCAGCTCCGGGTGAGTCTGCACACGGAGGGGTCCCCGCCACCGCGACGGCCTCCTCCCCAGAAACCGCCCAGGCGTCACGCCAGGGTCCTGCCCGCGGCTGACAGGCAGCTCAGCAGACCCGGCTCTGACCTGGAGCAGCTCCCTGGGAGTCAGGTGGAGGACCAGGAGCCCACCGAGGCACAGCCCCAAGGTGAGAAGGGCGGGGCCGGTGAACGTGCGGAGGCGAGGGAGGGCCGAGGGCTGGGCCACACAGGGAGGCGTCCCCAGAGGCTGCTGCTGGCACCAGAGCCAACATTGGTCTCAGACCACCTGTCTACACGAGTTCAGTCACAAAACACATCCTGTGGGCACTTGCTGTTGGGAGCTGTCCGGAAAGCTCCGGGAAGACGTCTGGCCTTGAAGAGGCCCACGGAAAGGGAGGCACGAGGCTCAAGATTTCCTCTCTCACAGCACGAGCGAGCGCCTCCACGAGACTGAAAGCTCTCTCCACTTCCAACAGTCACAGATCCAGAGCAGGCGGGGGCAGGGGAAGATGCCAGAGACCAAAACCAGGACCATCAGGATCCAGCGGGAGACCCCGAGCTCCCTCCTGCTGCTCCTGCAGCTTCTGCAGCTCCAGCAGCTAACGCTGCTCCTGAAGATCCTGCCGCTCCTGCTGCTCCTGACGATCCCGCAGCTCCTGCTGCTCCTGAAGCTCCCGCAGCTCCTGCTGCTTCCAAAAGTCCTGAAGATGCTGCACCTGCAGCTGGAACGCTGGGCCACGGACAGCCAGTTCAGGCGTCACCAGCCCCTGGGGCTGAGCCCCTCTGCGCCCACCCGCACCTTCTTCTTCACAATCCCACCATGAATCCCCTCCCGCACCCGACCTTGACTTCCATTCCCCTGAAGTGATTTCTGCTTGCTTTTTCTTCACTTTCCTCTGTTTCTTTCATATCGGTTATGGCATCCTTTATTTTGCCGTTTTAAGTTTCTTTTAATAAAATATAGACTTTGTCCCTCTGAAATTGTGCAATTCAGGAGCACTGGGTGCCTTCACGATGCCGTGCGACCATCACTACCATGCAGGCTCACACCATTCCTTTCTTCAAAGTAAAAACTTGGATCCACAGCACGCACTGCCCCCCACCCCCTCACCCCCCAGCCCCTGACAGCCCCGAGTCCTCTTCCCCTCTGGGTGTCTTTACCTCTCCTGGGTGTTCCCTGTCAATGAAGCCACAGGAAAGCTGGCTTTGCGTGCCTGCCCACGTGGCTTAAGCGTGGGCTGGTGATGTTTTCCTTTGTTTCCACTTGAAATCGCATTTTGATTATTTGAAAGGGAAATCCAGGTGGGCTAAAGAGGTCATGTGCATAACGAAGCCCTTTCGGTACCTCTGTGCATAACCTCGGGGGAGGCACTGCTCTTCCCCCTGTGACACCACAGACACAAGACACAAGGGAGATGCTTAGCTCTTCCTGGGGCAGAAACAAAAGCACGCAAATCAAGAAACCAGCAAAAGCCCAGAAATATACCCGGAAAGACACTCCACGACCCGCAAGGTCCCAAAGGTTGAGAAAGGCTACACATCCCCGGGGTCCAAAAACCCCTCGAAACCCAGTGCTCTAAACAAACACAACACACACGGGCAGTTCCAACGAGAGGCACAGCAGGTGGCCAGTGTGCGTTAGAAGTGCTCGACCTCTCGGGGGAGGACACAGGCAGACGGACACACTGTGGAGACAGCACTGGTCACCATGACGCTGTCAGGTCTTTAGCCTGGTGACAGCCAGCCCTGGTGACAACGTGAGGAGGCAGAGGCCTCAGCAGATCCCCCGGAGGGACGAGACAACACACACTCCTCTTTAGGGAAACAGTGAGCAGGACGCATCAAAGGGCCACAGGCGCAGCAGCCCTTCCCCGGCAGTGCCGATCCTTACAGCTGACCCCACCAAAGTGCTCGCACAACTTGCAAAGAGGTTTGTACTTCAGCACCATGAAAAGAATCACTATGTCATCAAGGCATTTTCACAAGTGACCTGCCCTGGGCCCTAACGATACAAACACATAAATACACAGATACGCAGGTAAATGGACACGCACATGCATCCAGGAAAAGAGACAGAGAGACTGAAACACAGACAGGCAGAGGGAGAGAGCAACAGAGAGAGAGAGAGACAAGACAGGTGCTGAGAGACAGAGAGGGGGAGAAGGAACACCGGAGCTAGGAACGAGCAGAAGTCACACCCATTTTCAAAGCAAAGATAGTGAGCATCAAAGGCTTATTTCACTTATTCCAGAAACAAAACTACTCATAGTCTATCTTTATTTGAGAAAACTAATTCTCTCCATCGTTATTTACTACCATGATACGTTGATTGGAATATATATATGTTCCATTCGACGTATACATGGGTATATGCTACATAATATATATTATACACAAATATATATATATTTACACACTCAATCTTATGTTCCATAAAAGGATCCTGAAAGAATTTGAAGGGCAGAGTATACACTTGTACAAAAAGCCACCTTTCAAAACACATTAGGCGGTGTCTTTCCTATTTCTGTGTAACTCCAATGCTAGCCAAATGAGCCACTAAGCAGCCTAAAGATCTGTAATGACGGGTGCCTCTCTTTGCTACTTTCATGCTTTTCTTGTGCACAGCATAATCGGTGCTAGGAAGAAACTGATTTTTTCAGCCTTGGACCTAAATGTCACTATACATTTGGTTGGCTTAGCCTTTCCAAGCAATCAAATCATGCCTATGTCACATCAAAGAAACTACTAGAAAACAAAATTGTCAAAGGAGAGTTATAATTTGCTAAAATGGAAATAGAACCTACCTTTTCACAATGGGAGTTTCTCCAAATCATACAGGAGTCAGATCAGTGGGGGGGGGCGGCGGGAGGCACGGGCACCACCCCCTTCTGGCCCCATAGGGCGCGGGCGACTCCAAGAGTCCAGGTGCTGGGCAGGCTCCGTGGCGGGCCAAGCCCCACTGAGGCTTCCGCGCCCATCCCCGGAGCGCCCAAGCAGCGGGGGGCACAACTTTGGGGCCGAGGGAAGGGTGGGGAGCGACAAGGGCTCCAGGGTGCCCAGGGTGGGGAGCGTCATGGGCTCTGGGGTGCCCAAGATAGGGAGCGGCAAGGCCTCCTGGGTACCCAGGGTGGGAGCGGCAAGGCCTCCGGGGTGCCCATGTTGGGGAGCGTCACGGGCTCCTGGGTGCCGAGGGTGGGGAGCGTCACGGGCTCCGGGGTGCCCAGGGTGGGGAGCGACAAGGGCTCCGGGGTGCCCAGGGTGGGGAGCGAAAAGGGAATCCGGGTGCCCAGGGTGAGGAGCGACAAGGGCTCCCGTGGTTCCAGGGTGAGGAGCGACAAGGGCTCCCGTGGTTCCAGGGTGAGGAGCGACAAGGGCTCCTGGGTGCTCAGGGTGGGGAGCGACAAGGGCTCCGGGGTGCCCATGTTGGGGAGCGTCACGGGCTCCGGGGTGCCCAGGGTGAGAAGCGAAAAGGGAATCCGGGTGACCAGGGTGGGGAGCGATAAGGGCTCAGCTGTGCCCAGGCTGGGGAGCGACAAGGGCTCCGGGGTGCCCAGGTGGGAAGCGACAAGGGCTCAGGGGTGCCCAGGGTGGGGTGCGACAAGGGCTCCGGGGTGCTCAAGGTGCGGAGCGACAAGGGCTCCCGTGGTTCCAGGGTGAGGAGCAACAAGGGCTCAGGGGTGCCCAGGGTGGGGAGCGTCATGGGCTCTGGGGTGCCCAAGACAGGGAGCGGCAAGGCCTCCAGGGTTCCCAGGGTGGGAGCGGCAAGGCCTCCGGGGTGCCCATGTTGGGGAGCGTCACAGGCTCCGGGGTGCCCAGGGTGGGGAGCGATAAGGGCTCAGGTGTGCCCAGGGTGGGGAGCGACAAGGGCTCCGGGGTGCCCAGGTGGGAAGCGACAAGGGCTCAGGGGTGCCCAGGGTGGGGAGCGACAAGGGCTCCGGGGTGCTCAGGGTGCGGAGCGACAAGGGCTCCCGTGGTTCCAGGGTGAGGAGCGACAAGGGCTCCCGTGGTTGCAGGGTGAGGAGCGACAAGGGCTCCCGTGGTGTCCAGGGTGAGGAGCGTCAAGGGCTCCAGGGTGCTCAGGGTGGGGAGCGACCAAGGCTCCGAGGTGCTCAACTGCGCCCACAGCCATGGACCCTGGCGCCCAGAGTGCCGGCGCCCGCACTCCCCGCCCCGCGGAGGCCCGCGGGGCTTCCCTCCCCCCGCGGGGACCCCGGGCGGCAGCCACCGCATCCCCCTTCTTCCGGCGCCCCGCGCCCCAAGCCCCGCCGCCGCCGCCGTACTCACCTCAGGGGCGCAACCGGCACAGCCGGCCGTCGGCCTCGTTCCCGCCGAAGCGTCTCGCTGCGGTACTCCCTGCGTGGGCGGGTTGTTCCCCGGCGGTTGCAGGGCCTTCAAGGGTGGGGGGGGCGGGGAGCAACCAACCGAAGCGCCGCCTGCTGGCATTTTCCACAGGCCGGCGCCACCGCAGCCGCCTTGGGTCCGCACAGCCCCCTGCCGGCCGCAGCTCGTGCTGTCTCGCCGAGCCGACAAGCCTCCGAGGACAGGGGATGGAGCGGCGGCGCCAGAGGAAGGCCGGCAAGGTGTGTGCGCAGACTCTTTCTTGTGGGGACTGCGCGCATGCGCACCAGCGGGGCGGGACGAGGGGCCGCTGCGAGGGGGCGGGACCCGTGGCCGCCGCGTGGGGGCCGGCCCCGCCCAGGGGCGCTGGTCCGGCTCAGCCAATGGCGATCGCCGGGCACCTCTTGGAGCGGGCGGTTTGAATGGTTCGTGGACCGCCTGAGGCAGCGGCAGGGTGACCACGCTGCTGCCGTTTTGGGAGCTTTTCCGAGATCTGGATGGGAACTCGCCCCTAATCCTTTTCCCGGAGTCTCTGGGAAAGTAAAACAATAGTGACTTCAGGTAACGGTTACCTCGCGCCCCTGGGGTGGGGGGAGTCTCAGTGGCCCCGCCCCCCCACCCCCCGCCACCTGACAGCACCGCGCCCGCCTCCCAGGAGAAGGCTGCCTGCGACACGTGAACCCCATGAACATCGGGAAGCAAGACCGGCGGGGTCCAGGCCGCACGGGACTAGGGTACACATCCAGGGGCTCGCACCGGGCAGCCCCCATCCACCCGCGGCCGCAGCCGCCACGGCCCCGAGACCGCACCGCACCCGCCCCCTGGGAGTAGGCCACGGTCTGAGAACCGGTCGCAGGTGCTCCGGGGCCGTCAGACGCCCTCCCACCTCCCGGAGCTGCACCTGCTTCTCCAAACCCCGGCATAAGTGGCAGCGGAGACGCGGCGTTCAGGGGCTCCTAATGTGGGGAGGCGGGGTACACTACGAACCAGGGCGGTGAGCCCGGATCCGCCTCAGGGCCCTAAAGGGACGCGCGGCCGGGACCTCACCACGCACCCCTCCCTGTGCGCCTCCCCAACGGCACAGCCCAGGCCTCACCGCCGACTCCCCGACCTGCACGCCCCCACACCTGCCTGGCGGCGGCAGCGGAGACGACGACCCGCGGCGGCCCAGACCCCAGGCCGCGTTCCTCCTCCGGGAGTTGGTCCCGGAGCACCTGGCTCTCGCCCAGCTTCTACACGTTCTGGGCGGTTTCCGGTGTCTGCGCGTCTGCGCGTGCGCGCCCCTCCTCCTCCCGCCCGCAAGGCGGACGCTGGGGCGGGGTCTCTTGCTGTGTCGCCCTTGCACAGTGGGGCAGGGCGGGACCGGGCTGGGGGGGCGGGGCCGAGCAGGGGCACGCCCCCACGGCCCGCCCGGCCAGCCCGGCCCGCCCTGCCCGCCCTGCCAGGTCTCCATCCCCAATGCCCCCACCCCACCACCCCACCAGCAATCGGGTCCGCACTCAACCAGGACTACCACTGGCCCGGGCCGGGGACACAGCCCTCGGCCCCACTTCCCTCGGCCCCACTTCTCCTGCTCTCCTCCCTCTCCCCGTTACTGCCTCCCAGACCCGGGCCAGGCCCAGTTTCCAACTGGACCTCCAAGATGGGGCTCCCTCTCTTCACACCAAGAAGCAAGCACAGGGTCTCCCTGCAGGGCTGGTGGAACTGGACCCAGTCCTGGACCTCCTGCAGGAGCAGGCTCTGGGTTAGGGTTGGGGTTGGGGTTGGTGTTCAAGGTTAATGTTAGTGTTGGGGTTGGGGTCGGGATCAGGTTAAGGGATTTGGGGTTAGGGTTAGGATTTCAGGTGAGGGCTGAGGGGTTAGGGGTAGGGGTAGGGGTAGCTTTAGGGTTAGGGTTTTAGGGTTAGGCTTATTGCTAAGGTTAGGATTTGGGAGGAGGAGGAGTTAGGATTAAGGCTAGGGGTAGGGATAGGGTTAGGTTTAGAGGTTTGGGGTTAGGACCAGAGCCAGAGTTTAGGGATAGGTTTGGGGTTAGGGTTAGGGGTTGGGGTTAGAGTTAGGGGAGAAGGAGGAGAACGGTTAGGGTTAGAGGGGAGGAGGAGCAGGAGTAGGATAAGGTTAGAGTTAGTAGTTGGGTCAAGCTAAGGTTTGGTTTAGGGTTAGGGTTTGTGTTCTCGTTCGGGTTTGAGGTTCTGGTTAAGGCTAGGGTTAGGGTTAGCGGCTGGGTTAGGGTTAGGACTTGGGGTAAGGGTTAGGGTTAGGGGTTAGTGTTAGGACTAGGGCTAGGGCTAGGGCTGGGCTGTACGTGGGGGAGGGGGAGCCAGACTAGGATGAGATGTCAGTTGGAAGATCCCAGTCCCTGCAGATGATAGCAGCCATGGGGTTGGAGGGGAAGGACACTACCCACATGAAGGAAGGAAGACCCCAGTCCTGGAGGCTCCCTGGTGTGCGGGGGGTCCTGCCATCCGTGGTCCCATCACCGGGAGGGAGAAAGAACCACTGGGAGTTTTATTATACATAGCTATCAAAGGAATAAAACCAAACACAAAATAAGAATCAGCAGAATGCGGTAATCCAATCATAAAGGACAGTCAAATGTCCTCTCACTCGGCTCCCACACACACACACCCCCAGCAAACCCAGCTTACTTTAAAATTTATTCTCATGCTCTTCTTTAGTCTCCAATTTAGCTGTCTCTTCCACTGCTGAGGTTACTAACATCTCTCAACCGAGACACTGAAAAATATCTCACAGTTGATCTCCATGCCTTCAGTCTTTCCCCTACTCTCCATCCTCCACATAGCAGTCAGAGTGTGTCGGGTATGTATTTAAATCAGATAATGTTATTAACCTAGTGGTATCTCAGCATCCTTAGTGAGGCTTCTAGATGACCTATCACAGCCCAGAAGACTCTGTATTCTCTCCTTGGCTTCTCTTTCCAGTTCAGGTCTGTTTCTATGTCTACCCTTCTCTCCCTTAGACGTGAAGACTTTTTGCTTTCCTGTCCTTTTGACCTACAGGGCTTTTCACATGACCATTTCCATGACTTTTCTTGCTCATCAGTTACTTACATGTCAACACAACTATCACCTCAGAACTGTCTTCTAGGACTGTCGTTACTAAAGGAGCTCCCTTCCTTTGCTACTGCTGCAGTCCATTGCGTCACCTGGTCCCAGGTCTGCTTTGATCACCACCGAAAGTGAGCAATTAGAGGAGGATGTGGCAAACTGATAGAATGATTCCATTGATAGTGATTCATTCTTTTAAATACATGGAGGATACACACACACTCTCTCTTGTATTATGTGTGGCAATGTTTACACTGAAAGATTTAATACATTATTAAAAGTCATAATACAATTTTCAGCATTTTAGATTTACCGCTTTTCTTTGAAAGAGGCATTGCTGTCTGTGATATCCTCGACTTCATGGAATGAAGTGAGCATAGATATTAGATTTGGATAATTGTTTACAACTGATACAGCCTTAACTTTATACACATAAAAACAATAAATTAAGTGGTCTGCTTCAAATCATACATCTAAGTTGGATTCTAGCTGACAATCCCATAAGATTTATTTATTTCCCAGGAGCATAATATGTTGTTGAAGGTGGACCTCAGGTCATCCACCATTCTTCTAATTAGATGCAATATTAAGACATTTTGGGAGAATGTCATTCTAAGTGAAGTAAGCCAGAAAGAGAAAGAAAAATACCATATGAGATCACTCTTATGTGGAACTAAAAAAAAAAGAACATAAATACAAAACAGAAACAGACTCATAGACATAGAATACAAACTTGTGGTTGCCAAGGGGGAGGGGGATGGGAAGGGACAGTCTGGGAGTTTAAAATTTGTAGATACTGACAGGCATATGCAGAATAAATAAGCAAGATTATATTGTACAGCACGGGGAAATGTAGACAAGCTCTTGTGGCAGCTCACAGTGAAAAAAATGTGACAATGAATATATGTATGTTCATGTATAGCTGAAAAATTGTGCTCTGCATGGGAAATTGACACCACCTTGTAAAATGAATATAGCAATAAAAAATGTTAAATAAAAATAAATAAATACATAAATAAGTAAATAAGTAAATAAGTAAATAAGACATTTTCATTGCCTTCCTCACCTGGTCCTGCTTAATGGAACATAAGTCTGAAGCATCATTACTGAGGGTCATTTGCTCGATAAATTCTAGACTGATTGGTTGATTGACTGATTAACATGATCCAGCAATTCACATTTAAATGCAACTTTTATTCAAATAAGGATTTCACTAATTTTGAGATATAAATGTTTCATCTTACATAAATTAGAAAATGATCTTGATCTTTACTTGCCAGAATATATAGGCTGTAAAAGTGTCACCAAAAAGAAATTCTCAAAAATACATTTCGATATTCATAATTAATATACATGTTAGGATCATAGGGTATTTTAGAGCTAAATAAAGTATTACAGTTTAAGAGACTATGTTTTTGCATTATCTATACACTAGGTACTGTTGCGTACTGACCATGTAATAGTTTTAAAGGTTTGGGTTATTTATCTATATTGAATTTTATAAAGTTTGTTCATACCATATACTTATTTCACTTCTAAAACTGCATTGTTTTTCACTCAAAATACTCTCATATGAAAGAGTGCCTTTGCCACTATAACAAAGTCATACTAACATCACAGTGTTTTGAAATTCACACAGTGTTATTTATCTTGACCTGTCTATTGGGTATTTTTAATACATTTGTCTATATTGATTTTATATAGGGACAATCAGCTTATAGTATTCTTGTGCAGCATTTTATACATTTATGCAAATTAATTTTTTCTGATATGTTTACATTGATACTAGGAAAATATTCATTTATGAGTGATATTCATATATTATGATCTTTCATTATATAAATATATATAAAAATGTAACTCAAAAGACACCTGCACCCCAATGTTCACATCAACAATATTTACAATAGCCAAGACATGCAAACAACCCAAATGTCCATCAACAGATGCCTGGATAAAGAAGCTCTGCTACATATATACAATGGAATACTACTCATCCATGAAAAAGAATAAAATAATGCCTTTGCAGCAATATGGATGGACCTGAAGAATGTCATTCAAAGTGAATTGGACCAGAAAGAGAAAGAAAATGCCATGTAACATCATTTATATGAGGAATCTAAATAATAATAATAATAATAATAAAGACACAAATGAACTACTTATTATTTATAACTAACATGAATTACTTCTTGAATATGTATAAGCACATTTGACTGTCCTTTATTATTGGATTACCGCATTCTGCTGATTCTAATTTTGTGTTCGGTTTTATTCCTTTGATAGCTATGTATGATTCCCAGTGGTTCTTTCTCCCTCCCGGTGATGGGACCACTGATGGCAGGACCCACCACACACCAGGGAGCCTCCAGGACTGGGGTCTTCCTTCCTTCATGTGGGTAGTGTCCTTCCCCTCCAACCCCATGGCTGCTGTCATCTGGAGGGACTGGGATCTTCCAACTGACATCTCATCCTAGTCTGGCTCCCGCTTCCCCATGTACAGCCCAACTCTAGCCCTAGCCCTAGTCCTAACACTAACCCCTAACCCTAAACCTTACCCCAAGTCCTAACCCTAACCCAGCCGCTAACCCTAACCCTAGCCTTAACCAGAACCTCAAACCAGAACGAGAACACAAACCCTAACCCTAAAAAAAAACCTTAATTTCACCCAAATAACTCAAACCTTATCCTACACCTGCTCCTCGTCCCCTCAAACCCTAACCTTTCTCCTCCTTCTCACCTAACTCTAACCCAAACGCCTAACCCTGACCCGAACACCTACCCTAACCCCAAACCTATCACTAAACTCCCGCACCTCCTGCGGCTCCTGAAGGTCCCGTAGCTCCTGCTGCTTCCAAAGGTCCTGAAGATGCTGCACCTGCAGCTGGAACGCTGGGCCACGGACAGCCAGTTCAGGAGTCACCAGCCCCTGGGGCTGAGCCCCCTCTGCGCCCACCCGCACCTTCTTCTTCACAATCCCACCATGAATCCCCTCCCACACCCGACCTTGACTTCCATTCCCCTGAAGTGATTTCTGCTTGCTTTTTCTTCACTTTCCTCTGTTTCTTTCATATCGGTTATGGCATCCTTTATTTTGCCTTTTTAAGTTTCTTTTAATAAACTATAGACTTTGTCCCTCTGAAATTGTGCAATTCAGGAGCACTGGGTGCCTTCACGATGCCGTGCGACCATCACTACCATGCAGGCTCACACCATTCCTTTCTTCAAAGTAAAAACTTGGATCCACAGCACGCACTGCCCCCCACCCCCTCACCCCCCAGCCCCTGACAGCCCCGAGTCCTCTTCCCCTCTGGGTGTCTTTACCTCTCCTGGGTGTTCCCTGTCAATGAAGCCACAGGAAAGCTGGCTTTGCGTGCCTGCCCACGTGGCTTAAGCGGGGGCTGGTGATGTTTTCCTTTGTTTCCACTTGAAATCGCATTTTGATTATTTGAAAGGGAAATCCAGGTGGGCTAAAGAGGTCATGTGCATAACCTCGGGGGAGGCACTGCTCTTCCCCCTGTGACACCACAGACACAAGACACAAGGGAGATGCTTAGCTCTTCCTGGGGCAGAAACAAAAGCACGCAAATCAAGAAACCAGCAAAAGCCCAGAAATATACCCGGAAAGACACTCCACGACCCGCAAGGTCCCAAGGTTGGAGAAAGGCTACACATCCCCGGGGTCCAAAAACCCCTCGAAACCCAGTGCTCTAAACAAACACAACACACACGGGCAGTTCCAACGAGAGGCACAGCAGTTGGCCAGTGTGCGTTAGACGTGCTCGACCTCTTGGGGGAGGACACAGGCAGACGGACACACTGTGGAGACACCACTGGTCACCATGACGCTGGCAGGTCTTTAGCCTGGTGACAGCCAGCCCTGGTCACAACGTGAGGAGGCAGAGGCCTCAGCAGATCCCCCGGAGGGACGAGACAACACACACTCCTCTTCAGGGAAACAGTGAGCAGGACGCATCAAAGGGCCACAGGCGCAGCAGCACTTCCCCGGCAGTGCCGATCCTTAGAGCTGACCCCACCAAAGTGTTCGCACAACTTGCAAAGAGGTTTGTACTTCAGCACCATGAAAAGAATCACTATGTCATCAAGGCATTTTCACAAGTGACCTGCCCTGGGCCCTAACGATACAAACACATAAATACACAGATACGCAGGTAAATGGACACGCACATGCATCCAGGAAAAGAGACAGAGAGACTGAAACACAGACAGGCAGAGGGAGAGAGAAACAGAGAGAGAGAGAGAGAGAGAGACAAGACAGGCGCTGAGAGACACACAGGGGGAGAAGGAACACCGGAGCTGGGAACGAGCGGAAGTCACGCCCATTTTCACACGTCACTCTGCATGTCACAAGCAGGTCCCAATGTCCATCCACCCTGCAGGGGAGGGTGTGGTGGGGGCTCACACGAGGACACGTGACCAGAAGGCATTAAGCTGAGAGCATTGTGGGGCAGCCAACCCCAGGGGCCGAGATGACACACTGGGCCTGAATCTAAACATGACACAGTGACCCAGGGGGTAGTATGTCAGCAAGAACGAAATCACAGTTATGTTCAGTTTCTCCCCTCCCCCCCGCCCCGACAGGGAGCTGGGAAGCAGGTGGCAAGGGGAGTGACTTTCTCCGGACCTCAGGGCAGACCCTACCCAGCCTGTGTGGGGTGTGCTCTGCGCTCCGCCAGCCCTCTGTGGGGCCCTCCCTTTGCTGAGTCTGCGCACGAGCTCCCTGGGATGCCAGCCCGCGGGGCTGACAGGTGCGGTAGGTGTTTGTGCCTCTGGAGACACGATGGCTTCCCCGGGAAGGAGGGGCCAGGATGATCCCCACTGTGCCGACGGGGGACTGGGGAGACCCTGAGAGGCAGGCGGCTCGTCCAGGGTGACAGCACTGCGGGCGACGGCGGGCCGGGTCCGAACCCAGCTGCCTCCTCAGAGCTGGCGCCCTGGCTGCATCCAGGCCTCCGCAGGGTCCTGGGCAGGGGGGCCGAGTGGGTGTCACTGTGTGCGGACACGGCACGGGCTGGGAGCTGAGCAGTCAGCAGCCCAGAGAGGCCCTTGGGGAGCTCTGCGGAATGAGGAAGCTTGGGGAAGGGGACCCCAGGAAGTGACCTCACTTCCCTGGCAACCGAACCCAACACAACTTAGAACCCAGGTCACCGGGCACCCACTCTGTCGAGAAGCCCCTACTCAGCTCACCCGGTTGGTCAACTCACTTCAACTCAGTCACACATGTTCTGCTGCGTCCCAACACCCCGAGGCCGCGGCCCCCGGAAGGCCCGCAGCGAGGGCCTGGGCCAGCGGTGCCGGCGCTGGCTCGGCTCTCACCCCAGGCGCCTCTGGCCTTTTGGCCACAGGGACCCAAAGGTAACCCAGGGAGGCCCGGGGCAGGCCCGCCCAGGCCGGGCCACCACTCAGACCCCACCCGGGTAGAGCCCCACATCCCCTTCCCTTTGCTGGTGGAGGTGGGCAGTCATGTTGGGCTGGGGTGGGGGGGCCTGCCTCAAGCACGAGCAGGTCAGAGGCCTGGGGGGGCCTGTCACGTCCGCACCCCGGGTCCCAGCTGGCGGGCTGGGCTGTGGCCAGCCGGGCAGGGCCCTGCCGCCCGAGTCGAAGCCCGTGCCCTCTGGCTGTGTCTCTTCCCTCCCGGGTGGCCGTCTCAGCTGACCAAGGTCCCAGTCTGATCTGGCAGCAGAGGGTCGAGCGGGCAGAAGCGGGAGTGGTCCTGGCCGGGCAGGGCTCTGAGACCTCCGGGCCCGGCCCGCTGCCACTCACTGTCATTGCAGAGCCGGACACTGCAGGAGCCGCTGGATCAGGACACCCACGCCTCCTCCCCGAGCGAGGGGCCGCTGCACGCTTCTCAGGGCCAGCACCAGCTCCGGGTGAGTCTGCACACGGAGGGGTCCCCGCCACCGCGACGGCCTCCTCCCCAGAAACCGCCCAGGCGTCACGCCAGGGTCCTGCCCGCGGCTGACAGGCAGCTCAGCAGACCCGGCTCTGACCTGGAGCAGCTCCCTGGGAGTCAGGTGGAGGACCAGGAGCCCACCGAGGCACAGCCCCAAGGTGAGAAGGGCGGGGCCGGTGAACGTTCGGAGGCGAGGGAGGGCCGAGGGCTGGGCCACACAGGGAGGCGTCCCCAGAGGCTGCTGCTGGCACCAGAGCCAACATTGGTCTCAGACCACCTGTCTACACGAGTTCAGTCACAAAACACATCCTGTGGGCACTTGCTGTTGGGAGCTGTCCGGAAAGCTCCGGGAAGACGTCTGGCCTTGAAGAGGCCCACGGAAAGGGAGGCACGAGGCTCAAGATTTCCTCTCTCACAGCACGAGCGAGCGCCTCCACGAGACTGAAAGCTCTCTCCACTTCCAACAGTCACAGATCCAGAGCAGGCGGGGGCAGGGGAAGATGCCAGAGACCAAAACCAGGACCATCAGGATCCAGCGGGAGACCCCGAGCTCCCTCCTGCTGCTCCTGCAGCTTCTGCAGCTCCAGCAGCTAACGCTGCTCCTGAAGATCCTGCCGCTCCTGCTGCTCCTGACGATCCCGCAGCTCCTGCTGCTCCTGAAGCTCCCGCAGCTCCTGCTGCTTCCAAAAGTCCTGAAGATGCTGCACCTGCAGCTGGAACGCTGGGCCACGGACAGCCAGTTCAGGCGTCACCAGCCCCTGGGGCTGAGCCCCTCTGCGCCCACCCGCACCTTCTTCTTCACAATCCCACCATGAATCCCCTCCCGCACCCGACCTTGACTTCCATTCCCCTGAAGTGATTTCTGCTTGCTTTTTCTTCACTTTCCTCTGTTTCTTTCATATCGGTTATGGCATCCTTTATTTTGCCGTTTTAAGTTTCTTTTAATAAAATATAGACTTTGTCCCTCTGAAATTGTGCAATTCAGGAGCACTGGGTGCCTTCACGATGCCGTGCGACCATCACTACCATGCAGGCTCACACCATTCCTTTCTTCAAAGTAAAAACTTGGATCCACAGCACGCACTGCCCCCCACCCCCTCACCCCCCAGCCCCTGACAGCCCCGAGTCCTCTTCCCCTCTGGGTGTCTTTACCTCTCCTGGGTGTTCCCTGTCAATGAAGCCACAGGAAAGCTGGCTTTGCGTGCCTGCCCACGTGGCTTAAGCGGGGGCTGGTGATGTTTTCCTTTGTTTCCACTTGAAATCGCATTTTGATTATTTGAAAGGGAAATCCAGGTGGGCTAAAGAGGTCATGTGCATAACGAAGCCCTTTCGGTACCTCTGTGCATAACCTCGGGGGAGGCACTGCTCTTCCCCCTGTGACACCACAGACACAAGACACAAGGGAGATGCTTAGCTCTTCCTGGGGCAGAAACAAAAGCACGCAAATCAAGAAACCAGCAAAAGCCCAGAAATATACCCGGAAAGACACTCCACGACCCGCAAGGTCCCAAAGGTTGAGAAAGGCTACACATCCCCGGGGTCCAAAAACCCCTCGAAACCCAGTGCTCTAAACAAACACAACACACACGGGCAGTTCCAACGAGAGGCACAGCAGGTGGCCAGTGTGCGTTAGAAGTGCTCGACCTCTCGGGGGAGGACACAGGCAGACGGACACACTGTGGAGACAGCACTGGTCACCATGACGCTGTCAGGTCTTTAGCCTGGTGACAGCCAGCCCTGGTGACAACGTGAGGAGGCAGAGGCCTCAGCAGATCCCCCGGAGGGACGAGACAACACACACTCCTCTTTAGGGAAACAGTGAGCAGGACGCATCAAAGGGCCACAGGCGCAGCAGCCCTTCCCCGGCAGTGCCGATCCTTACAGCTGACCCCACCAAAGTGCTCGCACAACTTGCAAAGAGGTTTGTACTTCAGCACCATGAAAAGAATCACTATGTCATCAAGGCATTTTCACAAGTGACCTGCCCTGGGCCCTAACGATACAAACACATAAATACACAGATAC